>NC_070579.1:10472231-11072231 GCF_027409825.1 Scomber japonicus
AATTATTGTATCTTATTATTTAAGTTCATAGTGTGCTCACATGGCTCATATTACTGAATTCATTTGTTTGATTTGTTGATAAGAGGCATATAAGGGAGAGGTGTCAATAGAGTCAATAGAGACATCAGGTCATGATGTACAGGAGAAAAGTATGAGCTGAAACATAAAACTAATTCAAACTGGAAAGAAGAACAGATTTTATTTGATAAGCAAAATTCTCACTATGTTTTTAATCAGTAAAGATAACTGATCAGAAACATCACCACTGATCCTTAAGCTCTTAAAAACTGTTGATTTTTATCTGGGTGTGAAGCAAGTAACAGCGAGACATTAGCAAACTTATGACAGGATATGAATACTTAACAGAATAGCAATGAGTTGATTGGTGTGACTTTTAGAAAGAAAATCTGCATTTATTTGATAAAACTTTAACCCTCCTGTCGTCCTTCCGGGTCAAATTGACCCCCATCTCTCTTTTGACTGTTCCTTCTTTCCTTCCTTCTTCCCTCTTTCTTTAATTTTTCCTTCCTTCTTCCCCTCCTCCCTTCTTTCTTTGCTCCCTCCTCCTTCCTTCCTTCCTTCCTGCTTTCCTTCCTTCCTTCCTTCCTCTTTTCGTCCTTACTCCTTTCCTTCCTCCCTTCCTTCTCTCCTAAATTCCTTACTCCTTTCCTTCCTTCCTTCCTTCCTTCCTTCCATTCTTCCTTCCTCCTTTGCGTCCTTCCTTCCTCTTTTCCTCCTTACTCCTTTCCTTTCTTCTGTCCTTCCTTGACCTGAGGACAACAGGAGGGTTAAAGTAATGAGTGATGTGATAACTTGGTGCCTGTAACTAAGGCCTTGGCAGTAGGTTGCGTCAAAATGCAGAAGATCAATTTCCCTTCAGAGATCAATAAAGTACTTTAAAACAAATCTGCTAATGAGTAAAGTAACTGTAGTGTTGTTCAGCGGCAGCAGTGACTGTAATGGGGGTGTGATAGGAGTAGGAGTGAAATGATGCACCTTAAGGAAACGAGAGGAAACCCAGATCAAATAAAATAAACAATATTATGAAATGTTACAGCGTCAGATCACAGTTCAGCTGAGCCAAAAACCAGGAAATGTTGTGAGTGGGCAGATCAGTAGTCACGAATCAAAACCGCCTTAGTTAAAATTAAATTATATCTGCATCAAAGATCAGACTTACTGTAGCGTCTCTGTTGAATTCTCACCTCAACAACTTCATAAACACACACACACACACACACACACACACACACACACACACACACACACACACATGCGTCTGACAGCAAGGATGCAGCTAATCTTATCTGACTAAAAGTAAATGAGATTAGACTTAACACCTTTATGTGTATATGTGTGTATGTGTGTGTGTATGTGTGTGTGTGTGTGTGTGTGTGTGTGTGTGTGTGTGTGTGTTAGGGTGAACTAAGTTGATTAGTTGAGGTGTAGTCCTGATGAGCTGACAGGTGTAATGAGATCTGTGGAAATAAGCTGAGCGCACACACACACACACACACACACACACACACACACACACTATCCTTGTTAGGTCATTGCAATGACTTCCATTGACTGTGGACGGCCTAACCTCTCACCTTGACCTTTAACTCAGAAATGACATTTTGCCTCATTAGGAACAAGCTTTGGTTCCCATGGGGACTTCTGATGCTGACATGGTCGCTGTTTAAACTGGGAAAGGTCAAAAAGGTAACACAAATACACACACACACACACACACACACACACACATTCATACCTCACACATGAACAACTCCAGTAATGTTGTCATAGCCATTTTATTATTTTTCATCCACCTATTTCACAATATCATAGAAGAACCCATGAAGATGCAAATAAGGAACAAGCGAAACACTGTCACAGCCTTCAACAACCAAAAGCAAGAGAGATGAGAGAGAGAGAGAGAGAGAGAGAGAGAGAGAGAAGAGAGAGAGAGAGAGAGAGAGAGAGAGAGAGAGAGAGAGAGAGAGAGAGAGAGAGAGAGAGAGACATAGAAGAAGAAAACATTAAAAAAAACAACATTTGACTAATTTCTTAAAGGGGCATTAGAGCCCAGACAGGCACTTTACAACTGAGTGTCAAATTGTAAGTGGGGCAGATGTCTTGAGGTATGAAACAAACAGGAGTACTGATGATTAAACCACAGTACATGTCTACATGTCATTGCACAGTTTTTTTTAGTGGATACATTAAGTGTGGTTGACCAACGTGGGAATCAAATCCTCACCCAGCACAATGTGGGCCGTTTTTATCTACTCTCTACTTCCTCTGAACATTATTCCTGCAGTGTCCATTTTGAACTTGCAAAATATCCCAGCTGACTTATTGGGTACAAAGAGGCAAATCATGGACTTTTTGGACCTCTTCATGCAGGGAGACAACTTTTAAAAATGACTTCTAATGTGGTTTTGCTCTCTAGCTGTTTTGCATTTATCAATTTGAGATGTCACATTCATGTCATTGTGTTAAAAATGTTCAGTTTGTAGGTCTTATGGCATTAATTTACCTACTAACTGTCTTAAGGTGACCATAGTCCTAATTCAACGCTATTTTGATCATGCACACTATGCACTCACCGGCCACTTCATTAGGTACACCTGTGCAATATAATGTAATCCAAACTAAAGGCTGTTTTGCAAAGGCCTCCTAATATTTTGCCCTCCTCATGTGTGTTAATGGAGTGGACAAAATACTAGAAACACTGTTCAATAATATACCACCACCATCCAATGATCAATATAATAAACATTAAGTAAAATTACCACCTTTCTGAAATGTCAATAGAAAACTGAAAATGTATGTAAAATGTAAAAAATAAAAAATAAAATAAATAATAATAATAATACATTGCATTTATAAAGCACTTAATATTTAAAAAACAAAACTCAAACTGACAGATTAAAAAAAATGAAACAAAACATAATAAAACATAATTAAAAGACAAAAGTTCTATTAAAAAGAAATGTTTTAAGACCTTTTTTAAAAGTCTCAATAGTCAGAGTTGTTGTATTGGATTGTATTAGATTGCATGTGTGTGTGTGAGAAACAAATTACATTCAGTTGGGAATTAGAGGTCCTACCTGCTCAACCTCTCCTAAAAATGTGGCATTGTCTCTTATGTAACCAGAAAAGATAGATTAGTAGCAGCTGTTTAGGCCACAAGACTAACATGACCTAAAAATGCACCATGCTTAGACAATTTGAGTGCATTATTAATGTATGTTTATATTTACTTTTGTTTGTTTCTATGCAAGTCAGCTTCAAATCAAGTCAGCACAGCGTCTGTCCAGGCCTAAAAAAACCTCCTGTATGAGTCGGTCCAGTGCTAGTGTTTAAAAAAAACAACTATCTTTTTGCTGATTTATGCAGAGTCAGCTTCAAGTACAAAACGGTCACCATGGAATCAGTCCATTTCATGCATTTCCCTTCCTATCAAGTATTCAATGAGGATCAGATTTACCAAAAAGACATCTGTGTGTTTCAGAGTGTGAGGGCAGTCTGGGGACACCAACACTGTAATTTATACATTTTTTAAAGTTTCTTTTGTCAGTGACAGGAAAATGTGACCTTGCTGAAAACACTTTTCTCATGCAAATACACTTAAGTTTCATACAGATTACATTTGAGGGTACAACACAGTTTTTTTTTTACTAAACTCATCCGGGTTTGTCACAGTTTGGGGCGTCTGATTGATCGGTGCTTTGTTAGACATCAAGTGATTATTTCGGAGGTCGATTAAGAGCGCTGTTTGGTCCAAGTTGCAAATGAGAACACACTGCAACTTAGCTCTGCAGATCTGTAAGGTGTGTGTGTGTGTGTGTGTGTGTGTGTGTGTGTGTGTGTGTGTGTGTGTGTGTGTGTGTGTGTGTGTGTGTGTGTGTGTGTGTGAGGCTACAGCAAGGGGGAGCAGAGACTGGCACAGAGCAACATTAGCAGAGATACATTACACAATAATACACATTTATAAGACCACTGTTTTACCAAATCATGGTTTTGCAGTATACTGTATAAAACTTAAAACATACACAGTCATTACTCAACAGGATCATGTACAGGTCAAAAAATGAACAAAACTCATTCAGTTTCTTCCTCCATTGAGTGTTAAAACAAATATAACAACATCTCAGTAATCAGTTTTTAGCATTAAACACAACCACCTGGACACAAGATGAAGAGAGACAGCATTTTGTGTCACTTTGCTGTAACATTAAGAAACCCTTTGATCAGTGGCACCATTTAAGGTTCGTTCCATAACTACTTATATAAATGCCTCAAAGCCCTCTGCCCAAAAAACCATGTACAGTATGGTTAACTGGCCCAAAAATATTGTGACCTAAACCAGAGGCATCTTACCAGAGCCAATCATTGATCTAGTCCCGTTGATCCACCCATGCAGCCTTCACTCAGGTGATTCTGTGACTAAACGTACTGAATGTCACTGCTGAAGTATGAGCATGGACACCGACACAAAAAAAACAAAACAGATACACCGCTCTTTACAACTTAGATGCTCCATCACATTTAGCTTCGTCACATATTTCAGTCCACCAGTAAGCTTTCCCCTCCCCAAAAATACACAAATGCACTTTAAACCCCTGATGTGATACTCCTTTAAATATCTCCTTAATCGGCTACCAAATCGACCTTTAATACAATTGCACCACCCTTGGCTGACCTCTCCGAGTCTCCCTTCACTGTTTGGGGCTGGATGGGTTGGATCTCTGACCAGCATGGCACGGGTCCAAGGACTCCTTGGTGGCACCGCCGTAGACGTCTACATCGAGATCGGTCCAGGGGGCGATGTTGCCAAGCACCGATGAGCTGCAGTCAGCCAGAGCAGCGACCTCGGCAGGCTTCAGCACGCGGTCCCACAGGTTGAATTGGGAGAGCTCACCGACCAGAGCCTGGGAGGCATCGAAACGTCCGCCCAGTGTATCCTTGGGTAGTAAGAGATGGGAAAAAATGAAAGGTTTGGTTTTAAAATACTAGCAAGTATAGAAGAGATTGATTCTTGCTGGGCTTATGTTCAACAGTCATCTATTAGCCCCTTTTCCCCACAAGAACTTTTCCAGGAACCATTTTAGAAAGTCAAGCACTTAACCTCCACTGACTGGAGGAGATAGAGTCTATATTTAGTTCCTGGCCACCACATAGAGGTTGTACTCTCCAATGACATAGGAACTATTGGGACAAAGTTTTTATTCAATGACTGCTCAAAAACAAACCTTTGCTACAACTTTTGTGCGGCATTCATTCACACAATAAGCAAGATTTGGTGCAAGACACTAGTAGAAATATTAAGATTTGACATGAGAATCTGTTGACGTGTTTATCGATGTTGCACATTGTCTCTACTTTGGTGACAGATATTTTTATTTTCAGTCTATTAAACATCCAAATATCACTGTCTTAAATAAGTGAATCATAAGAAACAGGATCTGTATCAGGATACTTTTGTTTTAACACCTGGTATTAAAATGCGTTCTGGTTTTCTGAATGGCGCCACCATTGCGATCAGATCTCCATATGTAAATTAGCTAGGTGGATCTGGCGGACTTGTCCAGAAGAGTGTTACATCCCAGGTCAAGGAAACTCCTGCCACAAATGGACGTTATTCATTTCTAAATCACTTTATATGAGGGAAGACTTGTAGCAGTCTGTACTACTTGTAGCTTTGCAGAGCTTGCATTAGCTGGCAGGAAGAGGCGAAGGTAGGTGACCTTTCATTTTACAGGGCTGATTTTTTTTTTCCTATGAATGTCATCGTGCTGTAGAGATTACATTAACACCTGGCAGAGATCCAATAACAATGTGAGCCTAACGACTTCCATATGTGGTCTGGCCTATCTGATCTCTGAGTGCAACTACATCTTGCATTATGATGCAGTTTCCTTATCTAGATGATGTATGCAGGTACCACCAGGTGTAAATGCAGTACAGATGGAGATAATATGTCCAGATACAGAAAACATGTTGATACTTGTTGTAAATGTGGCCTTCCTGCTACTCCACACTAAAATGTAGTGCAGGAAAAGTATCTCAAGAACTTTGTATTGATAGAAGAGAAAATAAAGGGTTTGCTTTATTCATGTGTATTTTACGTCCTTGAGCATTACACAAGCTTTAAATGAGCAACAAGTAAGATTGGCCCATTTTCCAAGGTTATTAAGGTTTTTTTGTATTAATACCAACAGGTTACCTTTGATCCCCAAAACTACAACCTTCCCTTCATTGTTGGTGTACAGTATGTCCTGCCGTGGTTAAATAACAATGAAAATGCAGTCTAAAGCTTTATCCCTACAAGGCAATATTGTGTTTTGATGAGCTGCAACCTGAATAAGATTAAAAAAATGTTTATCCCTCCTTCAAAAACACCCTTTTAAGGGGGATGTCCCTGGATTTTCCCCATAAAATCTGATCATTACATCAACAGGACAGCAATTCATCATGCATGCTGAGCGGTGATGATTAAAAGTACTCGCTCGCCCCGTCTATTAAATTGAGCCTTGTTGCATCATTGGAGCATCTTGTAGAATTGAACTCCCAGCTCTCACAGCTTTTTATCCTTTATCCAAAGACAATGGGCTGCTGAATGAGCTTTGGGTTGGTATTTTGACACCACAGAAAGGGGATAATGCTAGATTTCACAATGGTTATGTAATGTGTGTGTCTCACTAATGAAAGAGTGAGGCAGCCCCAGTGTGAGGATAAACACCATTAGGTTTTCTGTCTGCTCAAGTGTGAAAAGATGACTGTGGTTCTTGGAAATAGCAACTGGTCTGTCCATTAATCTGTTCATTCATTTACCATCTATCATGACTCATCCATCAATCTATCCAGTCGTCCATCCTTTTAACTATCGATTCGTTCATCAGTCCATATGTCCTTCTACCCATTAATCCATCTATCTGTCCTCTATCCATCCATTAATGTGCACATCCATCCACTCATCTCGACATCCACTAGTCCAATCCTTCATCCATCCATCCATCCATCTGTAAATCTCACCTGTTCCTGGCCGAGTATGAGGACTCCGCCGGGTTTGATGGGATGCCAGGCAGCCAGTCCCTCCCCCCTCCCCTTCATCTTTCCTCCCTGGTAGGCTTTCCACACTCCGTCCCTCAGGGTCCAGCTAACACAGATGTGTTGCCATTCATCCTGTGGGAGCGACAACGGCAGCTGGGCCACCTACAGATTGGAGAATAAAGTGACTGCAATTAGCTGACAGGTCTGATCGTGCTGCTAGATCAGATTTGGACAAGTGTTGGAAGTAATTAAGGCAGAATCTGGACACCCTGTCTCAACCTCCCTGTCACTGCACTTTACATCCTCACTCCTCTAATTCAATATTAAAGCACTTTAAAAGTAAGTATTAAAGGTATAGTCAGTCATTCTGGAGAAACATTGTAGATATTTGAACTAAACACCCAAACAAATGCTGCCCTCTCTTTGTGCTCCTTCAGAAGCGCCGCTCTCCAAATTAATGGATGTGGGTTGCATATTTTAGACACATGTTTTAAGGTTTTATGGGTATGGGTATGAATGTGTATGTGGTCATGGATATGGGTAACGTGTTTTGGCTTGTGTGTGTGTGTGTGTATTAGTGTTATGCATATATTTTATATCTTATTTTATTTTTATGCTGCAATTGGACTTCATTGGTTTCATTGTATACTTGCAATGACGATAAAGATCTATTCTATTCTAAAATATGGCGGACTCCAGAGCAGTGTGCCAGCTGTAGAATAATTGTCTCATGAGCACAACAGGGTATCCATACTCTCCGCCTCTCTGCAGCCTTCCTAATTTCTCATTCAACCTGCGTTCAGCGTCTCTGTCCACAAAAGCAGCCGCCCGTCAGCTGCTGGGAAGCTGAGAGGACAGCGTCAAGTGAAATAGCCTTAACCAAGCTAACTGACAGCAGAAATTAACTGAACCAGATTTGTTTGCATGTCGGCTCCACGGGAAGAAATCAAGAGTGTTATCATTTATTTACTCATTGATATGGTTAATAACTTGAAAACTCAGCGGGGTATTAGTGTGATTTAAACAGCTGTCTGCTCAGATTACGCTTCACTAAATACAACAGAAACAGACTCAGTGTGAAAAATATTGGAGTTATTCATCAGACTGTCTCTGATTCAGTGTAGTTTGATCAATCTAATAAAATAAACTCAAATCTGTTCAATGAAAAAAATGTTTAATATGTGAATTGGCCTCTCTCTCTCTCTCTCTCTCTCTCTCTGTCTCTCTCTCTCTCTCTCTTTCTCTCTTTCTCTCTCTCTCTCTCTCTCTAGCTGCCATTCATCAGATACAGAAGACGAGAGACTGTCGGCTGTCTGATGATTTCCTCCTGTCTGCCCTGTGAACTATGCTGCTGATTCATCGTAGTAGTGTTGTGTGGTCGCTCCAAGCCACTGTGTTTACATTACATTCAGAGTCAGTGCTGGGTATGATTGTTTTTTAACGCACACACAAACGGTACAGCTCGCAGACTGTGACGAGATATTAGCTGAATTTGACAAAAAAGTGTGTTGGATTAGAATTACTGACTCTACCTTTAAAACTATAAATAAAACAACAGCTACAAAAAGCTTGTTTATGTGCCTGCCTCTTCGACAACCATTACAAATGTGCAAAAATAAAACAAAGACATGTAGCCTACACCCATTATTAATTTAATTCAATGTAATATTGGCATTTGCTATTTTTCATGTTGTAGTAAACCTTACTATGACCCTTAGTTATTATTCTTATCCTGTTTTCTTTCTTTCTTTCTTTTTTTGTGTGTGTGGGTTTTTACATGTTTAATGTCTTGTTCAGGGTAACCATCTGCTTTAGATCCATATTGTCTGTAGCAGAAGGAAAAAAAATGTTTTTGTTTTTTTTTACCAATGACTCATTAGACTGGAAGACTCAGACAGAAGTGAAGCAGAGGGGATCGATCCACAATCTCGTCTGCTGTGCACCCAGAGAACCAACCTCAAACCTTATATACACTGTTATCCTCTTTTTACTAACATATATATTAATTGCATGCAGTGACATTTCCTATGTTGTAAATCATGTAACATGGAATGAAAGAGTTAACCTGTTGCAACAATTAGTATGCTTCCATAGCTAATATAAATCAATTAATTACAATCAGATACCAACTGGAACAGCACGACAAGCTATTAATGATTTCCATTTCCCTGAAACCGACGGGGCATAAACATGTTTATTATTTTCACCGGAAGAAGCCATTAATTGCCAAAACAACATTATATATTCAGTTAACTTCCTTCAACCATTTCAAACCCTCAGCTATGAGTAATGAAGTGAAAAAAACATTGTCGTGTACCTTGTCGTTGATGAGCAGCTCCACAGGGTTATGGACTCCTTGTAGCAGCACCAGCTCATTTGGTTGCCCCGGCACCGAGTAGGAAAATGGGGTCCCGATCCCCCCTTCTTTAGCCTTCAGCCATACACAAGCAGTGAAGGCGTACATCTCAGTTATCTCTTTTCTGACCAGGCCGTACATGTAGTTGGTCCGCATGGGGAAGGAGAGGACGAAGCCATCGGGGAACGACGGCTCTGTCAGCGCTGTGGAGACACAGATAAAAGGAGATGAACAGATGTAGAGATGGAGAGATGGAGAGATAGAGAGAGGGGAAGATAAACAGAGATAAATGTGGAAGGATGATTCCTCTATGGCCAATTTATACAATACACACACACACAGCACCTAGCAAGAGCTCAACAGTACAGGTGCAGTAAAGACCAGCCACTTTAACTCAAGGCCAGAGATGGTTGGATAACATAAAAAGATGAAAAGAGATAAAAAGGAGGATATAAAACTGCTTTCTGCTCTCTTCTTTGCACCTTGCCAACTCTCCATCTCTTCTCTACACCAGTGGTCCACTCCTCTCATTCCTCTTTCCAGTCTTTTACCTCTCTCTGTGTAACTATTAGAGTAAACTTAACCTCCATTTACTATGACTGTACTTGGCAAACAGGAAATAACACAAACATACAGCCAATGTGACATTTCCAAATGATAAAATAAAGATCTTTAATATAAATCCATATGATATAAAAGTGATTTCAGGTCATTTCCATTAAATTCATTCGCTGTGTTTTATTTTTATTTTTCAGCTCATAGCTCTGTGACATTTAACAACCTTCAGCACTCATTAATCATCTTATTTTAATCTACAGCTTATTCTCTACTGCTATGATGACCCAGTTAGCCCACAGCATTCATTAAAGTTTCATTTTAGCCTTCCCTTGCCATGCTCTCAGGTTCATCAGAGTGGCGATGCAGCTGTTTACCTGCCTGTGATGATCTCCATACATCCTTCCCTTTATCTATTCATCCACCACCTCGTGACTTTACTGCCCCTCTTCCCCCCACACACACTCACTGTGCTCCAGTTCAGTGACGCGGTGGTTCACGGTATCGATGCCCTGATTTATCTTCTCATGCTGGCCGTGCGTCTCTTTCCTCATAGCCTGTCGCTCCTTTTCTAACATCTTTATTTTCCTCTCCAGTTCCCCCTCCAGGTCCTCCACTCTCCAGGTACCCTTTCCACGCCCGGGAGAGGCTTTAGATGGGGGTTTGGGGGCAGGAGAAGCATGGGAGGTAGGACGGCGGCTCCCTGGGGTGGCTGCTGAGGGTGTAGAAGAGGCACCACCGGTGGGTGGAGTGGGAGATTTGACAGTGTTACCAGCCGGGCTGCTGCTACTTGAGCCCATGGATGTGTCTGTGAGGTTTAAGGCAGCAGGGCCGATCTCTGCCTGCAGGGAGGGGTGAGAGAAAAGGACAGGGAGGTGTTATAGACTTAAAAAAGGACATTTAGAAAGACAGCTGGTCAAAAAGATAATTAAAAAATGCAGCTGAAGAAAAAAACCTGCTAATTTGTTCACAAGAGATCTAAAATGGGGAGCAGCCAAGACAGAAAATGTATTTTAGCTTTTGTTATAATGTAGCTTTCAGTGACAGTCTCACTGATTAAGATGGATTTTCAATAAATCTAGTCCAGACATTCATGGTCCCCCCAGGATGAATCATGTAGGGATCATGAGTGTGTTTGGTAACGCCCTGGATTTTAATAAAGCACCACCCTGAAGTCAACATTTCTGTATTTTATTAAATATCTCAACAACTAATAAATTAATTAGTAGTTTCATTCCCTAGAGGATAAAATCTAATGAAGTTGTTGATTCACTGTTGCTACGCCATCAACAGGTCAAAATTACTATCTGCCTAATTTGGTTTATGACCAAATATCAAATATCAAATATCAGAGCTGGTATTCCCATCTGCCTCTGCTGTAATTTGGGTTTAGTGCTAAATAGCAACAAACTAAACTAAGATGCGGGTGCTAAATCAGATTTCACAAATAAGGTCAGGGCTTACAAATTTAAAATATTTAACATTTTTGAGAAGATCGCCCCCAGTCTAAGGTGCAATATTTAGTTTTTATGTGTGCGTGGACATTAGCAGAGAAGCATCAGAGATTACGATGCATTTGAATCTGACATATTGTGAATAGTATTTTGTATTTGCATGTACTGTAAAATAATAAAATAAACATCAATCAAATCAAACAATCCGATCAAACATTTGTCCTGATGAAGAGCTAAAGACTAAAAGCTTGGACTTAAGTCTAAAGAGTATTTTTGCTTCAATATTAAATCAGTGCACTTAAACATACAGCTGGTTTGGCTCTGCTCTCCTCAGTATGTGTCTGGTGCAGTGTTATAGCCTGGTATCAATCATTATATTGATCAAATTAATTGTTTTTAAGTTATTTATTTTGTCTTATGTGAAAGACCCACACGCTGAACAAAGCAGCGCCTTCAAACGGAGAGTCGTTATTCATTTAATAAGAGAAAAAGGAGAGTTGTGAGTCCTTGACTTATTCTATGAATCTTTGTTTTATTTAACTTTAAAATATTAACCATAAAGGGAATGAGCAGATCATTTCCATCTTCTTTTTAGTAGCATCAATAATGAAAGGGTTTTTTTAGTGGCGTTTTGAAACTGACACTACGGGAAGAGAAATGATAATAATGCTGTAGCACAAAGACGATGTGTAAGTGATGATAGTAGTATCGAGGCAGTAGCAGTATTAGTATTCATGGCAGAAACATAAAAAGGTTGTTGGTGAAGCAGCAGTAAAAAGAGAGAGAGATGCTGCTGTTGGTGTGGATGAGACAGCTGTGAAGGAGACATATAATATCAAGAGAATTGCTGAGGCAGGACCGGCCGTCCAGGATATAAATTCACACTGACGGAGGCAACCTTGCTTCTGACTGTGCTTGGGGAGAGCTGGCAGAGTGTGTGTGTGTGTGTGTGTGTGTGTGTGTGTGTGTGTGTGTGTGTGTGTGTGTGTGTGTGTGTTGTGTTATAAGCCTGCCTATGTCTCAATCTCAGCACACACACAAACTGAGAATCTGACCTCCCCTCCCTCCACCGCTTTCTTTCCTGTCCAGCCAGCTTCATCTTTTATTTATGTCTCTATCCTGCTGTCGGATGCAGAGGTAGAGGGTAGAGGCAGTTGACACAGCGGGGGGGAGGAGGAGAGGAGGGGAGGGGAGGGGAGGGGGGTGGCGGAGGGAGTGTGAGGGCCAGGTGGGAAGATTTCCCTTGGGGTCCGCCGTGGGGAGAGTGCGCAAGACCCGCCTGTGTCACGAGGCATTTGTCAGAAAAAGAGGAGAGGTGAAGATAAAAGAGGAGGGGAAGGATGGAGAGGGAAAAAGGGAGGGAGTTAGAGGGCACCTCAGATGATGAACACAGACGTCAATGCACAAGCCTTCAAACAATTTTGATTCAGTCATTTCTGCATGTACCCGTGGCATGGCTTGTGGCACTTTTCAGATCTAATTTCAAATTTTTGGTGACAGTAAATGATCAATTCTGAGAGGATTAACCTTTTATAGTCACATTTAGCCTATGAGTAAGGTCTTAAACTACAGTAGATACCAGCCTGTCAGTGTGAAAACTGTGAAACTGACCAGACATGGACCTTTTTTAGTCACCAACTATTCACCAGTCTGTTGCATAATGCCAAATTCAGTTCAAATCTCCTGCTTTCTAACTAAACTCAAAAAGCAGCAAGAGAACAACAGGTTTTTGCCAAAGTTTGTCTTGCCTGAGCTCACTATCATCTCCCCCTTTACCTCCAGTTTCTCAATGCGGTCCTTCAGGTCCATGATGGCCCTGGCCAGCTCCTCCACGGCCCGAGCAGTCTGCAGCTGCGCCGCGGCGGAGGAGCTCACATCATCCCCGGCCATGACCCTCCGGTTCCCGCTCCAGACCCCGACGCTGCGCTCCGGGATGCTCTTCTCGTCCTCCAGGTCGCTCTCGCATTCAGTCAGCTTCCCTGTGAGCTCCCGGATGGTCCTCTGGTCCATGAGGATTTGGTCGTTCTGCTGCAGGACCATTTGCCGGAGCTCCTCCGCTGTAGTCCGGAGATAAGTCCAGTCCTCATCCCCGGCTCCATATGGATCATCCGCCTGCTGCTGCTGTTGCTGCTGCTGCTGCCTCAGATCCTTGGTCTTGCACTCTCCGACGGGAACAGGCGTGCAGATCAGCCGGCTGAAGCTGAACTGTTTAGCGGACCCTCCCCCGGTCTCTTCCCCGAGGTTAAGCTCGTTTAAAGTGGGGACCTCCAGGCCGATGCCACCGAGCCCGTTCCCTCCATCGTAGGACTCGGCACCGTGCAGTGCGCCCAGCGGACCGGCGTGAGCCACCGATCCAGGCTCCAAAGGCTGGAGCAGCGTCTCCGATGTCAGGGTGCCGTTGTCGCTGAGAGGCGAGGCTCGTTTTCGGGGGTAAACACTGGCGATGATGCAGATGACCGCGCCGAGGAAGGCCAAGGTGCCCGCTCCCACAAGCACCACCACGAACTTCATGATGACTGTGGAGATCGACGCAAAGAGGTTACGATTCAGGAGAGAAAGATGGCATGCACACAGCAGTTAAAAATGATCTCGTTTCGGAGGCTACAGCGTGCTACAGAGAGCAGCATCACAGCGTGTGGGGACACTGCATCACCAGAACATGATCATGATCTGATTAGTGATTAATAATCTGCCTCTTCTGACAGCTGCCGGAGCTGTTGGATGTAAAAATGATTCACTTACAGAAGATGTTTGTCAGAGGCGCTGCTGTTTTCTCCTCGCCTCCTTCTCTCTCTCTCTCTGTGTGTATGTGTGTGTGTGTGTGATACTGATGGAGCCGTGCTGTCTGGTCCAGAGATGCTCTCTCCAAACGTCTCCGTGTTGCTAAGCTGCTCTCCTCCGCGCGTTACCATGGGGACCACGGGAGAGGAGGAGCGAGGCTGCTGTGGGCATGCGTCAAAGCAGAGGTGAACCTCCAGCAGCAGCGTGAACAAACAGTGATGAATCAATGTTTGTGTGTGTGTGTGTGTGTGTGTGTGTGTGTGTGTGTGTGCAAGAGACAAACACGCTGGAAGAGAGAAAACAGAAGAGGATGAAACGTAAAAAAGAGACAGTTGATGTGTGTCATTGTGCAAGTTTGTGCTCATTAAACTAATTAGGCTTATTTTCATTGATTGTTTTGACTTTGTAAGAAAAATAAAGGATTAATTCTGGTTCGGAGAGGCAACTTAAATTTGTGAATCCTGATAAAATCTACACAAACAAACAAAACAATCGGGAGAAATTGGAGAAAATAGAAAAAATACACAAAAATATTTGTTTATAATGTATTTATGATGCACCCTTAAGTGCACAATACACACACACACACACACACACACACACAAAACATACGTCATGTCTGAAATGACAATCCCAGCTATCCGGAGCTGAAATAATCCAAAGCTTTTACAGAAGCAGTACAGTCGCCTAAGTGCTGCATTCATCAGCCTGCATCTATTCACAGATACAACAATACATATCTGATGTTAAGACATAAAGGTCATACACCTGAATTAGAGGGGGAGGACATTCTTGGGTCATTAAACACTAAAGGTTTTTCAACCGAAGTGGGAGGAAGGACATTTTCTTGTTTTCAACAGAAATAATCCGACCCTGACACCATACTTCTCTTCTCTTCTCTTCTCTTCTCTTCTCTTCTTTTCTCTTCTTTTCTCTTCTCTGTGAAGTGTTTTCTTCACACAGTGGATGAACCACTTTAATAAAGTTTGCTATTGATATTTGTCCAAATTAAATTAAGACATGCAGCACAGGATGAATCTGATCCAAGTAAAGTGGTTCAGTAAACATCTGGGCACAGCAGGCCTACTGCCAGCTGGAGAAGTGAAGCTGTTGATTAGCACAACATTAAAAGACAAACCTTGAACCCATAACCTCAGATTTAAATCTGTGATACTTCAATTGATTCCAGGAGTTACTTTGTGTTGGTAAAATTTAGTTTGTTGGTGAGAACTCTTTCCATTAACCCACTTACACTTCAGTTTGTACATTTCATCAACTTTGAGAACAGAGCAAACATCATGTCTGCTTCTGTATTATGTCTGTAAAGCTGTACTTAGTCGCAGCACGCTAACACGCTAACATGCTAACACGCTATGCTGTATACTGTGTACCATGTTAACACAGTAGGATAATATTTTGTAATTAGCACTAAACCCAAAGTGCAGATGAAGCTGAAGGGAATGTCATCACTTTTTCTAGTTTTTGATCATAAACCAAAGTACTGGGTTGATTTTGACCCTTATGTTGCCACTAAAGGTCATCAAGTTATTACAATTCATCCTGAGGGGGGGCCATTAAAATTAAATGACAATCTATCCCGTAGTGGCAGACTGACTGGCCAGCCAACATCGTCACTGTTAGAGCTACACTGCTTACGTGGCAAAAGTGAATGTAAAAAAAGCACAAGTCTTGATTGCATTTTTGCCTATTGAGACAACGTCAGATTAGATGAAGACATTTGATTCTCTGCCTCGTCTCTGATTACTGTGTCCTTATTTGAGCTGAATTTCAGTGCGAGTCTACAGGGAGGATGATGCTCTTTGATTCTGAATGACTGATGTTTTAGCTGATTTCTCTTTTTTCTTGACACAACGTAAACCTTGTGGAACAAGATTTGGTATTTTGATATGAGACATCGAAGCAGACTTCACACAGGGGGTGTTTTAGAGTGAAAAGATGTCATATTTGCAAACTTGCAGGCAGCAGTCCTTTCTGTCTATCTTCTCTTACAAAGACTATAATATGCCTGTAAAAGCAGATACACTTCTGACATGCAACAACTAAAGAAAGCCACAAATGATGTGTTTTCCATCCTCAAGTCAAACTCAATGAAAGTATTCAGATGGTTTGGTTTGAAACAAAGCTTCAACATCCACCACAACCAGAGGCTCAAACACCAGTCTGGTCAGGAATCCCTGCAGAGACCAGTAGCCTAGATTATAGATTAATCTCCAGAGTTGGCCGATGTTGCACGCACACACACACACACACACACACACACACACACACACACACACACACACAGAAGTCGGCTACACATAGTTTTTTTTAATCTAATCTGGAAGCCACATTGATATTGAGAGTAAAGAAATAAAAATATCATGATAATGGTAATGACATAACAACATAAAATAGCTTTAAATATACATTCATATAGAAAACAACATGACAAATTATAAATAAGTGCAATTCTAAAATATTAGGTATAAACATAAAAAATACAAGCATATTATGTTCAACAGTCACAACTAAAATCAACAGAACCTCTAACCAAACTTTGAATTGCTCTCAACGTCAGTAAATTTTCAGTCTACCTCGTAAATTATTCCAGACAAATGGGATGAAATATCTGAAGGGTAAATTCTTTCCCAGATTAGTATTTACTGCAGAACCATCTGTCAGCTAGTTCTCAGGACAGATGTTAAAAGCAGAACATCTTGAGCACAGCATGACAATAAATAAAGTGGTAATTTTAGGAATTAGCCCTTTATAAATTAAGAGATAAAAGTGTTGATCTCACCTGACAGAGAGGGAGGGCCAGCCCACCCTCTGATACAAGACACAGTTGTAGATCTACGAGAGTGATAGATAGCATCCAGATGTTTAAGATTAGAGATAAGAGCATGCCTATAAATAATATCGCCATAATTCAGCACAGAGTGAAAGGTTGCTTCCACGGTCTTTATCCTAAAATACAATGGGAGACAGAAGCTGTACCGATACCAAAAACCAAGTTGCAACCTTTTGCAAAGTTGACTATATGATGTTTTAAAAGTAAATTTGCCATCAATCCAGATGCCTAAGTATTTATAATGAGGAACTTTCTCTCCCAGGGTACTATTTAAAGTTCAGATCCAAAAAAACTAATGTCAATTTCCTTAGCTCTTCAGAAAAACACACATCTGCATTTTAATTAAGTTTAAGGTTAAGAAGGGGTATGGTATTAAATGAGAGTTTCAGATTATCAATGGCTGACTGGATAGAATTTGCTGAACCGTATAAAAATAGTATAATCTGCATAAAATGTAAATTAGATGTATTAAACTCGTGAATAATCCCAGGCTTTAGATGGAGCCCTGTGGAACGCCCTTAGTCACTGTAAGTAACTCATATTTAACATATCGCCCACACACTGCTGTCAATCTGAGAGGTGCTAGCTAACCCATCTCAGAGTGTTTGAGTCCATGCCAATGTCTGACTGTCTATATATGAGTGTAAAGTGATCAGCAGTGTTAAAACAGAGCTGTACCATGCATCTTATGGTCTAGTGGACACAGTATAATTTAAAACCCAAACCACATATCAAACCACAATGACTATTTTCAGTTCCATCTGGCTTCTCGCTCCAGTGGTAACCCCGCCAACGAGGAAAGATGGAGGAACCTCTAATTCTGTTCTCTCTGTGTTTTACATCCAGATTCAACAGTAGATAAATAAAAAAGCTGTTTGAACTACATGTATGTATTCATTACAACATCAAAACATTATGAGATGAATGCCCAGGCGTTGTGACCTTAAGATAACCCCAGCCTTCACAATCCCTCTGAAACACAAACATTGGCCCCTTTATGGTAACACGTTCATGCTCCAATGAGCGTATCAAAGCAGCTCAACAGCTCCCCTCAGTGGGACATTTGAGAACTGCAACACAATAAACTAAATCAGCTTACTTTTCTAAAGGTTGGAGCAGGTACATGATGATTAGTAGCAGAGGAAAAATAAGAGGCAGGCCTTTTTGGACTCACATTTTTCTTTAAAGTTGTATAAATCACAATTTTTCATATTATAACAATAGATCAAATGACTGTGAGTAATGGTGAAGGGATTACTTACCATGATTTGCAGCTGGCAGCTGTTTTCAGCTGTGCACTACTTGCCCATCATCGAATGGCACACAATGTTGGCAGCGTCTCAACAGGGATGAATTAACCTCCTAATCCCCGAGGCAAGAGTTTGACCATACTGACTCCTCTATGGTTGGAGCCTAGAGCTGAAATGATTAGAAAAGATTAATCAGCAACAATGCCAAAACATTCACTGGTCCTTGATGCTTAAATATAAATATTTGCCAGTTTGGGTTTTTGGCTGTTAGTCAGACAAAATGAGTAATTTTAATGTTAACTTGGCCTTCAGGAAATAATTAAATGTATTTTTAAAACTCTTTTCAGACCTTTTATATACTGAACAATAAATTGTTTCCGGAGCTATTAATAATGGGAATAGTAGCTGGTTGAAGCCTTACCGCACTCCTATGATGGATAATACTACTTTGCTCTGTTTTCTGTGTGCAATTTGATTAAAACACATATTTAATACATGATCTCAAAATTAATGTCTTAAAACTAGATTTTGATAAAGTTCTTCTTCAAGACCAAAACCACAAGTTGGAGGATACGTCATAGTTGATTTTGTACTTCAGTGGTTCAAATTTCAAACTAAGTTTCGATAAATCAAATGACCCTCACCCTGATATGGAAACGAGTGAATATATAATGTGGACTCATCAGGTGGGCGGAAACAAATCCAAAGTAAATGTTACTTCCTGTTCACTGGATGTAGAATTATGTAATTGTTTGCTAAGAACTTTTTAAGATGTCAGTGTTAGATATGGAAGAAGAGTTTTTCCTTCTGAGCTGCTGGAGCTGATTGGTGCTGGGAGGAGGAGGAGGTGGAGTGGGTGCCCTCGCT
Source organism: Scomber japonicus (assembly GCF_027409825.1). Lineage (NCBI taxonomy): Eukaryota > Metazoa > Chordata > Actinopteri > Scombriformes > Scombridae > Scomber > Scomber japonicus. The sequence continues at coordinate 10,491,390 of NC_070579.1, forward strand.
CCACTGGGAGACATGATGATGTGGGCAGATAACACACCACAGTACTTCTGAACTGTGTAGTCAGGGATTAAAAGGTTATATCTCACATTCAAATTATCCAACACTTGAAGTAGATCCTCATACTTGCTACTGAATTAATTTGTTTACCTATAAAAAGTATCTGTGGAAAAAAGTAAAAAGGAAGAAAGCTGCTTTTTTAGGAGCTTTTAATTAAAAGCCTTGTACAAGAAACACACACAGAAAGCAACAACAGTAACAGGTAACATGACACAGAATACATAATCTGTACAATAAGGGTTTGCAAAACATGCTTCAGAAGTTCAGATACATTACAATGTCATCATTATCCTCAACCTCCTCGTCATTACAACCAATACAACGTACATAATTCATATTAGCATTAACACCAGACAAAACTGCAGTCTTGACACATTATAATTGTCAGTTGGAGTTTGCCTTCTGATCAAACCCATATTGGACTATTAAAAAAAAAAAAAAATTGCATTCAAATAAAACATCATCACATTGACATTATGCATATTTCAAAATAAAAGTATTAACGTACAGTACAAAGGGGAAAAAAAGAAGCTTAAAAGCACAAATTTCAATTCATTAAGCATCTTTATCCACACATTTAAACAAGGATCCTTCCTTTTTTCCAATTAATGCCAAATATAGCATTTAAAATTACATCACATATATAAATGTAAAACAATTTTAAAAAAGGGAAAGAAAGGAAGCCTAAAAAAAACAACAAATAATAAAATGAAGAGCCCTATTTGGTTGAAAGATAGGCCACTAAGTTGAGTTGTGCTACCCCATATGAAAAAGAAAAAAAAGGAAGAAATAAAACATTGCTATCAACTGTTGGAAACATTGCCTAGCAGCCTAAAACCTTACACATCTACCAACTGCAAGAGTCACTTCTATCCACCACTTAAAGATATTAAAAGATATAGTAGATGAGAAAATCTATCCCAAATATCACAATATATCCATTTGGAGAAGAAAATAATCCTTTCAAGAAAATATAGAAGACCAAGTTTTGTCTTTTCACTTTGTCAAATAAAAGGATTGAAAGTTAACTGTCCTTTTAAGAAGTATCACATTTTGATGATTTCCACTTCATAAGAGTAACCGTCACTATTGTTTTCTTCATGTAATGGATGGATGTGTAACTTTGGAATAAATCCTTCCACATGTAACCTATGAGTGTATTGAAACAGCAACTAGAACCATCCAGTATACGACAGAAGAGGAGGCGACCGAAGTCTTCCTCGCTCGCCTTTTCATTTATTTATTCATTTCTAAACAGAAGACGACAAAAAAACCCATTCAAAAGGTTTTCTTTTTTTTTTACAGTTTGCGATCATGTAATCTTCATCTTTACCACGCTTATCTTATGGCAGGTTTAAAAAGGAAGTGTTTATTTTAGAGCGGAGTAAGACGAGGTTAAAAAAAAAGAAGAAGAAGAAAAAAAAAAGAGTCTCCTGGAGTGCAGCTGAGGGGTTGAACGGAGCAGCTATAGGGCAACACATGCGGAAGATTTTTTAAATACTTGTAACACACAGGTAAGAACACCAGAGTGGGAAGGTCTAGAAAGAGCAGGCAGCACCAGATAAAAAGGGTTTGGAGTCTGAGTATAAATGGCTAGGTTTCTTCAACTTGAAGGTTGAATAGAGTTTAAAAAAAAACAAAAAAAAAAACTTTTCAGTCTTTCAAGATTTCTGTAATTTGGCTTGTAACAACCTGCAGTGAATACGCTCGGCAGAGGTCCGCGCTAGCAGATTGGTTGACGCAGGATGAATCAAACCTTCCTAGATCGATCGTTTGCTGACCGGCAGTCTACTCGACATGCTTTGACTGTAACGTGATGCCACTGGAAGACAGCACACCTAACGTATTTGGAGGAAAAAGACTGTGCCAACATTCTTCACTCTCTAGATACTGACAGGTCTCATAAATCTCAGGTTTTTATACTTTTTAGAAAAGAAAAAAAAAAAAAGGTGGGGCAGGAAACTAAATGCTTCATCCACTGGGAAATTGAGAGTTGAGCCTCTGATTGATTGCAAACCTATAAAAATGGATGGAGAGGTACACAGAACAGATACATTTATAGCCACAGATAAAATTGACTGATTATCCAGAGATGGCTTCCATAGAAAGAGGCGATGACAGCAACAGAGGATGTTTCATGCTTGGGCACCCTGGGGTCTAAAACCCCCCACATGCTTCCTCTGTGTGTTCTCAAGACCAATGCGTCACCGCAGAGAGGAATTTGCCCGGTCAAAAGGTCAGGTCTAAAAGCAACGACTAAGGACCATGCTCACAAAAGCTTCTTCAGCAGGTCAGACGCCTCCCAAACCAGAATTGAAAATAAAGAGATGTTCGTGCAACTTTTAACTTTCTTTCAGACATTTGCAGCTTAAATTTGCCGCAAAGTGCAAGTCAAAGTGATCAACTGTCACAGCTTCGCCCTTGATTTGCAAAAACATCAAACCACTTAGTTTCAGGATGGGATATGACTGGTTTGCGGCAAATCTGGAGCACAAAAGAGAATAAAGAAATAGGGCACAGGTTTCTATCTGCAAGCAGAAATGCTAGACTCGGTGGTTGAGCATCGAAAAAGACAAAGTCATGTGGTTAAAGGTAATTATTTTTCTCAAGTAGGAATCAATGAGAGATAGCACATCTAGAGTTAAAAAGATAGAAGTACTGACCAATGAGCCATAAAACTCCAACTGTGCTACATAAATATCAGAGATAGACACTAAAACCTGGCAGACACTCCGACTCTCACATTAAGACATTCTTCACTACACACGATGTCTGGTCCAGAGTTCAACTGAAGCTGTGTCAACATTGTTCAAAAAACACGACCTTTACAGAAGCCTGTAGAAAGATTCCTGCACATTTCTCCAAAAAAGAAAAAAAAAAGTCACCCCTTAAATTTGAACAACCCCCGAATTCCTGGCACAGTCTTGTCCTGGTTGAGTTTCACGAGCCTTATAGACAGCTGGAGGACACTGTGATCAGTGCTACATGAACCACTTATATTGACACTAGCACTTTAGAACATGATAATAAAGCACTGTTAGCTTAAGAACAACATCCAAAGGAGCAAAAAGGTTGTAAAATCATCTGCTCTTCCTGCCAAAATGGAAAGTTAACAGTCAAAACTACCAGATAATATAGATTTTTACAAGCTTAGACTGTCTGGATGCGTGTATCACATTATTTAAACAGGTGCCAAGTGGATATATAGCAAACTGCATTCAATTGGTGGCTTTAGTTAAGTTCGTAGCTTGTGTGTCAGTCCATGGACCGTCTACACTTAAACAAGTGGAGAAGTTATAACACAGCAAATGTGGTATAAAGAGAAAACTTCACGACTAACTGCAGGCCCAGTTTAGAGTCTTGGTGGACGTTGCGGAGCTGAGGAAAGTGGTGGGTTTGTGAGAGAAAAAACAAGGCGAGCAAGGAAAGATGGCAAGGACAGCAATAACTTAAAAATCTATTGTGTTTGTATATTATTTTGCAGCTTTTAAGGTTGTGCGTGCATATAAATACTTACTCATATTGTATATATATGCATGTGCGTTCAAGAGAGCAAGAGAGAGAGAGAGAGAGGAAAAAAAAGGCCTTGAAAAATTGATGAACGACATAGAATAAGGTTGTTTTTTTTAGATGCAGTCAAGTGCATTGCATTTACCTCGCTGTATTGATGCAATATATGAGCGTCCAACTGTGTTAAGTGCAAAAAAACACATCACGTTTATTAACAGGCTGGACTTCCAATGAAACTAAGGGGCAGAAAATTGGCCTGACAGCCTTCGCAGCAGGGCTTGATCAAAATAGCATTTGTTTATTTCACATGCAGCAAGTGTGCTTGATTAAAATCTCACCCCAACACAGCAGATGGGCGAGCCTTCCACTTTTTGGACAAATTTTTTATCGCAAACAAAACGAGCTAAACTCCGCATGTTTGAAGCATGTGAAAGGAAAACAAACACAATTTCCGTCCAAGTCTGCTTGAAAGAGTCAGTGCTGTGCAAGTGGACAAAATATGGCAATTTAAGTGACAAGAAGGGCTTATTAGCTGCCCCTTTTTCGAATTTATACACTTCTTTTAAAAAAAATATGCTCTTTTTTTTACTATTCAATGGCTGGGCGGTGTTAAGTTACATTACATTATATTCATCGTTACACAAGTATGGACACACCTTTACAGAAAAGGTAGGAGGGGGCTGAAGTGGCAACACTGGTTTGATATTCTTTTTTTTTTTTTTTTTCCTATCATCGATGGCAGCATCTGATCTCCTATGGCTTGGTTGGGGCAGGGTCATCGGAGGTGGTGCTTGGGGGAGGGGAGGAGGCGTTTTCGGGGCTAGCAGAGGGTGAGGATGGGCACGAAGCCGGGGAGGGGAACTCTTTTATGGTCACGGTGACGAGGTTGGTGGTGACGTCAGTGACCACCACATCCTTGCAGCTGGGTGCCATTTCAGGGTGCCAGTCGGGGTCCCCCTCGGCGGGCACCCTTTTGGGATCGGCGGGGGTAGAGCTCTGGTCGCTGGGGGTGACTGAGGGGAGGGTGGCGGGAAGCTGGCGTTTGGGCCTACGAGTTTTCCTCGCTCCCCCTTGGGTTGCAGATCGGTCCGTCGTGCCCTCATCCTCGTCATCTTCCAGGGAAGAGGAGGGTGAGGAAGGGAGGAAGGGAGATGCTGACGCTACATCCGGGGACGGGGCGGGAGCAGATGGCTTGGCACTCTGGCCCTTCTGGGTCTCTGAGTGAGGTTTACTGGATTTGGGACCCTCGCTGGAAGCCGAGGCTCCTCTGGCAGACCGTGCAGCTGTGGCGGTGGTGCGAGACTTTCCTTCAGAGCCACTGGAGCTGGAAGGGGAGGGAGGTGACTTGTACTGGGAGGAGGTGGAGTGGGTGTTCACGGCACCTGAGCATGAACTTGGGTGGGATTGAAAAGGCACAGGACCTCCACACTGCAGGCCAAACGGCTTCCCGTACATCGGGAACCCCAGCATCTTCAGAGGAGGCTGAAAAGGTCTATAGGGGGCCTCTCCCTTCTTCCCGATAATACGATTGCGGGAAGGGATGCTTTGGCGTCCTGCTGTAATATTCCTACCGCCTGCGGCCGCTCCACCACGACCCTGCTTATCGATGACCTTTAGATTGAGGATGATCCGACCCCTCTTGACTTCCCGGGGTTTGACTCTGCGGTTAAGGATGCGGACGGTCTCGGAGAAGGGGGAGACGTGCAGGCGGGAGGGAAGGCCTCCGGGGTTGGAGAAGGTGGACGCCAAGGGATCTGAGCGGGGCAGAGGGCGCCTGGACATCCGGTGGCAACGGTGAATGTCTTTCTTCAGCTTATGGGTGGCGGCTAGAGAATTGAGTTTTGGAGAGGGTGCTACAGTTGAGGAAGAGGACGAAGACCCTAAGTGATGAGGTGTAGCAGAAGAGGAAGGAGTCGCTCGGCTGGGAGTGGACGAAGAGGAGCGTGATGTGGTCTGATGGGACTTGGAGGCTCGGCTTCTTGCTTCTCCTTTACGCCCACGAGCCTGAGAAAGAAGGCAAAGAATAAAAAAATGTTGAAAACCAGAAAATGCAACAATAACCAAATTTTTTAACGATTAAGAAAAAAAAAAAACAGATTCCACATTGAAACACATTTCTGATACCAGCCTGCTTTTGCTAATGTGAAGCTCACAACATGTCTAGGTGTCGTTAAAACTAGACTTAACATGGATGAACTGTTTCTAGACACCCAAGTAACATGTAACACCTGTCCGCCTGCACTTTTTCCCGCTCCCTGCTGACTTGTAAAAATGAAAACAGCAGTGTGAGAAAGGAAGTGGCACAGCATTAATGCATCCCATGACGCCGACTTCTTTTCATGTTATATGCTGGTGTGTTCCCAGCAGTGCTGAAGGAGAGAGGTGAGCGTTGTGGGTAAAAGAATTAAAATAAACTTCAAACAGGCAAGAAAAACCTGCTTTAAATGGGTTGACCTTGTTCTTGCTTTAACAGTAGAAACCACAAACAGAATTTTCCACTTTGCTGAAAACAAGCTACAACCTCGGAGGAGCCTTGGGGCTAAGATTAAAATCGATAAAATTATAACTGCAATTATAATGTAATTGCAACTACAGAATTTGTGGTTTATATTCAAGGAGAATTTAAACAATTATTAAACAATTATTATTACACAAGCTTTAAAAACTGTACCTTCATGACAAAGTTTTTAGGTTTTGGCCCCCGTTTCTTCGGCCCATGTAATTCCCGATCCCGTTCCCTAAAAAATAAAAAAATAAAAAAAAGGAAATATGACAGTTAAAGTATATGAACAGACAAAGAGAGGAGAAAGTAGTAGTAAAAAAAAAAAAGAGAAATGGCAGCAAATGACACAAATCAAAAGGAGAAGACAGCGATGAAAGCTGTGGGTGTGTGAAAGTAGAGCAGAGGCACCAAGAAATCGCTCCGAGCCACGTTTGAACAGAGCCAGATCCGTAGTCCTCACGTGTCCGTTCCCCCTTTTGATGTATCATTTTAGGTTTGTCTGTTTTAGTTTCCTGTCCATTTAAGTTTACTACGACTTTCAAGTGGCTTTGGCAGCAGACTTGAAAAGGACTTCAGCTGAGATGTTTTTTCTTCTTCTTCTTCTTCTTCTTTTTTTTTTTTTTTTTTACAATCAGACGGAGACTTGGAGAAGAAGAGGAGGAGTGGACTGACACTAACTGAGGCGTGTAAAAGCAGAAGGGAGCACTTCATAATAATAAAAGGTCAGAGTTAAATTAAATAAAAGGATATGTAATAAAAATAATAATAAAAAAGATTAAGAAGTACAAACTGTAGCATACTGGGAGTTTAGAAGGATTTACAATGTTGTACAGCATACTTTTTTTTACTGTACTCACTTTTGCTCGAAGCCAAGTATCAGCCTGTCGTCCAAAATATTCTCCTCTGGCTCCCAAGTGCTGTGCCTAAAACAAGAAGAAGGGACCAAGAAAAAGAAGAAGAAGAACAGCAGAGGAACAGCAGAGGGAACATTTTAACACTACACTAGAGACTTCATCCAGAGTTGCAGTTTAATGCAAAGATATTAAAAAATGGCTGAAGAGAGACTGAAGGTTGCATTATTTGAACAAAAAAAAAGCATCTTTAAATTGCAGCACTTACTTCATCGCCCATCCTTTCCATTTTACTAGGTATTCAATTCTTGCCTGCAAAAAACAAAAAGGGGGGGGGGGGGGGCAGATGGTGGATTATCAAAAACAGCTCATATATGAAAAGCTGGTACAAGAGATTTGTAAAAAAAAAAAAATCCCTAAAATCTGGAAGGCATTTGCAGCAGCATTGCTTTTTCCCGTTAAGACTTAAGTCTGACATCAATCAACAATTTGGAGTAATTTGGGTTTTGTGTCTTTTACACAAAGCACATAAACTAAATCCTGCACACTTCTCATGCAGCGCTGCACATTTATTCATTTGCATGCTTGAATTCAGACATCAGATATTTAAGTTAAGTGAATAAATAAGGCTGCTTGTTTGGAGGTTGGGAATTTGGAAAGCATCACTTCTCTCATTAAGTGTGTATAAATCTTCTCTAACTTTTTTTTTTGGCATGGAAAAACAATATGTTAAACTGCATGGTAAAAGTCACATGGCGTACATATTATCTGCATTTTTTTTTTTTTTTTATAAAAAAAGGGGGATGAGTCAATCTGAACAGCATCTGTGTGAGGAGCTAAATCTTAAACCTAATATGGTATGGCTGCTTTTGTGCAACTTAATAGACTAAACATGCATATCTCAAGCAGAGCAGTTCAGAAGTCACTGCAGGCCTGTGTGTCGACTGTGTGTGGAGCAGCCACTTTAAAAAAAACAACCTATAAAAGCAGGACACCCTACTATTGTTTACAAGGGTCTGCTTTAATGCAACTGTGGTCTGATTAAACACTAAGAAACTAGCAGAAGTTCCTTATTTACCAAAAGCTGATGAGACTCCTGCCTCACCAGCAGCAGATGAGCTGCAAGGACAAATGTTTTGAGGGCCATCTATCTTAATCTTGCAGAGGAAAGCAAAAAGTCTCAGCACCTTTTTTTTTTTTTTTTTCATGTGAGTGTTGCATACACATCCACCACAAGCTATATAGTATAGAGGTAAAATGCAATGTGTGGCCGTATAGCTTTAGCTACCATTAGCAGGCATTGGCAGGGGGGGAAATCAGGCCCCTCCATTTCATCGCGCTGCTCTCATCCCATCGGCGGGGCTTGCCTTGTTCCTCTGCAGCCAAGCCTCGTCTTTGTGTCGCTGTTTTTTTATTGCCCTGCTAACGCCTCAACACACGAGCCATGACTGATAGCCTCGCTAGTTAGCTTGTTTAGCTCCTGGCTAGCAAAGTAAAAGGCATCCGCCAAAAGCCAACAAGGCCTCCATTATAGCATTGCATAGGCGCAAGGAAGGAGAGGGCACCGAGCCTATGGACTGGAGCTGAGCCGTGCAAAGCTGAGTCGTGCAAAGCTGAGCCGTGCCGTGCAAAACTGTGCTGACCAACATCTGCATGTAGTCACAAAAAAACAAACAAAAAAAAAAAAAACACGCGGGCTGTGCTGTGGCTCACCTTGCGGACACGGCGCTTCAGTATGGATTCCGCGGCGAAAACACGATCTCCCACCGCCGAGAGCTCCATCTTCCAAAGCCCGGACTAAAAGCGACCTGTCTCGGTGTGAGTCGCTCCAGACGACCCGCTCCTCTGTCTGCTGGGGCCGACTACAGCCAAAACTGAGTGTGTGTGTGAGAGAGAGAGAGAGAGAGGGAGAGACACACACACATACACACACATACACAGCCAATGCAGTCCTATCTGTCACGTGGCCGGGGTCAGCCCCTTTGGTCGTCCTGGCAACGCTGGAGAGACACTCACGAGGATGCAAAGACCCCGCGCGCTGCTCGTCTGGTGATGATGACAGGAGGCGCCATGCAGACTCCCCCCCCCCCCCCCCCCAAAAAAAAACAAAACATGCAGACTCATCAAATTAAGGGATGATGAGATGAGATGAGATTATTTAGAAAATCTGCAGGTGACAGGTGTGAGAAATAAAGTTGTAATATCAAACTCCCCCTCTGTCCAGGAACAGGAGTATAAATAAATAAATGAATAAATAAATAAATAAATGAATAAAAACAAAAACACAAAACACTGAAATGTTATCCAAAAAGTTATTTTTTTAATTTTAATGTATTGAATTATTGTCTGGATTTAAATAATAATAATAATATCATAGATAGACGAGATGGTTGGATAGACAGATTGATGATCGATCCATGGGATGGTCGGTTGGATAGATAGATCTATCTATCAATATTTATATCTATAATTATATCTATATATTTCTATATCTATCTATCTATCTATCTATCTATCTATCTATCTATCTATCTATCTATCTATCTATCTATCTATCTATCTGTCTATCTATCTGTCTGTCTCTATATATCTATAGGCCATGTATCTCTATATATCTATATATGTATGTATATATATTTATTGGTATCAGATTTTTGTGTAATTATTAAATATATCGATAATCATTCATTTCTAACATGTTGGGACTATGTTGGAAATAAGTGTTTTTACTTTTTTATGTTATTCCATGGATTCCTTTGTATCTGTTTCTGATAATCTATAAATAAAATCAATCAATCAATCAATCAATAGTCATCTGAAGTTGCGTTTCTCCTAAATTGATATGTCAAAGGTCATTTTCTGACAGCTGGGACTTTCCACTCCCATCAATTTCAACCAATACTTTCTCTTTATTAGGCCCCGCCCATTTTAACCATCGTACGCGCTCTTCTCTGCGCTGTGATTGGCTCAGAGTCCCGTCGGTCATGCTTTGCAGCAAGGTTGGTTGCAGTGTGCTGGTTGTTGATGTAGCCGTCAGAAGTCAGTGTGGAGCTCAGAGGACAGTGAGCAGGTGAGCAGGCTCTTTTCATACACCTAATACGATTAGCTTCACGTCACAGGTAGACTCATGAATTATACACACTCAGGATGTGTTGCATATTAAAAAAACAGAGGAATTAAATAGATGTTTTGGCTACTTTGACGTCGGTATCATGTCAAATTGATTCAGGACAACTAGAAACTCGTGAGCAGCATGAATGGAGCCATTTGTTCATAATTTATCTAAAGGAGGGCCTCATTTGTCACGGTGTGTGTAAGAGAGACAGAGAGACAGAGAGAAAGAGAGAAAGGGGGTCCTGTGAAGTGAAACAGGAAGTGGGGAGTTGACAGCTAACATGAACTCATTGTGGAAGTCAAGCTTGTAATAATGGATGTATTAGCTCTGTTGTTTTTGATATTTAACTGTGTTGAATTTCACAGATGTTCCGGTTAAAACCACAAATTAGACATTACAGTATAGCAGGTGCAACCTTTAATAATGATAACTATAATAGTAATATATGAGATACTAGCTTTACCTGTTGCTACCCCTGACAGCTTATATCCTGGCCTAGAGATACAATGAATCATTCATTATTGTTGACAATAGTCAGGTTGCTGTAAACCAAACATAGCTGCCAAAGAGGACACAGCTCAACATTTCTGCATATGCTGCCATTTATTCAATCAATTAATCAATCAGTCTTTACTTTGATAGTGCTTAACAAAAATCATCTCAATACAGTTTTCACATCAAGCAGGTTTAGACTGTACTCTTTATTTTAAAGCGAGACAGCACTCTGATGAAGCTGTTTTAATTTTAGCTGCAAGACTGTCGCTTTACAGGGTTCCCACGCTCATGAAATACATATTTACTGAGGTCAAAGTGTCAAAGTGTCAAAACGCCTGTTTAAAGGCTCCAGAATACATGAAATAATATATATTCTGTTAAAAATGTTCTGGCGGAGGAACCTTTGTTAAACTATGTTAATTAAGTCATGGAAATGGGGTAAAATATTATGGAAAAGTTTTGAAAATTCATTGGTAAACTGTGTGGGAAGTTTTACTACCTTTTAATAAAACCGTTTATATTCCTAGTATGTGATCAGTTTATCCAAATATCGCCTGTTTAAAAAGAGTGGGAGAAAGAAAGAGAAAGAGATATGTGTGTAACTTACAGGGTTCCCACAGTCATGAAATACCTGGAAAAGTTATGAAATTAGAAAAAAATGGAAATGGTTTGGAATTAGGGGAATGTTTTGGAAAACTTTTGAATTAAGGATGACCCAATCTGATGTCAAAGATAATGGATATAAGACAGGCTGCATGAACTTGAAGCCTCCCACTTTTACCATGTCAAAAATCAGTAGATTCATTTAATTTGAATCTACTGATCATCAATTTCTGTTCTTTTAGCTTTTTGATATCTTCTAATATGTGATCTGGGGTCAAACGCTTCCTCTGGATGTAATTATTAAAATGCTTAGTGAGATCAAAGGGTCAAAACACCTAAAGGCATCAAAATACAGGAAATGACATCCACTCTGTTAATAATGTTCTGGGGGAGGAACCTTTGTTAAACTACTTGAATTAAGTCATAGAAATGGGGTAAAATATTATGGAATAGTTTTAAAAATTCATTGGTAAAAATGTGTGGGAAGTTGTACTATTTTTTCAGGTAAGAAAGTAACCGTTATCCAAATACCGCCTGTTCAAAAAGAGCAGGAGAAAGAGAGAGATATATATATGCGTCTTCACCACTGCAGCTTACTGTCAGTTTCTACATGTTACATTCATCTATTGTCTTTTTTTAAATAAAGCACTTCCTTGTTCACAGTCAGAAAAATGTGAGCCAATAACACAGATTTACACTCTACTCTTTGGGTCATTTACACTAACAATTAATGATTAACTTAATATTTTCTGCATTAAGCTATTTTTTGTGTTATGGGTAAAGTAAAATAATATTTTAAACAAAAATAATACAAAGTAGTTTAAATCTGAACTCAACCTTTCTTACAACAGCACCATATAATCTGCACCCAAAAGCTGCTGCAATGCATTTTAAGTCTTTTTAATGTTTTTCTAATGAGTACAGCACCTTGAGTATGCTAAGGTACAGCACCTTGAGTTACAGCTACTGAATGAAAAGTGCTTGAGAGAGAAAGAAGAGAGGGAGAGAAGGAAAGAGAGTAACACTTCATCATTTATCCATCAGAGATCACAGATACTATTAACTAAATGGTTTCATCCTCCTTTAAACTCTCTCGTCTTCATCTCAGGTAACAATGCAGTTCTTGGGTCGGCTCTTGGACACAGTGTCCTCTGTTTCAACCCTCTTCACCAACCCGTACCGAGTCAGAGATGTGCCGCTGACCGACTATGGCGGAGGAGGAAAAGTCCTGCTGAAAGATGAGGGACGTATTGTTCTGTACAAAAACAGCCAGTACCAGTCATGGGACTGTCTGCTTATGTGTCCCGAGACGCCCAATCTGGCTCTGAGGTCAGTATAGATCCCATCGAGGGGGAATGTAGAGTGTTGAATGTGTCATTTGTGGTGTAATGAGGCTCAGATCCAGATTTGGATTTGCAAATGTCTTCTGAAAGCACTTGTAGGTTTTTAAGAAGACGTGGTGTTTACCTACACAATCCTCCAACAAAGCAGCTTAACTGAAGTTTATCTTGAATGATTGATCCATAGATCTGAAAGGCAGACGTAAGCAAGGTGGCCTGAGCTGAAAGTAAAGGTTGAATCTGTTATCAGTTATGAGATAATGGATTACATGTAAGAATGGAGCTTGACTATATCCTGATAACAGCAAAGATAACATCATAGGTCCAGAAGATAAAGGTTTTTGCTGCATACTATAATGACATCTAGTAGGTCAAAGGTGATAGTTTACCTGCGGGTACAAATAAAGAAATCTAATCTAATCTAATCTAAAAGCTTGCAAACATCTGTCAAAGCTACTTTAAAAAAATGGAGCCTTATATTAAATGCTTCAATATTACAGCATCTGTGAATATTTGTGTTTTCTGTGTGAAGGATATAAAGGTTCAGTAGCAGTGAGAACCAAAACAGACAACAGGAGGGGATCTCCTCTATATACAGTGCACCCTATATTCATATAATGTAATTTGATTTCGATAAATAAATAAAGGAGCCCTTTGAAACCACGAGCCACAACACACATCAACAGGAAATCTAATTTGAAAGCACTCAGACTCCGAGCCCTTTGGAACGATTTCTCCTCATAGAAAATAGTTGAAGAATACCCAAACCTATAATAACCTCAAACCTCATTTATCTTACATGTCCCAAAAAATATGAAAAGGTAGCACATCTCAAATTCTCCAGTCAAGGAGGACAAAATACTAACATTTCACTTTTTTGGCTCACATCACAATAGAAGCCTGTTTATGTGTTTTGGCTCAGAGCCTTCTTCAGAGCGCTCTGAAACACTCTGATCTGAGCCAAATAAACAAGTGAAATGTAAGTATTTTGTCCTCCTTGACTTGGAAACTTGAGATTTCATATTGTTTGGAACATGCTCAATGGATTTTTGGGTTTAGTACTCTACCAGGAATCTCACTTTCTTTTCCACTGCAGTTATCACACATCATTTGTATCAGTGTAAGCAGTTCATATTTCCTCTTTAGGTTCTTGTGAAATGTAACGTTGAGCTTGTTGCTTTGTGTGATTCAGGCTGTTTCAGGTGGCGTCAGAGGAGGATGCCATGAACTGGTTCCCACAGTATGCCCTCAAGCTTCGACCCTTCTACGAGACGCTGCCGTTGAAGGCCGAGAACACCCAGCCAATCGTGGACTGCATCCGCAACCATCCGGACTGGAGCTCGGCCCACATCGCCGTGGATACAGGCTTGCGGGAGTGTCTCAAACATAACTATGTCCAGAGGTGAGACCGGATGTGGTGAATCAGTCGGATTTAGTTTTGGTGGATCTGACAAGGACTGCAGCTATGATAATTAATTCATTTTCAATTAATCTGTATTTTTTTAAATAATCGAATTCCTCGTGTTTGAGAAGACGTGATCAGCAAAACTTTTCTGTAATTATTCATTGACACCACTCTGGTTTTTGTCCACAAATCAAATCACCCTCGTCTTCTTTCTGCCTCTAGTCAGATCAATGCTCGGGACGCATCAGGTCAGACGCCGCTGCACCTGGCGTGTGAGCGCAGCGACTCGGCATGTGTGAAGGAGCTGTTGGAGGAAAGCCAAGCTCGCACCGACATCAGGGACCGCAACGGAGAGACGCCCATGCACAGCGCCGCCAAGCAAGATTCTCCCGCCATCATCCAGGTCTGTGAAAAGATTAAAACTCTGTCGCTTCTTATCATGAAATCAGGTGAGGAGAGAAATGATGGATCAGTCTCTCTTATTAATGTGTTTCAATGTTCTTAAAGTCAAGAGTGATAAGTGCTTTTTCAGGTCAAAGAAACTTAAAACTGAACATTAACATGATTTTCCTCTCCTGTGTTGACGTCCATCACTCCATCCGTCCTCTCCTCATCCAGGTTCTTTGCTCACGGTTGTGCTCAGGCGTGAACGAGCTGAACAACAACGGGGAGACGCCTCTCCACGTGTCCTGCCGCTTGGGCCGAGTGGAGGCCGTAAAAGCTCTGTTGGGCGGCGGGGCCAAGTGTGACATCATTGGCGGCAGCGGCTACGCCATCCACGCAGCCATGAAGTACAGCGAGAAGGGGTGAGCTGATGGACGGATGAGGGTGATGAGCACCTCTCCTGCACTCTGTGGTGCATTAGCTTATTATTCTATTATTCAGAATGTATGCTTTCAGATACCAGATACAGCTTAGAGCAGAATAACAGGAACTGGGAGGACTCAACAACACTTCAAAACACCTGGTTTTGAAGTCACCGTTTCCCTGGTTACCCTGCTGCTCTTCTACCATTATGATAGATGAATGCTTGTACTTTTTTTTTCTTTCTTTTTTTTTCACTGGACTGCAGCAGTGAGGCCAGCCCTAAACTTTACACATATGAAACACACGGATCATTAATGATTAACTTGATATTTAATGCATTAAAACTTCTTTTTGGGTTGTGTACAGTATAAGGGATATAACGTATAAAATATATAAAAATAGCTTTCTTGCAACAGCACCATATAGTCTGCACCCAAAATCTGGTGCAGTGTATTTTAAGTATTTTTAATGTTTTTCTTATGTGTAAAGCACCTTTTAGTTACAGTTACTGAATGAAAAGTGCTGAACAAATAAATAAACTTATATAAAAAACTAATAACTTAAAAACTGTTGTGATGTCTGATGGTAACCAGGCATACTATACGAGGTTCTGACCTGGTCTTTTTAACATGTGAATACAGGACTAGTGATTACTGACTCTGGTATAAGAGCAGCAAAACTACATCTTAGAATCACTACATCAAATCTATAGAGGTTATTAAATGTTTTTTTCCACAAACATGCCATAACAACAGTGGATTCTGTGCAGTTTGTTTTAGATACTGAATGGTGGTCATCAGCTCATGTTTTAAACTCTGATAGCACAGAGTCTTTAGTTTGTTAATCGTACATGTGACTCGTCTCTTTTTGTGTCTATCAGGTGTGTGGAAGAGATCCTCAAAGCAGACCTGGGCCAACTCCACGCTCAGGACTCTTTGTATGGAGGAACGCCTCTCCACTGGGCCAAAACTGCAGAGGTGAGGACCATCATGGGTTTTATGAAACAGAAGTCTGGCACTAAAATGAACTGAAATAAAAGTGTTCAAACTTTGATAAGACAGTAATGATATATGACCTTCATAGTCTGTGTGAAAAACAAGCTCGAGTTTGAACATTTACCAAACTAATTTCATCCTGTACAAGTGTTTGGCACAGCTTGCAGCCAGAAAGTCCCCCCACCTCTTTGAGTTATGCTTTTGGAAGAGGTAACAGAGGAAATCCTGTTGTTCCGACCACTTAATTAAGTCTTCCTGTCTCCGTGCCAGATGTGCCGTATGCTGCTGGAGCACGGCTGCACAGTGAACTACCTCAGTAAGACCGGAGAGAGCGCTCTTCACATTCTGACCAAGAAGGGCCGCTTTGAGGCAGCCATGGTGTTACTCACACACGGAGCCAATGCCAACCTGAAGGGACAGGACGGAAACACAGCTCTGCACCTCGCTATGAAGGTGAATGTGCTGCTACTGATATTGAAAATGGAAGAGAAATGTTGATGTAAGACGTTGCAACATAGTTACAAGTCAGATTAGAGGAGTTTGATCCCTAAAATCCCAAAGAACAATGAAATCAGTTTGCACCACAAGGACAAACTTTGCATATCTGCTTTTCTGTAATGTGCAGCATGTTTAAACTAGAAGATTTTATCCATCTTTCTCACTTGAGATAAGCAAATTTTTTTTTTTATATGTAAGTGCACAATTCAGCTTGTTCTCAACTGGAAAAACAGGAAAAAAGTTCTCACTGTTGCAAGTTACCATAAATTACATCATATTTAAGTGACTTAAACATCACACATGATGAAATATTAAAGTTTCCAAAGCTAAATGTTACTTAATAATAATAGCAATGCTGCATTTGTTTGATGCTGTGCTCATTAATTAGATGGACCACATGGAGTTGATCAAAGCTCTGATTGTGTTTGGAGCTGACGTGGAGATCCACAACGACTTAGGAGAAACGCCCGGACTGATTGCTGCACGCACCAGCAAAGGTAAGAGAGGCAGGAGGGATGGAAAGAGAGATTAAGACTGTTTTATAAAAAGAAGACAGCTGCTGCAGAAAGGAGGTATACATAGGTAGAATTAGGAAAGTAGGGAGTAGAGTAAGAATTGTTATATGGAGAGTGAAATGCTTTGATCTATATAAACCTTAATGTGAGCTAACAAGCCTGTTTGATCAGATTATAACATGCTAACACGTAGTCTCATTTAATAGCATGGATTTCAATGTAGATGTTGAAGCTGATGCATGAAAATGATTGTTGTGATAAAATGACAAACTTTAAACAATCTTTACTGTCTCGTCTTTAAAGTCCAGTTTTTCCACTCATCATTGTTTTTACTAATTAATTGTTTTGTATCTGTCCAGATGTGGCTTGGTTGCACCGCTTGTAACGTTTTATTTTAAAGGTGCATCACGCAACTATACTGTAGATGCTGTAGATCAGGCTCAGTCCAAACTATTCCATAAAGGGCCGGGGGTGTGCAGGTTTTTGTTCCAACCAATCAAGAGCACATGATTCAATCAATCAGCTGTCTGAAGACTGAGATCAATGGATTAAATGAGTCAATCCTGGTGGGCTGCTGCTTGGTTGGAATGAAAACCTGCAGCTACATGAACCTTTATGGAGAAGTTTGGACATTTCTACAGTAAAAAGCTTTGATTTGATCATTTCCAGCTACTCAGTGATTTCAGAAGTCACTCTCTGATCTTTATGGGATTTTGTGGAGTTAAAACTTTTCCACCTGCTCACATTATACCAACTCAACAGCAGAGGGCAGCATTTTCAAAACATTTAAGTTACAAAAGCTAAAAACATGATAAAGGTATTTTATCAGGTCTTCAGTACACACTTCTGGTTTTTGCTCACTCAAGAACAGCATGACAGATGTAGTATATATGACATGACTGTTGAGTGTTTTCTAATCCATTTGTGATTTTTAAATGATTCAAAGCAGAAACTGAAGGCCTGCTATTATAGATGTAGAAACTCAGGACTCTGTTGAGCTGCTTGTTGACTCTCTAGTTTGTAACATGAGAAGATCACATCCGTGTGATTCACAATCTGTTTACTCTTTAGTGTGTTTGGCCTTTGGGACTGTGCCAGACATCACATTAATTGTTACACTTCCTAGAAATTGACAATCATGTCTGACTTAATACGCCTTTTTAAAAATTCATTTCAACCTCTTTGACAACGATTAATGTCTACCGCAACATTTATTACTGTGAAAAGGGCAAAATAATTCAACATTTCAGTGATTTTAGAGATCTGTGCATTGTTTCTTTTGGATTTATCTGCATATTGAAACAAGATTAATTATATGAGCATATTTGTTGTTTTCACATGTAGAGAATTGTGTATGAAACACTTGATGCTCTGAAGCAGAAATGGTGGTAAATGGACTTTGCTGTCATTTATTGATTATGAAAATGCATGATATTTGCTAACAGCTTGCTTACATTCTTGCTTTCTCTCTCTGTCTCTATCTATCACCCTCCGTCTCTTTTCTTCTGCTTATTGTGGTGTGTTCGTGTGTGCATGTCTAACTGCATTTGCGTGCATGTACCTGTGTGTTTTTATGTTTCTGTTGAAATGAAAGGTCCAAATAGAAAGATACTGCTGGACATGCTGTGTAGTGTAGGGGTCCAGCGATGCCTCCCCCCCTCCCCTGCCAGTCCTCCCCCCATCTCCAACAAGGCCAAACCTCCAGGCATAGGTAAAAACCAATGTCCCTACCTCTGCCTATCATTACTACACTCTGTCAGTGTTTCTTTCATCTACACTACAGAGTATGTCTTTGTTTGAGCTAATTTACACTTTCTATGACTCTACATTATTACATTTTTACGTTTGCTGTATATTTTAGTTAGCTGGTTAGTTTTGTGTGCAACTTTAGAAGTGTCTCTAATCCTTAAAATACCAGAAAACAAAAAGAAGGAATGTGAGATCAGGGTTTTATTGTTCTTCAGTATTCCTGTGAGTTTAAAAGTTGAAGAGTGCTAACAGGTGTTTTCAGCAGTTTGAATTATAACTTGATTTTAAAACTCGCCCAACAAGATCTATGTTTTCTAAGAAATCCGAGATAAGGAAGGTGACAGTATGAGAGTGATTAGTATTTTAATCTATAGTGGAATTCCCCAATTATCTTTTTATTAGCTCCTTATAAAATTACATATATTAATCCTCCGCACATGAAAGCAGCATGCAAACATATCTACTTGACATTCTTGGCTTTTAGAAAACCCAGTGACCTCTTTCCTTCTCCATTTATTGTACGTGAGTTTGGTCATTACTGCTGCCTCGTGTTTGTCCCACACCAATAGCTGTTGTGGTTGGGTCACAGGGTTTGAGGACATCATGTTCGTGGGAGCTGCAGTCACCGCAATGAGTAGAAGCACGTCTGAAGTGGATGGCCCCAAATTGGGGAAAAGGAAGTGAGTATCTTTGTAATTCAGAGTTCCCCATCTGTCGTTTCATAGTGAAAGCAAGACTATGTGACTTCTGCTGAGTAGCAACCATCAAAATGATTTCGAAGCCTTTCTGTTAAAGTTTTCATATCAGGTCGCAAAAGGGTCATGATGATAATAATAACAAAGTTGTCGGTTTTTCATTACTTTAACATTATTTGTTTGTGTTATTGTCTTCGAGGACATAAAGTTCTGCTGTGAAAATGTGATTTCTCCTCTCCTCTGCAGGATGGAAAGACTGCTGTGTCTGGATGGTGGAGGTATAAAAGGCCTGGTGCTGATCCAGATGTTGATCGCTCTGGAGAGAGAGGCCGGTCGACCCACCAAAGATCTCTTCGACTGGGTGGCTGGCACAAGCACTGGAGGGATCCTGGCCCTCGCTATAGTCCATGGTAGGTGTGCTTTTCTTTCCACTTCATAGTTTTTTTATCCCCTAGTATCAAAACAATAATGACATCTCTTCAATGTGTAGGAAAGTCCATGGAGTACCTTCGCTGCTTGTACTTCAGGATGAAAGAGCAAGTGTTCAAGGGCTCACGACCTTACGAATCAGCACCACTGGAGGATTTCCTGAAGAAAGAATTTGGAGAGAACACCAAGATGGCAGACGTCCAATATCCCCGGTAAATATTTATGTCAAACTTAGTCTCAGAAATGTGTTTTGTTTTTCTCATTGTTACTTCACTTAAATGTTTTTACCTTCGCTTGACAGGACGATGTATGTGCAGATTTTGAGACTAGAAAACTGTTTTCAAATTCATCTTCTGAAGCGGAAAAGTTTCTGTTTTGACATGAGCATGATTTGTGACATCACTACTAGTTTGGGAGCTAATTCTTGTCCAGTATGCAACTTACGCAAGTGTGACAGGGAGATATGAACAGAGATCTTGTATCCAGTATTCCAGAAAAATGTTTGCATACTTATAGAGTCTGGATTATTCAGTCAGGTAGAAAGATTAGATGTCATTTTAAGAATTTCTACAAAGATAATTGAACTTTTCACTGAAAACCCACACCAGACTCATTGTTATGTCTTAAAATGTGTCTGAAGAGGATTTTAGGGTTTAAGTGCTCACTAAGCAATCGGCAGAAATATGTAAAAAAATCAAAAATCGTCAAGACATTTCACTGAAAGCCAAAACAGACGGAAAAGTCAGAGTATTACCAGAGTCAGGATGCATGTCATGCCAATCTGTTCGATAGTTGTTGAGATATTTAATTCTGGACCAAAATGAAGAGAAAGAAACCTCTCCGTCCCTTGAACAATGCCGCTTGATTGGTTAAAAATTAGCAATAGAGTCCAGAATCTGTATGTCAAACACTTTTAGTTTGAACAGAAGCTGAGATATCTGACTAAAGTTCACCCTTTTATGTTGAAGTCACATTTCCTCTGTTATCTTTTCACTAGGGCTGTCAAACAATACATTTTTTTAATCAAGATTAATCGCAGAATTTCCATAGTTAATCATGATTAATCGCAATTCGAATTGCATGTTTAAAATCCTGTTATTTTACATTTCAAGGCAGTTTTAAGCCCATAATGTAAAGCATTTCTTACCAGTGTCTTAACTGGGAAGCAATCACGGCTCTGCTGCGACTCCCACACTCCAAAATGGTACTTTGGTGGAGTTGAGGCTCGCTTGGCTGCACCTGGGTGTTTAGCGTGGAGGTGCTAACTCAAACTCCACGTACTCCGGTGGTAGTTAAACTCCGTTTGACACAGGTTGCATTTTACTTTTGACTTGTCAACTGAACCGTCTCGAAGTTTTTAAAAGTTAAACGAGCCGTTCAAAAATCCAGTAGCTCTCTTACTTTCCATCAGCGCGGTAGGTTTACTGCAGGAGGCCACTTCAAAGCATAGCGCTACAGCTAGAGGAGCCGTCTACGGGGGAGTAGAAGGGACAAAAAGGCTTGCAACATTAAAATGCGATTTTAAAAAAAATTAATGCGTTATGGATTGCATTAATCTAATCGTGATTAACGCGTTAAATCTGACAGCCCTACTTTTCACTCATTCATTTGTTCTTGTACAGGGTGATGGTGACCAGTGTTCTGGCTGACAGACATCCAGGAGAGCTGCACATCTTCAGGAACTATGACCCTCCCTCCGTCCACAGAGTGCCTCCGTATGCCACCACTGCCACGTTCCAGCCTCTCACTATCCCACAAGGTACGACACCTGCATTCGTGCTCAAATGTTTAATGAGTGGTGGGTGGTGGTGTGTGTCCTTAACATTACCACTAGATGGTGACAAAGGAAAGTATTTTGCCTGAGAAGTCTGTCTGTGCTGAGTTGTTTGAGTGCCAGCCATGTTGTTGTTACAGGATGGGAGAATGAGGATGTGTTGATAGTAGGATACACAGAGGAGCCAGCCAAAAAGCGTAGGAAGGTGACAGCTGAAGGTGTGTCTTTGTGAGTGAGAGACAAAGGAACAGGTTCACAATGATACTCAATGTCAGTCACAAAATCACCTGTTTAAATGTTATCAAGAGTACACTTTATATAGCACAGCAGTAAAAAACTTTCCCACCCCACTTCCTTTTCAACATGGATGAATGTGTTTGCTTCTTTACTCTTTAAGACTCGGGTTATTTACACACAGTGGCATTTCACCTTATTTTTTTAAATCTTGCACCCAGAATGAATGACTAGTCTATTAGATTGATAGTTCTGTGCCTTTTTAAAACCTTAATATCCCTGCATTTATATCAGAACAACTTGTGTGGCGAGCTGCCCGCTCCAGTGGTGCTGCCCCCACCTACTTCCGACCAATGGGCCGCTTTCTGGACGGAGGACTATTAGCCAACAACCCCACTCTAGACGCCATTACAGAAATCCATCAGTACAACAAAGCCTTAAAAGCAGAGGTAGGCAACGTAACATATTCCTTATCTAGTCCTCCTTTTAATCTTGTTAGTTGCATATTTAAAAATGGATTTAAAAAATAATAATAATCTGTCACCTCTCTTTTTAACTCTCAGGGCCAGGGGACGGGGGTCAAGAAGCTTGGTATGGTGGTCTCCCTTGGTACTGGTAAGTTCAGACCGTTGTGTCTACAGTGGCAAATAGTAAACAAAGAAAATGACAGAGAAATGTCTTTATACAGAGATATTGGAAATTTGATGCCTAATTAACTCTATCATGCAATATCCATGAGATACCATATACCATGTAATGAATGCAGCTCATCCGAGGCGCCTACACAGCCCCGAATTCATACATTTTTAAAACAGGTGGCTGCAGTATGAGTTACATCTCTAACTCCTACTGTGTTTGTACCTTGGTTTACCCACTAAACACTGAACTAGACAATGTACATTTACACAGCTCATTGTGAATAAGTACATTTAGAAATGCCTGCTGCTCCTCCAGCTGTACAGTATCTGTGCTCCTGTGTGTCTCCAGGTAAACCTCCTCAGGTCGCAGTGAGCTCTGTGGATGTTTTCCGGCCCTCCAACCCTCTGGAGCTGGCCAAGAGCTTTGTAGGAGCCAAAGAGTTGGGCAAGATGCTGGTGGACTGTGTGAGTACAGTGATTGGAAACTGACTTTGTTCCATGGTTATATCAATGATGCTAGATGCTCATCATCCATAACTGAAACTATATGTTTTTGTACATTAATTCATCCTGCTGGAGTTGTCTGTTCCCCTTTTTGTGAAGCCTTTTAATATTCCTTCTATTTTGGCCATGATAACCAGTCATAACATAACAGGAAGTGTCTCTATTTCTGACATTTCTTCTCTCTCTGACTGGACAGTGTACAGATTCTGATGGCTGTGCAGTTGACAGAGCGAGATCCTGGTGTGAAATGATCGACACCATCTACCACAGGTCAGCTGACTATGACTCTGCTGCACGTCAGCTTTTTATTTTACTGTCATCTCTGTTCTGTTTTAACATGTTTACTGACAAAGAGCACGTATATATGGTTTGCAAAGAGCAAATGATTAGGTAAGTCCAAGCAAACATGTTTGATAGTCAACAGAGAGTCCAAGGAGAGCAGTCAAATATGGTTGTTTCAACCCTTTGAAAGCAGAAGTACATGTTGATGTGCTGTTTCTGACATAGCCATAGCATAGCTGTGTGCCTGGCCTAAACTGGACATTACTGCAGCTCTATAACATAGATATAGACACTATAGATAGACACTATAGATAGTATAACACATGCATGCAAAGTCTTAGCTCAACTATTGTTACAGCCTGATATGCATACCAATCTACTTTGCTTTTGTTTGTGTTAATCAAGAGGGCATAAATAGTATTAATAGTTGGTTTATTATCTCTAACGTACTGTTTCTATTGTCCTTTGTGCAGATTGAGCCCCCAGCTGTCTCAGGAGGTGATGTTGGATGAAGTGAGTGACGCAATCCTGGTGGACATGCTGTGGGAAACCCAAATGTACCTTTATGAGAAGAGAGAAATCCTCCAGTCCCTGGCAAAAGTGCTGATCGACGACTGAAAGCACAAGAAAATCATGAGAACAGGCTACGAATATGTAGCTGTAAGAACAAAAAGGAATGTGAAAGCAAAAGATAAAGAGAATAAGAGAGCAAAGGAGAATCAAAGACAGGAGAGATTGGACGAGGAACGGAGATTAGTGAGCCATGTGTTTGAATCAAGACTACGATGTCTGTGTTGGTGTGCTCAATGACTTTCATATTTAAACTCAAATGTCTCATATAGCAAATGTGGGAAACATTGAAGAGACTGAAATCTAACACAGGGTAACAACTGACAGTATATCGCCTACTCAAAGACAAAGTTATGTAGCATCTTATGACCTTATCACTGACCTTATTAAGTTTACTGTGTTTGTATATAAACCAATGAAATAGAGTATAGAGTTCTCCTTTCTTCAGTGTGTGAAAATAGGTTAAAGGTAGAAGGAAGTGGTTTCAACCAAGTCAAACTGAACTCAGCACACACTGTGACTGTGGTCACGTCAGTTTACTGTCATCCCCCCCTCCCCATTGTGTTGCGTGACAACAACCCAGTTCTGGTTAGCTGTGATAAAACTATAACATCCTGCATCATTTCTCTCTCTTTTCATACCCAAGTAGCCACAAACACAATGTACAGACATATCCCTTAAGGCCGTATCAGAAGGACCCTGAAGTAGCATCAAAATCTGCAATATACTAGAACGAGCTTGGACGATGGTGATGAGGAACCAGTTCTGCCTTATGTGTCTAGGGCCCAAATTTGTCCTGTTTTCTTTCATCTTCTCTATATCACATTGTCATGCCTTTTTATAGATTATTTATGCTGATTTAATCATAACCTCACACCCACTGCTAACTTGCTTGCACCCTGTAGACTGTTACAACCTTTCGTAAAGATGTTATGAACAAATATTTAACATGTTCTCATTTCAACTGGACTTCTAGACTTGAATTATCAACTTACTTGAAGGATAAAGAAACAATACTGCACTGGTTCTTGCACAACATAAACTAGAGATAACAAATTATTTCCTATGTTTTTTTTTGTATATGGATTATTAACTGAAGTGTATACTGGTATGGTAATAAAATATATTATTATGGATTTCAGTTCTGTCTGTGACTGTTTAGTTTTCTTTGTTGTGCGGTTTCTTTTCAAATCAGCTTGCATGTTATTTAACTCAGCATGGATAAGATTATACTGTTTTCTTAATTAACTGTTGGATGGCCATTGTCCAATTCAAAGCAGAGTAATACAATAGGACTTTAAAGCTACTCTTACCTTTCTTGCATTTCACACACCACATTGAAAAAAGCAACAACCCCTCCTCCTTCCTATGTCCCACCACCGCACTCCCTTCCCCTCCACGAACGCGCACTACAATAATGATGACTAAGACAATGCACACACACATAGTAACGTGAGTGGCGACCACCACAACTCAAAACATACAAAACATACTTGTCATACATCTAACTTGAGCATTTGAGTTATTTGGCAAGTCATTTCAGAAAAGGATTACAGACAACTGCTTGAAAGTTTAATTTTTTTTAATTCTTATGTTTTGTAAAGAAAATAAGGAAAGGAAAGCAAACATTGGTATGATAGTTATAATACAATTGTACCTGACTGTAAACATAGCAAATTGCATCAGAAACATTTTGCTTAAAAAACGGACATCCTAAAGTGACATCAAACAGCCAAAGACCAGAAAAAAACATTACTATTCAGTCAATCATGTTACAATTTCAATTTATGCCCCAAAATGTATAGGCTTAAACTACCCTTAACAAAATAAAACAAAAAAAGAAAGCACAACAACATAAACTGAAGTATAAAATATGAACTCAATGCTAATGCTAGTTAAGTTTGCTAATTAGCATTACTCATTGGCAACAACACACAACACACGAACACGCATAAACCAAACATTACCGTATTAAATATGGAAATAGTTACAGTAATTTTAGAAGCAAAAGTAACAACTTTTAGCAACACAAAGAAGGCTGTAGCTTTTCAGTGCATTGCATTTACTTAGCATAGCTAGCTGGGGTCAGCTCTATGTTCCCACAGCAGGGTTAGGGTTATATTTTACAACTGCATCCATTACATTCACCCCCCACACTCATCCGGGTTTACGCAGGCGGGGAGTTCCTGTCCTCTGAAAAGAAGCCAATGCGGAAGTAACTTAGAGATGCATTCTATCAAAAGGCCACCAGGGGGCGATCGTTTTGTGTTCAAAAAGACTTCCGGCTCTATACAAGTCAATGGAGAATTCACCAACTTCTCACTTGATTTCTAACCTCAGTAAACGTTTTCAAAATGTGTTTATGGTCTCAATCGCTAGTTTACAGCCTTCTTCAATGCAGTATGATGCTCATTTGTGAAATTTTGGCCTCCCTGATTTTATATTTGACGATAAAGCAGGCTACGTGGCTACGTTGTGATTGACAGGGTGATTGACCGATGTCCTTGAGATCCAGCCCTCGCAACCAATCGCAGCCTCCCCGCTCAGCCGTTGGTCCCGCCCATACGTCCGTTCATGACTCCGCCTTATGCCCATATACTGTAAATAGAATCCGTGTTCATTTTTTCCCAGAATGCACCTGAAATTTTCAAGATGGCGCTGCCTAGATTCGATACTATTGGCTTCCACAAACCAATGGGTGACGTCACGGATGTTACGTCCATTTCTTATATACAGTCTATGGGTTTACGGCACCCAGTGTCACACGTAAATCTTTTCGTCCCAAGTGGGAAACACACCTTATTAGTCTCCAGCATGATAACCAGGCATCAGCAGATTGGATAGAAAAATTCGGCTCCATAAGTCCCTGGTTATGCCAATGCTCAAAGCCCATGTGCCGTGCCGTATCAGATGGATTGGTCAACCCAATAAGGAGAAAAGCCTGGTCTACCTGTTCTTGCGAGCGCAAAAAGACGGCCCAATCAGGACAGCGTTGTGCCGCCCCAGTGCAATTATTGCTCATGAGGGACTTTCACACGTAGCCTCACAGAGGTACCAGGACAGACCAGGATGTCTGTGGGACGGAGGGCTGTGTGAACACAGACACGCTCCCGCATAGCTAACTACTAGCTAGCATAAAATAATGGCTACCAGTGAATCTGCACTACAAATCTTTTAGTTATATGAATAATTATAAAAGGTAGGAGAGGAAAACATTTTGAAAAACAGAGTTTTGTTGTCAGAGACGTGTTCTCCCTTTCAGTGGAAGATACCAGATACCAGATAAAACATGTTATACTGGACTGCACCGAATATTTTAAGTCCTTGTTATGTTTGACAGAAATAGAGAGTCCAATAAAGAGTCCAGTCCTTGTGTTTTCAAACTGTGAAAGTCTGCTCAACATTTCATGGCTATAGTGGATTGTAAAAGGTCCTTGTTTCTCTTCCCAAAGCAGACAGTGGATGTCCATCACTGCCAATGTGGCTCCTGAGGTGCTCGCTCATTCACAGTAAGGTGTTGTAGAGAAGGTTATCGACTGGATTCACTAAATGTAAATGCAAGGAGTAATAACCAGAGACATTGTATGCTGTGCTGGATGAACTTCAGGGATCCACTACCTGGCCGTTATAACTGAAAAAAAGAAAATAATGTGTTTTATAAGTATAATGTGGGTTAATGAAGTACAATATTTAAAAAATACAACAAGCATTTTTTCTTAGTTGACAAAGTTCCGTTATACAGGTCACAATCTTTAACTACATTACAGTATTTTCACCAAGTTTTAAGGAAATCAGATTAGTGGTGTGTTCAATGATTATCAATGCAAATTCGAATAAAACGTAGACCCAGTAGATTCAGTATGGACGCCAGCATTAATGTTATTATTCATTGCTTTCATCCCGTACATCTCAGGTATGATATAAATGTTCATCCTTGCTGATGTAAGAAGGAGTTTAGGAGTTATACTATGAGCAATTTTTAGAACATTTCAGATTGATTTACAGAAAAGATTCTCATCTGACTGAATGAGCTCTTCAACATTATTCTATTATTAATTTCATTTTGTATGCTCTGCAGTGCATCAACTTCTCATAAACTTCACACCACCCACAGACATTTAAGTCAGTTTAACACCATGGTATCTCGCACGAAGAGGTGCAACACCATAAAAACTGAAAATAACACCATCGAGTTAAAGTCAAAATGTGACCTCAAATAACTGTTGCACTATGTACTAGATTCTTCGCTGGAGGTGTCGTTACAAGAAAGTAAGTGTAATTTTAGTTGCCAGAGCTGCATGCTGTACGTCTGACCACAACCCTCACAATGACTAACAGTCTATTCTGTCCTCTTAAGCCTTTACTCTGTTAGAGGACTGCTGTTGATTTTGACCATTTATTCATAGTTTTGATGCTTTTTGTTTGCTGTATTGTTTGAATCTTAGGGATCCACTACCTGACCATTATACCTGAAAAACATGAGTAATGTATTCTGTAAGTATAATGTGGGTTGATTATGTTTCTGTCAGTCTGTGACTCTGTATTCTCCTTCTTCCACTCTGCCACTAGTCAACCTGTACATCTGTAACCAATCCACTAATCAAGCTCCTCTGCAGCATGTATACCTCAGCTCTCCTCTTCAGTCTTTGCCAGGTCGTTCAGTCAACTATAGTGGTACAACAGCGCCTTTCTTTTTTTTGCAAGTTGCTTCATGTGCCAGCTTTCTATTTCTTAACTGTGTTCCTTTGTGCCTCAGGTTCAGCCCAGTGCCTATCTGTTCGATCTCTACTATCTTCCCACCTCAACTCGAATAAACTCTTTCAGTAACTTTAGCCATTCGTGTCTGAGTTCTACTTTTGGGACAAAAAAAACTCCTCACAGGTAGCCTTGTATGTGTTTTGGGGGGAATGCTCCCTCAGCTCAGTGCAGATACAACACTATAGCTCTTGATTGTAGCCTCAGGTTTGACCCTTCCGCTAACCATCCCCAAATCAGTGCTAGAGTATTTAAGACACCCGTTTGCTCTCGTTCTACCTCTCTTTCTCCTGCCATGTGCTCTGGTCAGAGGTAGGCAGGCTGACATTTAATTGCCAAAATTTATGTTGTCTTATGGCTAACTTTGGTTGTTTTAACTTCCCTGTTCATGCATCCTGCTGGGGGAAGCTAGTCACCCTGGATGAGATCCCTTCACTGTTTGCTGTGTTTAAAGGACCTGGGACACATGAGTGTTTCACATGTTTGCTGTTTGAGTGTTTAGGTTGCTGTGACTGAACTGGTGAGTTAACGGTAGCGCACCTAGACACACACCTGTGCAGCCTGCCGCCCCACCTATAGTCCGATTATATTTTGTTTTTCTTTTAATTATTTGTTCATTTTAACTACATTTTAAACTGATTTTGTAATAAAAATAGTTTAACTTAACATTGTGTCTTGTTTGTTTTTAACTTCTAACTTTAACGTCTTTCAGCTCATTTTTCCAGTCCTCAATAATTTGCTAAAAAAACTTCTTATTTTGACCACTACTCCCTCAGTGTATGAATCTGTGTACTTTGTTTAGCTTTTAGCTCAAGGTTATAGGAACAGATTAGCTTTTTCTTCTTTTTTCTTATGTTATCAACATTTTTCCCAAGGTGGTGTAGTTTATAAGTTTAACTAAATAGTACCAGTAAGTTCTCACATATCATATAGCCCAACATGTGATAAGTTACATAATTCTTAATTCACTCACATATAATGAGTTGTAATGAAGAGATGCTTACTCAGGAATTGTGTTAGGTCTTAAGGTGACAACAGAATAGAGGACCTGATCCTGTTCCCCAGGCTGATGTGGCTGCTCGGTGGTGTAGAGAGCATCTGTCTGGTCCGTCAAAAGGTGAACACTGCTGTAGTGAACGTCAGCCTGCTCTGTTGCTTGAGCTGAGATGTCTTCACACACAGGACCAGGGTTTAGCTGATAGAGAGAAAAAACATTACTTTACAATATGTTGTATCTAAAGTTTATAGACTTAATAGGAAATAAATAGGACACAATTCAAAGTAGAACACCATGATCTTGGAAGTTATATTAAAGTGTAACAACAGGTAAAGTAAATTATTAACAAAAATACTTTTCCCCATCTAGGGTTTCTCCAAGAGAATCATTGACACTAACATAGTTTAGTAACATAATCACTTGTAAGAAAAGTTAACAAGGTTTCCCCATTCAGTGTTTCTCCAAAATAATTCTCACCATGAAATGGAAAATATAAGAACCTGTGAGAAAAGCGTTTAAAATGTGCAATAATGTTATGTAATTTAGCAGAATTGTTTAAATAACTTTATTTACCTTCATATTGTCTGATGTTTCAGGTCTAGGAGAACGTCTGGAGGACCTCTTTCTCCTGCTTAGTGAAATGAGAATATAAAAACAAATAGATGATGTCAGGTTAGTGTGTAAATATCATGACTCTGAAACAAAGCTCAGTGTTTCTCACCTAATCCAGAAGAAGACAGCGAGTGGCATTATAACCAGGAGAGCAGCAACAACTCCTGCAGCTGCTGCTGTTGATGTTCCTGTAATACTTTGGACAGTTAGAGTCTTTTCACCAGAGATGATGTTTTGGTGGGTTTTGACAGCACAGGAGTAGTTTCCTGCATGTTGAATGGTGACTGGGTCTAGAACCAGGTGTTTGTTTTGGCTCTCTGGCTCCGTCAGACGTCGACTGTTCAGGTACCAAATGTAGTTTGTGTTGTCAGTCAGAGGACAGCTGGTACTGCAGGTCAGTGTGACTCTCTGGCCCTCTGTCACCACAGCAGGATGCAACTTAACCTCCAAACCTGAAAGATGATTAGATTGGACAGTAAATGTAAAAGACGCAACTAAAACTAGAGTCACAGCCTTTGACCTCTTCTCTAACTATGGTGGCTGAGAGAGCTCAATGCAAGTTATGAAAACACAAACAGACAAAGATTTTCTTCTCTTTGACATGTGACAAAGAAATCCACTGCAAATACTGTTAACTCTTTTTTGGACACCAAAAAGCAAGTGTCCCCAGTCCACTTCTTTATTTTTGTAACTTCCATTTTGTCCTGTATGATGTGAAATGTTTTTGTAATTGCTTGCATTTCCTATATTTGGTGAGCATGTTTCATTTTGCTTGTTCTTTTGTTTAAGTTTTTAAGTGTTGAGCATTCACTCCTGATACTTTGTTAGTGCAGATACAACATTCACAATTATTTAACACATTTTAACTATAAATCAAGTTTTAATTAGACCATAGAAAGCATGGAAGTTCTTAATCTATTAAAGTTCTTAAAACAGTGAATAATTGTGTGCATGATTTATTGTGAGACATCTAAGAAATCACTGGTCTGACTTTGACAAAACACACTTACATCTTTATTGTTATGAATTTCAGGTGTTGCATGATCCTACATACAGCTTATTGTGTCATTAATTAAACTACAGTTACGTTATTCTGACTGTCTAGTCTTTTGCAGCTGTCATCATATTAAACATGAACCAGCCTTTGATCTCTTGTCATTAATGAGTAAAGTCTGCTGACTGCTGTCAGTACATGGTGAGGAAGCAGCAAAGTCTCTATTGAAAAGTACACAGACAGAAATTACCTGAGACAATCAGAGTCACTCCAAGTCGATTACTCTCCCATCCTCCATCATCTTTTAGGAGTTTGAATGTGTATTCTGCTGAGTCATTCTTCTTCAGGTTGTTGATTCTCAGGATGTGCTGGTTGTTCATGTTGTCAGCATACTGCACGCGGCCTGCATCCTCAGTCGGCTTGACAGTTTCCTCTTTATCACTTCTATTAATTTTATACCAAACTTTAGAGCTGGGCTTCTTGTTGTCAGGATACAAATATTGACTTGAAATGTTCACTGAAGAGCCTTCCAGGACGCAGATTCTCCTTCTGATATAATTTACACTCCAGAAGCTCTCATCACCAATACCTGAAATATAAATTAAATACATAAAGTAGGGTCTCCCTAGCCTTAAAAAGTCTCTGAAGTGTTCAGGAAATATTACATAATGCCAAAGCAGCTACTGTATAGCGCCTCTTTAAAAACTCTACGGGACTCTTTGGATTTATACAGAAAAATCAAGTTTAATTTTCTTTATGGCTCGATCTTCTAAAATAATATTCTAAAATTAAAATTCAGGGTTTATTTTAAAGTTTATCAAATTTATGATTTACTGTTTCATAGTCATATCAACTCAAACACCAATCAGCAGTTAAAGTCACCTTTTAATAAGGCACACTGGTTACCAGCTGATCACCTCCATCACTACAACCTAAGAATGATAATCAGGTTTAATCAAAACCTCTGAAAGTCTAAATACAAATTAAACATTACACACTTTCAGCACTGACATTTATTACATCATGAAAAAGGAAAAATCATTATTTTATTTCTTTTACTTTGGTGTTTAATGTTTAACATTATTAAAGTCATCATATTTCATATTGCCTATTAATCATGTAAACTGTCATGTTAGTGTAAGTTATAACAGACTATAAGTTGGTTTATACTCACAGACTTCAGCAGAGTGCAGATCCTCATGATCTCTGACAGCACAGGAGAAGATATCAGGAGAGGAGAGGGGAATTGATGAATGCTGCTGTTTCTTCTCATCTTTCATTAAGTCTCTGTTCTTGTACCAGCTGTAGGCAGTTTGTTTGTCAGCCAGTGGACAGCTGGTGTTACAGGTCAGTCTAATGTGGTCCTTCTCTGCAGGAGTCCTTTGAAGGCCTACCTCTGTTGGGAGATATTAAATACATTATTATCAGTTTATATGTGCCTATTTGCTTTAAATAAAAATAACATATTGATTAAAAAAATGATTGAAGCAATGTTAAAGCTGAAAAGAAGAATGTGTAGAAAGTCATAAACATGACAGTAACACAGTAAAACTTAGAAAAGAAAGAAAGTTTTAAAATATTGTTTTAAAGATATTTTATAATTGTGGGTGAGTGTTTGTGTAAATGTTTGTGGATATTTAGAGAAAGTTAACCTCTGGGATATGTGATTCTTCCTTTAGCGTAGGTCACAGTAAAGCAGGTCGATGTGACAGA
Organism: Scomber japonicus; assembly: GCF_027409825.1. Lineage (NCBI taxonomy): Eukaryota > Metazoa > Chordata > Actinopteri > Scombriformes > Scombridae > Scomber > Scomber japonicus. The sequence goes on from NC_070579.1 coordinate 10,524,030, forward strand.
ATCTGATCAAAAACAAATAGTATTTAATAATTTAACTGGTGAACACTTAGTTATAGTATTTCAACTAAAGATTTTGTAACATGATGAGGAGCCAAATGTTGTCACTCACCCACTGAGACTTCAGGAGCTCTGAGATGCTCGTAGCCTTTGACAGCACAGGAGTATCTGACTGCTTCCTCACTGCTGACCAGCTGTTGGTACCAGGGAGACCAGTCCTGATAGAGAAACTCTCTGTTCTTGTACCAGATGTAGGCTGAAGGGTTTTCAGTCAGAGGACAGCTGGAGCTACAAATCAGTGATACTGTCTGTCCCTCTGTGGCAGGAATCACCTTCACCTGCAGGTCTGAGATGATGGTGAATAACGTGAGAGTTCATAGACTGATTTCATTCTTAAAGTAACACATTAGTGACAAACACTGTACCTGTAACACGGAGGAGGAATCCACTTTTCCAGCAGTCTTGTATGTTTTCTTCACTCTCTGAACAGCAGTAAAGCTTTGCATCACTCTCTGTCAGATCTTTGATTGTTAGAGTTGGATGAGTCTCTTCAGACATGTTGAACTTTACATGATTTCCATCTGCAGAGAGCTCTTTGAGAACATTCTTGTTGCCATCCCAGTGTTCAGTGAACCATTTCATGCTTGAAGTGTGATGTTGAGCTGAGCAGGGCAGATCCACTGATGAACCTTTTAAGGCACAGATGCTGTTTGCTCGTACCTGAATCTCTTTAACAGAAAACATCTGGATCAATTTTAGATCATTAAAATATAATTATAATATTGTTATAATACTAATCACTGAATATTTTCAGATTGATATATTATAAATGAAGGACATTTGTTGTATAATCTTCAAGCTGTACACATTTTAACTCCTATAATCAAGTTAAACATTTTTTACAGGTTACACTTAATAATCTCATATTGTATATATCATGTTTACAGTCATTAAACAAGAAGAGAATAAACAATAATTCATACCTGAGATCCACAGAATGAAACCCATAAACACACAGCCAGCTTCTGTCAACAACATGGCTGCTGTAGTCTCTCCGCTTCAAAACAGAAAGTTGATTATATTATGTTTTAATGGCCTTACCACACCTGCTATATGTATGAAAGCTAATAAACACCAAAACTATTAATAAAATCTAAATCAACAGCAGTCCTCTTACAGAATAAAGGCTTAAGACGACAGAATAGACTGTTGGTCAATGTGAGAGAGGCGGGCGGACAAACATCATGCAGCTCTCTTCACTTCCTTCCTGATTGTAAAACAGCAAAACTTCAAATAAAGAATTAGTTGTTGTCACAGTTTGACAGGAAACTTTTGACTTACTCTGTATCTCATCATAATTATGAGTGTTATTTATTTTTTATAGTGTTGGCTCTTCATGCCAGACATCGTAATGTTAAATTACTTTACTTTTTCATAGAAACATTATAAAAGTTCCTTAAATGAAAACAGAGAGATGTGAAACTGTCTGTGGGTGTTTTTTGTGGTGGAAGCTGCAGAAGTTTATGATCACATAAGACACTGCAGAGCATTCAGAATAAAACTAATAATAGTCTAATATGTTGTTTTTTTGTAAATCAATCTGCAAACAAGTTGTTCACAATATTAACTCTTAAACTTGTATATTAAAAATGTATTGTGTATTTCTTACAGTATATTGTAAATAAGAGAGGATTAACATTTATATCATACCTGAGATGTACGAGATGAAACCAATAAACACACATTCATCTTGTTGTTGTCCTTACATCTTCTAACCAGTGGACCTTTTTCACAACAGATATTTTTGTGAGGAGAGTGGCTTTAAAACAAGGACATACCCCACATATGTGTTCATTTTATTGTCTGAGTTTCTACTTTTTGTGTCATTCCGGTTAACATTTACTGGTGATGTTATTTGTTTGATTCATAAGCAGTTATTGTGCTCCAACTAGATTACACAGGCATTCTACATCATAGTTGTAGTAACTACATTTCGCCACAAGATGGGGTCATTGTTGTGCAGTGCTGAGATGAAAATGGACAGAAATCTGTTGCTAACAATGTCTGTGTGTATTTACAGATAAGCAGGCAGTATTCATATCAATGAGTTAAGTGCAGAGGGTCACAGTGGATAAGGGTAAGTTGGCCGTTACCTATTTTCTATGTTTGAAGATGAGTTGCAGGTGTTATGCTGCATCATGCTAAGCTAACATGTATCAATGTGAATAGGATCCCATAGTGGTTCATGTACTGTGTAATGTTTGCCTGATTTCGCCATATAGCTGTAAACAGTGTAGCAATATATAGCAGAGCCACAATACTTTCTTATTTAATGTATTTTTATGCCACAGTTGTTTATTGTTCAAGTATATTTTGGGAACATGAATCAGTTTGGAAACAGACATTTATACTGTACATTGTCTGAAGTGCTGCAATGAAACAATGTGTTGCTGTCAGTGTGTATCTTCAGTCTGTGGAGAACCCAGTAAAGACAAAATATAAATCAAAAGCCCACTGGGTATCTTATTCAAGTGTGCTACATTTTGACTTGTCAAAGCAGAAAAAGTACAGGTGTAAATTATAACATTAATATATTGGCACTTTACTGGGGTCTATAAGTTGATTGTATGACAGTTTTTGAATCTGCTATATCATAACTGCTGACAGTTAGATCAGTCTACACACTAATAATAATATAATAAAAAATAAATTAAAATAAAAACAAAGAACAGAAAAATAGTAATAGAGAGAAATACAATAGTAGAATAGAGCATTAAATACAAGGTTGCAGCATAAAATAATGATTTGCTTTAAAATCATTAAAAGGACATAGAGTGCAAATGAAATATTAAAATGTAAAGTGCTTTAAAAGAGCTCAATCATAAGCACAGGAGAAGAGAAATGTCTTTAACCTGGATTTAAAAATGATTTCAGTTCTGCTGGTAGTTTGTTCCAGTTGTGTGCAGCATAACAGCTAAAAGCTGCTTCACCATGTTTAGTTTGAACTCTGGGCTCAACTGTCTGACCTGAGTCAGTAGATCTCAGAGCCATCCTTAAGACAGGATGGATTGTAAAAGGTCCTTGTTTCTCTTCCCAAAGCAGACAGTGGATGTCCATCACTGCCAATGTGGCTCCTGAGGTGCTCACTCATTCACAGTAAGGTGTTGTAGAGAAGGTTATCAACTGGATTTCCTAAATGTAAATACAAGTAGTAATAACCAGAAATATATTCCTCTGTACATCAAAGAAAGGTTGCTATCACTCTCTTTAAGTTTTTGTTTGCTGTGTTGTCTGAACTTCAGGGATCCACCATCTGGCCGTTATAACTGGAAAAAACAAGAATCTTGTATAAGTATAATGTTGATTAATTATGTTTCTAAATATATTTAAAAAATATGAGAAAAGCGCATTTTCTCAGTTGGTGAAGTTTCATCATACAACACGAAATCTTTAACTACATTAAAGTATCCTTTGAAGCAAGTTTCATGGAAATCTGATCATTTGTGTGTTCAGTGATTATCAATGTAAATTCTAAAAACATTAATGTTATTATTTACACATGTACTTTTGCTGCTTTAACAAGTCAAACTGTCTGCTGTAAAAAAGGTCTGCTGATTAGAAGATGTAAGAACAACCATGTTTTTGGTAAAAGTTGGATGTGTGTTTATTGGTTTCACCCTGTACATCTCAGGTATGATATAAATGTCCATCCTTTCTAATGTAATGACCATTTACTGTAAACTGTAAGAAATACACTAAACATTTTTAATGTAGGAGTTTAGGAGTTATACTGTACTGTGAGCAATGTATAGAATATTTCAGATTAATTTACAGAAAATATTTTCAAGACTTTTACTTGATCTGTCTGAATCAGTGACAAAAAACACCCACAGACAGCTTCACATCTCTCTGTAGCAGCTTTTACAACCTTTCAATGAAAATATAAAGTAGTTTAACACTGTGATATCAGGTATGAAGAGGTGCTACACTATAAAAACTGAAAATGACAATCATAATTGTGATGGGACATCATCACGTTAAAGTCAAAATGTTATAGTAAATAAGTACTGCACTGTGTCCTAGATTCTTCACTGGAAGTTTTGTTGGGTTACGAGGAAGGAAGTAAACTTTTAGTGGAAGAGCTGCTTGCTGCTCATCTGCCCACAACCCTCATAGTGACTAACAGTCTATTCTGTCCTCTTAAGCCTTTAATCTGTAAGAGGACTGCTGTTGATTTTGACTATTTATTAAGTGTTTTGATGCTTTTTATTTGCTGTATTGTATGAATCTTAAGGATCCACCACCTGACCGTAAAACCTGAAAAACATGAGGAATGTGTTGTGTAAGTATGATGTGGGTTGATTATGTTTTCAAGTGAAATAAAAAAAACATAAGAAAAGCCATTTTTCCTCAGTTGCTGTTTGACAATACAGGTCACAATTACATTATGGTCATGTTATGGTCCGAGGTCCCTCATCTGCGTTCCTAGTGTTTCGATTTCTATCTGTAAGCACATTCTCATATGCGGGTCTGCTCCGGCCCTAACAGAACAAATTTTTCATGAAACTTGAGAGCCCTGGTAGTATATTTAGTTTTAAAAGATTTCAATTACATTATAAACAGCTTTCATCATAACAAAACTTTTGTATTTTAACTTGATATTGTCTTTTAATTTGTTTTAACTTGTCGCTCAGCTTATTTCTCCAGTCCTTAATAATTTGATAATAAAACATTTTATTATTTTGGAACCACGTCTTTGTCGCTCAGTGTATGAATCTGTGTACCTTGTTTAGCTTTTAGCTCAAGGTTATAGGAACAGATTTGTTTTTTTTCTTTTTATGTTTCTGATATTTTCCCCAGGTGATGTAGTTTGTCTTCTATCACATGTAGTCACTCTCAAACATTTAGCACCACCATATTAGCAAATTTAATGTAAATCTGATCAGTGGTGTGTTCAATGATTACCAGTGTAAACTCAAAACATCACAGTGAAAGATGCTAACGAGTTTTATCAAAACAGACAGTAACAGTAAGTTCTCAGATATCATATAGCCCAACATGTAATAAGCTTCATTTCTCTTATTCCCCTCACATATAATCAGTTGTAATGAAGAGATGCTTACTCAGGAGTTGTGTTGGATCTTAAGTTGACAACAGAATAGAGGACCTGATCCTGATGTGGCTGCACGGTGGAGTAGAGTCATTATAACCAGGAGAGCAGCAACAACTGCTGCAACTGCTGCTGTTGATGTTCGTGTACTACTTTGGACAGTTAGAGTCTTTTCACCAGAGCTGATGTTTTGGTGGGTTTTGACAGCACAGGAGTAGTTTCCTGCATGTTGAATGGTGACTGGGTCTAGAACCAGGTGTTTGTTTTGGCTCTCTGGCTCCGTCAGACGTCGACTGTTCAGGTACCAAATGTAGTTTGTGTTGTCAGTCAGAGGACAGCTGGTACTGCAGGTCAGTGTGACTCTCTGGCCCTCTGTCACCACAGCAGGATGAAACTTAACCTCCAAACCTGAAAGATGATTAGATTGGACAGTAAATGTAAAACAGATTATCTCAAAAGTCCTCATACTGAAAGGACAAACTAGGTTTGTCACTGTCTTTAAAATTTTAAAGGTTTAGCCGATTAAAACTAGAGTACATATTTATAATCAACATCATACTCAAAAACAGTGTTTGGTAGAAGATGGAACATGAACCACAGACTCCTGAGTCAGAGTCACAGCCTTTGTACATCCATCCATTCTGACCTTCTTGTCGCTACCCGGTGTGAGTCACATATGCGCAGTTGTGTCTTCTATACAGTCTATGGTAGCGATACTCACATCGGGTAGCAACACTCCTCTCTAACTATGGTGGCTGAGAGAGCTCAATGCAAGTTATGAAAACACCAACAGATGAAGATCCTCATTTCTTATATGCGACATAAAGAAATCCACTGCAAATACATAAACAATGCCAATTATACAGAGCATAAAATAGGCTACACTCAATGTCATGGATTTACAAATTTGAAGCAAGAACAAACATTGTTAACTCTTTCTTAGACACCAAAAAAAAAAGTTCCCCCAGAACACTTTCTTTATGACTTGAAATGTTTCTGTATTTTCTTGTTCCTATATTTTAAGCAAGTTTTCTTAAACTGTGTGTCAAAGTGGTGAGCATGGTTTAATCATGTGATTTTTTTGTACACTTACATATTTTTTTAAGCTGCAGAGTGTGTGGTTCGTTCTTCCAATGCAACTTTAATTAGACCATGGAAAGAATGGAGGCTTCTAATTTAGACAAAGTTGGGAAACTAAGATTTATCTGTTAAAGTTCTTAAAATAGTGAATATTTGAACTAAGTCTTGCCTTGTACATGATTTATTGTGTAACATCTGAGAAATCACTGGTCTGACTTTGACAAAACACATACATCTTTACACTGTATTGTTATGACTTTCAGGTGTTGGATGAGCCTGCATTGTGTCCTTAATTAAACTACAGTTACATTATTCTGACTGTCTAGTCTTTTGCAGCTGTTATCATGTTAAACATGAACCAGCCTTTGATCTCTTGTCATTAATGAGTAAAGTCTGCTGACTGCTGTCAGTACATGGTGAGGAAGCAGCAAAGTCTCTATTGAAAAGTACACAGACAGAAATTACCTGAGACAATCAGAGTCACTCCAAGTCGATTACTCTTCCATCCTCCGTCATCTTTTTGGAGTCTGAATGTGTATTCTGCTGAGTCAGTCTTCTTCAGGTTGTTGATTCTCAGGATGTGCTGGTTGTTCATGTTGTCATCATACTGCACGCGGCCTGCATCCTCAATCAGCGCGACAGCTTCCTCTTCACCACTTCTCTTTATTGTATACCAAACTTTAGAGCTGGGCTTCATGTTGTCAGGATACAAATATTGACTTGAAATGTTCACTGAAGAGCCTTCCAGGGCGCAGATTCTCCTTCTGATATAATTTACACTCCAGCAGTTCTCATCACGAGTACCTGAAATATAGATTAAATACATAAAGTAGGGTCTCCCTAAATAACTAATAAGGTAGTAGGTAGGTAGTCTTAACCCTCACATACTGTTCATATTCGGACTCATAATTAGTCTCTACACCAATAAATTCCCCGTTAGTCATTAATAATATTTGATTAATCCTTCTGTTGATTAATTTTGTGAATATGATGAATAAAACATGTTTGAATGTTTATAACCCTAACCCTAATGTCTAGTTAAGAGGAATGTTTATATGCAAAGCTTTATCAGTGAATGTTACACAATGTGAAAGCGGCTTCTTTAGAAACGTTATATGACTAGGCAAAACATATAAAACATTGTTTGGATTTATACAGGTGATCACCTCCATCACTGACTTAACCATAATTCAAACAATAGATTATTAACACAACAAAGTACAGCCTAAAAATGAAAATCAGGCTGACAACATATTTCATATTGCCCATTAATCATGTAAACTGTCATGTTAGTGTAAGTTATAACAGACTGTAAGTTGGTTTATACTCACAGACTTCAGCAGAGTGCAGATCCTCGTGATCTCTGACAGCACAGGAGAAGGTATCAGGAGAGGAGCGGGAAACTAAAAAGTCCTGTTTCTTCTCATCCGTCATTAACTTTCTGCCCTTGTACCACCTGTAGGCAGTTTGGTTGTCAGCCAGTGGACAGCTGGTGTTACAGGTCAGTCTAACGTTCACATCTGCAGGAGTCCTTTGAAAGCCTACCTCTGTTAGGAGATGTTAAATACATTATGAACAGTTTATATGTGTCATGTTTAGTTAAATAAAAATATGTTTATTACAAAAATTATTAAAGCATGGTTATTCCAGAAAAGAAGAATGTGTAACTGTAATAAGCATTTCGGTAACACAGTAAAACTAGGAAAAATTAAGAAAGCAAAGATCAGACATGAAAATACTGATATGAAAATAAATGATTGTTTCAATTCAAAAGGTGTTCTACATGTGTGGGGTGGGGGGGCATTTATAGAAAGTGAACCTCTGGGATATGTGATGGAGCAAGACTCATCCACTGATGTCTGCTTTTCAGAGCACATTCTTCCTTTAGCGTAGGTCACAGTAAAGCAGGTCGATGTGACAGAATCTGAACAAAAACAAATAGTATTTAGTAATTTAACTGGTGAACACTTAGTTATAGTATTTCATAGACTTCATAATTTAAAAAGCTTAATAGTAAAAATGTTCTTGGAAGTGTTTAACTAAAGGTTTTGTAACATGATGAGGAGCCAAATGTTGTCACTCACCCACTGAGACTTCAGGAGCTCTGAGATGCTCGTAGCCTTTGACAGCACAGGAGTATCTGACTGCTTCCTCACTGCTGACCAGCTGTTGGTACCAGGGAGACCAGTCCTGATAGAGAAACTCTCTGTTCTTGTACCAGATGTAGACTGCAGTCAGAGGACAGCTGGAGCTACAAATCAGTGATACTGTCTGTCCCTCTGTGGCAGGAATCACCTTCACCTGCAGGTCTGAGATGATGGTGAATAACGTGAGAGTTCATAGACTGATTTCATTGTTAAAGTAACACATTAGTGACAAACACTGTACCTGCAACATGGAGGGCGACTTTACTGTTTCGGCAGTCTTGTGTGTATTCTGCACCCTCCGAACAGCAGTAAAACTTTGCATCACTCTCTGTCAGATCTTTGATTGTTAGAGTTGGATGAGTGTCTTCAGACATGTTGTACTTTACATGATTTCCATCTGCAGAGAGCTCATTGAGAACATTCTTGAAGCCATCCCAGTGTGTAGTGAACCATTTCATGCTTGAAGTGTGATGTTGAGCTGAGCAGGGCAGATCCACTGATGAACCTTTAAAGGCACAGATGATGTTTGCTCGTACCTGAACCCCTTTAACAGAAACAAACATCTGGATCAATTCATAATCATATCATTCTTCTTATTCTAATAACTGAATGTTAAAAATATATATTGTATATAAAGGACATTTGTTGTATCATGTCACAGATTGCACATTTACAGATTTTGTATAATCTTCAAGTTGTACACATTTTAACTCTAATAATCAAGTAAAACTTTTTTTTTTTTTTTTTTTTTTTACAGATTACAGTTAATAATCTCATTTTGTATCATGTTTACAGTCATTAAACAAGAAGAGAAAAACAATAATTCATACCTGAGATCCACAGAATGAAACCCATAAACACACACCCAGCTTCTGTCAACAACATGGCTGCTGTAGTCTCTCCGCTTCTAATCACAAAAATTGATTAAATTAATTTTTAATGGCCTATATACATAAAAAAAAATCCAAATCAAAACCAACCAGCAGTCCTCCTACAGAGTAAAGTTTTACGAAGACAGAATAGACTGTTGGTCATTGTGAGAGTGCAGATGTACAGTATTAAACTCTGTTCATTTCCTTATTTCTTTTGTGAATGGCATAAGTCAGCTCTTTGTGCTGGGAACTCATGATCACGTAAATGCAGAGCATGCAGAATAGGAAAGATTAAGGAAATCCGAAGAGGTCATTCAAGTACAAATCTTGAGAACTGTTTCTGTAAATCAATTTGCAATGTTCTACAAGTAGCTAGTTCACAATATTGTAGCGACCAGAGGGGGGAGTGGTCACTCTGACTGGGACAATTTGAGCTGGTTCTCTGGTTTGAGCTCAAAGGCTCATGGGACTGTTAATGTTGAAAGGAAAGCCATGTTTTAGTAATGTTGTGTGCATGTTTAATTGTGTTATGTGAGTTTCCAGGTTATATGGCCATACATAGTGCTAAGTTGATGTTAGCTGTAATTAACAGTGTAGCCACCGCGACTGAGTCTCCTGGTGTGTTTAATTACCTCTGGCCAGTATTCATGTACGGTGGTTGATAGTTCTGATGTTAAATAAATAGCACCTCCTGTGGTCGAGCGGTGTAAGGGACGCAGGAGTTGTTTAAAGCAGAAATCTGTCTCAGTTTACCTTCTTCCACGTGAGCTCGCCACATTGGTGTCAGAAGTGGGATTATAAAAGAGAAGAATGGAGAGACAGATTGAAGAGTTAGAGCAAGCCCTTGAGCAGAACTTTAAGCTTTTGGAAAGCCTGGAACAAAGACAGAGAAGACCTGCTAGAGATGAACGTTTTCCAGCCCACCCTGATGGTTCCAGTGCACCACGGCCCTATCACCCTGTAGAGGTCAGGAGTGCTACTACAGAAGAAGTCCTGCCGCCTGCTGCCTCTGACCGCCCCCTAGTGACCAGGAGGGCTACTGCTGGTGACACCCTGCTACTTGCTACAGGCACTGGACGTCAACACTCCCTTGCTGCCACTGCTGCCAATGAGCCGCCACCACTGGTAACCACACCCAGGCCGTCGCACCCTGCAGCTATGCCTAAGACACCAGCCAAGCTTCCCAAGTACAACGGGGTGACACCACTGGAGCCATACCTCTCTCAAGTCCAACTAGCAGCATGCCACAGCGGCTGGAGCAACGAAGAAGCTGCAACCCACCTGGCCCTGGCATTGGAAGGAAAGGCGTTGCAGGTGCTCCTCGACATTACCCCAGCAGAGCAACGAGACCTCCAAGCCTTGACCATGGCACTACAGAGGCGATTTGGGCAGAGACTCTTTACTGACCAGAGTAGGGAGCAACTAGCCAGCCGTCACCGCCGAGAAGGAGAGAGCCTGGGTACCTTCGCTGCAGATGTGCAACTGCATGCTCAACGCGGTTACCCACAGTTTCACACGGCTGCCCAAGAGGAGCTGGCCCTCCATGCTTTCCTGCGGGGGCTCACACCAGAGAGGTTGCGTCAGCATGTCCGCCTTGCCATGCCCCAGTTTCTCAGTGAGGCTCTTCGTGAAGCTGAACGGGCTGAGGCAGTGCTCTCTACACGGTCTACTCAGCAGAAGGTTTCCGCGCTGCAACCACACGTCAGGATGGCCGACTACGATGAGGAAGAGGAGGATGCTGAAGAGGTCTGCCAAGTTCAGCCTTCACCACGACAGTCTCAGCGATGGCCTCCACCCTCCAGGCGCCGTCCCCCTCGTCAAACAGACCGCTGTTACCGATGTGATGAGCCTGGCCATGTTGCTCGAAACTGCCCAGCCCCTGCACCAAAGACCAAAGCCATCCAACCTGCGGGAAACGACAGCGGAGTGGTCTAGCGAGGGGGCCACCACTCCAGTCTCCAACCCCCCTCCGAGGCCGGTACACACTGGTCGGCTGCTTGGGTCACACCAGAGGACTGTATCTGATTTGCCAACTTGATGGCCAACCCTGCCGGGCCCTGGTAGATACGGGGTCTACCATTTCCCTGGTGCGACCTGGCATCCTCCCAAACACCATTGGCCCACCTTCAAAGGCATGGTCCCCAACTAGCACCCAACTGATGACAGTGACGGGAGAAAAAGCGGACATGAGAGGAAAGAAGGGACTGACAATCCAGGCAGGAGGCCATGTGCTGGTGCACAAGTTCTGGCTCGCCAACATCCGAGACCCGTGTATCATTGGGCTGGACTTGCTGAAACGTTGGAGAGCCATCGTCGATGTGTCGAAGGCAACCATCACCCTTGGTACAGAGACCTTGGCACTCCAGTCCGGCCGGCGGAAGAAGAAGCAGCCCAATGGTCAACGTACCAGTCGCCAAGCAGCGGCTGCTCTGCAGGCACCAAGCCACTGTGTTTTACCATCTGCCAGCACACCCACCAGCGTCCCTGCACAGCCGCAGCCTGCCCCAGCCTCTAGTCCAGAGCCTGCTGTCCCCCCCTCTGCCGAGACAACTGAAGCCATAAAGGACTTGTGGCAACGCAGCAAAGATGGTCTAAACCCACAGCAATGCCAAGAGCTGAAACAACTCCTCGAGGACTACATGGACATCTTCGCTGCGAGAGACGAAGACTGCAAGCATACAGGGTTGGTCCAGCATGCCATCGACACCGGCTCTGCCAAGCCCATCCGTCAACGCCCTCATCGGCTGAGTCTTGCTAAACGGCAGGTGGCAGAGGACAAGATCCGCGAAATGTTAGCTGCTGGAGTAATTGAGCCCTCCGACAGCCCATGGGCAGCCCCAGTTGTCTTGGTGAGGAAGAAGGACGGCAGCTGGCGGTTCTGTGTGGACTATCGACTCCTTAATGCCATCACAAGAAAGGACTCTTACCCGCTCCCGCGCATGGACGATGCGCTTGACTACCTCCTGGGGTCCAGCTGGTTCAGCTCACTTGACTTGCGCAGTGGCTACTGGCAGGTGGAGCTGGCCCCCGACGCAAGACCAAAGACTGCCTTCACCATCGGACAGGGGCTATGGCAGTTCCGCGTCATGCCTTTCGGGCTTTGCAACGCACCGGCTACTTTTGAGCGGCTGATGGAGAGGGTGCTGGCGGATGTACCTCGGAGTCGCTGTGTCGTGTACCTTGATGACCTGCTAGTACACGCCAATGACTTTGACAGGGCCCTGTCTAACCTGCGTGAGGTCTTCACTACCATCAGACAGGCAGGGCTGCGGCTGAACCCGGCAAAGTGTCGCCTGCTGACAAGGGAGACAGAGTTCCTGGGCCACATCGTCAGTGCTCATGGTGTAGCCACCAACCCAGCTAAGGTGGCTGCTGTCCGAGACTGGCCAACCCCAGCAAACATCAGCAAACTTCGAAGCTTCCTGGGCCTGGCGTCATATTACCGCCGCTTCATCAGAAGCTTTGCAACCATCGCCAGCCCACTCCACCGCCTGACCGACAAGGGCCGACCATTTGCCTGGGATGATGCCTGTGCTGCAGCCTTCACCCGGCTCAAGGAGACCCTCACTGAAGCCCCGGTCTTGGCCTACCCCGACCCCCAACAACCCTTCATCGTGGACACTGATGCCAGCAATGTGGGGATCGGGGCTGTCCTCTCACAGCCGGGAAGAGATGGGGAGCGTGCAGTGGCCTATTTCAGTTGTGCCTTGAGTCGGGCAGAAAAGAACTACTGCGTCACCCGACGCGAGCTGCTGGCAGTGGTCGTGGCACTGCGGCACTTCCGCCCATATCTGCATGGCAGCCACTTCCTCATCCGCACAGACCACGCTTCACTTACCTGGCTTCTGAACTTCAAGCACCCTGAAGGCCAGGTGGCCCGCTGGTTGGAGGCCCTCCAAGGGTACGACTTTGAGATCCAACATCGAGCAGGGCGGCATCACGGCAACGCTGATGCACTCTCCAGGCGGCCCTGTGCAGCGTTGGAGTGTCGTTACTGTCAGCGGCAAGAGGAACGGGGCCAGTTGACAGCAGTGGCGGCAGCTGTTGATCTCACCACCAATGAGGAGGGGTGGCTCCCAAACTACTCAGCAGCTGAGGCAACAGCAAGAGGCAGACACCACCCTGGCGCTGCTGAGAGGCTGGTTGGAGGTGGGGCAGCGCCCTGCATGGACAGAGGTGTCAGCGCTGGGGCTTGAAATGAAGGCCTATCACTCCCAATGGGGCAACTTCGAGCTTCACAACGGGTTGGTTTACCGGAGATGGTGACTAGTGCCCCGGGCGCTCCGCCCGCAGGTTCTCCAGACCGTGCATGGTTCGGTGGGGGCAGGGCACTATGGGAACGCCAAGACCCTCAAGCGCCTCAGGGGGCGGTTCTACTGGCCTGGCTGCCGACGAGATGTGGAGCTGCACGTGCACTGCTGCGACTCCTGCACCGCCCAGAAAGGACCAACTCGGCACTCCCATGCCCCACTACAGCAGTACTTGGTGGGGGCCCCAATGGAGCGAGTTGGAGTGGACATCCTTGGGCCCTTCCCAGTCACCGACTCCGGCAACCGATATGTCCTCGTGGCCATGGATTACTTCACGAAGTGGCCCGAGGCATATGCGGTGCCAGATCAGAGCGCCACCACAACAGCAGAGAGGTTGGTGGAGGAAATGTTTGCCCGTTTCGGGGTCCCCGCCGAGCTCCACAGTGACCAAGGGCGGAACTTCGAGTCCCAAGTCTTCGGTGAGGTCTGTCGACGGCTGGGGGTGAACAAGACAAGGAAGACACCGCTCCACCCTCAAAGCGATGGGCTAGTGGAGCGTTTCAACCACACCCTGGCCACTCAGCTCGCCATCCTCACCAGCCAACACCAGTGCGACTGGGACCGCCACCTACCCCTGGTCCTGTGGTCCTATCGGACTGCCGTCCAGGAGTCTAGCCAGTGCACGCCGGCTGCCCTCATGTTCCGGCGGGAGCTCCGTACACCAGTCGACTTGGTGTTTGGCGCTCCGCCTGAACCCGAGATTGCTGGGGGAAAAGAGATGGACTACTTTCGTAGGCTGAGGGATCGTCTTCAGGTGGTCCACGACTACACCCGCCAGGCCCAGGCCAACTCTGGGGTACGGCAGAAGAGGGCCTATGATACGCGATGCCAGGGGCAGGCCTTCATACCAGGGGACAAGGTATGGATCTATTGTCCTGTCCGCAAGAAGGGGGTTTCCCCCAAGCTCCGCAGCCACTGGCAAGGGCCCGGCGAGGTCTTGAATCGATTGTCTGAGGTGGTGTACCGGGTGCGCATGCCCGGTCGGGGGCGCAAGGTGGTGCTGCACCGGGACAGACTCTCACCCTACCGACCCCTTGCCCCGCTTTCAGTTGGAGAGGGGGACAGTAGCAGCCTCCCACAGGATGATCAGGGTGCCTCTCCTCAAGTTGCTCCCCCTTTGAGCCCCAGACGGCCTGCTCGCCAGCGGCGGCAGCCTGGACATTTGAAGGACTTTGTGTTGAGTGATGGGGTTGCCGAGGACGGCTGACCCCTCAGATAGGGGCTATGTAGCGACCAGAGGGGGGAGTGGTCACTCTGACTGGGACAATTTGAGCTGGTTCTCTGGTTTGAGCTCAAAGGCTCATGGGACTGTTAATGTTGAAAGGAAAGCCATGTTTTAGTAATGTTGTGTGCATGTTTAATTGTGTTATGTGAGTTTCCAGGTTATATGGCCATACATAGTGCTAAGTTGATGTTAGCTGTAATTAACAGTGTAGCCACCGCGACTGAGTCTCCTGGTGTGTTTAATTACCTCTGGCCAGTATTCATGTACGGTGGTTGATAATTCTGATGTTAAATAAATAGCACCTCCTGTGGTCGAGCGGTGTAAGGGACGCAGGAGTTGTTTAAAGCAGAAATCTGTCTCAGTTTACCTTCTTCCACGTGAGCTCGCCACAATATTAATTCCTCAGGTCTACTAAAAACGTCATCTATATTTCTTACAGTTTACTTGTGAAGAGGAAACCGCAGACATACAAGGATGCCACTCCTGAGCAGCTGCAAGATAGATCGCCCATGGAGTCCAGACATCAATCAATCTGGGGCCAAATCACAACAAAAGTCATCTTGAGGCACCTTTCGCATGGAGCAGGACTAGACTGTATTCATTAGTTAATTTAGAAAGAGAAGGCTATCTGCCTTGACTGGTTGAGGGGAGAGAGAGGGGGAAAGGGAGATAAGGAGAAGAGGGAGAAGAGGAAAGAAGGAGTACAGAGAGAGAGCAAAGCCAAACAATGTCAATCAGCTGTGATGGATCGGGCTGATGAGGTTCAAGTGATGCATTGATGAATCTGAAGACTGGGTGATGTGTCGCACAAAACAGCATCAAGAAAGCACCTGAGCAGAGAGGGAAAACATTTTAAAAGACAGCTACAATATGATTAACAGCCTAGAAGGTGTGTCGCTGTGTTATTGGTTAGATTTGACCAGGTGATGTTAAGATTCTCAGGATGTGCTGGTTGTTTCATGTTGTCAAGATACTCCACACGGCATGCATCCTCAGTCAGCTCGACAGCTTCTTTCCACTTCTATTTTATACCAAAATTTAGAAGTGGGCTTCTGATTGTCAGGATACAAATATTCACTTTTAATGACCTTACCACACCTGCTGTGTTCATGAAAGCTCATAAAACACAAAAGTTCGAAGTAAAATCAAAATGCGAAGCTGTTGGTTGTTCGATATGTTAGCCATCATGCTTTTAGTCAAGCTAACATTTTACCAGTTTTCAGAGGACAGCACGGTGGTATATGAGTAATGTAGCAATATACTGGAGCCCCAGTACTTCTTTCATGCATTGATTTTGGCTATACCACAGTTCTGTATTGTTCACTTGTATCTTAGGAACAAACATGAATCCGTTTGGAAACAGACATTTATACTAGTACATCGGTATTGTACATCATTGGTGTAGTAACTAAGTTTCGCCACAAGATGGAGTCATTGTTGTGCAGTGCTGAGATGAAACATGGACAGAAATATGTTGCTCACAATGTCTGTGTGTAGTTTACAGAGAAAGACAAAATATAAATCAAAAGTGCACTGACTATCTTGTTCAAGTGTGCAGCATTTTTACTTGTCTAAGGAGAAAAGGTACAGGTTTAAATTATAACATTAATGTTGGCATCCATACTGGGTCTATACGTTGATTGTATGTCAGTGTTTGTATTTGCTATATCATAACTGCTGACCTCATGACAGCTCATAAAACAATTTTAACCAAAAAGTGTAAATTAAGAGCAGGTTTACAGACTAATGACTGAAGTCAGAATGAACTGTTGGTCAGTGTGAGGACGGCTGGCAGACATGCTGCATGTAGCTCTGATACTAAAATGAACCTTCCTCATTATAATTCTCAGTAAAATGAAACCACAGATAAACAATGGATGTAGTTCTGCAGTTGTTTATTTATTGATGTCATATTTTAACATAGAAAACCTTTATATTTACTAATTCTAATTTTACGCTATACATTGGCTTATCATGCAACATGCAGCAGAGTTAAACTGCATCAAATTGTCGTCATAAAAAGGTGATAAAGTTGCAAGTGTAGGGCGGAGAGGTGTGAGGCTGTCTGTGGTTCACAGTGAGAAAAACAAATAAACACTTGTGAAGAGGAAGTTGCACACATAGTATTTATAATCATATCAAACACTGAAGAACATGCAGAGTCGAACATGTTTCTGAAAACAAGTTTTACAAAAGCTATTTTACAGTTAGAGCTGCAAATCAACCAGAAAGTAACACAATATGAAGCTCATCAGAAAATACATATAAGTATTGTGTACAGTTAGATCAGTCTGTTCAGTCATCACTTGAGATGCTGCTTCATCTGCCTCTACTGGAGCTTTCAAACACTCTGATTATGTTTTACTGAACTGAACTGACTGAAATATTTTATAACATTACAAAACTGATGTATTATATACTCATAATATGTGATTAGAATGTATATTAATTGTGTTTCTTGGGCTATTTACAAATATACAAAACAGTTTTTCTCAGACACAGTTTCATCATACAGCTCACAATCTTTAACATTCTGGTAACCTTGTAAACAAGTTTCATGGAAATCTAATCAGTGGTGTTTTCGGTTATCATTAAGATATTTCTTTATTATTCCTTTATCAGTCCCACAATGGGGAAATTTGCAATGTTAAATGTATTAATGTAAACATCACAGTGAAAGAAGCTAATCCACAAGTTTTATCAAAATACTAGTAAGTTCAGAGGTATCATATAGATCAACCTGTCATTCAGTCAGGAACATTTGTCATGAAAGCTCCACTCTAAGATGCTCCCTGGATTAGCTAGCAGCATGCTGAGCTAAAAACAGGGAGCACGATGCAAAACCCCTAAAACAAACATGGAACCCAACGCCAAGCCTTGATAAAGCCCAAGCTAAGTATCAGCCATACTATGGATAAATCTATGTGTAGCAGGAAGCATGCTGCACACCTCAGCTGCACAAACTTCTGAGATGGATGCAAGCATGCAACCCAAGAGAGGTCATATTACATATATTAGCAATGAACCCCAGTTAACCATTTTAAATGCAGCATTTATATTTACAAAATGTTGACAGAGTCCTTCAGTCTTTGCCCTCATAGCCTGTTGAGCTGCTATGATTTAATTTACTCCCAGGCAAAGTAATGTTCCTAGGCACATGAAGACCAACGACCCCTTGCTTTTAGAGTAGATGCAGGAAAACAGGCAGCTGCAGAGATAGTTGGACCAATACGGAAGGAGTGAGAGGTAACAGTTCAGAGGGGAGGCCACATCGTTTGCAGAGGAGATGGAGGCGTGCAGTAAACCAAGACCTTGACATAGCCTACCTCTGTCAGTCAGGAACAGGGTTCGTCTTGACTTGCCTGAGGACGCCACTTCAGGTAGGCTACCAGGTTATAGAGGATAGACGACAAAAGCAGTATTAGTTTGAGAGATAATTGATTAACCTTTACTCCTCCTGTCTGATTTTTAAATGTTTAAAAGGGTGGATGATGAACATGTGAGTGACCTTCACACATTGGACCTCAGTGAATTTTAATTGAATACCCCTGATCTAAAGCAACATGATCATTAAGTTTATCCAGGTCCAGCAGTCTAGATATGAATGATCTGCCCTGGGGAATCATTCTCATGGTGAAGTTAAGGAGGCCTAATAAAGACAGTAAGTCACATTTAGTAATAGACACTGCGTCTAACACGCCTGTATGGCTTCCTGAATGCAAGCCAGTTTTGGAGGGAAAAGATGCTAGCATGAAGTTGCTACACATTAAGGCTGCAGTGGACTACAGTTCCCAGGGTTCTGTGCGGCGTGACGTCAATCGGGAGCGCGCTGACGTCAGTGGTTGCAGCTGGATCCAGCGGTGGAGCTGAAGTTGAAGTTTGGAGAAGACAGCTGGAGCGGGATATTTGAAGGTGGAGGCGGACCTCCACCTCATGTAGGGAGGACTGGATCTTATCTGATGATCTGTGTGTGGTCTGAGTCTCGTCCTTTTAGCCGAGGTGATGATAACTCTAGCAGGAGTGGAGGCAGGTGTATTTGCCCTACCCTCAGTTCGCAGTTCTTCTTTGACGTGCAGTTTTTTGGGAATGTAGGAATTAACAGGAAGAGCATACTGGTCCTGGAGGTTTGCATCGAAAATTCAAAAAGCTCTTAATAGCAGCCCATCAAAGGAGAAGAGACATTACATTACGCCACCTGTTTTAAATCAAAGGAGTGACTTCTCTTGCTAGACGGGAGCTACGATGGACAGTAATGGTCCTTCTCATCTTTGGGTTCAAAGATCCATCCTCCAGCTCAAGAAGTGACATGACGAGCGCAGAGATGGTAAGCAATGAAATAACACAGTAGAAGTTTTTAGCTGTCATACCGTGAACCAGCAAAGGTGTAGTAAGATCAGTGTAGGTGGGATTCATATTTTAAAGAGCCGCCTTGTTGTTAGAATGGCTGTGATTGGTGTGTGACTGATGAGGTGATTCAATCAAAGCTAATGCAATGCTTCATTAAGCTACATAACTGTTATTTCGTTCAAATATAATGAATTGTAATGAAGAGATGCTTACTGTGTTGGATCTTAAGTTGACAGCAGAACGGGGGTCTTGCTCCTGTTCTCGGGGCTGATGGTGGAGTAGAGATCGTTCTGGGTGTTAGAGAAGTCAAGTCTGCCATAGTGATGATCAGTCTGCTCTGTGCCTTGAGTTGAGATGTTTTCATACACAGAACCAGGGTTTAGCTGATGAAGAAACAAAATAAATAATATCAGTATACAATATCTTGTATTTGACATTTTGACTGACAAGAGTTTTGGAAGTTATATTAAATGAGAGCAACAGCAGATATTCGGTATCTTTATATTCCAGTTTCATTTTACTGTAAAGTAAATAAATAACAATACAAATACTTTTATTTATCAACACTGAAAATTTTAATAAATTGGTGATAATGGTTATGATAATAAACAACAACCTGCAAGAAAAGCTTTTAAAAATAGTTAAAAAAGCAGAATTGTTTAAATCATTTTATTTACCTCCATATTGTCTGATGTTTCAGGTCTAGGAGAATGTCTGGAGGACCTCTTTCTCCTGCTAAGTGAAATGAGAATATAAAAACAAATAGATGATGTCAGGTTAGTGTGTAAATATCATGACTCTGAAACAAAGCTCAATGTTTCTCACCTAATCCAGAAGAAGACAGCGAGTGGCATTATAACCAGGAGAGCAGCAACAACTCCTGCAGCTGCTGCTGTTGATGTTCGTGTACTACTTTGGACAGTTAGAGTCTTTTCACCAGAGATGATGTTTTGGTGGGTTTGGACAGCACAGGAGTAGCTTCCTGCATGTTGAATGGTGACTGGGTCTAGAACCAGGTGTTTGTTTTGGCTCTCTGGCTCCGTCAGACGTCGACGGTTCAGGTACCAAATGTAGTTTGTGTTGTCAGTCAGAGGACAGCTGGTACTGCAGGTCAGTGTGACTCTCTGACCCTCTGTCACCACAGCAGGATGCAACTTAACCTCCAAACCTGAAAGATGATTAGATTGGACAGTAAATGTAAAACAGATTATCTCAAAAGTCCTCATACTGAAAGGACAAACTAGGTTTGTCACTGTCTTTGAAAACAACCCAGATGACTGTTTAGGAAGGAAAAGACTCTTGAGTGTATAAGGGATGGATAGCTTTATGTAACTAAAACTTCAGTAAAATCAACATCATACTCAAAAACAGTGTTTTGTAGAAGATGGGACATGAACCACAGACTCCTGAGTCAGAGTCACAGCCTTTGTACGTCCATCCATCCATTCTGACCTCCTCTCTAACGGCTGAGAGAGCTCAATGCAAATTATAAAAACACAAATAAATGAAGATTTTCATCTCTTTGACACATATGTGACAAAGAAATCCACTGCAAATATTGATAACTCTTTTTTGGACACCTATATTTGAAACATATTTCTTTATACAGAGTGTCAAAGTAGTGAGCATGTTTCATTTTGCTTGTTCTTTTGTTTAAGTTTTTAAGTGTTGAGCATTCGCTCCTGATACTTTGTTAGTGCAGATACAACATTCACAATTATTTAACACATTTAAACTATGAATCAAGTTTTAATCAGACCATGGAGGTTCTTAATATAGACAGATTTGTGAAATTAAGATTTATCTATTAAAGTTCTTAAAACAGTGAATAATTGTGTCCATGATTTATTGTGGGACATCTAAGAAATCACTGGTCTGATTTTGATGAAACACAGATACATCTTTACACTGTATTGTTATGAATTTCAGGTGTTGCATGATCCTGCATACAGCTTATTGTGTGTCCTTAATTAAACTACAGTTACATTATTCTGACTGCCTACTCTTTTGCAGCTGTCATCATATTAAACATGAACCAGCCTTTGATCTCTTGTCATTAATGAGTAAAGTCTGCTGACTGCTGTCAGTACATGGTGAGGAAGCAGCAAAGTCTCTATTGAAAAGTACACAGACAGAAATTACCTGAGACAATCAGAGTCACTCCAAGTCGATTACTCTTCCATCCTCCGTCATCTTTTTGGAGTCTGAATGTGTATTCTGCTGAGTCAGTCTTCTTCAGGTTGTTGATTCTCAGGATGTGCTGGTTGTTCATGTTGTCAATATACTGCACGCGGCCTGCATCCTCAGTCGGCTCGACAGCTTCCTCTTTACCACTTCTCTTTATTTTATACCAAACTTTAGAGCTGGGCTTCTTGTTGTCAGGATACAAATATTGAGTTGAAATGTTCACTGAAGAGCCTTCCAGGGCGCAGATTCTCCTTCTGATATAATTTACACTCCAGCACCTCTCACCATCAATACCTGAAATATAGATTAAAGACATAAAGTAGGATCTCCCTAAATAACTGTTTAAGTATCCTTAAAAAGGAAATAGCACAGCATGCCAAAGCAGCTAAAGCGCCTCTTTAAATACTTTATGTGACTTTGGGCAAAAAATGTAAAACATTGTTTGGATTTATAAAGAAAAATCTAATTTAATTTTCTTTATGGCCCAATCTCTAAAATTAAAAAGTTCAGTTTTTTTTAAGTTGATCAAATTAATGATTTACAGTTTCATAGTCATATGAACTCAAACACCAATCAGCAGTTAATGTCACCTTGATCACCTCCATCACTGACTAAATCATAATTCAGATAATAGATTATTAACACTATAAAGTACAGCCTGAAAATTAAAATCAGGTTTAATCAAAACCTCTGACTGTCTAAATACAAATTAAACATATATTTGTTGG
The DNA here is from genome assembly GCF_027409825.1 of Scomber japonicus. Taxonomy (NCBI): domain Eukaryota; kingdom Metazoa; phylum Chordata; class Actinopteri; order Scombriformes; family Scombridae; genus Scomber; species Scomber japonicus. The sequence continues at coordinate 10,546,033 of NC_070579.1, forward strand.
AATTATTGTATATAAGTTATCCCATATTTACCCTTTCTATAATCATTAGTCTTTATAGTCTACAAGCATGCTGTTTTAAAGTTGTTTTTCAGGACCTGTGACCCTGCTCAGGAAGTCTCCGAAGTGTGTGTGACCACCATTGATCAACTTCTGACCTGATCTGGAAATACCACCATTGATCAATTTGTTACCCTGAGTAGAAAATCTTTACAGTGTGTGACCGATTTGTGACCCCCAACCTTTAGCAACACTATGTAAATTAGGGACTCCCTGAAACCAAATAAATGAAAGGGTTCGGCAAGGTTTGCTCAGAACGGGTTGGAGATTGAAACTGAGCAGATCTCTGGCGTTCTCCTTGCAAGTAGAAACTCTAATCCTGTTGTCTTCTCTCCTTTGTTTGATATTTTAAGTGTTTTAGGTTGCCTGAACCTGACATTAACTTGGTCCTTCGAGCCGGATACCAACAGACCTAAAGGATTCCAGCAGGCGTGGTGGACTCCAGAGAAAGACCGTGGCCCGGCAGGACTCTGTAGTATGAGTTCCTAAGATCCTTTTCCAGGACTGGTTTTTGCCCGCCTGTTGGGATCTGAAGGTTGACGGTAGTCCGAGAGGAGAAAGACAACAGTGGTGAGTTAGAGTTTGTTAAACACAAGCGATTGACTGAGGGTCTTTGCGCGTTGTGATAAAAAACCCTGAGAATACTAGTCACTATCAGGTAACGAGGGACGACGGAGTCCGACAAATTCCGTGTAAAGTGAAATAGGCCTAGTGGGCGACGGAGTCCGAAAATATCCGTGTAAAGTAAAATAGGCCTAGTGGACAACGGTGTCCTGTAAGACTCAGTGAAACGTACGTGAGTGAATGAGAGTGTGAGTGGAAATGAAATACCATTAGGTATCTTCATTTCATACCAAAATAGTAGGATTGTAAACAGCAAACCTCTTGTGGATGCAAAGGCAAGAATTCTCCACTCGAAAGAGTTGAAGTGAGAATTACCACATCAGGAAATTTTCTTGCTGTCCTACTAACAAGAAACCAGTTCTTAGAACACCCTAGGTGTTGAATAACTGGACTAAAATTACTAAAATGGGGAAGAAGCAAGTAAACTAAAAAATAAAGTAAGAAATAGACTCAAAAGATTGGAAATATGTTGAAACCCAGGATCCTGGTAAAATTAAGGACGTACGGATAGAGATACTAAGACAAGCAACTAAAAGATACTAAAATGTAATAAATATCAAAACTTGGGGAGACGTCCCTAGAACATAGAAAATAGAGAAGTATAACCCTTGTACAAAGTAATGAGTATACATAAGGAAGGAGAATAATATAATAATGAAATAAACTAGTTGGAAATTGTTAAAACTCAGTAATGAGATATATGTATGTATGTATGTATGTGTATATGTGTGTATATGTGTGTATATATATATGTATGTGTGTATGTGTGTATGTATGTGTATATATATGTATAATTTCTTAAGAAATAAGCCTGTCAAGAAAAGTACAAATAGGAAGTTACTATGAAAAAGTAAGAATTAAGAAAGCATAAAGTAGAGTGAGGGTAAGTAGGAGTGTAGGCAAAGATGCCCGAAGGAGTATTGTGTTGTTGGCGTTGCAGTAAAAAAGGACACTTAACTAGAAAATGTCCATTGAAGAAATAGACGAGAAAAAATAGTTGATTTTTCAAAGAAAAGAGGATGATGAAACAGGGCCAGTTAAGTGAAGGGAAGTTAGAGATAATGAAGAAGGTGAAGATGTACAGCAGGTTTGGATGACTGTGTTGGGGCCTGATTGGCATTATGTGAGAGGGGATTGGAGTCCCCTAAATAACAATAATGTGGTGTTGGCACATGCTGATAGTGAATTGACTACTCGGGTAAGACACCGTATTGATAGAGTTACTCAACGCTTTAGGCTAAGAGTAAATTATGTGGAGATAGGAAGAAGTTGAGCAGAAGGAGGATGAGCCGTTCAAAGAATAAAAAATAATAATGACCACTGCTTTTAAGACTCATAGTGGGCTTCAAGAAGATAATCAACCAAATGGGCCTTTCCAGCAAAAGCTAAAAAATGCTATTCATGCAGGATCTAAAGATGCAATCCGTAGTTGGGTGACTAAGCATTACATAGGACTTCCAACAGGAACTCTTGATGAATATGTTAATCATGCTTTGCATGCAGAGAAAGTTGTAAAAGAAAAGAGCAAGAGTAAGAAGGCTGTAGAGACTTTTTACCAAGATGAGGAAGAAATCCTCTACCAGGGAGGAGGTAGAGGAGGTGCTAGAGGAAGAGGAATAAATTATAGAGGCAGAAGAGGAGGAGCAAGAAGAGGAGGAGCAGGAAGGGGAGATTTTAGACAGAACAGAAACCCTTTCTGTTGTTGGAGTTGCGGCAAAGAAGGCCATATGGCCAAAGATTGTCCAGAAAGAAAGTATAATTCAGCCTGACTAGGCCAAGAATGGCAGGCAAAGTGTTATCAGGAGAGTGAACAGGATAAGATAAATGGAGACCTTTTGAATTTACAAGATATACTCTCAATGGATGATGTGAAACCTGAAGTAAGATTGTTGGTAAATGGAAAACTTATTACGTTTTTGTGTGGCACAGGAGCTTGCAGAACTACCTGTAGGGAAGGTGTACCAAAGGTTAAAATTTAATTGCAATGTTGTAGTAGTAAGATCTGCGAGCGGGAAGTTAACTGAAGTTGAAGAATCTGAGCCAGTGTGGCTAAGAGATCCAGATGGCTCGTCTTGCCGTCTATCCATTCTGATGTTTCCAGAATGTCCAGTTAACCTCCTTGGGAGAGATGGGTTGTTGTTATTAGGATTGGCATTGGTGCCTACGCGAGAAGGGCGAATTGTAGTTAAAAGAAAAGCAGAACTACAGAAGGGAGACTTTTTCGTTCTCCGAGGGATAGGACTACCACACTATTTCTATTCCCTTGATGTTCCTAATAAACCACCCCATAAGACCAGATGCTAAAGTATTTACTGTAGTGGATATCAGTAATATGTTTTTCTCTGTACCTATAGATAAAAATAGTCAATATTGGTTTGCATTTACCTTTGGAGGCCAAAGATACACCTATACTAGATTGCCTCAAGGTTATTGTGAAAGTCCAACTATCTATTCTCAAGTAATGAGTGCAAGCATGGCTAAGTTTCAACCCCCAGGGGGAAGTCAAGTTTTGATATATGTAGATGACGTGTTATTAGTCTCTCCTGATTTGGAAACATGTAAAGAAGACACTTTAGCTTTACTAAAGCATGTGGCTGAAGAGGGCCATAAAGTAAGCAAAAGTAAACTCCAAATGTGTAAAATGCAAGTTAAATATTTAGGACTAATCTAAGTGCGGGAGGAAGAACAATAATGGAAGACAGAAAGATTGCAATTCTCCAAGCTCCAAAACCTTTAGTAAAAAAGCAGATGATGTCATTTCTGGGGTTGACAAACTATTGCAGAAATTGGGTACTAAACTATGCTGAAATAACAGCATCGTTAAATAAATTAATGTATGAAGAAGACCTTAAAATGACATCTTAGTTAAAATGGACTGACGAAGCTGAAAAAGCTTTCTGTGAAGTAAAGCAAGTGTTAGTGTCCAGTACAGCACTAGCATTGCCAGCCTAACAAACCATTCATTCAGATGATTGACTGTAAAGGTAATTTTATGACCTCTGTATTGGCACAACAATATGGAGATAAGATGAAGCCTATAGCTTATTTTTCATCAAAGCTAGATAGTGTAGCTTGTGCACTACCACATTGTGTAAGAGCAGTCATAGCAGCATCCATGGCTGGGGAAATAAGTACAATTACCAAGAAAAATAGCAGTATGCAAATGTGCAGCACACACATCTAGTACTGATAAAGTTTCTCTAGGAAATGCATTTGCAGATAAAACCGCGAAAGCAGCTGCGGCAGGTCAATTTAATATATTGACCTTAGAAGAATAAACAAATTTAGATGATACCACACTAAAAGACATGCAACAACAAAGTCCATAATCTAAAAAAAAAGCATTTGGGAAAAGAATGAGCTAAATTACGAAATGACATCTATGTATGACCAAATAATAAACCTGTCCTACCAAAGAATCTCTATAAATGGGCAGCAAAATTGAGCCATGGTGTAAACACATGTCTCAACAGGAGGGATATTGGGACAGATACATCAATACTTTACCACTTATGGATTCAACTCTTATTCAAAAATTTTTGTAGAACATGTCTGTCATGCGCTAAGCACAATCCACAAGGTAATTTGAGACCGGGTAGAGGGAGTTTCCCAACACCTCAGTATCTGTTTCAAATTATCCATATGGATTTTATAGAGTTAAACCAAAGTGAAGGGAAAAAGTATTGTTTGGTCATAATAGATGCATTTTCAAAATGGATTGAACTTTTCCCAACCAAGAATCCAGACGCTTTGACGGTAGCAAAAGCACTTTGTAAGGATATTATTCCCAGGTATGGGATTCCTGAGAAGATATATAGTGATAATGGGACCTATTTCGTTAACCAAGTGGTTAAAAAGATTGGTGTAATGTTCCACATAGATTTAAAAAATCATTGTGCATACCACCCTCAAAGTGCAGGATTAGTAGAAAGGATGAATGGAGCAATTAAGAATAGACTGAAGAAATGTATGGAGGAAACAGGAAGATTATGGACGCAATGTTTAGACCTGGTAAAATTGTATATTAACATTACAAGCACTACTGGGTTAACACCATATGAAACATTATTTGGAAGACCTTATAGGTTACCTCAATTTAAGAATCAATGGGAAATAGATGAAGAGTCTAATCTAGCTGACTACATGAGAAACATGCTGGAAAAACAGAAACAAACTGATGAAAATCCTTCTGTTTCCCAGCAGGAAATCCAATTAGTGGAACCAGGAGATTGGGTGCTAATAAGAAGCATAAAGAAGAAACACTGGCACTCACCAAAGTGGGAAGGGCCATATCAGGTATTAATAACAACCCCCACAGCATTAAAAATAGCAGAAAGATCAACTTGGATCCATTTAACACACTGCAAAAAGATCATTTCGACTGAAGACCCTGACAGGGGAGGTGAGCCAAAGACCGATAATAGGGTGGACCTGGACATTTAGAGTTCAGGTAGACCTGAAAGTCAGTGAAGATCTTACAAGCCACCAAACCTGATAGAGGGGGGTCGTTCGGTCAAAATGACTCCAAGATGGTTGTGTGTTGCAATTCGGTGTTGGTTCCAATCCCTAATAGCAATTCTTATCTTTCTGTTTGTTTGGTATTTGTGGGAAACACCTAAGCCTGATAGACCAATGAACACTGTCCAGACATATTTTGAAAACGTCACTTATCACATTAATGAAACCAAGATAAAACCATTAATTCGGATTAAGAGAAATACTGCAGACGATGAGACGTGTGGAGAAGGTATACAGACTAAACATAACCCTTTAGTTTTCTGTTCTCCACAAAATCAAATTGCTTTGATAATAATTCCATATTCCGCACTTAGAAATGATGCCAATGACAAAGGGCAAAGCTGGGGAGCGGCATATGAATGGTATGCCACTATTGGTTACGGATGGGGAGCATTGATTGGAGAAACTGGGTACGATTGGTCAGATTGGTCAACATATGGAGCTATAGAAATGAGAGAAAAATTCAGCATGAACAAAACCAAGGATGGTCTAGTACTAAAATATCAGTCTGATAAATCTGAGTGTAGTTCTATAAGTCTGTGGGCATATTCCAGTGGAAGAGATCCTGAATTTAGTGCAGTTTTATGTTATGGAAGTCGAACTAAACCTGAAATGCCAAAAAGAACCTACAAGAAAGGAGGATGAATTCTGATGGCAAATAATGTGACAGTGGATGGATGGTTTCAAGTCACAACTGGTGTTTCTGGAACTAATAAAAATTGGTTGTTAATGGTAGAACAAGCTGCCAATATGACTAAGACTGATTGTGTAGTTTGCATGGGACCAAGACTGCTTTTGCAAATTGTCCCGGCAGTGATACCACAGGAGTGTGTGTGAGTGTGTTATAGACTTTATGAATAACACAAACCTCAGTAAAAATTGTAGTATTTGGGATTCAATTTTCCCGATCACGACAGCAGAAAAGGAAAAGCCGTTGTTCTTCAAGAAAGTAGCTAGAGGTAATTTTTACGTGCATTAAAATGGAAAGAGGAGATGGTTTTAGGAGAGGAAACCCCCTAGGTAATCTTACTGTAATCTCATGCAGAAAACACATAAGAGTAAGTACAACTGGTTCTAAACCTAATGATTTCAAACCAGTGTCTCGAGGAGACATTTGGTGGTGGTGTGGAGACGAAAGACTTTTTGACAGATTGCCTAGAAATGTGACTGGATACTGTGCATTAGTGACATTACTGTTACCAGTTTCAGTACTTCCTATGACGACTGAGGGACTGATCACTGAATCAGTTAAATTTGTGTCACAACAGTGGTTTCATAAGAAAAGATCCACTGCTTGGTTGACAGATAAAGATCCAACTTACATTGATGCTATCGGTGTTTCACGTGGTGTACCTAGTGAATATAAATTGGCTGATCAAGTTGCGGCAGGTTTTGAGTCCTTCCCCTATGGCTTTTCAGAATAGAATAGCGCTGGATATGCTGTTGGCAGAAAAAGGTGGTGTATGTGCAATGTTTGGGGGAAAGTGTTGTACTTTTATCCCCAACAACAAGGCTGCTGATGGCAGTCTGACTAAGGCCATTGAGGGTCTGCGTTCACTGAATGGTAAAATGAAAGACCATTCCGGTGTTGACACCACCTTGTGGAATTCATGGATGGATGCCTTTGGGAAGTATAGAGCTCTGGTATCTTCTGTCCTAGTCTCAATTGCAGTTTTTGCAGCGATTTTGACTTTGTGTGGCTGTTGTTGGATTCCCTGTCTCTGTGCGTTAATTAATAGATTAATCACTACTGCCATTACACCCGTGGATAGTCGATATGCTCAGATGTATACTTTGCTTGGACATGATGATAATGGTAATGATGATCTTGAGGATAATCTACCTGATCTGTTCCCGATTTCATCTAATGTTGATTCTGATTAGTAAACAGTAAAATGTAAACAAATAACTCTGAGTGTAAACCTATTTGTTCTCATAAAAATGATCTTACAACTGAAAATCTTTTGAAGTGGTTGATATAAGTGAAATGAGAATTTGAGCAAATATGTGATAAACAGGAGGGAAATGTTGGAATTATTGTATATAAGTTATCCCATATTTACCCTTTCTATAATCATTAGTCTTTATAGTCTACAAGCATGCTGTTTTAAAGTTGTTTTTCAGGACCTGTGACCCTGCTCAGGAAGTCTCCGAAGTGTGTGTGACCACCATTGATCAACTTCTGACCTGATCTGGAAATACCACCATTGATCAATTTGTTACCCTGAGTAGAAAATCTTTACAGTGTGTGACCGATTTGTGACCCCCAACCTTTAGCAACACTATGTAAATTAGGGACTCCCTGAAACCAAATAAATGAAAGGGTTCGGCAAGGTTTGCTCAGAACGGGTTGGAGATTGAAACTGAGCAGATCTCTGGCGTTCTCCTTGCAAGTAGAAACTCTAATCCTGTTGTCTTCTCTCCTTTGTTTGATATTTTAAGTGTTTTAGGTTGCCTGAACCTGACAATATTACACTCTTCCAACACTGATGTTTATTACATCATGAAAAAGGAAAATGCATTATTTTGTAATGAATTTCTGTTACTTTGGTGTTTGATGTTCAGACATTATTAAAGTCATCATATTTCATATTGCCCATTAATCATGTAAACTGTCATGTTAGTGTAAGTTATAACAGACTATAAGTTGGTTTATACTCACAGACTTCAGCAGAGCGCAAATCCTCGTGATCTCTGACAGCACAGGAGAAGATATCAGGAGAGGAGAGGAGAACTAAAAGCTGTTGTTTCTTCTCATCTTTCATGAAGTATCTGCCCTTGTACCACCTGTAGACAGTTTGTCTGTCAGCCAGTGGACAACTGGTGTTACAGGTCAGTATGACGTGGTTCACATCTGCAGGAGTAATTTGAAGGACTGCTTCTGTTGGGAGATGTTAAATAAATTATTATCAGTTTATATGTGCCTATTTTCATTAAATAAAAATAATATATTGATTAGAAAAATGATTGAAGCGATGTTAAAGCTGAAAAGAAGAATGTGTTGAAAAGTCATAAACATGTCAGTAACACAGTAAAACAGAAAAAAAAGAAAGACAGCAAGGATATGACAGGATATGTATATAAAAATAAATAGATACAAAATAGATATTGACACTTAAAATATTGTTTTAAAGATATTTTATAATTGTGGGTGAGTGTTTGGATGATGATGATGTTTATAGAAAGTTTACCTCTGGGATATGTGATGGAGCAGGACTCATCCACTGATGTCTGCTTTTCAGAGCACATTCTTCCTTTAGCGTAGGTCACAGTAAAGCAGGTCGATGTGACAGAATCTGAACAAAAACAAATGGTATTTAATCATTTAACTGGTGAACACTTAATTACATATATGCTGCCTACTTAGCCTATATATGTTGCTTTGGGTCAAATTCTGCAGAACTCTAATGTTGACTATCATAATTATGCAGATGACACACAAATATATCGAGCACTGTCTCCAGATGACTACGATGTCTAATAGAGTCATTGTGTCACTGTTTAGAGCAAGTAACAATTTGGATGAACCAAAATGTCCTTCAATCAAATCCAGACAAAACTAAGGTAAGGTCAGTAAACACTAGAGTAACTATCTCTAAGAACTAGGGACCAAGTCCGAAACCTTGACGTGCTGATAGAGTCAGATCTGACCTTCAGCAGTCATATCAAGTCAAACACCAAAACAGCCTTCTATCAGATTAAGAACATATCCAGAGTTCAGAGTAATGTGGTGTAAAATTTGGGTGATAATGACTGACAGTGAATAATGATGTATTTGCTAATTGTGTATTTGATTGTTGACTATTATTTGCTAAAGATCAAAACTGAAGACATTTTGTTAAAAGAGGAGATGTATGTGATTCGGCCCCTAATGAATGCATTAGGGGTAGTTATGGTATTTAATAGACTTTATCATCATGATACAGGTTGATGGTCTACCTGCTGGGCATTTCTGCCTGACGCACCTCCACCGGTGCCTTTAATGCAGGTGTGCTCCTAACAAACCAAAAACACCTCTGAGGACCTAAGCGGGTCATCAGCTGGGGACCACCAGTCATAAATGTTTCGCTCCTTTAACCCCAGTACATCTCCTGGTGGCGGAGCAATGGCAGGGATCTCTCTCTGCCACCCCCTGCTGGCACCCTAGGTGTTGTTCGGCCCCCAACTCCTATGCTTCCTCCTTAGCCACAGCCAGAAGCTTCCACTCTCCGCCTCCTCAGCCAGTTCTTTGATGGCTCTCCGCTGTTCCCCTCCTATGCATCCCATGTCACGGAGTAGGCGAGCAGTTGAGGAGCTGACAAACCCCCGACACCCCACTTCTACGGGGCACGTGATGGCCTCCCAGCCTGCCTCCTTGCACTCTGCCGCCAGGTCAGCATACTTAGCCCGCTTCCGCTCGTTGGCAGCCGCTATACCCTCCTCCCACGGGACAGTGAGCTCCACCAGCAGGACTGTCCTGCGAGCCTCTGACCACATAACTAGGTCCGGCCGGAGCGATGTTTCAACAATCTCCCTGGGGAACTGGAGCTGTTTCCCCAGGTCGACCCTCATACACCACTCACTGCCGGGTGAGAGGAGTTTTGCTGTATGTCTCTGCCGGGGGGGGGGGTTTATTTTCTCTCCAGCCCTCGCGAACAGGATGGAATGTCTCGCTGGAGCGGAAGGTCTGCTGTTTGCCTCCTGTCTGCACGACTCTGCCACCTCTGCCAGCTTCCTCAGCACAAGATCGTGTCGCCTCCTGTATCGGCCTTGTGATAACGCTGTCTTGCAACCCGACAGGATGTGCTGGAGGCTAGCATTGACCTTGTCGCACAGGGGACAGGTCTCTTCGGTACCGAACCATTGGTGGAGGTTTCAGGGACAAGGTAGGGTGTCGTATGTGGCTCTGATCAGGAAACTGAGCCTTGCCTGGGGGATCTTCCACAGGTCAGACCAGGACATAACCCTGTCTGTGAGACCTTCCCATGATGTCCAACCTCCCTGCCGGCTCTGAGACACCGCCTTGATGTAGAGGCGTTCCTGCTCAGACCTTGCCACTTCAGCCACCACCATGGCTTTCCGCTCTTCCTTGGAGGCCTTCGACCAGAACAAGGGGGTCTCGCCCCTCTCAAGGCCTGCTCGACCCTCCTGGACTCTGCTGACTACCTCCTGGTGCTTCAGCCTGCCGATTGCCCTGTTGACCTCTTCCTGGGCTTTCCACTACCTTCCTGTTCTCACCTGGGTGCCCGCTGCTCTCACCAGCTGGTCAGAGGATCCCCTCAGCTCCAGCACCATCCGTGCCTTCTCCTGCTTGTATCCCAAGCTGATGGATCGAAGTGGCAATTGCAGCATGGTCCTGCCGAAAAGACCTACATCTGAGAGGCATCTTGGCAGCCCCAGCCACTTCCTGATGAACGAGTTTGCCAGCCCGTCCATCTTGCTTGCCAGTGAGGAGGGGAGGTCGCACATCTTCAGAGGCCACATCACCCTTGGGTACAGTATGAACTGGTAAATCCATACTTTGTACTTGCCAGGGAGCTGGCTCTGATTGATCTTAGCCAGGCCATCTGCGATCTGCTTCCTCACCATCTCCCCCACCTACCTGTCCGAGAGCTCTGCTGTGTAGGTCCGACCCAGGCTACGGATGGGTTGACTCGCCAGCAGCGGGATCTCCTCACCGCCTGCGACAAAGATGGTTTGGTCGCTTCTGATCCCTTTCCTGAGGGACAGACTACGCGATTTGGAGGGTTTGATCTTCATCCTTGCCCAACCCACAAGCTCGTCAATCCTCTTCAGCAGTATTGATGTGCACGCTGCTGTCTTGAGAATGGTGGTGACGTCGTCCATGTAGCCTCTCACTGGTGGTAGCCTTTGACCTGATGGCAGTTTCACTCCTCCGACCATCTCCCTTGCCCCAATGAGGATGATCTCGAAGGCTGCAACGAACAGAATGGGAGAGATTGAACATCCCATGGCAATACCCACTTCCAGCTGTTGCCATCCTGTTGTGAAGTCCTGATGGGTGCAGCACATCTGGAGGTCTTTGAAGTACTTGGCTACCAGAGCTCTGATGCAGACCGGGACGTGGAAGAAGTCCAAGGCAAACTCAATCAGTTGGTGGGGGACAGACCCATACACGTTGGCAAGGTCCAGCCACACAACATGCAAGTCACCTCTCTCTCTCTTCGCCCTCTGGATCTGCTCCCATCACTGCTGAGTGCTCCACGCACCCTGGGAAGCCGGGCACACCTGCCTTCTGGCAGCTGGTGTCAATGTACCCGTTGCTTGTGAGGTAGCTGGTAAGTCTCTTGGCCAGGATGGAGAAAAAGATCTTCCCCTCAACGTGATGGAGCTGGAGTTCGGCTCCTTCGGGATGAAAACTGTGACAGCTCTCTGCCATTCTGATGGGATGACTTGGTTCTTCCAAGCCACTCTCAGGAGGTTCCAAAGGTGTTTCAGGACCCCTGGGCAGTACTTGTACAGTTTTGTATGGGATCCCGTTGGGGCCTGGGGCTGAGGCCGCTCTTGCCTCATGGACTACGTCTGCTACCTCACTGAGTTTGGGGAGAGCAGCGTTGAACGGGGAGGCTGGGGGAGCAGGTCGGGGAACATAGCCAGGCGATCCCAGCGGGGTTAACTTTGCCGGGTCACTGTATTGCTCCCTGATGTGATTCTCCAGCTCTGATCTTGAGATCTCCAGCTTCCCACTTCTCTTTTCCTCCAGCAGTTGTCTTGCGTGCTTGAAGGGGTTTTTGAAGAAGTTACTCCTCTCTTTCTCCTTCCGCCTTCTGCGCTTACGCATGCGTTCTGCCCTCCGCAGGCTGGCAAGGCTCTTCTTCACCTCCTCCCACAGTGGCTTCAGGCCCTTCCTCTCCTCTTCGCTTGCCTTCCTCCATCGCTTCCGGAGCTGTCGCCGCCTCTTCACCAGCTGTTCGATCTCTCTCTCCCTCCTCCCCTTCTGCATTGGGCGAGAAATCCGCTTCTCGGCCTTTGCTCCGAACCTGCCTCTGCACTCCTCGTACAGGATGTCTCCTATGGCATTCAGCTTGGTTTCCACCTGACCGCGCAGTGAATGCTCCAGGATGACACTGAGGTCCTTGTCCAGCTGCTGCCAAACTGCAATTTCTTTTGCTTTTGGCCATTGGACAGGCTGCCTCCGCCCGGGTTCTTTCCTCTCTGTTCTCTGGCCTGGCTCCTGGTTGATGGCGTTTGTTGGTGTTCCGGGTGTGTTTTCATCGGTGCCACCGTCAGAGGCATAGGTGTCCACTGAGGGTCCTCCTGTGTCCTCCACCCGCCTTCCCTTAACAACGTTGGATCCCTCAGCACTGTGGTTTGCTACCTGGCTTTGGGTTCCTTTTGTCTGACCTGCGGTTGCAGTGCAATGTTGTTGCTGGCTTTCAACTCCACATCTCTTCCTTCCCTGGTGGATCCTTAACCCTCTGAAAGTGGTCACCTTCTCCCACCCACACCTGCATCTTCTCATGATCCTAGAATCTTTGCCTGTGTCCGTTCCAGTCGTTGCCATGAAATCCGTCTGGTTTGGCCCTTCTTCCACCCTGCCTCTCGGAGGGCCATCGGGTTGTTTTCCTTTATTTGTCTTTGTAGTCAGTTTAGGGCAGTGGTTCTTAACCTGGGTTCGATCGAACCCTAGGGGTTCGGTGAGTCGGTCTCAGGGGTTCGGCAGAGCCTCATTTTTTTTGAAAATGACATGAGAGTGGCACTTGCCAAGGTGAAGCCACGCATATCTGAACTGGTCTCTCAAAGGCAACAGCAGAAGTCACACTGATTTGCAATGTAATTTGTTGTGAGTTTATGCATTGTGTTGGTTTTGTTCTTTGAACAAGGTGATGTTCATGCACGGCTCATTTTGTGCACCAGTAAAAAAATATATCTATGTCTTGAATTTGAAAAAAAATCATATTTTATTTTTCACTAAAGAGGGGTTCGGTGAATGCGCATATGAAACTGGTGGGGTTCGGTACCTCCAACAAGGTTAAGAACCACTGGTTTAGGGTGTCCCTTTGTTAAGGGACTAGTGCAGTGTTCGAATTACGTGGGAGCCAAGAGGAGCTGAGCTCCCTTTCCCTAAGGCTCCTATGAAAGAGGCAAACTTGATTTTCTGTGAAGGTCTTCAATGCGTCATATTATATTACCTTAATGAGCATAATAGCCCTAAATATATCACCATTTAAATATAAATATCGCCAAATAAATAAAACTTGTTTCATATTCCGATCACCATGCATTCACAACTTTGTATTGAACGTGTTTATTATACCACAACGCATATGGCTGTACTTCACCACCACACCACTATGCGCGCACTGAAACGGAAGTTTGGAGCTTGCGAATGTCAAGTTCGGACTCCGAAGAAGACTTCTCAGTCCAGTTTGTCTGGCATCCGCCGTGGTGCTCTGTGGCCTGTTCTGTCTAGCACCGTGGTTCATGTATGTTTTGCCTGGGGCACCAGCCATGGTGCAGTCCTGTTTGTCTGGCATCCGCCGTGGTGCTATATGCTTTATAATGTCATAATGCTCTGTTGTTTGTTCTGTGTATGGTATACTCTGTGTATGGAGGTAGGGTACTGGAACGCCATTTATTTTTCGTTCTGCCTGGGCCAAAGATGTAATTTAAAATATGAACCAAGCTGGTATGACATATGAAACTTATTGGTAGCCCTCTATGGTAAATATTTTTGTGGATGTGTTTGAAAATGTTGAAAAAGTCAGTGCCTCACTAGTGAAAAACCTCACTGTACATTGTGTGTGTGTGTGTGTGTGTGTGTGTGTGTGTGTGTGTGATATTATCTCCGGCTACGAGCCTGCGTGAACGTGCAGAGGATGTTGAGGGAATGTTGATGATGTTGAGGGATGGCAAGCAAATTGATGACGTCATGAATCACGTACCCCCACTACACAGCCTGAAGCGTATGCACGTTGATGGTCTACCTGCTGGGCATTTCTGCCTGACACACCTCCACCGGTGCCTTTAATGCAGGTGTGCTCCTAACAAACCAAAAACACCTCTGAGGGCCTCAGCGGGTCATCAGCTGGGGACCACCAGACCACCAGTATAGTTTATAATGTAAATCAAAGTAAAAATGTTAAAATAGTGTTTAACTTGAGGTTTTGAAACATAATAAGGAGCCAAATGTTGTCACTCACCCACTGAGACTTCAGGAGCTCTGAGATGCTCGTAGCCTTTGACAGCACAGGAGTATCTGACTGCTTCCTCACTGCTGACCAGCTGTTGGTACCAGGGAGACCAGTCCTGATAGAGAAACTCTCTGTTCTTGTACCAGATGTAGGCTGCAGGGTTTTCAGTCAGACGACAGCTGGTGTTGCAAATCAGTGATACTGTCTGTCCCTCTGTGGCAGGAATCACCTTCACCTGCAGGTCTGAGATGATGGTGAATAACGTGAGAGTTCATAGACTGATTTCATTCTTAAAGTAACACATTAGTGACAAACACTGTACCTGTAACATGGAGGGTGACTTCACTTTGTGAGCAGTCTTGTGTGTATTCTGCACCCTCCGAACAGCAGTAAAGCTTTGCATCACTCTCTGTCAGATCTTTGATTGTTAGAGTTGGATGAGTCTCTTCAGACATTTTGTACTTTCCATGATGATTTCCATCTGCAGAGAACTCATTGAGAACAACCATGGAGCCATCCCAGTGTGTAGTGAACCATTTCATGCTTGAATTGTGATGTTGAGCTGAGCAGGGCAGATCCACTGATGAACCTTTTATGGCACAGATGATGTTTGCTCGTACCTGAACCCCTTTAACAGAAACAAACATCTGGATCAATTTAAAATAATGAAAATATAATTATAATAGACTAATCACTGAATATTGTTGGAATGACAAATTCTAAATGAAAGTCATTTGTTGTATAATCTTCCAGCTGTGCACTTTAACTCCTATAATCAAGTAAAACAGTTTTTTACAGGTTACAGTTAATAATCACATATTGTATAAATCATGTTTACAATCATTAAACAAGAAGAGAATAAACAATAATTCATACCTGAGATCCACAGAATGAAACCCATAAACATACAGCCAGCTTCTGTCAACAACATGGCTGCTGTAGTCTCTCCGCTTCTTAACATAAAGTTGATTATATTATTTATTTAATGAGCTTACCACATCTGTTGTGTTTATGAAAGCTCATAAACACCAAAACTATTAATAAAATCAAAATCAACTCAAGTCCTCTTACCGAGTAAAGACATTAGACGACAGAATAGACCGTTGGTCAATGTGAGAGTGAGAGACACCCAGCATGCAGCTCTTCACTTCCTTCCTGATTGTAAAACAGCAAAACTTCAAATAAGGAATTAGTTGTCATCACAGTTTGACAGGAAACTTTTGACTTACTCTGTATCTCATCATAGTTATGATTGTTATTTAGTTTTTATAGTGGTGGCTCTTCAAGTTGAACATAGTAGTGTTAAACTACTTATAAAAATTGTTTAAGTGAAAACAGAGAGATGTGAAGCTGTCTGTTGGTGGTTTGTGGTGGAAACTACAGAAGTTTATGATCACTTAAGACAGAGCAAAGCATTCAGAATAAAACCAATGATAATCTAATATGTTGTAGACAAAAGACATCAAGAGCTCATTCAGACAGATGAAATAAAAACCACAAGAGCATTTTTAAAAATCTTTCTTTTCTGTTTTTTTGTAATCAATCTGCAATTTTCTACAAGTTGTTCACAATATTAACTCCTAAACTTGTACATTAACAATGTTTTGTGTATTTCTTACAGTATATTGTAAATAAGAGAGGATTAACATTTATATCATAACTGAAATGTACGGGGTGAAACCAATAAACACACATTCAACTTGTTGTCCATACATCTTCTAATCAGCGAACCTTTTTCACAGCATTTTTATTTATTTTTTTACATATGTGTTCATTTTATTGTCTGAGATCCTAGTTTTTGCATCATCCAGGTTAACATTTACTGTTGATGTTATGTGTTTGATTTATAAACAGTTATTGTGCTCAGATTAGATTACACAGACATTGTACATTGTTGATGTAGTAACTACATTTCGCCACAGTATGGAGGTATATTATTGTGCAGTGCTGAGAAACACAGTGTGTTGCTAACAATGTCTCAGTTCAGTTCAGAGCTTTATTGTCTCTCGAGGGGAAATTCGTTTTGCAGTGACAGTCCAAAAAACAGCTAACACAACAACCATAAATAGATAAATAAACAGTGACATAACAAACATCATCTCAGCATACAGACAACAAATGTCTGTGTGTATTTGCAGATAAGCAGGCATTACTTCATTCATATCAATGAGAAACAGTGTAGCAATATATAACAGAGCCACAATACTTTCTTATTTAATGTATTTTTATGCCACAGTTGTGTATTGTTCAAGTATATTTTCGGGACATGAATCAAACAGACATTTATACTTGTACATTGTCTGAAGTGCTGCAATGAAACAATGTGTTGCTATGTCAGTGAGAATTTTGTGGAGAAGTAAAGACAAAACATAAGTCGGAAGTGCACTGAGTATCTTATTCAACATTTTGACTTGTCTAAGCAGAAAAAGAGCAGGTGTAAATAATAACATTAATGTTAGTATCCATACCCAGTCTATAAGTTGATTGTATAACATTGTTTCTGCTATATCATAACTGCTGACCTCATGACAGCTCATAAAACTGGAAAGTGTAAATTAAGAGCAGGTTTACAGACTAATGACTGAAGCCAGAATGAACTGTTGGTCAGTGTGAGGACAGCTGGCAGACATGCTGCATGTAGCTCTGATACTAAAAAAATGAACCTTCCTCATTATAATTCTCAGTAAAATGAAACCACAGATAATGATGTAATATTTTAACATAGAAAACCTTTATATTAATTTTAACGTGTCATTGTTTCTCATTTTACGCTATACATTACATGTGTCAAATGCTGCTAAGAAAATGGCCTGGATGGAAGATTTTCAGACAGTCATTACAGAGCCAGAATGGGAAAAGGCATGTTGTCAAGCACAAACAATGACTATTAATAGTAGATTGAAGTTAATTCAATATAATTGGCTCATGAGAACATATATAACTCCTGAAAAACTCCATAAGTTTAACCCGAACATTCCGGACACTTGTATAAAATGTACGACAGAGAAATGAGCTTTGTTTCATTGTATCTGGACCTGTAAACATATTCAAGAATTTTGGAATAGCATAATTGATATCATTTCCTGCATCATTCAGAAAGAAATCCCTGTATGCCCAAAAATCTGTATCCTTGGTCTTATCCCGGAGACATTATCCCTTGGAACACATGAAAATAAATTGGTCAACCTCTGCCTACTACATGCAAAACGTCTTATTGCTAGACAGTGGAAAAGTGTTTGTTGTCCATCTGTAACTCTATGGGTTAATGAACTATCTTCATGTATAGCGATTGAAAGGCTTACATATGCCATTAAACATAAAAGCCATATTTTCCATAAAATATGGGATTCATTCATTTCATTTTTGGAATCAAAACCCAGTAACCTATGTTCTTAAATGCCACAATAACAAGTGAGACTGCCCTCATGTATGTGTTTTTGTTGTTTGTATTTTCTGTTTGTTTGTTTGTTTGTTTAAGTGATGTTTTTATTTATTGATTGATTTATTTTCTTACAATTTTTTTTACAATCATTATTGCTACTTTTATTGCAAACTATGATTATCAACAGATGGCTCAAAGTGGGTGGGTGGATTGATGGGAAATGGACAAGAAATTTATCTTTATTTTGTATTTGAATACATGTGTTGAAAGATTGTTGGTTGTTTAAAATCAATAAAAAAATAAGGACTAAAATAAAATAAAAATAATTTATATTAATTTTAACGTGTCATTGTTTCTCATTTTACACATTACATGTGTCAAATCTTGGTCATAAAAAGGTTCAGTGCAGGACAGAGAGATGTGAAACTGTATTTATTTCACAGGGGGGAAAACCCAAACATGTGAAGAGAGAACTGCAGAAAATCAGATTTATAAAAGCTTTTCTTACAGCTGCAACTCAACCAGAAAGTAATACAATATAAAGCTCACCAGAAAAAAACACAAAATACTTCAATAAGCTTACTTCACATTGTATTGTGGTCTGACAATGTCACTGCTCAGTTTACTTGAGACATATTAGTATTGTGTACAGTTAGATCAGTCTGTTCAGTCATCACTTGAGATGCTGCTTCATCTGCCTCTACTGGAGCTTTCAAACACTCTGATTCAGCAGTGAAACAGTTAATGATGAACATAAATCTGTGGCCTTATCACCTCTGATTATGTTTTACTGGACTGTGTTGAAGGGTTGTTTTCTGTGATTTGATGGTCTGCTCCATGAGTTAAGACAGGAGGGATTGTAAAATGTCCTTGTTTCTCTTCCCAAGGCAGACAGTGGATGTCCATCACTGCCAATGTGGCTCCTGAGGTGCTCACTCATTCACAGTAAGGTGTTGTAGAGAAGGTTATCAACTGGATTTCCTCAATGTAAATGCAAGTAGTAATAACCAGAGACACATTTCTCTGTAAATCACAAAGAAAGGTTACTATCACTCACTTTAAGTTTTTGTTTGCTGTGTTGTCTGAACTTCAGGGATCCATCACCTGGCCGTTATAACTGGGAAAAAAAGTGTTGTATAAGTATAATGTAGGTTAACTATTATGTTGTTATGTTTCTAAATTTTCTTTTTAAAGTATGAACAAAGCCATTTTCCAGGTACAGCGAAAGTGTAAACTTATAGACTCAGTATATTCAGTATGGATTCCAACATTAATGTTATTATTTACACCTGTACTTTTTCTGCTTTGACAAGTCAAACTGTCTGAGGTGAAAAAGGTCCACTGATTAGAAGATGTAAGAACAACTGTGTTTTTGGTAAAAGTTGGATGTGTGTTTATCAACACGTTTAGGGTAATTAACATTTACTGTGAACTGTAAGAAATACACATTTTTACACATTTTTAATGCAGGAGTTTAGGGGTTAATATTGTGAACAACTTGAAAAAAATGGCAGACTGATTTTAAAAAAACAGAAAAGGAAGATTTTTTAAAAGGGCTCTCAAGATTTTTACTTCATCTGCCTGAATGAGCTCTTCAGATTTCCTTCATCTACAACACATTATACTATTATTACTTTTATTCTGAATGCTCTGCAGTACATTAAGTGATCATAAACTTCTGCAGTTTTTGCCACCAAAAACACCCAGAGACAGCTTCACATTCTTCAATTAAGCAACTTTTACAAAGTTTCAATGAAAATAGTAGTTGAACACTACTGTATCTGGTATGAACAGCCAATACACTATACAGAAGAAATGAGAAACTATCAAGATAAAGTCAAAATGTGACATCAAATAACTACTGCACTGTGTCCTAGATTCTTCACTGGAAGTTTTTGTTGGGTTACGAGGAAGGAAGTGAACTTTAGTGACAGAGCTGCATGCTGTACATCTGCCCACAACCCTCATAGTGACTAACAGTCTACTCTGTTCTCTTAAGCCTTTAATCTGTAAGAGGACTGCTGTTGATTAGTAAAGCTTATTTATAATTTAGTATAACAAAGGGGTTTTAGAAGTTATATTAAGTGAGAGGAACAGCAGATATTTAGTATATTTACATTCTAGTTTCATTATAAAGTAAACCCATTTAGGGTTTCTTGAATTAAGTTTATCACCATTGAAAATAATGATGAGGTGTTAAGTAACAAAATAAGACCTTGACAAGGTTTGTGTGTAATAATGTTATGTAATCTAGCAGAATTGTTTAAATCATTTTATTTACCTCCATATTGTCTGATGGTTCAGGTCTAGGAGAATGTCTGGAGGACCTCTTTCTCCTGCTAAGTGAAATGAGAATATAAAAACAAATAGATGATGTCAGGTTAGTGTGTAAATATCATGACTCTGAAACAAAGCTCAGTGTTTCTCACCTAATCCAGAAGAAGACAGCGAGTGGCATTATAACCAGGAGAGCAGCAACAACTCCTGCAGCTGCTGCTGTTAATGTTCCTGTAATACTTTGGACAGTTAGAGTCTTTTCACCAGAGATGATGTTTTGGTGGGTTTTGACAGCACAGGAGTAGTTTCCTGCATGTTGAATGGTGACTGGGTCTAGAACCAGATGTTTGTTTTGGCTCTCTGGCTCCGTCAGACGTCGACTGTTCAGGTACCAAATGTAGTTTGTGTTGTCAGTCAGAGGACAGCTGGTACTGCAGGTCAGTGTGACTCTCTGGCCCTCTGTCACCACAGCAGGATGAAACTTAACCTCCAAACCTGAAAGATGATTAGATTGGGCAGTAAATGTAAAAGAGACAAATCATCTCAAAAGTCCTCATACTGAAATGACAAACTAGGTTCATTATAGTCTTTAATAACAACCCAGATGACTGTTCAAGAAAAAAAACGATATACTGTGTGTCTAAGGAACAAGAAAGTTTAAGTAATTTTAAAAACTGCAGTTAAAATAATTTTGACTGTCTACTTTTGCAGCTGTCATCATATTAAACATGAACCAGCCTTTGATCTCTTGTCATTAATGAGTAAAGTCTGCTGACTGCTGTCAGTACATGGTGAGGAAGCAGCAAAGTCTCTATTGAAAAGTACACAGACAGAAATTACCTGAAACACTCAGAGTCACTCCAAGTCGATTACTCGTCCACCCTCCATCATCTTTTAGGAGTCTGAATGTGTATTCTGCTGAGTCATTCTTCTTCAGGTTGTTGATTCTCAGGATGTGCTGGTTGTTCATGTTGTCAACATACTGCACACGGCCTTCATCCTCAGTCAGCTCGACAGCTTCCTCTTTATCACTTCTCTTTATTTTATACCAAACTTTAGAGCTGGGCTTCTTGTTGTCAGGATACAAATATTGACTTGAAATGTCCACTGAAGAGCCTTCCAGGGCGCAGATTCTCCTTCTGATATAATTTACACTCCAGCAGCTCTTATCATCAATACCTGAAATATAGATTAAATACATAAAGTAGGGTCTCCCTAAATAACGACTAAAGTAGTCTTAACCCTCACATACTGTTCATATTCTGACTCATAATTAGTCTCTACACCAATAAATTCCCTGTCAGTCATTAATAAATATTTGATAAATCCTTCTGTGTGATTAATTTTGTGGAAAGAAGACATTCACACTACTATTTCTAAAAATGTGTATGTGATGCACAAAAGGCAAGAAATTATGCATTTTATTTCCATTTTAGTATACTGTGGGTCACATTAGGAAATGTCTGGCTAAGAGAAATGTTTATATGGTGTTTTTACAGCTCTCAAGTAAAAGAAAATGGACAAGGATTAAAAATCTGTGGTGAAAGTTCTGGCATTTTTTTTAGAATTACATTTTCTGCAAAACTTAATCAGGGAATGTTACACAATGCGAAAGCAGTTAAAGCGTCTAAAGTGTATCTAAAGTTAAGTATTTTTAAATTTGCAATGTGTTTAGTTATTATATAGGACTATTATAATTATACAGACTGTTATTCACAGCATCACGAGTGAGTCATGTCAACTCAAACACAAATGAGCAGTTGCTGGTAACACTGATTACCAGCAGATCACCTTCATCACTAACTAAATCATAATTATTCTAATTGATTATTAACACTACAAAATACAGCCTAGAAATAAACCACTTTCAAGACTTATGTTCATTACATCATGGAAAAGGAAAATGTGTTGTATTGTAATGAATTTCTGTTACTTTGGTGTTTGATGTTCAGACATTATTAAAGTCATCATATTTCATATTGCCCATTAATCATGTAAACTGTCATGTTTGTGTAAGTTATAACAGACTGTAAGTTGGTTTATACTCACAGACTTTAGCAGAGTGCAGATCCTCGTGATCTCTGACAGCACAGGAGAAGATATTAAGAGAGGAGAGGTGAACTGAAAGCTGCGTTTTTTTCTCATCCATCATGAAGTCTCTGTTCTTGTACCACCTGAAGGCAGTTTGGTTGTCAGCCAGTGGACAGCTGGTGTTACAGGTCAGTCTGACATGTTTCACATCTGCAGGGTTCCTTTGAAGGCCTACTTCTGTTGGGAGATGTTAAATACATTATTAACAGTTTATATGTGCCATGTTGAGTTATTGAGTCATGTTGAGCATGTCAGTAACACAGTAACACTTGGAAAATAAAGAAAGCAAAGATCAGACATTAAATTATTGATATGAAAATAAATTATTGTTTCAGTCGGACGTGTGTCTTAAGATTTCTTAAAATATCGCTTCAAAGGTGTTATACATGTGTGGGTTTTTCTGGATGTTGGGAAAAGTTAACCTCTGGGATATGTGATGGAGCAGGACTCATCCACTGATGTCTGCTTTTCAGAGCACATTCTTCCTTTAGCGTAGGTCACAGTAAAGCAGGTCGATGTGACAGAATCTGAACAAAAACAAATAGTATTTAGTAACTTAACAAGTGAACACTTAGTTATAGTATTTCAACTAGAGGTTTTGTAACATGATGAGGAGCCAAATGTTGTCACTCACCCACTGAGACTTCAGGAGCTCTGAGATGCTCGTAGCCTTTGACAGCACAGGAGTATCTGACTGCTTCCTCACTGCTGACCAGCTGTTGGTACCAGGGAGACCAGTCCTGATAGAGAAACTCTCTGTTCTTGTACCAGATGTAGGCTGCAGGGTTTTCAGTCAGAGGACAGCTGGTGTTGCAAATCAGTGATGCTGTCTGTCCCTCTGTGGCAGGAATCACCTTCACCTGCAGGTCTGAGATGATGGTGAATAACGTGAGAGTTCATAGACTGATTTCATTCTTAAAGTAACACATTAGAGACAAACACTGTACCTGTAACATGGAGGGTGACTTTACTTTTTCGACAGTCTTGTGTGTATTCTGAACTCTCCGAACAGCAGTAAACCTTTTTGTCACTCTCTGTCACATCTTTGATTGTTAGAGTGTAGTTATGTTTTTCAGACATGTTGAACTTTACATGATTTCCATCTGCAGAGAGCTCATTGAGAACAAACTTGTAGCCATTCCAGTATG
Source organism: Scomber japonicus (assembly GCF_027409825.1). Classification (NCBI taxonomy): domain Eukaryota; kingdom Metazoa; phylum Chordata; class Actinopteri; order Scombriformes; family Scombridae; genus Scomber; species Scomber japonicus. The sequence continues at coordinate 10,569,264 of NC_070579.1, forward strand.
TAGTGAACCATTTCATGCTTGAAGTGTGATGTTGAGCTGAGCAGGGCAGATCCACTGATGAACCTTTTAAAGCACAGATGCTGTTTGTTTGTCCCTGAACCCCTTTAAGACAAACATCAATTTAAAATAATGAAAATATAATTATAATATACTGTAGTAGAAATAAATGCAGATAATGTGTAATTATAATGTTCTTCTAATACTAATCATTGAATGTTAATATTATATTAATTGTTTCACTTACAATTAATGTATTGTAAGTGAAACATATTTTTTAAACATATTACAGTAAATAATCTCATATCATATTGACAACCATTATATAAGAAGAGAATAAACAATAATTCATACCTGAGATCCACAGAATGAAACCCATAATCACACAGCCAGCTTCTGTCAACAACATGGCTGCTGTAGTCTCTCCAGTTCTGAACAGAAAGGTGATTAAATTAAGTTTTAATGGCCTTACCACACTGCTATGTGTATGAAAGCTAATAAACACCAAAACTTTGAATAAATTGTCAAAATCAACAGCAGTCCTCTTAAAGAGTAAAGGCTCAAGTAACAGAATAGGGTGGTGGGTGGACTCCTAGTTAATTGCAGGGTCATCAGTTTTCTTTTGACACTTCTTTATTTTTGGAAACTTTGGTTTTGTTTTGACTCATTTTGACTCATTTCTGTATTTGCATTATCCCATGAAAAGAATGCAGGCTCCTAATTTAGGCACATTTGTGAAATTAAGATTTATCAGTTAAAGTTGTAAAAAACAGTGAATAATTATGAAAACTGACTTGTCCTGTGAATATGCTGTTATCACATTAAACATGAACCAGCCGTTAGTCCTCTTGTACAGTCTTTAATGAGAAATCACTGGTCTGACTTTGACAAAACACAGATACGTCTTTAAACTGTATTATTATGAATTTCAAGTGTTGCATGATCCTGCATACAGATTATTGTCTGAATGTGTATTCTGCTGAGTCAGTCTTCTTCAGGTTCCTGATTCTCAGGATGGTTGTTCATGTTGTCATGCTGTAGTGTTGAAGGCTGTAGTGTTGAAGGGTTGTTTTCTGTGATTTGATGGTCTGCTCCATGAGTTAAGACAGGAGGGATTGTAAAATGTCCTTGTTTCTCTTCCCAAGGCAGACAGTGGATGTCCATCACTGCCAATGTGGCTCCTGAGGTGTTCACTCATTCACAGTAAGGTGTTGTAGAGAAGGTTATCAACTGGATATCCTCAATGTAAATGCAAGTAGTAATAACCAGAGACACATTTCTCTGTAAATCACAAAGAAAGGTTACTATCACTCACTTTAAGTTTTTGTTTGCTGTGTTGTCTGAACTTCAGGGATCCATCACCTGGCCGTTATAACTGGGAAAAAAAAGTGTTGTATAAGTATAATGTAGGTTAACTATTATGTTGTTATGTTTCTAAATTTTCTTTTTAAAGTATGAACAAAGCCATTTTCCAGGTACAGCGAAAGTGTAAACTTATAGACTCAGTATATTCAGTATGGATTCCAACATTAATGTTATTATTTACACCTGTACTTTTTCTGCTTTGACAAGTCAAACTGTCTGAGGTGAAAAAGGTCCACTGATTAGAAGATGTAAGAACAACTGTGTTTTTGGTAAAAGTTGGATGTGTGTTTATCAACACGTTTAGGGTAATTAACATTTACTGTGAACTGTAAGAAATACACATTTTTACACATTTTTAATGCAGGAGTTTAGGGGTTAATATTGTGAACAACTTGAAAAAAATGGCAGACTGATTTTAAAAAAACAGAAAAGGAAGATTTTTTAAAAGGGCTCTCAAGATTTTTACTTCATCTGCCTGAATGAGCTCTTCAGATTTCCTTCATCTACAACACATTATACTATTATTACTTTTATTCTGAATGCTCTGCAGTACATTAAGTGATCATAAACTTCTGCAGTTTTTGCCACCAAAAACACCCAGAGACAGCTTCACATTCTTCAATTAAGCAACTTTTACAAAGTTTCAATGAAAATAGTAGTTGAACACTACTGTATCTGGTATGAACAGCCAATACACTATACAGAAGAAATGAGAAACTATCAAGATAAAGTCAAAATGTGACATCAAATAACTACTGCACTGTGTCCTAGATTCTTCACTGGAAGTTTTTGTTGGGTTACGAGGAAGGAAGTGAACTTTAGTGACAGAGCTGCATGCTGTACATCTGCCCACAACCCTCATAGTGACTAACAGTCTACTCTGTTCTCTTAAGCCTTTAATCTGTAAGAGGACTGCTGTTGATTAGTAAAGCTTATTTATAATTTAGTATAACAAAGGGGTTTTAGAAGTTATATTAAGTGAGAGGAACAGCAGATATTTAGTATATTTACATTCTAGTTTCATTATAAAGTAAACCCATTTAGGGTTTCTTGAATTAAGTTTATCACCATTGAAAATAATGATGAGGTGTTAAGTAACAAAATAAGACCTTGACAAGGTTTGTGTGTAATAATGTTATGTAATCTAGCAGAATTGTTTAAATCATTTTATTTACCTCCATATTGTCTGATGGTTCAGGTCTAGGAGAACGTCTGGAGGACCTCTTTCTCCTGCTAAGTGAAATGAGAATATAAAAACAAATAGATGATGTCAGGTTAGTGTGTAAATATCATGACTCTGAAACAAAGCTCAGTGTTTCTCACCTAATCCAGAAGAAGACAGCGAGTGGCATTATAACCAGGAGAGCAGCAACAACTCCTGCAGCTGCTGCTGTTGATGTTCCTGTAATACTTTGGACAGTTAGAGTCTTTTCACCAGAGCTGATGTTTTGGTGGGTTTGGATAGCACAGGAGTAGCTTCCTGCATGTTGAATGGTGACTGGGTCTAGAACCAGGTGTTTGTTTTGGCTCTCTGGCTCCGTCAGACGTCGACTGTTCAGGTACCAAATGTAGTTTGTGTTGTCAGTCAGAGGACAGCTGGTACTGCAGGTCAGTGTGACTCTCTGGCCCTCTGTCACCACAGCAGGATGAAACTTAACCTCCAAACCTGAAAGATGATTAGATTGGGCAGTAAATGTAAAAGAGACAAATCATCTCAAAAGTCCTCATACTGAAATGACAAACTAGGTTCATTATAGTCTTTAATAACAACCCAGATGACTGTTCAAGAAAAAAAACGATATACTGTGTGTCTAAGGAACAAGAAAGTTTAAGTAATTTTAAAAACTGCAGTTAAAATAATTTTGACTGTCTACTTTTGCAGCTGTCATCATATTAAACATGAACCAGCCTTTGATCTCTTGTCATTAATGAGTAAAGTCTGCTGACTGCTGTCAGTACATGGTGAGGAAGCAGCAAAGTCTCTATTGAAAAGTACACAGACAGAAATTACCTGAAACACTCAGAGTCACTCCAAGTCGATTACTCGTCCACCCTCCATCATCTTTTAGGAGTCTGAATGTGTATTCTGCTGAGTCATTCTTCTTCAGGTTGTTGATTCTCAGGATGTGCTGGTTGTTCATGTTGTCAACATACTGCACACGGCCTTCATCCTCAGTCAGCTCGACAGCTTCCTCTTTATCACTTCTCTTTATTTTATACCAAACTTTAGAGCTGGGCTTCTTGTTGTCAGGATACAAATATTGACTTGAAATGTCCACTGAAGAGCCTTCCAGGGCGCAGATTCTCCTTCTGATATAATTTACACTCCAGCAGCTCTTATCATCAATACCTGAAATATAGATTAAATACATAAAGTAGGGTCTCCCTAAATAACGACTAAAGTAGTCTTAACCCTCACATACTGTTCATATTCTGACTCATAATTAGTCTCTACACCAATAAATTCCCTGTCAGTCATTAATAAATATTTGATAAATCCTTCTGTGTGATTAATTTTGTGGAAAGAAGACATTCACACTACTATTTCTAAAAATGTGTATGTGATGCACAAAAGGCAAGAAATTATGCATTTTATTTCCATTTTAGTATACTGTGGGTCACATTAGGAAATGTCTGGCTAAGAGAAATGTTTATATGGTGTTTTTACAGCTCTCAAGTAAAAGAAAATGGACAAGGATTAAAAATCTGTGGTGAAAGTTCTGGCATTTTTTTTAGAATTACATTTTCTGCAAAACTTAATCAGGGAATGTTACACAATGCGAAAGCAGTTAAAGCGTCTAAAGTGTATCTAAAGTTAAGTATTTTTAAATTTGCAATGTGTTTAGTTATTATATAGGACTATTATAATTATACAGACTGTTATTCACAGCATCACGAGTGAGTCATGTCAACTCAAACACAAATGAGCAGTTGCTGGTAACACTGATTACCAGCAGATCACCTTCATCACTAACTAAATCATAATTATTCTAATTGATTATTAACACTACAAAATACAGCCTAGAAATAAACCACTTTCAAGACTTATGTTCATTACATCATGGAAAAGGAAAATGTGTTGTATTGTAATGAATTTCTGTTACTTTGGTGTTTGATGTTCAGACATTATTAAAGTCATCATATTTCATATTGCCCATTAATCATGTAAACTGTCATGTTTGTGTAAGTTATAACAGACTGTAAGTTGGTTTATACTCACAGACTTTAGCAGAGTGCAGATCCTCGTGATCTCTGACAGCACAGGAGAAGATATTAAGAGAGGAGAGGTGAACTGAAAGCTGCGTTTTTTTCTCATCCATCATGAAGTCTCTGTTCTTGTACCACCTGAAGGCAGTTTGGTTGTCAGCCAGTGGACAGCTGGTGTTACAGGTCAGTCTGACATGTTTCACATCTGCAGGGTTCCTTTGAAGGCCTACTTCTGTTGGGAGATGTTAAATACATTATTAACAGTTTATATGTGCCATGTTGAGTTATTGAGTCATGTTGAGCATGTCAGTAACACAGTAACACTTGGAAAATAAAGAAAGCAAAGATCAGACATTAAATTATTGATATGAAAATAAATTATTGTTTCAGTCGGACGTGTGTCTTAAGATTTCTTAAAATATCGCTTCAAAGGTGTTATACATGTGTGGGTTTTTCTGGATGTTGGGAAAAGTTAACCTCTGGGATATGTGATGGAGCAGGACTCATCCACTGATGTCTGCTTTTCAGAGCACATTCTTCCTTTAGCGTAGGTCACAGTAAAGCAGGTCGATGTGACAGAATCTGAACAAAAACAAATTACATTTAATAATTTAACAAGTGAACACTTAGTTATAGTATTTCAACTAGAGGTTTTGTAACATGATGAGGAGCCAAATGTTGTCACTCACCCACTGAGACTTCAGGAGCTCTGAGATGCTCGTAGCCTTTGACAGCACAGGAGTATCTGACTGCTTCCTCACTGCTGACCAGCTGTTGGTACCAGGGAGACCAGTCCTGATAGAGAAACTCTCTGTTCTTGTACCAGATGTAGGCTGCAGGGTTTTCAGTCAGAGGACAGCTGGTGTTGCAAATCAGTGATGCTGTCTGTCCCTCTGTGGCAGGAATCACCTTCACCTGCAGGTCTGAGATGATGGTGAATAACGTGAGAGTTCATAGACTGATTTCATTCTTAAAGTAACACATTAGTGACAAACACTGTACCTGCAACATGGAGGGTGACTTTACTTTTTCGACAGTCTTGTGTGTATTCTGAACTCTCCGAACAGCAGTAAACCTTTTTGTCACTCTCTGTCACATCTTTGATTGTTAGAGTGTAGTTATGTTTTTCAGACATGTTGAACTTTACATGATTTCCATCTGCAGAGAGCTCATTGAGAACAAACTTGTAGCCATTCCAGTATGTAGTGAACCATTTCATGCTTGAAGTGTGATGTTGAGCTGAGCAGGGCAGATCCACTGATGAACCTTTTAAAGCACAGATGCTGTTTGTTTGTCCCTGAACCCCTTTAAGACAAACATCAATTTAAAATAATGACAATATAATTATAATATACTGTAGTAGAAATAAATGCAGATAATGTGTAATTATAATGTTCTTCTAATACTAATCATTGAATGTTAATATTATATTAATTGTTTCACTTACAATTAATGTATTGTAAGTGAAACATATTTTTTAAACATATTACAGTAAATAATCTCATATCATATTGACAACCATTATATAAGAAGAGAATAAACAATAATTCATACCTGAGATCCACAGAATGAAACCCATAATCACACAGCCAGCTTCTGTCAACAACATGGCTGCTGTAGTCTCTCCAGTTCTGAACAGAAAGGTGATTAAATTAAGTTTTAATGGCCTTACCACACTGCTATGTGTATGAAAGCTAATAAACACCAAAACTTTGAATAAATTGTCAAAATCAACAGCAGTCCTCTTAAAGAGTAAAGGCTCAAGTAACAGAATAGGGTGGTGGGTGGACTCCTAGTTAATTGCAGGGTCATCAGTTTTGTTTTGACACTTCTTTATTTTTGGCAACTTTGGTTTTGTTTTGACTCATTCAGACTCATTTCTGTATTTGCATTATCCCATGAAAAGAATGCAGGCTCCTAATTTAGGCACATTTGTGAAATTAAGATTTATCAGTTAAAGTTGTAAAAAACAGTGAATAATTATGAAAACTGACTTGTCCTGTGAATATGCTGTTATCACATTAAACATGAACCAGCCGTTAGTCCTCTTGTACAGTCTTTAATGAGAAATCACTGGTCTGACTTTGACAAAACACATATACGTCTTTAAACTGTATTATTATGAATTTCAAGTGTTGCATGATCCTGCATACAGATTATTGTCTGAATGTGTATTCTGCTGAGTCATTCTTCTTCAGGTTCCTGATTCTCAGGATGGTTGTTCATGTTGTCATGCTGTAGCACAACATCTTCCTCCTCACCACTTCTCTTTATTTATTACCAAACTTTAGATTTGGGCTTCTGATTGTCAGGATACAAATATTCACTTAAAATGTTCATTGAAGAGCCTTTTTTACAGATTACAGTTAATTATCTCATATTGTATTTATCATGTTTACAGTCATTAAACAAGAAGAGAATAAACAATAATTCATACCTGAGATGCACAGAATGAAACCCATAAACACACAGTCAGCTTCTGTCAACAACATGGCTGCTGTAGTCTCTCCAATTCTGAACAGAAAGGTGATTATATTATTTTTTATTGACCTGACCACACCTGCTGTGTTAAGTGCAGAGTTAAGTGCAGAGGGCCCCAGTGACAGAAAGTTGACTGTTTCCTCCTATTTCTTATGTTTATGAAGTTGGGTTTTGGTTGTTAGACATTTTAGCCATATCATGCTATTAGCCAAGCTAACATTTTTACCAGTTTTCCGAGGACCGCACGATGGTACATGTGTAATATAGCAATATATACTGGAGCCCCAATACTTATTTAATTAATTTTTCTTGGCTATACGACAGTTGTGTATTGTTCACTTGTATTTTAGGAACATACATGAATCAGTTTGGAAATAGACATTTATACTAGTACATTGGTATTGTACATCATTGGTGTAGTAACTAAATTTCGCCACAAGATGGAGTCATTGTTGTGCAGTGCTGAGATGAAACATGGACAGATACATGTTGCTAACAATGTCTGTGTGTATTTGCAGTTTACAGAGAAAGACAAAATATAAATCAAAAGTGCACTGACTATCTTGTTCAAGTGTGCTGCATTTTTACTTGTCTAAGGAGAAAAGGTACAGGTTTAAATTATAACATTAATGTTATTATTGTTACACATACTGGGTCTATAAGTTGATTGTATGTCAGTTTTTGTATCTGCTACATCATAACTGCTGACCTCATGAAAGCTCATAAAACAATTTTAACTGTAAAGTGTAAATTAAGAGCAGGTTTACAGACTAATGACTGAAGCCAGAATGAACTGTTGGTCAGTGTGAGGACGGCTGGCAGACATGCTGCATGTAGCTCTGATACTAAAAATGAACCTTCCTCATTATAATTCTCAGTAAAAATGAAACCACAGATAAACAATCGATGTAGTGCTGCAGTTGTTTAGTTGTTTGATGTCATATTTTAATATAGAAAACCTTTATATTTATTTTAAGGTGTTGCATGTTGCAGGTGGTGCATTTTTATGTAATGTATTTGGCTTATCATGCAACATGCAGCGCAATTAAACTGCATCAAATTTTGATCGAAAAGAGGTGATGAGGTTGCAAGTGTAGAGCGGAGAAACGTGAGACTGTGTGGTTCACAGTGAAAAAATAAAACACTTTGCAGAGTGGATCATGTTTCTGAGAGCAAAATTAGTTTTACAAAAGCTGTTTTACAGTTACAGCTGCAAATCAACCAGAAAGTAATACAACATGAAGCTCACCAGAACAGCAACACAAAATGCTTCAATAAGATTACTTAGCATTGCATTGTGGTCTGACAATGTCACTGCTCAGTCTACTTGAGACATATAAGTATTGTGTACAGTTAGATCAGTCTGTTCAGTCATCACTTGAGATGCTGCTTCATCTGCCTCTACTGGAGCTTTCAAACACTCTGATTCAGCAGTGAAACACTTAATGTTACATATTGACATAAACATATTCCTCACAAAGAAAGTTTACTATCTCTCTCAGTTTTCTCTGTCAGATCTTTGATTGTTAGAGTGTTATGTTTTTCAGACATTTTGTACTTTACATTATTTCCATCTGCAGGGAGCTCTTTGAGAACATTCTTGGATCCATTCCCGTGTGTAGTGAACCATTTCATGCTTGAAGTGTGATGTTGAGCTGAGCAGGGCAGATCCACTGATGAACCTTTCAAGGCACAGATGCTGTTTGTTTGTCCCTGAACCCCTTTAAGACAAACATCAATTTAAAATAATGAAAATATAATTATAATATACTGTAGTAGAAATAAATGCAGATAATGTGTAATTATAATGTTCTTCTAATACTAATAACTGAATGTTAATATTATATTGTAAACTAATGTATTTTATTCAATCTGTGCACATTTTAACTCTAAACATGTGAAACATATATTTTTAACAAATTACAGTTAATAATCTCATATTGTATTTATCATGTTTACAGTCATTAAACAAGAAGAGAATAAACAATAATTCATACCTGAGATCCACAGAATGAAACCCATAAACACACAGCCAGCTTCTGTCAACAACATGTCTGCTGTAGTCTCTCCACTTCAAAACAGAAAGGTGATTAAATTAATTTTTAATTTTATTTCATACACACTGCTATGTGTATGAAAGCTAATAAACACCAAAACTTTGAATAAATTGTCAAAATCAACAGCAGTCCTCTTAAAGAGTAAAGGCTTAAGTAACAGAATAGGGTGGTGGGTGGACTCCTAGTTAATTGCAGGGTCATCAGTTTTGTTTTGACACTTCTTTATTTTTGAAAACTTCGGTTTTGTTTTGACTCATTATCATTCAGATTTATCGGTTAAAGTTGTAAAAACAGTGAATTAAAATAAAAACTGACTTGTCCTGTGAATATGGTCTTATCATATTAAACATGAACCAGCGTTAGTCCTCTTGTACAGTCTTTAATGAGAAATCACTGGTCTGACTTTGACAAAACACAGATACGTCTTTAAACTGTATTATTATGAATTTCAAGTGTTGCATGATCCTGCATACAGATTATTGTCTGAATGTGTATTCTGCTGAGTCATTCTTCTTCAGGTTGGTTGTTCATGTTGTCATGCTGTAGCACGTGAACTCCATCATTAGTCAGCTCGACATCTTCCTCCTCACCACTGCTTTTAAACAGAAGGTTGATTATATTATTTTTTAATGACCTGACCACACCTGCTGTGTTAAATGCAGAGTTAAGTGCAGAGGTAAGTGCAGGGGGCCCCAGTGACAGAAAGTTGACTGTTTCCTCCTATTTCTTGGGTTTTGGTTGTTAGACATGTTAGCCATATCATGCTATTAGCCAAGCTAACATTTTACCAGTTTTCCGAGGACCGCACGGTGGTACATGTGTAATATAGCAATATACAGTATCTCACAAAAGTGAGTACACCCCTCACTTTTTTGCAAATATTTTATTATATCTTTTCATGGGACTACACTATAGAAATGACTTTGATATGCGTGTACAGCTTGTATAGCTTATAGATTTACTGTTAAATTGTATCAAAGTTTCATTTCTATAGTGTTGTCCCATGAAAAGATATAATAAAATATTTGCAAAAATGTGAGGGGTGTACTCACTTCTGTGAGATACTGTATACTGGAGCCCCGATACTTATTTATTTATTTATTTTTTTTTGGCTATACGACAGTTGTGTATTGTTCACTTGTATTTTAGGAACATGCATGAATCAGTTTGGAAACAGACATTTATACTTGTACATTGGTATTGTACATCAGTGGTGTAGTAACTAAGTTTCGCCACAAGATGGAGTCATTGTTGTGCAGTGCTGAGATGAAACATGGACAGCTATCTGTTGCTTACAATGTAAAATGAAACCACAGATAAACAGCTGATGTAGTGCAGCAGTTGTTTACTTATTTGATGTAATATTTTAACATAGAAAACCTTTAGCTATATTTATTTTAAGGTGTTGCATGTTGCAGGTGGTTTTATGTAATGTATTTGGCTTATCATGCAACATGCAGCACAATTAAACTGCATCAAATTTTGATCGTAAAGAGGTGATGAAGTTGCAAGTGTAGAGCGGAGAAACGTGAGACTGTGTGGTTCACAGTGAAAAAATAAAACACTTATGAAGAGGAAGCCCCAGATATATTTTTATAATCATATCATCCACTGTAGAGCATGTAGAGTGGATCATGTCTCTGACAGCAAAAACTGTTTTACAAAAGCTTTTTTAGTTACAGCTGCAAATCAAACAGACAGTAATACAATATGAAGCTCACCAGAAAACTAAATACTAAATGCTTCATTAAGCTTACTTCACATTGTATTGTGTTCTGACAATGTCACTGCTCAATCTACATGAGACATATAAGTATTGTGTACAGTTAGATCAGTCTGTTCAGTCATCACTTGAGATGCTGCTTCATCTGCCTCTACTGGAGCTTTCAAACACTCTGATTCAGCAGTGAAACAGTTAATGTTACATATTGACAAAAACATATTCCTCTGTACATCACAAAGAAAGTTTATTATCACACTCTTTAAGTTTGTATTTGCTGTGTTGTATGAACTTTAGATATCCACCAACTGGACATCATAACTGAAAAAAGTAAAATAATGCTGTATGAGTATAATATGTATTTATGTATCCAAGTACAATATTTAAAAAGTATTAGACAAGCAATTTCTAAGCTACATTCTGGTAACCTTTTAAGGGAGTTTCAAATAAATCTGATCAGTGGTGGTTAAATGATTATCAATGTAAACTCTAAACATCACAGTGAAAGAAGCTAACCCACAAGTTTAATAGTACCATTAAGATCTGAGATATCATATAGCCCAACCTGTAATAAGCAGCATTACTCTTATTTCCATCACATATAATCAGTTGTAATGAAGAGATACTTACTCAGAGGATGTGGTGACAACAGAATAGAGGTCATGCTGCTGTTCTCCAGGCTGCTGTGGCTGCACGGTGGAGTAGAGACGATCTGTCTGGTTCTGAGAGATAGGGCTGGGCCATATGGCCTAAAATCAATATCACGATATATTGAGCAGTTCACCTCGATAACGATAAATGGACGATAACTACCACCAGAGCGATAGATATAACATATGTTATATCTATGCTCTGACTACCACGACCCCGTGCGCTAAAAAAAAGTTTGGCCACTAGATGAGGCTGTGGCAGCATAATTGCTCCACTCCAAGGTTAGATGTATTGCCCTGGCTAGTGACAACAGTCTTTTTGCACAACTTACATTTTACATCTTTCTGAGCAGTATCTTCCCTTTTGAAACCAAAATGTTGCCACACGATTGAAGACGCGTTTTTCTTGGGAACAAGCTGCTGCTCTTCCTCCTCCTCCACCAGGTGTACCTCCGCCGCCGGCGCTGCAGCTGCCGCTTCGACGTTTGAACTGTCCTCCATCTATCTATCTATCTGTTTATTTTGCTATAAGTCGTATGTCAAGTCGAAGAAGAACCAACCGTGTACCAAAATGCCGAGTGCATAATGATATGGTTCAACTCTTTTACGCACCGGGCGCACGCTGGTTACGCTTGGAGTTTGTTTATGGACAGCCAAACTAATAGCTTAGTGTCGTACACCGTCGGAAACCTCAGACTATTGGCTAAAAGGTTATCAACTTCATTTCACAGAATACTTCCATTGGCTGGAACAGCTGTCAATCAAACTCACGTTGTCGTCGGTCACATGTCCTCATTGGCTTTGGAGACATGTACTGCCTAATCCTAAACACCGATTGGCTTGTGTGTGGTGTCGTCAGAAGCAGAAGAGGCTCACGGTCGTAAACATTTAGTCACGTGTACTCTGAGACGGACGTGCAGGTCAGGAAATGACGTAAACGGACCGTATATGGTTTGTTATTTGTGTTATTACGTTACGTGTTGGACTAAATACATGGACATATTGAGGAAAGTATTTCGGTTTTATGGAAACGGATTTCATATTTCACAAGAATGGATACTTGGCGAGCTGTACAGAAAGTGCTGAGTCATAAGATGATCGTTGTGGATAAAGGGAAGACTTTGAAGGTATGTAGGCATTATAGCTTTTGTCACTTAGCTGAGTGGCTAGCCAAGCTAATCGCTAATACTATTACGGCTGTGAGCAACCATATAAGTCGTGAGTGGTCTTGAATGAATCAGGGCAATCTAAGCTTTCCAACAATGTACGGCATGAATATATATGTTTAAGGGTTGGTGTTTAAAACATTCAGAAGAACTTGTGGCTACCTCCTAACATCCGTCCCGTCCCGTAGACGGAACAGCGTGCGTTAAGAGGTTAAAAACCGAATATACCGACATGGGCAAAATGACGTCGGTAATCGTCGTAAATTTCGGTATCGATAAATTTTCGGTTTATCGCCCAGCCCTACTTAGAGAAGTGAACTCTGCTGTAGTGAAGGTCATCCTGCTCTGCTATCTGAGCTGAGATGTCTTCACACACAGGACCAGGGTTTAGCTGATGAAGAAACAAAATAAATAATATTACTTTACAATATGTTGAATTTAAACTTTTAACTGATGCTCCAACGAAAATTAAATGATCAACACTGAAAATAACAATATCAAAATGGTAAATAAATAAGACTACGTGAGAAAGGCATTTAAGAAAACCAAAGACAGAAACCACTTGAAAGTTTTAAATATTCTTTAAAGCTTTGTACAGAAAAAAAGAAAGTAAAACTAAATGTTTTAGTTGTAATGTCACATAGCATTAAACAATCAAACAAAACCCAAAAAACATTTCATTTGAATCTTTAAATTAAACCTGTAATTATTTATTATAAGTCCAATGTCCTTTTCATACAGATGTATTTTAACTATTATACAATTGTACCTTACTGACAACGTAGCAAGTTGTATTAGAAACATTTTGCTTCCAGAAGAAAACATCCTAAGACACTAACATTACTATTCAGTCAGTATTGTGACAATTTCAATTTATGTCCAAAAATATGTAGCTTCAACTGCCCTTAACTAAAAAATACAAAAAGGAAAGGACAACAACAAAAGCTGAAGTACAAAACATAAACTCTAATGCTAATGCTAGTAAAGTTTGCTAATTAGCATTTCTCAACAAAGGTATCAACACAGGAACACACATGAACACATTAGCTTATATAAATATGGCAATAGTTACACTTACAGTACTTTTAGACTTTAACACTACTCTGCTTGAGCCATACAAATAAGGCTGTAGCTTTTCAGTGCATTGCATTTACCTAGCATAGCTAACCACTGACTAGCATGTACAAAATGCAGTTAGCATTTAATCCAATGGCTCTTGAATAATGGCTACCAGTGAATCTGCACTACACATTTTTCAGTTCTGTGAAAAATGTTTCAAATTACAATATTTAGAAATATAAGAAAAGCATTGTTTCTCAGTACAGCTCACAATCTTTAACTACTCTCTTGTATCCTTTTAAGTGTCATGGACATGTGATTATTTGTGTATCAGTGATTATCAATGTTAAATCTATAGATTCAGTATGGATGCCAACATTAATGTTATTATTTACACCTGTATTTTATCTTCTTTGACAAGTCAAAATGATCTACTGTGAAAAAATACAGCTTCACATGTCACTGTCCTCACTTAAGCACCTTTTACAAAGTTTAAATTAAAATATAAAGTAGTTTAACACTACTCTATCTGGCATAAAGAGCCAATACACTATAAAAACTGGAAATAACAATCATAATTGTGAGATACCATCAAGTTAAAGTCTAAATGTGACATCAAATAACTACTGCATTGTGTCCTAGATTCTTCACTGGTGGTTTCGTTGGGTTACGAGGAAGGAAGTGAACTTTTGGTGGCAGAGCTGCATGCTGTACATCTGCCCACAACCCTCATAGTGACTAACAGTCAACTCTGTTCTCTTAAGCCTTTACTCTGTTAGAGGACTGCTGTTGATTTTGAGAGATTATTCATGATTTTGATGTTTGTTTGTTTTTTGCTGTATTGTATGAATCTTAGGTATCCACCACCTGACCATTATACCTGAAAAAAGTGAGGAATGTGTTCTGTAAGTATAATGAGGGTAAATTATGTTTCAAAGTGCAATATTTAAGAAACACAAGAAAAGCTGTTTTTCTCAGTTGTAGTTCCATCATACAGCTCACAATCTTTAACTACATTCTGGTAATGTTTAGGTCCTCTGCAGCAGTTATACCCCAGCTCTTCTCTTCAGTCTTTGCCAGGTCGTTCAGTCAGCTATAGTGATATACTGTAGCAGTGCTCGTGCTATAAATGTTGCTTCATATGTCCGCTTTCTTTGTGACTCAGGTTCAGCCAAGTGCCTATCTGTTCAATCTCTAGTCTTCTACAGTATTCAATTTGTTCAGCTCCACTTGACAAAGACCCCCCTCTCCCCATTAACTTCCCACACCACCTCATCTCTGAAATAGACTCTTTCAGTAACTTCAGCAACTCATGTCTGATTTCTAATCTTGCGTCAAAAAACTTAAAATCCACAAATCCTCGAAGGAATGATTTTCAATGTGAACTCTAAACACGACATTGAAAGAATCTAATCAAAATAGTACCAATAGGGTCTGATATATGATATAGTCCAACCTGTAATAAGCTAAATAACTCTGATTTTACTCACATATAATGAGTTGTAATGATGAGATGATTACTTAGTAGTTGTGTTGGATCTTTAGTTGACAACAGAATAGAGGACCTGATCCTGTTCTCCAGGCCGATGTGGCTGCATGGGGGAGTAGAGAGGATTTATCCGGTCCTCAAATTCAGGTCTGCTATAGTAAAGGTCAGACTGTTGTGTTACTTGAGCTGGGATGTTTTCATACACAGGACGAGGGTTTAGCTGATAGAGGAACAAAATAAATAATATCAGTATACAATATGTTAAAGTTTTGACTGATTCTACAAAGCAAAGCAATATGAAATAAATCAATGTGTAACACTACAGCTTTGGAAGTTATATTAAGTGAGTGTAACAGCAGATATTTGGTATCTTTACATTCCAGTTTCCTGATAAAGTAAATGATTAACATTAAAAAATACTTTTCCCCATTCAGGGTTTCTCCAAGATAATTACTGAGAATGATAATATGGTATTTAGTAACAAAAAACAACCTAAAAATGTTTTTTTAAATTTACCTCCTCCATATTGTCTGATGGTTCAGGTCTAGGAGAATGTCTGGAGGACCTCTTTCTCCTGCTTAGTGAAATGAGAAATGAGAATATAAAAACAAATAGGTGATGTCAGGTTAGTGTGTAAAGATCATGACTCTGAAACAAAGCTCAGTGTTTCTCACCTAATCCAGAAGAAGACAGCGAGTGGCATTATAACCAGGAGAGCAGCAACAACTCCTGCAGCTGCTGCTGTTGATGTTCCTGTAATACTTTGGACAGTTAGAGTCTTTTCACCAGAGATGATGTTTTGGTGGGTTTGGACAGTTAGAGTCTTTTCACCAGAGCTGATGTTTTGGTGGGTTTTGACAGCACAGGAGTAGTTTCCTGCATGTTGAATGGTGACTGGGTCTAGAACCAGGTGTTTGTTTTGGCTCTCTGGCTCTGCCAGACGTCGACTGTTCAGGTACCAAATGTAGTTTGTGTTGTCAGTCAGAGGACAGCTGGTACTGCAGGTCAGTGTGACTCTCTGGCCCTCTGTCACCACAGCAGGATGCAACTTAACCTCCAAACCTGAAAGATGATTAGATTGAACAGTAAATGTAAAAGACAAATCATCTCAAAAGGTTTATTACAGTCTTTGAAAACAACCCAGATGACTGTTTGAGTGTATAAGGGATAGAGAGCTTTATGTAACTAAACTACAGTAAAATCAACATCATGCTCAAAAAACAGTGCTCTGTATAAGATGGGACATGAACCACAGACTCCTGAGTCAGAGTCCACAGCCTTTGATCTCTTGTCATTAATGAGTAAAGTCTGCTGACTGCTGTTAGTACATGGTGAGGAAGCAGCAAAGTCTCTGTGGAAAAGTACACAGACAGAAATTACCTGAGACAATCAGAGTCACTCCACGTCCTTTATCATCTTTGAGTTTGAATGTGTATTCTGCTGAGTCATTCTTCTTCAGGTTGTTGATTCTCAGGATGTGCTGGTTGTTCATGTTGTCAACATACTGCACGCGGCCTGCATCCTCAGTCGGCTTGACAGCTTCAGTCTTGCCACTTCTCTTTATTTTATACCAAACTTTAGAGCTGGGCTTCTTGTTATCAGGATACAAATATTGACTTAAAATGTCCACTGAAGAGCCTTCCAGGGCGCAGATTCTCCTTCTGATATAATTTACACTCCTGCAGCTCTTATCATTAATGCCTGAAATATAAATTGAAGATTTAAAGAAAGGTCACCTAAAATATCTGCTAAAAGTCTGATTGTCTAAAAATTAAAAATCAGTGATGGAAGTTGTTTTCTGCAAATTCTTCATCAGGAAATATCACACAGTGTGAAAGCCACTAAAACGCGTCTTTATATTTATATGGCTCTACGAAAAAAATGTAAAACATAGTTTAGATTTATACTAAAGCTTGAATTTATTGTAAAATTTAAGGTAAAATCTCTAAAATTAAATAGTTATGTATTTATACATTTATAATGTCAGTCAGTGACACCTCTAATAAGACACACTGGTTACCAACAGATCACCTCCATCACTGACTAAATCATAATTCAGATAATTGATCATTAACACTACAAAGTAGAATCAAAATATCTGACAGTAGAAATAAAAATGAAACATTACACACTTTCAAGAAAAATGTTTGATATTGTAATGAATTTCTGTTACTTTGGTGTCATGTTTGTGTAAGTTATAACAGACTGTAAGTTGGTTTATACTCACAGACTTCAGCAGAGCGCAGATCCTCGTGATCTCTGACAGCACAAAAGAAGATATCAGGAGAGGAGCGGAGAACTGATGAAAACTGTTTCTTCTCATCCGTCATCGTCATGAAGTGTCTTCTCTTGTACCACCTGTAGGCAGTTTGTTTGTCAGCCAGTGGACAGCTGGTGTTACAGGTCAGTGTAACGTTCACATCTGCAGGAGTCCTTTGAAGGCCTACTTCTGTTGGGAGATGTTAAATACATTAGTCAACAGATATATGTGCCATGTTTAATTAAATTAAAAATAATATATTGATTACAAACATTATTGAAGCTTTGAGACTCCAGAAAAGAAGAATGTGTTGAATTGTAGAAAGTATTTTGGTAAGATATTATAATCGTGGGTGGTGGTAGTGGTGTTTGTGTAGATGTTTAGAGAAAGTTAACCTCTGGGATATGTGATGGAGCAGGACTCATCCACTGATGTCTGCTTTTCAGAGCACATTCTTCCTTTAGCGTAGGTCACAGTAAAGCAGGTCGATGTGACAGAATCTGAACAAAAACAAATGGTATTTAATAATTTAAGTGGTTAACATTAGTTATAGTATTTAATATACTTTATAATTTAAATCAAATCGTAAATAGTAGAAATGTTCTTGATAGTGTTTAACTAGAGGTTTTGTTACATGATGAGGAGCCAAATGTTGTCACTCACCCACTGAGACTTCAGGAGCTCTGAGATGCTCGTAGCCTTTGACAGCACAGGAGTATCTGACTGCTTCCTCACTGCTGACCAGCTGTTGGTACCAGGGAGACCAGTCCTGATAGAGAAACTCTCTGTTCTTGTACCAGATGTAGGCTGCAGGGTTTTCAGTCAGACGACAGCTGTAGCTACAAATCAGTGATACTGTCTGTCCCTCTGTGGCAGGAATCACCTTCACCTGCAGGTCTGAGATGATGGTGAATAATGTGGGAGTTCATAGACTGATTTCATTCTTAAAGTAACACATTAGTGACAAACACTGTACCTGTAAGATGGAGGGTGACTTCACTGTTCCAGCAGTCTTGTATGTTTTCGGCACTCTGTCTACAGCAGTAAACCTTCTTTGTATCACTCTCTGTCAGATCTTTGATTGTTAGAGTTGGATGAGTCTCTTCAGACATTTTGTACTTTACATGATTTCCATCTGCAGAGAGCTCATGGAGAACAGTCTTGGATCCATCCCAGTGTGTTGTGAACCATTTCATGCTTGAATTGTGATGTTGAGCTGAGCAGGGCAGATCCACTGATGAGCCTTTAAAGGCACAGATGCTTTTTGCTCGTACCTGAACACCTTTAACACAAATAAACACAGATCAATTCACAAGTATAATTTTCTTCCAATACTAATCACTGAGTATTGTTAGAATGACATATTGTCATTTTTACAGATTACAGTAAAATATCTCATATTGTATATATCATGTTTACAGTCATTAAACAAGAAGAGAATAAACAATAATTCATACCTGAGATCCACAGAATGAAACCCATAAACACACAGCCAGCTTCTGCCAAAAACATGGCTGCTGTAGTCTCTCCGCTTCAAAACAGAAAATCGATTATGTTATTTTTGTAATGACCTTACCTTGGCCTACGTGCTGTGATCATGTAAAAACTATAAATAAAAGGTCAAAATCAACAGCAGTTCTCGTACAGACTAAAGGTTTAAGAGGACAGAATCGACTGTTGGTCACTGTGAGAGTCGTGGGCGGACGTCAAACATCACTCATCACATCACTTCCTTCCTCAGGAAACCTTCAACTTCAACTTTAAGGTGTCATTATGCTGCTTACTCTGTGTCTCATCACAATTGTGATTGTTATTTTAGGTTTTCATAGAGTATTGGCTCTTCATGCCAGACGTCATAGTGTTAAACTACTTTACAGTTTCATTGAAACGTTGTAAAAGTTGATTAACTGACAACAAAGAAATGTGAAACTGCCTGTGGGTGTTTTTTGTGGTGGAAACTGTAGAAGTTTATGATCATTGTGAAACCAGTCATATATTGTCTTTAAGGTGTCATTGTTTCTCATTTTTATGTAATGTATTGGCTTTTCATGCAACATGCAGCAGAGTTAAACGGCATCCAATTTTGATTATAAAAAGGTGATAAAGTTGCAAGTGTGAGGCTGGGTGTGGTTCACAGAGAAAAACAAAACAAACACTTGTGAAGAGAAAGTTGCACACATAGTTTTTATAATCATATCACACACTGATGAACATGCAGAGTGGATCATGTTTCTGAGAGCAAAATCAAAAGCTTTTTTACAGTTACAGCTGCAAATCCACCAGAAAGTAATACAAAAACACAAAATGCTTCAAGAAGCTTACTTTGCATTGCATTGTGGTCTGAGCCTTTAAAAAAGTGTATTGGCTTATCATGCAACATGCAGCAGAGTTAAACTGCATCAAAAGGTGATCATAAAAAGGTGATAAAGTTACAAGTGTAGGGCAGAGAAATGTAAGGCTGTGTGTAGTTCATAGTTTAAAAATATTGCGAAGAGGCAGTAGCACACATAGTATTTATAATCATATCATACGCTGTAGAGCATGCAGAGTGGAACATGCTTTTTTTAGTTACAGCTGCAAATCAACCAGAAAGTAATACAACAAGAAGCTCACCAGAATAGCAACACAAAATACGTAATAAGCTTACTTCGCATTGTATTGTGGTCTGACAATGTCACTGTTCAATCTACTTGAGACATATAAGTATTGTGTACAGTTAGATCAGTCTGTTCAGTCATCACTTGAGATGCTGCTTCATCTGCCTCTACTGGAGCTTTCAAACACTCTGATTCAGCAGTGAAACAGTTAATGTTACATATTGACATAAACATATTCCTCTGTACATCACAAAGAAAGTTTACTATCTCTCTTTAAGTTTGTATTTGCTGTGTTGTATGAACTTTAGAGATCCATCACCTGGACATCATAACTGAAAAAGGTAAAATAATATGCTGTATGAGTATAATATGTATTTATGTATCCAAGTACAATATTTAAAAAGTATTAGAAAAGCATTTTTTCTCAGTCGCAGTTGCGTCATACAGCTGTAAACATCACAGTTAAAGAAGCTAACCCACAAGTTTCATCAAAATAGTACCAGTAAGTTCTCAGATATCATATAACCCAACCTATAATAAGCTACATTTCTTTTATTTCCCTCACATATAATCAGTTGTAATGAAGAGATGCTTACTCAGGAGTTGTGTTGGATCTTAAGTTGACAACAGAATAGAGGACATGCTGCTGTTCTCCAGGCTGATGTGGCTGGACGGTGGAGTAGAGAGGATCTGTCTGGTTCGTAGAGAAGTGAACTCTGCTTTAGTGAAGGTCACCCTGCTCTGTTATCTGAGCTGAGATGTTTTCATACACAGGACCAGGATTTAGCTGGTGAAGAAACAAAATAAATAATATCAGTATACAATATGTTGATTTTAAAGTTTTAACTGATGCTCCAATGAAAACCAATATGAAATGATTAGTTTAACGTAATCAAGTATAAATGGGGTTTTGGAAGTTATATTACAGTACAGTATTATTTACCTCCATATTGTCTGATGGTTCAGGTCTAGGAGAATGTCTGGAGGACCTCTTTCTCCTGCTTAGTGAAATGAGAAATGAGAATATAAAAACAAATAGATGATGTCAGGTTAGTGTGTAAATATCATGACTCTGAAACAAAGCTCAGTGTTTCTCACCTAATCCAGAAGAAGACAGCGAGTGGCATTATAACCAGGAGAGCAGCAACAACTCCTGCAGCTGCTGCTGTTGATGTTCCTGTAATACTTTGGACAGTTAAAGTCTTTTCACCAGAGATGATGTTTTGGTGGGTTTTGACAGCACAGGAGTAGTTTCCTGCATGTTGAATGGTGACTGGGTCTAGAACCAGGTGTTTGTTTTGGCTGTTCATTTACTGATTTGTACTTAAAGTAACACATTAGTGACAAACACTGTACCTGTAACAAGGAGGACGACTGCACTTTGCAAGCAGACGTGTGTGTTTTCTTCACTCTCCAAGCAGCAGTAAAACTTTGCATCACTCTCTGTCAGATCTTTGATTGTTAGAGTTGGATGAGTCTCTTCAGACATGTTGTACTTTACATGATTTCCATCTGCAGAGAGCTCACTGAGAACATAATTAGATCCATCCCAGTGTCTAGTGAACCATTTCATGCTTGAAGTGTGATGTTGAGCTGAGCAGGGCAGATCCACTGATGAACCTTTAAAGGCACAGATGCTGTTTGCTTGTACCTGAACCCCTTTAACAGAAACAAACGTGGATCAATTCATAATCATAATATTCTTCAAATACTAATCACTGAATATTGTTAAAATTGTATATTGTTAATAAAGTGCTTATTATTAAGTAAAACGTTATATTTTTACAAAATACTTTTAGGAATCTCATATTGTATATATCATGTTTACAGTCATTAAACAAGAAGAGAATAAACAATAATTCATACCTGAGATGCACAGAATGAAACCCATAAACACACAGCCAGCTTCTGCCAACAACATGGTTGCTGTAGTCTCTCCACCAATATTGTAGATAAAATCAAAATCAACAGCCGTCCTCTTACAGAGTAAAGGCATAAGAGGACAGAGTAGACTGTTGGTCAATGTGAGAGTGGCGGGCTGACACCAAGCATCAATCTGTCACTTCCTTCCTCATTGTAACACAAGGAAACTTCAAATACAGAATCTAATGGTCGTTGTTCGATGTCACATTTTTAACTTGAGGGTGTTATAAGTTTTCTTCCTCTATACTTCATCACAATTAGTATTGTTAATTTTAGTTTTATAGTGTATTAGGTCTTTATACTGGCTATAATAGTGTTAAATTACATTATATATTCACTGAAACTTTATAAAGGTTGCGTGAGTGAGAACAGAGAGGGTAGTTTAAAAATATTGCGAAGAGGAAGTTGCACACATAGTATTTATAATCATATCATACACTGTAGAACATGCAGAGTGGAACATGCCTTTTTTAGTTACAGCTGCAAATCAACCAGAAAGTAATACACCATGAAGCTCACCAGAAATACGCAATAAGCTTACTTCGCATTGTATGTGGTCTGACAATGTCACTGCTCAATCTACTTGAGACATATAAGTATTGTGTACAGTTAGATCAGTCTGTTCAGTCATCACTTGAGATGCTGCTTCATCTGCCTCTACTGGAGCTTTCAAACACTCTGATTCAGCAGTGAAACAGTTAATGATGAACATAAATCTGTGGCCTTATCACCTCTGATTATGTTTTACTGAACTGACTGAAATATTTTCAAAACGTTACAAAACTGAGTCCTTATTATGTTTTACTGAACTGTGTCGAAGGGTTTTTTTGTGTATTGAAGAAAATCTGCTCAACATTTCATGGCTATAGTGAAAGTAATACAGTGAATAATACATTTCCTAAGTGTAAATGCAAGAATCAGAAACATATTCCTCTGTACATCACAAAGGAGAGTTACTAACGCTCTCTTTAAGTTTTTATTTGCTGTGTTGTCTGTACTTTAGAGATCCATCACCTGGCTGTTATGACTGAAACAAATGTGTTGTATAAATATAACGTGGGTTAATTATGATTCAGTTTAAGTATGATATCTAAAAATATGACAAATGCCATTTTCAACATACAGTTTGAAATCTTTAGCTACATTAAGGCTATTAAAGCTATTATTTACACATGTGCTTTTTCCTCTTTGGAAAGTCCAAATGTAGCCAGCACTGCACAACAATATACCTCCATCTTGTGGCAAAACATAGTTACTACATCAACAATGTGTAATCCCTGTGTAATCTAGTTGGAGCACAATAACTGCTTATAAATCAAATAAATAACATCAACAGTAAATGTTAATCTGAATGATACAAAAACTAGGATCTCAAATAATAAAACTAACAAATATATAGGGGGTGTCCTTACTTAAAGCCACTCTCCTCACGAAAATGTCTGCTGTGAAAAAGGTCCATTGATTAGAAGATGTAAGGACAACAACAACTGTGTTATTGCTAGAAGTTCAATCACATATTGTATATATCATGTTTATCATCATGGATGGTCAAAATCAACAGCAGTCCTCTCGCATAGATAGAAAGGCTTAAGACCCACAGCATGCAGCTCTGCCAACAATACCATAAATGCACTTCCTTCATCATTGTAACCCAATGAAACTTCAAATGAAGAACACATAGAATTTATAATCATATCATACACTGCAGAACATGAGTGGAACATGCCTTTTTTAAAATAATGTAAATCAACCAGAAAGTAATACAACTTGAAGCTCCCCAGAAATAAAAACCAAAAAGCAAAACAATAAAACAAACAACATTTATTCTGAACTGGAGAGAATTCCGTGAGCTCCAGGCGGGCAAAAGAAACGGTTCAAGGACAACATCAAGATAAACCTTAAAAAAGTCTGTATCTCATCTCCTGACTGGGAGCACATGGCTCTGAACAGGCACCGATGAAAGAAGCGGTGCAAGAAGGTGCTGCGCACTATGAGGGGGAACTCCACCGTGTCGCAGAAACAAAACGACAGCTCCGCAAGGAAAGACAGAAAAAGGCTCCAGCACGACCACAACCCACTACCACTTTCCCATGTCAACACTGCACCAAAATATGTGGGTCACGGATCGGCCTCTATGCCCACCTGAAGACCCACAAGTAGACGACCCCATGCAGAAGACAATCATACTCGTTTCGATTGACCACCGATGATGATGATTCCTCTGTACATCACAAGTTTTTGTTTGCTGTGTTGTCTGAACTTTAAGGATCAACCTCCTGGCCGTTATAACTGAAAAAGTAAAAGAATGTGCTGTATGAGTATAATATGTGTTAATTATGTATACAATATCTAAAAATATACGTTTTTCTCAGACACAGTTTCATCATACGATTCACAATCTGTAACTGCATTATAATCAGTTGTAATGAAGAGATACTTACTTGTATTTTGGGAGCATACATGAATCAGTTTGGAAACAGACATTTATACTTGTACATTGTCTGAAGTGATTAGATGAAACAATGTGTTGTTATGTCAGTGTGTATCTGCATTTTGCGGAGAAGTAAAGACAAAATATAAGTGGAAAGTGCACTGAGTATCTTATCCAAGTGTGCAACATTTTGACTTGTCAAAGCAGAAAAAGTACAGGTGTAAATAATATAATAATCCACAGGCATTGTACATCATTGGTGTAGTAACTAAGTTTCGCCACAAGATGGAGTCATTGTTGTGCCGTGCTGAGATGAAACATGGACAAAAATGTGTTGCTCACAATGTCTGTGTGTATTTGCAGTTTACAGAGAAAGACAAAAATCAAAAGTGCACTGACTATCTTGTTCAAGTGTGCAACTTTTTGACTTGTCAAAGCAGAGAAAGTACAGGTGTAAATAATAATATTAATGTTGGCATCTATATGTTGATTGTATGTCAGTGTTTGTATCTGCTATATCATAACTGTTGACCTCATGAAAGCTCATAAAACAATTTTAACTGGAAAGTGTAAATTAAGAGCAGGTTTACAGACTAATGACTGAAGCCAGAATGAACTGTTGGTCAGCGTGAGGACGGCTGGCAGACTCTGATATCAAAAATGAACCTTCCTCATTATAATTCTCAGTAAAAATGAAATCACAGAAAAACAATTGATGTAGTGCAGCAGTTGTTTAGTTGTTTGATGTCATTTTTAACATAGAAAACCTTTATATTTACTTAAAGGCTCATCATGTGACATGCAGCAGATTTAAACTGCATCAAATTGTTGTGATAGAGAGGTCATACATTTTCCAGCGTAGAGGTTTGAGGCTGTTTGTGGTTCACAGTGAGAAAAACAAACAGCAAACACTTGTGAAGCAGAAACCGCAGGTATATTTTTATAATCATATCATACACTGCAGAACATACAGAGTGGAACATGTTTCTGAGAGGGTTAGTTTTACAGCTGCAAATCAACCTCATAATGTATTTTAATTATATTTCAAAGTGAGCTATTTAAAAATATATGAAACAGTTTTTCTTAATGGAAATCAGAAATGTGGTATGTTCAGTGATTATCAATGTAAATATCACAGTAAAGAAGCTAATCCACAAGTTTTATCAAAATAGTAAAAGTAAATTCTGAGATATTATATAGATCAAACTGTAATTCAGTCAGGAACATTTGTCAAAACTCAAACCATTTATTGTGACAAGCATCAGCCAGACTATGGATAAATCTATGGGTAGCAGTAAGCATGCTGCAGACCTCAGCTGCACAAACTTCTGAGAGGGATGCAAGCATGCAACCCAGAAGAGGTCATATTACATATATTAGCAATGAACCCCAGTTAACCACTTTGAATGAAGCATTTATATTTACAAAATGTTGACAGTCCTTCAGTCTTTGCACTCATAGCCTATTGAGCTGCAATGATTTCATTTACTCCCAGGCAACGTAATGTTCCTAGGCACATGAAGACCAGCGACCCTTGGCTTTTAGAGTAGATGCAGGAAAACAGGCAGCTGTAGATATAGTTGGATCAATGCGGAAGGAGTGAGAGGTGTTCAGTTCAGAGGGGAGGCCACATTGTTTGCAGAGGAGATGGAGGCGTGCAGTAAACCAAGACCTTGACATAGCCTTCCTCTGTCAGTCAGGAACAGGGTTCGTCTTGACTTGCCTGAGGACGCCACTTCAGGTACCAGGTTATAGAGGATAGAGGACAACAGCAGTATTAGTTTGAGAGATAGTCGATGAACCTTTACTCCTCCTGTCTGATTTTTAAATGTTTAAAAGGTGGATGATGAACATGTGAGTGACCTTCACACATTGGACCTCAGTGAATTTTAATTGAATACCCCTGATCTAAAGCAACATGATCATTAAGTTTATCCAGGTCCAGCAATCTAGATATGAATGATCTGCCCTGGGGAATCATTCTCATGGTGAAGTTAAGGAGGCCTAATAAAGACAGCAAGTCTCATTTATTTATAGACACTGCGTCTAACACGCCTGTATGGCTTCCTGAATGCAGGCTCGTTTTGGAGGGAAAAGATGCTAGCATGAAATTACGGCTGCAGTGGACTACTGTTCCCAGGGTTCTGTGCGGCGTGACATCAATCAGGAGCGCGCTGACGTCCGTGGTCGCAGCTGGATCCAGCGGTGGAGCTGAAGTTGAAGACAGCTGGAGCGGGATTTTTGAAGTTGGAGGCGTACACGTGACGTGCAGTTTTTTGGGAATGTAGGAATTAACAACAGGAAGAGCATACTGGTCCTGGAGGTTTGCAACCAAAACTGAAAAAGCTCTTAATAGCAGCCCATCAAAGGAGCAGAGACATTACATTACGCCACCTGTTTTAAGTCAAAGGAGGGATTTTTCTTGCTAGACGGGAGCTACGATGGACAGTACTTCTGTCTTCTGACCTTTTTTCTGATCCTTCTCATCTTTGGGTTTCAAAGACACATCTTCATCCATAACAGATCCATCATCCAGCTCAAGAAGTGACATGACGAGCACAGAGATGGTAAGCAATGAAATAACACAGTAGAAGTTTTTAGCTGTCATAGGCCTACCTTGAACCAGCAAAGGTGGAGTAAGATCAGTGTCGGTGGGATTCATATTTAAAAGAGCCGCCTTTTTGTGAGAATGGCTGTGATTGGTGTGTGACTGATAAGGTGATTCAATCAAAGCTAACGCAATGCTTCATGAAGCTACATAACTCTTCTTTCATTCCACTATAATAATGAAGAGATGCTTACTGTGTTGGATCTTAAGTTGACAGCAGAACGGGGGTCCTGCTCCTGTTCTCGGGGCTGATGGTGGAGTAGATATCTTTCTGGGTGTTAGAGAAGTCAAGTCTGCCATAGTGATGATCAGTCTGCTCTGTGCCTTGAGTTGAGATGTTTTCATACACAGAACCAGGATTTAGCTGATGAAGAAACAAAAAAAAATTCAGTATACAATATCTTGTATTTAAAGTTTTGGCTGATGCTCCAAAGCAGCAATAGGAAACAATTCAAAGTATAACACAATGGTTTTGGAATTTATATTAAGTGAGTGCAACAGCAGATATTTGGTATCTTTATATTCCAGTTTCATTTTACTGTAAAGTAAATTGTTTAAATCATTTTATTTACCTCCATATTGTGTGATGTTTCAGGTCTAGGAGAATTTCTGGAGGACCTCTTTCTCCTGCTTAGTGAAACGAGAAATGAGAATATAAAAGCAAATAGATGATGTCAGGTTAGTGTGTAAATATCATGACTCTGAAACAAAGCTCAGTGTTTCTCACCTAATCCAGAAGAAGACAGTGAGTGGCATTATAACCAGGAGAGCAGCAGCAACTCCTGCAGCTGCTGCTGTTAATGTTCCTGTAATACTTTGGACAGTTAGAGTCTTTTCACCAGAGATGATGTTTTGGTGGGTTTTGACAGCACAGGAGTAGCTTCCTGCATGTTGAATGGTGACTGGGTCTAGAATCAGGTGTTTGTTTTGGCTCTCTGGCTCCGTCAGACGTCGACTGTTCAGGTACCAAATGTAGTTTGTGTTGTCAGTCAGAGGACAACTGGTACTGCAGGTCAGTGTGACTCTCTGGCCCTCTGTCACCACAGCAGGATGCAACTTAACCTCCAAACCTGAAAGATGATTAGATTGGACAGTAAATGTAAAAGAGACAAATCATCTCAAAAGTCCTCATACTCAAATGAAAAACTAGGTTTGTTACAGTCTTTGAAAACAAACCATATGACTGTTTAGGAATGAAAAGACTCTTGAGTGTATAAGGGATGGATAGCTTTATGTAACTAAACTAAACTTCAGTAAAATCAACATCATGCTCAAAAACAGTGTTTTGTAGAAGATGGGACATGAACCACAGACTCTTGAGTCAGAGTCACAGCCTTTGTACATCCATCCATCCATTCTGACCTTCTCTCTAACTATGGTGGCTGAGAGAGCTCAATGCAAGTTAAGAAAACACAAACAGATGAAGATCTCCATCTCTTATATGGGACAGAAAGAAATCCACTGCAAATACATGTACAATGCCAATTATTCCAAGGAGCAAATAGGCCACACTCAATATCACGGAATTACAAATTTGACACAAGAACAAATATTGTTAACTCATTTTTGGAGAGTAAAAAACAAGTTTCCCACACACACTTCTTTGTACTTGTAAATTCCATTTTGTTCTGTATGACTTTAAATGTTTTTGTATTTGCTTGTGTTTCCCATATTTGAGGCACATTTCTTCATAATGTGTGTCAAAGTGGTGAGCATGTTTTCTTCATTTGCTTGTTTTTGTACACTTGATGATGTTGTAATTAGACCATGAGAAGAAAAGATAAAAGATGTATCTGTTTAAGTTCTTTTAATGGATAGTAATTAGACATGGAATTAAATCCATCTATTAATGTTCCTAAAACAGTGAAGAAGTGGACCATGATTTTGCCCATGCATGACTTATTGTGAAATCACTGGTCTGATTCTGACAAAACACAGATACATCTTTACACTGTATTGTTATGAATTTCAGGTGTTGCATGATCCTGCATACAGCTTATTGTGTCCTTAATTAAACTACAGTTACATTATTCTGACTGTCTAGTCTTTTGCAGCTGTTATCATATTAAACATGAACCAGCCTTTGATCTCTTGTCATTAATGAGTAAAGTCTGCTGACTGTTGTCAGTACATGGTGAGGAAGCAGCAAAGTCTCTATTGAAAAGTACACAGACAGAAATTACCTGAGACAATCAGAGTCACTCCAAGTCGATTACTCTTCCATACTCCTAAATAATCTGTTAGGAGTCTGAATGTGTATTCTGCTGAGTCATTCTTCTTCAGGTTGTTGATTCTCAGGATGTGCTGGTTGTTCATGTTGTCATCATACTGCACGCCGCCTGCATCCTCAGTCGGCTTGACAGCTTCCTCTTTACCACGTCTCTTTATTTTATACCAAACTTTAGATCTGGGCTTCTTGTTGTCAGGATACAAATATTGACTTGAAATGTTCACTGAAGAGCCTTCCAGGGCGCAGATTCTCCTTCTGATATAATGTACACTCCAGCAGCCCTCATCATCAATACCTGAAATAAAGATTAAATACATATACTAGGGTCTCCCTAAATAACTACTAAGGTAGCCTTAAATAAATCTGTGGTTGAAAATGTTTATTCTATATTTTTCAGTAATAATTTCATCAATGTTTGAATTCATACAGTAATAGGTGTTTAAAAGGGTAACTTTGATTTAAAATTTGACCAAAAACACTTTTTGGTTAAAAATCCTGCAGTCTTGAGTGCAAGTTTATTTTGATGTTGAGTAAGGACGGGCATGATTAATCGATGATCGATAATTGATCGTTAAGAATTTTGTCAAACGTGTGAAATTTTTATTGATCAAACACTGGTATCCAATACAGGTTGTGCTGTGTGGTCTTGAAGCAATGCAGTGAATTTCACTATGTGGCAGCAATGAGACATCTTACCAACAAGGACGAAAACCTACCAGCTGCTGTAAATATCAAAGGTAAACATAAAGAGGTCAATGCGAAGTTTTCAAACTAAAAAAAAAGGCTGGCTAAGTTAGCGCTACTTTGTTTTCAGCTGTTCTCCAGGCTGCGCTCACTGACCCAGTGAATCAGTAGGATGGAGTTACTTTACTTTGTTAGGAGTGAACACTCGCCACTGCAGCAGCATTTAAGTAGTTAAATAAGCATAATTGTGAAGTAACGCTAGTCACTACCTCTTTCTTTCTCGGCTTGGCTGGGTGCATTTAAGAGTCGTTTAACGTTACATTTGGGCAAAAACGATTAGGCCTGAGTAATAATCTGTTTTTTGATTAAGTTGATTAAGATTTTTTTTTTTATGGAAGTGTTTCTAAAAGAGGCTCAATTGTGTTTAAGAGCACCGTAGCGACTGATATGTGAAGAGGTTTGGCTCGCAGCCTCAGACTCAGCTGCTTTTACAAGCGCTGCAGGTTGGACTATAAGTTATTGGAATAAATATTTCATTGACGAGAAACATGTATTTTGTATATTCATGGCATTTTTAAGAGAAAAAAATTATTAATCGATAGAAAAATCATAATTCATTTTATTTATTATTAACACTATAAAGTATAGCCTAAAAATGAAAATTAGGTTGAAAATGTCTTGGTGTAGTGTTTGATGTTTAGACATGATTGAAGTCATCATATTTCATATTGGTTTATACTCACAGACTTCAGCAGAGTGCAGATCCTCGTGATCTCTGACAGCACAGGAGAAGATATCAAGAGACAAGTGGGACACTGAAAGCTGCTGTTTCTTCTCATCTTTCATTAAGTATCTGTACTTGTACCAGCTGTAGGCAGTTTTGTTGTCAGCCAGTGGACAGCTGGTGTTACAGGTCAGTCTGATGTGGTCCTCTGCAGGAGTCCTTTGAAGGACTACTTCTGTTAGGGGATTTAAACACATTATTCAGTTATATGTGCTATGTTGAATTAAATAAAAATAATATATTGATTACAAAAATTATTACAGTATTGTTACTCCAGAAAAGAATAATGTGTAGAATTGCAGTAAGCATGTCGGTAACACAGGTATTATTAAGGTATTATAATTGTGGATGGTGGTAGTGGTGTTTGTGTAAATGTTTGTGGATGTTTAGAGAAAGTTAACCTCTGGGATATGTGATGGAGCAGGACTCATCCACTGATGTCTGCTTTTCAGAGCACATTCTTCCTTTAGCGTAGGTCACAGTAAAGCAGGTCGATGTGACAGAATCTGAACAAAAACAAATAGTATTTAATAATTTAACTGGTGAACACTTAGTTACAGTATTTCATAGACTTTATAATTTGAGGTAAAACTTAAATAGTAGAAATATTCTATTCTTATTAACTAAAGGTTTTGTAACATGATGAGGAGCCAAATGTTGTCACTCACCCACTGAGACTTCAGGAGCTCTGAGATGCTCGTAGCCTTTGACAGCACAGGAGTATCTGACTGCTTCCTCACTGCTGACCAGCTGTTGGTACCAGGGAGACCAGTCCTGATAGAGAAACTCTCTGTTCTTGTACCAGATGTAGGCTGCAGGGTTTTCAGTCAGAGGACAGCTGGAGCTACAAATCAGTGATACTGTCTGTCCCTCTATGGCAGGAATCACCTTCACCTGCAGGTCTGAGATGATGGTGAATAACGTGAGAGTTCATAGACTGATTTCATTCTTAAAGTAACACATTAGTGACAAACATTGTACCTGCAACATGGAGGACGACTTCACTTTTCCAGCAGTCTTGTATGTTTTCTGCACTCTCTGAACAGCAGTAAACCTTTGCATCACTCTCTGTCAGATCTTTGATTGTTAGAGTTGGATGAGTCTCTTCAGTCATTTTGTACTTTACATGATTTCCATCTGCAGAGAGCTCTTTGAGAACAGTCTTGGATCCATTCCCGTGTGTAGTGAACCATTTCATGCTTGAAGTGTGATGTTGAGCTGAGCAAGGCAGATCCACTGATGAACCTTTTACGGCACAAATGATTGCTTGTCCCTGAACCCCTTTAACAGAAACAAACATCTGGATCAATTTAAAATAATTAAAATATAATTATAATAGACTCACTGAATATTTTCGGATTGATATATTATAAATGAAGGACATTTGTTGTATAATCTTCATGCTGTACACATTTTAACTCCTATAATCAAGTTAAACAGATGACAGTTTATAATCTCATGTTGTATATATCATGTTTACAGTCATTAAACAAGTAGAGAATAAACAATAATTCTTACCTGAGATCCACAGAATGAAACCCATAAACACACAGCCAGCTTCTGTCAACAACATGGCTGCTGTAGTCTCCGCTTCAAAACAGAAAGTTGATTATATTATTTATTTATTAGCCTTACCACACCTGCTGTGTTTATGAAAGCTCATAACACATCATATCTATAAATAAAAGGTTAAAACAACAGCAGACCCCTTACAGAGTAAAGGTTTAAGAGGACAGAATAGACTGTTGGTCAATGTGAGAGTGGTGGCAGACACACATCATGCAGCTCTGTCTTATTCACTTCCTTCCTCTTTGTAACCCAATGAAACATCAAGAAAAGAATCTAATAGAAAACATTGACGTCAACTTGAGGGTGTCATCAGTTTTCTTCCTCTATATCTCAGCACAATCACTATTTTCAGTTTTTTATTGTATATTAGCTCTTCATGCCAGATATCGTAGTGTTAAACTACTTTATATTTTCACTGAAACATTGTAAAAGTTGCTTAAGTGAGAACAAAGAGATGTGAAGCTGTCTGTGGGTGTTTTATTGTGGTGGAAACTACAGAAGTTGATGGTTACTTAATGCACTGCAGAGCATTCAGAATAAAACTAATAATAGTACAATATGTTGTAAATCAAGAACATCTGAAGAGGTCATTCAAGCAGATGAAGTAAAAATCTTGAGAGCCTTTTTGGCGGCCGGGAGACATGCTGCATGTAGCTCTGATACTATAAATGAACCTTCCTCATTATAATTCTCAGTAAAATGAAACCACAGATAAACAACTGATGTAGTGCGCAAGTTGTTTACTTATTTGATGTCATATTTTAACATAGAAAGCCTTTATATTTACTTTAAGGTGTCATTGTTTCTCATTTTTATGTATATCTTATCATGCAACATGCATCAGATTTAAACTGCATGAAAGTTTGACCATAAAAGTTGCAAAAGTTTCCGAGAAATGTAAGGCTGTGTGTGGTTCATGCTGAGAAAAAATACACTTGTGAAGAGGAAGCTGCAGACATAGTTTTTATACATTCACTGTAGAACATACAGAGTGGATCATGTTTCTGAGTGCAACATTTTACGAAAGCTTTTTTACAGTTACAGCTGCAAATCAACCAGAAAGTAATACAACATGAAGCTCACCAGAATAGCAACACAAAATGCTTCAATAAGCTTACTTCGCATTGCATTGTGGTCTGACAATATCACTGCCCAATCTACTTGAGACATATAAGTATTGTGTACAGTTAGATCAGTCTGTTCAGTCATCACTTGAGATGCTGCTTCACCTGCCTCTACTGGAGCTTTCAAACACTCTGATTCAGCAGTGAAACAGTTAATGATGAACATAAATTTGTGGCCTTATCACCTCTGATTGTGTTTTACTGGGCTGACTGAAATATTCACATAAAGTTACAAAATTTAGTCCCTATTATGTT
The DNA here is from genome assembly GCF_027409825.1 of Scomber japonicus. Taxonomy (NCBI): domain Eukaryota; kingdom Metazoa; phylum Chordata; class Actinopteri; order Scombriformes; family Scombridae; genus Scomber; species Scomber japonicus. Next base: position 10,602,920 of record NC_070579.1, read on the forward strand.
TTACAGAACTGTGTTGAAGGGTTGATTTCTGTGTATTGAAGAGCATTATAGGTCCAACCCTTGTTTATTTGACCTTTGAGAAAGTCTGCTCAACATTTAATGGCTATGGTCTGGCTGTATTAAGTTAAAATGGTTAAACAGGATAGTCTGCTCCATGAGTTTGACAGCATGGATTGTAAAAGGTCCTTGTTTCTCTTCCCAAAGCAGACCAATGTGGCTCCTGAGGTGTCTGCTCATTCACAGTGAGGTGTTGTAGAGAAGGTTATCAACTGAGTTTCCTAAATGTAAATTTTATGCAAGTAGTAATAACCAGAAACACATTCCTCTGTCCATCACAAAGAAAGATTATTATCACTTTTTGCTGTGTTGTCCGAACTTTAGGGAGCCACCATCTGTCCATTATAACAGTAAAAAGAAAATAATGTGTTGTATAAGTATAATGTGGGTTCATTATGGCTCAAAGGATGATATTTAAAATATATAAGAAAATCAATGTTTCTCAGTTGCAGTTTCATCATGCAGCTCGCAATCTTTAACTATGCCTATATTCTTGTATCCTTTTGAGTTTTATGGAAATCTGATTATTTGTGTGTTCAATGATTATCAATGTGAATTTAAAAACAGATTCAGTATGGATGCCAACATTAATGTTATTATTTGCACCTGTACTTTTTTCTGCCTTGACAAGTCAAAATGTAGCTCACACTTGAAGAAAGAGCCAACTTTCCCTTATCCACGGCGACCCTCTGCACTTTACTCATTCATATACATTCATGACTCATATACTGCCTGCTTATCTGCAAATACACACAGACATTGTTAGCAACAGATTTCTGTCCATGTGTCATCTCAGCACTACAAAATAAAATACCTCCATCTTGTGGCGAGTTAGTTACTACACCAGTAATGTACATTGCATTGCAAGCAGGCTGTTCTCGTCCTCCATTCGTATGATATTGTATAAAAAGTTGTGCACTATTTTTCATATGGTATCATGAATTTAAATTTAGAATTGCTCCGAGATTTTATATGTTGATTAAAATCCAGTAATCCACAAATATTATATTTTACTTTAAAAATATAAACGCTATATTATTACACATTTAACTAGGAGATTTTACCCCTTTTGTGTCTTTATAAGTCCCGGAAAGACTAATTCACTAACGATTTTATTTACATCCTCAACATTTATTAACACAAAAACAAGAATGGGTCCTGGATAACTCAACGAATTGCTGGGTGAATGTTATTTTAATTATTTCACCTTGGATTGTGAGAAATACATTTTGTTTTTTGCTGCTTCGGACATTAGCGGGAGTGGCTACTTTGGCCTACCCATGATCCTCAGCAAACGTTACTTGTTGTGAGAAATAAAAAGAGAAAACGTTCATGTCTCAAATCTTCTGCTCATAGTTGTCTACAGCCTCTGTGGCTCAGATACACACTATGAGGTTTATAATAAGGCTGTGAAACAAGAATTTACATCAGTGGGCATCCCAGTGACGCGCTCCCAGAAGGAAACCCCCTTCGCCCCCTCCCACTTTTATATTTAATTTAGAAAATCTGGGACAGGAAGTACATCAGTTTGTCTCCTTCATCGCTCCACGAGCCAGACACTCTAGCCGCTAGCGAGTGTCGACATTGAAACTACATCTTCATTCATGTAAACCTGGATTATAAAGTTTAGACCAACCCAGTCTCACAGCAGGTGGTGGGGTAAGGTTAGTTGGCAAGCCATTTAAGAAAAGTATTACAGACTACGACTGTAGTTTTATTATTATTTTATTTTTTTATTTTTTTATTCTCTAAAACTTTGTAAAGAAAAACATAAAGAAAGGAAAGCAAACAGTTTTAGTTATGATAAAATTGTATCTGACTGAAAACATAGCAAATTGCATTAAAAAAACATCCTAAAATCGAGCAGCCATTTTAAGACACTAACGTCAGTCAATAATGTAACAATTTCAATTTACATCCAAAAAATGTATAGTTTCAACTGCCCTTGACAAAAAGAAAAGCAAAGAAAGCACGACAAAATAACTTAAGTACAAAATATTAACTCTAATGAGAAAAAAACAAAATAATAAGTTTGCTAATTAGCATTACTTTGTGGCAACAAAGGTATCAACACATGAACACACATGAACCACACATTAGCATATATAAATATGGCAATAGTTACACTTACAGTACTTTTAGACTTTAACACTACTTTGCTTTAGCCATACAAATAAGGCTGTAGCTTTTCAGTGCATTGAATTTACCTAGCATAGCTAACCACTAACAGGCATATATGAAATTCTGAGGTCCCCAAATTGGACACTATTCTCCCCCCAACTGCACCTTGAGATTCTGTCCATGAAAATCACAAACAGAGTCTGAGACAGGGGGCAGCACTGGCAGAGCCCAACACCCACTGAGAACAGATCCAACTTACTGCTGAGAATGCAAAAACAGCTCTCACAGTGGTTGTATAGGGACTGAATGGCTCGCTGCAGTGACCCCGGTACTCCATACTCCTGCAACCTCCCACAAGGTCCCCCGAGGGACATGGTCGTAAGCCTTCACCAAATCCACAAAGCACATGTAGACTGGATGTTCAAACTCCCACGACCCTTCCAGTAACCCTGTAAGGGTGAAGAGCTGGTCCTATATTCTGCAGCCAGGACTGAATCCGCATTGTTCCTCCTGAATCAGAGGTTCCACAATCGGCTGGAGTCTCCTTTCCAGCACCCAGGCAGCTTTTCCTGGGAGACAGAGTAGTCTGATCCTCTGATAGTTGAAACACATACTCCCGTCCACCTTTTTAAAAATGGGGGCCACCATCCCGATCTGCCAGTCCATGGGCACTGTCCTGGACCTCCATGCGACACTGAAGAGGAGTGTCAGCCATGACAGCCCCACAATGTCCAGAGCCTTCAGCACCTCAGGGCGAATCTCATCTGCCCCTGGGGCCTTTCCACTGAGGAGCTGTTCGACTACTTCAGAAACCTCTGTGATATTGGATTAAAGATGGAAGATTCATCCAGCTCAGTCTTCTCCATAGAGGACATGTTGGTCAGGTTTAGGAGCTCCACAAAGTGTTCCTTCCACCACCTGACAATATCTCCAGTAGAGGTCAGTAGTTCTCCAGCCCTGACAAGAACAGCCTCGACTAAGCCATGCTTTTTCCTCCTGAGTCATCTGACAGATTGCCAGAACTTCCTTGAGTCCGACCATAAGTCTTTCTCCATGTTCTCACTGAACTCCTCCCAAACCCGGGTTTTGGCTTCAGTGAAAGATCAATGTATGACATTTAATTGTGTTCTTATGATTAATAAGGATTGTTTTTAATATTTTAGAGATCAGGTAAAAAGTGTTCAGGTAAAATGGGCCGACTGATCAGCAAAACTGGATCACTCAAACTGCAAAGTGAGTAAATTCTGATAAAACAATCTCATTCATTTTAATTTTGAAACACATCTATGCACTATAACAATATAAGATTACATTACATGAAAGTATGTATTCACTTTTTGGCCTCTCTGGACTGTCTTCCTTCAATAACCTCATGCTCCCCTCTTCCTCTCCTCTCCCACTGATCATATTTACAGATTCTTCCCTTACAGACATCCTTTCTTTCTCTTTCTGTTTCTATACCCTCCTTTCTGTTTCTATACCCTCCTTTCTGTTTCTTTCTTACCCTTCTTTCTGTTTCTATACTCTCCTTTCTCTTTCTTTCTTACCCTTCTTTCTCTTTCTTTTTTACCCTTCTTTCTCTTTCTTTCTTACTCTATTCTCTGTTCATTTTCTTTTACATATTGTCTGTAATGATTAGATCTAGATGTTGCTTGCTTTACAATCTATCACTTCTATATATTTACATGCCTCTTTCACCTTTTCCCTCCTATGTTTGTGTGGTGTGTGTGTGTGTGTGTGCATAACTCATGTTGCCAGGCAACCAACCATGCAGTTTTCTTTAGAAGTCTTGATATGAGTCATTGTCCGTCCCGCCTTAGCAACCTCAGACCAGTCAAATCAATTGTTGCATATCAAATGCAGTTGTGGTAAATAATTTGCAGTCATTAGCTGTTAATCTTTAAAGAGCTAAGATGCTCAGACCTTATGGCCCATTTTACCTGATGGCCGAATTTAGCTGATATCACCCTGTCACTCTCTTTAAGTTTTTGTTTGCTGTGTTGTCTGGACTTTAGGGATCCATCACCTGGCCGCTATAACTGGAAAAAAGAAAAAAAAGTGTTTTATAAGTGTAATGTGGGTTAATTATGTTTCAAATACTTAAAAAAATATATAAGAAAAGCAATATTTCTCAGGTCAAGAAGTTTCATTGTACGGCTCACAATCTTTAACAACATTACGATGTCCTTTTAAGCAAGGATGATTGATTATTTGTATGTTCAGTGATTATCAATGTAAATTCTAAAAACTTATAGATTCAGTAGATTCAGTATGGATGCCAACATTCATGTTACTATTTACACTTTTTCTGCTTTGACAAGTCAAACTGTCTGCTGGGAAAAGGGTCAGCTGAGAATTAAGTACAGATGGTATGATATAAATGTTTATCCTCTCTGATGTAGTGATAATTTACCGTAAACCTTAAGTAATGCACATAACATTTGTAATATAGTTGTAATACAAAATTTCAGATTGATTTACAGAAAAGATTCTCAAGATGTTTACTTCATCTGCCTGAATGAGCTCAACATTATTCTATTATTAGTTTCATTTTGTATGCTCTGCAGTGTCTTCAGTGATCATTCACTTCTGCATTTTCCACCACAAACAGCACCCACAGACAGTTACACATCTCTGTTCTTGCTTAAACAACTTTAACAACCTTTCAAGGAAAATATAATGCAGCTTAATGCTACTCTATCTGGCATGAAGTGACAATACACTACAACAACTGAAAATAGACACCAAGTTAAAGTCAAAATGTGACATCAAAAAACTAATGCGGTTTGTACTAGATTGTTCACTGGAGGTTTTGTTGGGTTACGAGGAAGGAAGTGAACTTTTAGTGACAGAGCTGCATGCTGTGCGACTGACCACAACCCTCATAGTGACTAACAGTCTATTCTGTCCTCTTAAGCCTTCAATCTGTAAGAGGACTGCTGTTGATTTTGAGAGTTTATTTATATTTTGAATGTTTTTTGTTTTCTGTATTGTATGAATCTTAGAAATCAAAGAAAAAGTGAGGAATGTGTTCTGTAAGTATAATGAGGGTAAATTATGTTTCAAAGTGCAATATTTAAGAAACACTAGAAAAGCTGTTTTTCTCAGTTGTAGTTCCATCATACGGCTCACAATCTTTAACTACATTGTGATAATGTTTTGGTCCTCTGCAGCATTTATACCCCAGCTCTTCTCTTCAGTCTTTGCCAGGTCGTTCAGTCTGCTATAGTGATACAGCAGCGCCTGGGTCAACTCTTTAACCTTCTTTTTTGCATGTTGCTTCATATGTCAGTCTTCCCACTCTTAACTGTGTTCCTTTGTGCCTCAGGTTCAGTCCAGTGCCTGTCTGTTTGATCTCTTTGTTCAGCTCAACCTGACCCAGACCCCCTCTCTCCATTAACTTCCCACCTCAACTCTGAAATAAACTCTTTCAGTAACTTCAGCCATTCATGTCTAATTTCTAATCTTGCGTCAAAAAACCCTGAAATCCTCAGAGGAAACCTTGTATGCAAGTTTAATGTAAATCAGTGGTTTGTTGAATGATTATCAAAGTAAACATGACAGTGAAAGAATCTAATCAATATGTGTTATCAAAATAGTACCAATAGGTTCTGATATATCAAATATAATGAGTTGTAATGAAGAGATGCTTACTCAGGGGTTGTGTTGGATCTTTAGTTGACAACAGAATAGGGGTCTTGCGGATGTGGCTGGACGGGGGAGTAGAGAGGATTTATCTGGTCCTTAGAGTCAGCTCTGCTATCGTAAAGATCAACCTGTTGTGTTACTTGAGCTGAGATCTCTTCATACACAGGACCAGGGTTTAGCTGATAGAGAAACAAAATAAAAAATATCAGTATACAATATGTTGTATTTAAAGTTTTGTCTGATGCTCCAAAGAAATTCAATAGGAAACAATGAACACCATGATTTTGGAATGTATATTAAGTGAGTGTAACAGCAGATATTCGGTATCTTTATATTCGACTTTCATGATAAAGCAAATTAATAGCAATAAAAATACATTTCCCCATTCAGGGTTTCTCCAAGAGAATTATCAGCACTGACAATAATGATAAAATAGTGTTTAGTGACAAAAAAGAACCAGTGAGAAAAGCATTTAACCACTTAACACACGCCCCTGTTTTTTATGCTGTTAGCCTAAACGACATGCCCAAGTTGTGAGCAGCATAGATCCCACATAGTTTGAGACTCAGATATGTGTCTGGTATCATTGGAAAGGAAACACTCTCAGGATTCTTGTAAAAGTGTGATTCTGTGACTTACTGACAAAGAGTGGCAGAGGTTACAATGATGGGGTTGTTTACTCGCCCATAGGTTTGCCTTTACAATGACATGTGTACAGACATTCAGGGACCTCTCAGCAGGATATAGACACAATGAGGCCACAGCCACATGTCTTGGCTTCATGCAGTCCAAATTTGGAGTCAAAAGACCAAAAGATGAATTTTTCAGAATTATTTTTCAACAGGTATGTCCATGCGTTTTCCTCAGGTCCTTTTTGGAGACTCCAAATGGACACTTGGTTACCAAAGCTGTATAACCACAATCAAACACCTATAACTTCACAACCCCTTTGCCTACAATCAAAATCTTGGTCTCTAATGAAAGCTGACGCCATATTATTATTATTATTATTATTATTATTATTATTATTATTACATACAACCATATTTTTTTGTTTGGCCATATCTATCTATCTATCTATCTGTTTATTTTGGTATAAGTCATATGTCAAGTCGAAGAAGAACCAACCGTGTACCAAAATGCCGAGTGCGTAATGATATATAATTCAACTCTTTTACGCACCGGGCGCACGCCGGTTACGCTTGGAGTTTGTTTATGAACAGCCAAACTTAATAGCTTAGTGACATACGGTCATACACCGTTGGAAACCTCTGACTATTGGCTAAAAGGTTAGCAACTTCATTTCACCGAATATTTCCATAGGCTGGACCAGCTGTCAATCAAAGCCATGTCGTCATTGTTGTCGGTCACATGTCCTCATTGGCTTTGGAGACATGTACTGCCTAATCCTAGGCACCGATTGGCTTGTGTGTGGTGTCGTCAGAAGCAGGAGAGGCTCACGGTCGTAAACATCTAGTCACGTGTACTCTGAGATGGACGTGCAGGTCAGGAAATGACGTAAACGGACCGTATATGGTTTGTTGTTTGTGTTATTACGTTACGTGTTGGACTAAATACATGGACATATTGAGGAAAGTATTCCGTTTGTATGGAAACGGATTTCATATTTCACAAGAATGGATACTTGGCGAGCTGTACAGAAAGTGCCGAGTCATAAGATGATCGTTGTGGATAAAGGGAAGACTTTGAAGGTATGTAGGCATTATAGCTTTTCTTACTTAGCTCAGGGGCTAGCCGAGCTAATCGCTAATACTATTACGGCTGTGAGCAACCATATAAGTCGTGGGTGGTCTTGAATGAATCAGGAGAATCTAAGCTTTCCAACGATGTACGGCATGAATATATATGTTTAAGGGTTGGTGTTTAAAACATTCAGAAGAACTTGTGGCTACCTCCTAACATCCGTCCCGTTCCGTAGACGGAACAGCGTGCGTTAAGTGGTTAAAAGGGTTTGTGTGCAATTGTGTTATGTAAAGTAGAAGAATTGTTTAAATTATTTTATTTACCTCCATATTGTCTGATGTTTCAGGTCTAGGAGAATGTCTGGAGGACCTATTTCTCCTGCTTAGTGAAATGAGAAATGAAATATAAAAACAAATAGATGATGTCAGGTTAGTGTGTAAATATCATGACTCTGAAACAAAGCTCAGTGTTTCTCACCTAATCCAGAAGAAGACAGCGAGTGGCATTATAACCAGGAGAGCAGCAACAACTCCTGCAGCTGCTGCTGTTAATGTTCCTGTAATACTTTGAACAGTTAGAGTCTTTTCACCAGAGATGATGTTTTGGTGGGTTTTGACAGCACAGGAGTAGTTTCCTGCATGTTGAATGGTGACTGGGTCTAGAACCAGGTGTTTGTTTTGGCTCTCTGGCTCCGTCAGACGTCGACTGTTCAGGTACCAAATGTAGTTTGTGTTGTCAGTCAGAGGACAGCTGGTACTGCAGGTCAGTGTGACTCTCTGGCCCTCTGTCACCACAGCAGGATGCAACTTAACCTCCAAACCTGAAAGATGATTAGATTGGACAGTAAATGTAAAACCAAACCAAACCAGATGACTGTTTAGGAATGAAAAGACTCTTGAGTGTATAAGGGATGGATAGCTTTATGTAACTAAAACTACAGTAAAATCAACATCATACTCAAAAACAGTGTTTTGTAGAAGATGGGACATGAACCACAAACTCCTGAGTCAGAGTCACAGCCTTTGTACGTCCATCCATCCATTCTGACCTCCTCTCTAACTATGGTGGCTGAGAGAGCTCAATGCAAGTTATAAAAACACAAACAGATGAGGATATGCATCTCTTTGACACATATGTGACATAAAGAAATCCACTGCAAATTCATAAACAATGTAGAGAGCAGTAAATAGGCTACACTCAATATCATGGAATTGCAAATTTGACACTAGAACAAACATTATTATCTTGTTTTGTTTTTTTTTGGACACCAAAAAACAACACACACTTCTTTAGTCTTGTGACTTCCATTTTGTTCTGTATGACTTTAAATGTTTCTATTTGCTTGTGTTCCCCATATTTGAGGCACATTTCTTTATGGAATTAAATGACACTTGATAATGTTTTAATTAGACCATGAGAAGAAAAGATAAAATATTTATTTGTTTAAGTTAACGGATATTAATTGGACATGGAATTAAGATTCATCTATAAATGTTCCTAAAACAGTGAATAATAGGACCATGATTTGCACTGTGCATGATTTATTGTGAGACATCTAAGAAATCACTGGTCTGATTTTGACTAAACACAGATACATCTTTACACTATATTGTTATGAATTTCAGGTGTTGCCTGATCCTGCATACAGCTTATTGTGTGTCATTAATTAAACTACAGTTACGTTATTCTGACTGTCTACTCTTTTGCAGCTGTTATCATATTAAACATGAACCAGCCTTTGATCTCTTGTCATTAATGAGTAAAGTCTGCTGACTGCTGTCAGTACATGGTGAGGAAGCAGCAAAGTCTCTGTTGAAAAGTACACAGACAGAAATTACCTGAGACACTCAGAGTCACTCCAAGTCGATTACTCGTCCATCCTCCATCATCTTTTTGGAGTCTGAATGTGTATTCTGCTGAGTCATTCTTCTTCAGGTTGTTGATTCTCAGGATGTGCTGGTTGTTCATGTTGTCAACATACTGCACACGGCCTGCATCCTCAGTCGGCTTAACAGCTTCCATCTTACCACTTCTCTTTATTTTATACCAAACTTTAGATCTGGGCTTCTTGTTGTCAGGATACAAATATTGACTTAAAATGTCCACTGAAGAGCCTTCCAGGGCGCAGATTCTCCTTCTGATATAATTTACACTCCAGCAGCTCTCATCATTAATACCTGAAATATAAATTAAAGATTTAAAGAAAGGTCACCTAAAATAACTGCTAAATATTTGATTGTCTAATAATTAAAAATCAGTGATGGAAGTTGTTTTCTGCAAATTCTTCATCAGAAATATCACTCTAAAATGAAATAGGTATGTATTTATACATTTCTAATGTGTAGTGATTATTACAATTATTCAGACTGTGATTTATAGCATCACAAGTGAGTCATACCAACTCAAACACCAATCAGCATTCTAATAATGCACACTGCTTACTGACTAAATCCTCTGACAGTATAAAGGAAAATTCAATATTATATTATTCATATCATATTTCATATTGCCCATTAATCATGCAAACTGTCATGTTAGTGTAAGTTATAACAGACTGTAAGTTGGTTTATACTCACAGACTTCAGCAGAGTGCAGATCCTCGTGATCTTTGACAGCACAGAAGAAGATATCAAGAGAGGAGCGGGAAACTGAAAGCTGCTGTTTCTTCTCATCTTTCATTAAGTGTCTGCTCTTGTACCACCTGTAGACAGTTTGTCTGTCAGCCAGTGGACAGCTGGTGTTACAGGTCAGTGTAACATGGTTCACATCTGCAGGAGTCATTTGAAGGCCTACTTCTGTTGGGAGATGTTAAATACATTATTAACAGTTCATAGGTGCCATGTTGAATTAAATTAAAAATAATATATTGATTACAAAAAATATTAAAGCGTGGTTATTCCAGAAAAGAAGAATGTGTTGAATTGTAGTAAGTATTTTGGTAAGATATTATAATTGCGCGTGGTGAGAGTGGTATTTGTGTAAATGTTTGTGGATGTTTAGAGAAAGTTAACCTCTGGGATATGTGATGGAGCAGGACTCATCCACTGATGTCTGCTTTTCAGAGCACATTCTTCCTTTAGCGTAGGTCACAGTAAAGCAGGTCGATGTGACAGAATCTGAACAAAAACAAATAGTATTTAGTAATTTAACTGATGAACCCTTAGTTATAGTATTTCATAGACTTCATAATGTAAATCAAAGCTTAATAGTAAAAATGTTAAAATAGTGTTTAACTAGAGGTTTTGTAACATGATGAGGAGCCAAATGTTGTCACTCACCCACTGAGACTTCAGGAGCTCTGAGATGCTCGTAGCCTTTGACAGCACAGGAGTATCTGACTGCTTCCTCACTGCTGACCAGCTGTTGGTACCAGGGAGACCAGTCCTGATAGAGAAACTCTCTGTTCTTGTACCAGATGTAGGCTGCAGGGTTTTCAGTCAGAGGACAGCTGGAGCTACAAATCAGTGATACTGTCTGTCCCTCTGTGGCAGGAATCACCTTCACCTGCAGGTCTGAGATGATGGTGAATAACGTGAGAGTTCATAGACTGATTTCATTCTTAAAGTAACACATTAGTGACAAACACCGTACCTGTTATGTGTAGGAGGACTTCACTATGTGAGCAGACTTGTGTGTATTCTGCACTCTCCGAACAGCAGTAAACCTTTATATCACTCTCTGTCAGATCTTTGATTGTTAGACTGTAGTTACGTTTTTCAGACATTTTGTACTTTACATGATTTCCATCTGCAGAGAGCTCATTGAGAACATGATTGGATCCATTCCAGTGTGTGGTGAACCATTTGATGTTTGAAGTGTGATGTTGAGCTGAGCAGGGCAGATCCACTGATGAACTATTTAAAGCACAGATGCTGTTTGCTTGTCCCTGAACCCCTTTAACAGAAACAAACATCTGGATCGATTTAAAATAATGAAAATATAATTATAATATTCTTCTAATACTAATCACTGAATATTTTCAGATTGATATATTATAAATGAAGGACATTTGTTGTATAATATTCAAGCTGTACACATTTTAACTGCTATAATCAAATAAAACATTTTTTTAACAGATTGCAATTAATAATCTCATATTGTATATATCATGTTTACAGTCATTAAACAAGAAGAGAATAAACAATAATTCATACCTGAGATGCACAGAATGAAACCCATAAACACACAGCCAGCTTCTGTCAACAACATGGCTGCTGTAGTCTCTCCGCTTCTGAACAGAAAGTTGATTATATTATTTATTTAATGGCCTTACCACACCTGCTGTGCTTATGAAAGCTCATAAAACATAAAAATTACAAGTAAAATCAAAATCAACAGCAGTCCTCTCACAGAGTAAAGGCTTAAGACGACAGAATACACTGTTCTTCATTCTGAGAGTGGTGGCAGACACCAAGCAAGCAGCTCTGTGAAATTCACTTCCTTCCTCTTTGTAACCCAATGAAACATCAAGAAAAGAATCTAATAGAAAACTTTGACCTCAACTTGAGGGTGTCATCAGTTTTCTTCCTCTATATCTCAGCACAATCACTATTTTCAGTTTTTATATTGTATTGGCTCTTCATGCCAGACATCGTAGTGTTGAACTACTTTATATTTTCACTGAAACATTGTAAAAGTTGCTTAAGTGAGAACAAAGAGATGTGAAGCTGTCTGGGGGTGTTTTATTGTGGTGGAAACTATATAAGTTGATGGTTACTTAATGCACTGCAGAGCATTCAGAATAAAACTAATAATAGTCTAATATGTTGTAAATCCAGAACATCTGAAGAGCTCATTCAAGCAGATGAAGTACAAATCTTGAGAGCCTTTTTGGTGGCTGGCAGACATGCTGCATGTAGCTCTGATACTATCAATGAACCTCCTTCCTCATTATAGTTCTCAGTAAAATGAAACCACAGATAAACAATTGATGTAGTGCAGCAGTTGTTTAGTTGTTTGATGTCATATTAAAATAGAAAACCTTTATATTTACTTTAAGGTGTCATTGTTTCTCATTTTACGTACACATTGGCTTATCATGCAACATGCAGCAGAGTTAAACTGCATCAAATTGTTGTCATAAAAAGGTGATAAGGTGAGAGATGTGGGGCTGTCTGTGGTTCACAGTGAGAAAAACAAAAAACACTTGTGAAGAGGAAGTTGCACACATAGTTTTTATTATCATATCAAACACTGAAGAACATGCAGAGTCGAACATGTTTCTGAAAATAAGTTTTACAAAAGCTATTTTACAGTTACAGCTGCAAATCAACCAGAAAGTAACACAACATGAAGCTCATCAGAAAAAAAGTGCTTCATTAAGCTTATCTGGCATTGTATTGTGTTCTGACAATGTCACTGCTCAATCTACATGAGACATATAAGTATTGTGTACAGTTAGATCAGTCTGTTCAGTCATCACTTGAGATGCTGCTTCATCTGCCTCTACTGGAGCTTTCAAACACTCTGATTCAGCAGTGAAACAGTTAATAATGAACATAAATCTGTGGCCTTATCACCTCTGATTATGTTTTACTGGACTGAATTGACTAAAAATATTTACAAAACCGATGTATTATATACTCATAATATATGATTAGAATGTATATTAATTATGTTTCAAAAAATATACAAAACAGTTTTTCTCAGACACAGTTTCATCATACAGCTCACAATCTGGTAACCTTGTAAGCAAGTTTCATGGAAATCCAATCAGTGGTATTTTCAATTATTATTAATGTAAACATCACAGCGAAAGAAGCTAAGTTTTATCAAAATAACACAAGTAAATTCATAGAAATCAACCTGTAATACGGTCATTTATTGCGACAAATGAAAATACAGTATTACTTGGCACTGAAAGCTCCACTCTAAGATACTCCCTGGATTAGCCAGCAGCATGCTGAGCTAAAAACAGGAAGCGTGATACAAAACACCAATGCCAAACGCCCAAGCTAAGCATCAGCCAGACGATGGATAAATCTATGTGTAGCAGTGAGCATGCTGCAGACATCAGCTGCACAAACTTCTGAGGGATGCAAGCATGCAACCCAGGAGAGGTCATATTACATATATTAGCAATGAACCCCTGTTAACCACTTTAAATGAAGCATTAATATTTACAAAATGATGACAGAGTCCTTCAGTCTTTGCACTCATAGCCTGTTGAGCTGCAATGATTTCATTTACTCCCAGGCAACGTAATGTTCCTGAAGACCAGTGACCCCTGGCTTTTAGAGTAGATGCAGGAAAACAGGCAGCTGCAGATATAGTTGCACCAATGCGGAAGGAGTGAGAGGTGTTCAGTTCAGAGGGGAGGCCACATTGTTTACAGAGGAGATGGAGGCGTGCAGTAAACCAAGACCTTGACATAGCCTTCCTCTGTCAGTCGGGAGCAGGGTCAGTCTTGACTTGCCTGAGGACGCCACTTCAGGTACCAGGTTATAGAGGATAGAGGACAAAAGCAGTATTAGTTTGAGAGATAGTCGATTAACCTTTACTCCTCCTGTTTGATTTTTAAATGTTTAATAGGTGGATGGTGAACATGTGAGTGACCTTCACAAATTGGACCTCAGTGAATTTTAATTGAATACCCCTGATCTAAAGCAACATGATCATTAAGTTTATCCAGGTCCAGCAATCTAGATATGAATGATCTGCCCTGGGGAATCATTCTCATGGTGAAGTTAAGGAGGCCTAATAAAGACAGCAAGTCGCATTTCGTTATAGACACTGCGTCTAACACGCCTGTATGGCTTCCTGAATGCAGGCCAGTTTTGGAGGGAAAAGATGCTAGCATGAAGTTGTGGTGGACTACAGTTCCCAGGGTTCTGTGCGGCGTGACGTCAATCGGGAGTGCGCTGACGTCAGTGGTTGCAGCTGGATCCAGCAGTGGCGCTGAAGTTGAAGTTTGGAGAAGACAGCTGGAGCGGGATTTTTGAAGTTGGAGGCGTACATCCCCCTCACCTAGGGAGGACTGGATGCTGAGCAGAGTCTCATCTGATGATCTGTGTTTGGTCTGAGTCTCGTCCTTTTAGCCGGGGTGATAATAACTCTAGCAGGAGTGGAGGCAGGTGTATTTGCCCTAACGTAACATTTACAGCAGTGTGAGGGCAGTTCTTCTTTGACGTGCAGTTTTTTGGGAATGTAGGAATTAACAACAGGAAGAGCATTCTGGTCCTGGAGGTTTGCAACGAAAATTCAAAAAGCTCTTCATAGCAGCCCATCAAAAGAGGAGAGACATTACTAAAAAGGAGATATGGGTTCTCCAGGAAACTGGTTGGATAAGAGCGGCAAGGTAGGGATAATGTGTCCCGGTAAGAGAACACGGAGGCGGTCAGATAGATGTATCCTTCATTTATTTAGCTGTGGTCTGCAACAATAATACAAACAAATAAACAATCATTTTACTATCATATAAACAGTAAACTAGCTTAACACTGTACTAGCTTAATATTAGTTGTACAAACAATAATGTAATAATCATTAAACATCACCTAATAATCACACTCACCACTTCTCATTTACACACAGCAGGAAAACAGGAAAATGATGTGAAGGAAAACTCTGCTCTTGACCGCATGGAAGAAAGGAAAACACTAACGGAGCAGAAGCATGCACACAGGTGGTGCATTCAGGAACGTCAGTAAAACTGAGACACATTCGATAACGTGGGACAAATAAGTTCTCCATACAAACACGCTATAAACAACTAAATCTCTCTTGAACAATGTGGGCTTTCGAACACAGCCGCCCCCGACTGTCAACATTGACAGTTGAATCCAAGGTAGAAAGGTCACTCAGGTAAGTAAGTCCTCGGTTTCCTCATCTTCAAGCTTGGGGAGTTGGACCAAGCGAGCTACTGGTCGAATGTATGTCCGATCCTTGACCTTCACAGCAGCAGTCCGAATACGCCCATCAGCTCCAGGATAAGTATCCGTCACCTTACCGACGGGCCATGAAGCTCGTGGGAGTTGGGGATCCACGATGAGCACCACTTGGTTTGGCATGAGGCATTTCCCATCCTTCTGCCACTTCTGTCGCTTCTGTAAAGTAGGCAAGTAGTGACTAATGAACTTGGACCAGAAGTGGTCAACAAGGACTTGACTATGTCTCCATCTGCGATTTCCAAGGGTGTTGCTTAGGTCATAAACTGCTTGAGGGAGTGAGGCATCGTAGCGTCCCATCAGCAGAATGCTAGGTGTGATGGGATCCGGATCTGCTATGTCTGATGAAACATAACCAAGAGGCTTAGCATTCAAGATGCCTTCCACTTCCACTAGCACTGTCTGGAGCACCGTTTCAGATACAGTCTGGTCTTTAAGTACAACCTTGAGGGCAGTCTTTACAGACCTTACCTCTCTCTCCCATGCTCCACCAAAGTGGGGAGCACTGGGAGGATTGAAGCAGAAGGTGATCTGCTGTTCTGCCAGCTGTTCCTTTAGAGAAGGAGTCATCGCTTCAAAGGCTTCACGTAGCTCTCTAGCTCCACCGACAAAGTTTGTCCCATTGTCGGACAGGAGCTCAAAGGGTTTGCCTCTTCTGGCTATGAAACGACGCAATGACATCAAGAAAGCGTCAACATTGAGGCTGTCAAGGAGGTCCAAATGCACGCACCTGGTTGTCATGCACTTGAAGACTATGCCCCAGCGTTTCTCGGTTCGTCGTCCAATCTTCACCGTGAATGGTCCGAAGCAATCGACACCAGTCGAATAAAAGGGTGGCTTATACAGCCGTAGACGAGCTGGTGGCAAATCCGCCATCTTAGGGACTGAAGGATTGGCTCGCCATGACTGACAATGCATACAGTTGTTTTGGTACCTCTTGACCGCTTCCCTACCACGCAGAATCCAAAATCGGCGACGCAGTTCAGCCAGGACTCTCTCTGGTCCAGGGTGCAGGAGCGTTTCGTCGAAGTCCTGGATGATGAGCTTAGTCAGAGGATGCTTTGGGTCTAGTAAGACCGGGTGGATTGCGTCTGTCTCTAGCTGTTCAGCTCTTCGGAGTCTCCCACCGACTCTAAGGAGTCCTGTCTCCTTATCATACTCAGGAGATAGTGAGCCCAGCCGGCTATGGGAAGGTAGGGGTCGGTCTGACATGAGAGCCTTAACCTCCTCGGGGAATGACATAGACTGGGCTTGCTTTAGATGGAGATTCTCTGCTTTGATGTAATCAGCTGCCTCAATAGATGAACTGGTGCCTGGATCAGCCGCCCCGTGCAGGGATCGCACTGTTGCTTGCATGAGGTCCTTCCATGTAGAGAGCAAGCTGACATCAGGAAGCTGAAGAGAGGGGTCAACAGTCACATGTGCGCAGAAAGAGGACTTCTTCAGTTCACTATCCTCTGGCTCTGGATAGACAGATGGATTGATAGGCCAATGATCCTCAGAACAATGAAGGAAGTCAGGACCTTGGTGCCAACGGTGTGGTCGGGAGAGTTCCTTTAAGGTCTTGCCACGCGTGATGTCGTCAGCGGGGTTATTGGCACTGTCCACGTACCTCCAGTTGCTCACATCTGTAAGGTTCTGGATCTCGGCCACACGAGTGCCCACAAAAACCTTGTAACTACAAGATTCTGACTGGATCCAGTGGAGGACTGTTGTGGAGTCCGACCAGAGTGTGACCTTCCTGATAGGTAAGGTGAGCTCAGTTTGGATGACACGAGCTAGTTGAGCACCAGTGAGCGCAGCACTCAACTCCAACCGAGGGATGGATAGTTGCTTCTTTGGTGCCACACGGGATCTGGCTAGGATGAAAGCAACATGAATTTCCCTATGATCATCCTCCGTTCGCAAGTAAGCAACAGACCCGTATGCTCTCTCAGAAGCGTCGCAGAAAATGTGGAGATCTCGGATAGATGTAGGAGAGTCTGCGGAGGCTGGTGCATAGCATCTTGGGATTTCCATCTGAGCCAGGTCGGGAATTTCCTGTTCCCATGTTAACCATCTGTCTCGCAGGCTCTGTGGTTGAATTGGGTCATCCCAACCGATTCTTTCCTTCCAAAGGTCCTGGACGAGAATCTTGGCTCTTGTTGTAAATGGAACAATGTACCCTAACGGGTCGTACTGACATGCAAGTACCTTGTAAACGGTCCTTAACGTGGGTTCTGTTCTCTCTGCTGGTCTGTGTTTGTACTTCAGTGAGTCGCGGAGGCAGTCCCATCGCAATCCAAGAGTTGGCTCCTGTAGGTCTGTACTGGATTGGGAGAGCCATAGCTCACTGCTCTCAGACCGTACATCAGGTGGAAGATGCTCAATGACAGCTGGAACGTTGCTAGCCCACTGGCGTATCTCGAAACCGCCGGAGTGGAGCAGCTGGCACAGCCTGTCTACCAGGTCCTTAGCTTCCTCTTTTGAATGCACACTGTGGAGACAGTTATCCACGTAGAATGACTGCTCAACACAGTCCGCGAGGTCGCTGTTGGTTTCCTGAACGTGCCGCTGCAGGGCGTAGATGGCACAACAAGGACTGCAAGTAGTGCCAAACGGTAGGACTTGCCATTCATAGATCTTTGGCTCCTCCGTCCTCTGCATCCCCCGCCAGATGAAACGCAGGACTGGTTTGTCAGTTGGCAGCAAGCGTATCTGGTGGAACATACCCTTTATGTCTCCACTCACTGCCACTGGATACTGCCGGAACCGAATGAGGACTCCGAGCAACGATGGGCCTAAAGTAGGTCCGGGCAGGAGAAGGTTGTTGAGGGACTTCCCGTCGTACTGGAAAGAACAGTTAAAGACTATTCTGTTCTTGTTGTTATGCCGCACCATATGGTGAGGGATGAACCAAGACTCGGGGGTTGACATAGCTGCCTCTGGTGGCACAACTGCTACATAGCCCATCTTCTCGAGCTTCTGGATCTCCTGACAGTATACCTTGGCTCGTTCTGGTTCTTTGGCAAGTCTCCGCTCTGTACTTCGGAGGCTAGGTAACACTGCTTCCATAGGAGCCTGAAGGTTTGGAGAGTTGGCTCGACGAAGCAATGGCGTGGCATATCTCTGTATCCCACCAACAGTGACCCTGATGGTGGACGTCTCAAGAAGGTTCAGGGCTTGCTGGTCTTGCTTTGACCGGGTTGCTTGCTTCTCACTCATAAAGGGGAGAGTGTCAATCTGCCATAGCCGCTCTACGTTCTTTAGGAGCTCACAGGTAGGCATGACCGTTGCGGTGAACAAGCATTGCTGTTCGGATGAAGCTATGTGGTCCGTGCTGGTGGGACCTTGGAGCGACCAACCAAGTTTGGTGTGGACTGCAATGGGTCCTCCTGGTGGGCCCAAATGCACCGGCTCTATAGGTGCAAGAAGATGAGGCATGTCAGATCCGATGAGCAACAGAGGTTGGACATGGTCGACAGGAGGCAGAGGTAAGTTGCGGAGGTGTTTATACCTCCGTTGGAGGATTGACACTGGATAAGAGTGTTCTGACAAGCCTAGATTGTCAGATGTGAATGCTTGACGTACGTGATGCTTCTCAGCAGGTTCGATCGGGGAAGATACATGAAAAGTCACTGAAGCACCGTGCAGCTGCACTACGTCCTGGTGAACAGTCCTGATGGTAAGCGTTTCAGGATGTAATGTGAGGTTCAGATGTTGGACAGCTGATGGCAGGATGATGCTTCGCTCAGAGCCATCGTCCAGGACTGCGTAAGTCTCTAAGACTCGGTTCCCATTGTGAAGTAGGACTTTCACGATTTTCAGCATCACCTTGGGGGATCTGTTTGGTCTATCTAAGTACACCTTTGTCGTGGGGGCAGTCACCATCAGCACACTCTTCTGTGTTTGCTGGACTGCATCATGTAGTATAGTCAGATGCTGCTCCTTGCAGACATTGCAAGGTCGCTTGAGGGTACAAACGTCAGGCTTGTGATATCGTCCACACCTCCAGCACCGTTGCCCGTCTGTTAACCAATCCACCATCTGTGCTGTGGTCAACGTCTTGAACTTGAGGCAACCGTTTAAGAAATGCTCTTTGTTGTTGCAGTGTGGGCAGTATGGTTGAGGTTTAGATGAAGGCCTAGGCTGGGCAGGCCGTCCTTTGGAGCCTCGCTGATCACTAGCAGCCAGGAAGAATGCTGTGGGTTTCTCCTTTGGTATAGTGAGAGGACGTTGATCCCTTTTGGTTGGCTTGGGAGCCTCATAGTGGTAGAGTGAAGCTGCTCTACCTGCGATGCGCTTGGCCTGAGATTTCATCTGTAGCCAGGAGCTCAGATCTGGTAAAGTATAGGTTTGGTCAGTTCCTGTCCGAAGAATGCCTTGGTTCAGACAATATTCTACGAACCCATCGCGATAACTTGGTGGCATCTTGCTCAGCAGTCGGTCAACGTGGGATCCACATCTTAGCTCGTAGCCGTTCTGTCCCTCCAGAGTCCTAAGCATGCCTACTAGTGACTGGATCGACAAGGCGAACTCATCAAAGGCTTCAGAGTCTCCAAACCTGATGGCTGGGGCGTTCAGGATTGCGCCTAATTCACTTTGGACGAACTGGCGGGGTTGACCATACTTGTCCTGTAGAGCTTGCATAGCCATGGTGTACGGCTTAAGGTCGTGCATGTATGCTTTAGCGAGTTGGAGTGCACTATGAAGTTTCAAGTGTCCCAGGAGCACCTGATACTTGTACTGCTCATTGAGGTGCTGATGGCTATTTAACAAGTTGTCAAGGGCCATCTTCAGTAGGGCAAAGTCGCTTTCTTTACCACTCTCGAATATGGGGATCATCGGTTTCGGGATGCCATAGGACGAAGCAAGGATTGGAGAAACATCGGGCACTTGTGGACTGGGTTGAGTCAAAGCTGGAGTGGCGTATGACAGTGTTTGTACAGGGTGAATGAAGGCATTCGGCTGATGGTAGTTTGCTGCCACCGAGCTAAGAGGTAGGGTCGCAGGAGGATGAGCTAGTTGTAGCAAGGGAGATGAAGCCAGCATTATTGGAGGTGGAGCTACACGTTGAGTAGCAGGAGGGAGAGCCGTGTCTCGAACGGGAGGCGGAGCCAAGCGTTGCGCTGGGAGTAGAGGCGGAGCTACGTGTTGCACTAGGGGGGGAGCCACCTGAAGTGGAGGCAGAGCCCAGGGACCCTGTGGAGGCGGAGTCACGTGTGGCACTGGAGGCGGGGCCACCTGGAGCGGAGGCGGAGCTACAGCACCCTCTGGCGGCGAAGTCACGTGTGGCGGAGGCAGAGCCACGGGTAGCGCCGTAGGCGGAGCCACTTGAACCTCTGGAGGCAGAGCGGCCGACACCAGTGAATGAGTTGAATGGGCAGGAGAGGCTCTTGCACCATCTGGTTCTTGTGCTTTCTCTTTAAGAAGAGATGTAACCATCTTAGCTATTTCCAGATCGTTAGCTCTCTTCTTTATTTGTCGCCGTTGTTCAAGTTGCTTTGTTAATGATTCTCGGGTGCTAAGAACTTCCTCCTGTAGCTTTTGGGCCTCTCTGGCTTGAGCTTGAAGTCGCTGATACTCTACTTGGACGAGTTGGTCCTCTTCCACCTGCTGCTGCAACTCCTCAAGCTCTATCTGCTTTACTCGCTCTTCAAGCTGGGCTGCCTCAAGGTCTGAGAGAGATGGGAATGTCCTTTGGGATGCACGTGAGTACCTTGTGAGTCTGGAATTGGAGGTCCGGGAAGAACGTGTTCGCTCACTGTGTGAATGTCTGGTGGAGGGAGCTGGCTGTGTGGCTTGGTTTTGTCCCTCTGGAGGGAGAGTTGCAGCCACGTAGTCGCTCAGGTATGATGGAGGGTGTCGTTCCCTCTGTGAAACACGTTGGGGTGCAGGTTCAGTCTGCGCATCCACGTTTGTTGGTTCCATACCTTGATTGATGCTCTTATCCGGCTCGAAGGACCATAAAAAGGAGATATGGGTTCTCCAGGAAACTGGTTGGATAAGAGCGGCAAGGTAGGGATAATGTGTCCCGGTAAGAGAACACGGAGGCGGTCAGATAGATGTATCCTTCATTTATTTAGCTGTGGTCTGCAACAATAATACAAACAAATAAACAATCATTTTACTATCATATAAACAGTAAACTAGCTTAACACTGTACTAGCTTAATATTAGTTGTACAAACAATAATGTAATAATCATTAAACATCACCTAATAATCACACTCACCACTTCTCATTTACACACAGCAGGAAAACAGGAAAATGATGTGAAGGAAAACTCTGCTCTTGACCGCATGGAAGAAAGGAAAACACTAACGGAGCAGAAGCATGCACACAGGTGGTGCATTCAGGAACGTCAGTAAAACTGAGACACATTCGATAACGTGGGACAAATAAGTTCTCCATACAAACACGCTATAAACAACTAAATCTCTCTTGAACAATGTGGGCTTTCGAACAATTACATTACGCCACCTGTTTTAAATCAAAGGAGGGGTTTCTCTTGCTAGACGGGAGCTACGATGGACAGTACTTCTGTCTTCTGACCTTTTTTCTGATCCTTCTCATCTTTGGGTTTCAAAGACACATCTTCATCCATAACAGATCGATCATCCAGCTCAAGAAGTGACATGACGAGCGCAGAGATGGTAAGCAATGAAATAACACAGTAGAAGTTTTTAGCTGTCATACCTTGAACCAGCAAAGGTGTAGTATGATCAGTGTAGGTGGGAGTCATATTTAAAAGAGCCGCCTTATTGTGAGAATGGCTGTGATTGGTGTGTGACTGATAAGGTGATTCAATCAAAGCTAACTCAATGCTTCATTAAGCTACATAACTCTTATTTCATTCCACTATAATAATGAAGAGATGCTTACCGTATTGGATCTTAAGTTGACAGCAGAACGGGGGTCCTGCTCCTGTTCTCGGGGCTGATGGTGGAGTAGATATCTTTCTGGGTGTTAGAGAAGTCAAGTCTGCTATAGTGATGATCAGTCTGCTCTGTGCCTTGAGTTGAGATGTTTTCATACACAGAACCAGGATTTAGCTGATGAAGAAACAAAAAAAAATTCAGTATACAATATCTTGTATTTAAAGTTTTGGCTGATGCTCCAAAGCAGCAATAGGAAACAATTCAAAGTATAACACAATGGTTTTGGAATTTATATTAAGTGAGTGCAACAGCAGATATTTGGTATCTTTATATTCCAGTTTCATTTTACTGTAAAGTAAATTGTTTAAATCATTTTATTTACCTCCATATTGTCTGATGTTTCAGGTCTAGGAGAATGTCTGGAGGACCTCTTTCTCCTGCTTAGTGAAATGAGAAATGAGAATATAAAAGCAAATAGATGATGTCAGGTTAGTGTGTAAATATCATGACTCTGAAACAAAGCTCAGTGTTTCTCACCTAATCCAGAAGAAGACAGCGAGTGGCATTATAACCAGGAGAGCAGCAACAACTCCTGCAGCTGCTGCTGTTAATGTTCCTGTAATACTTTGGACAGTTAGAGTCTTTTCACCAGAGCTGATGTTTTGGTGGGTTTTGACAGCACAGGAGTAGTTTCCTGCATGTTGAATGGTGACTGGGTCTAGAACCAGGTGTTTGTTTTGGCTCTCTGGCTCCGTCAGACGTCGACTGTTCAGGTACCAAATGTAGTTTGTGTTGTCAGTCAGAGGACAGCTGGTACTGCAGGTCAGTGTGACTCTCTGGCCCTCTGTCACCACAGCAGGATGAAACTTAACCTCCAAACCTGAAAGATGATTAGATTGGACAGTAAATGTAAAAAAGACAAATCATCTCAAAAGTCCTCATACTGAAAGTACAAACTAGGTTTATTACAGTCTTTAAAAACAACCCAGATGACTGTTCAAGAACAAAAGCGACTTAACTTCAGGTACAAGAAAGTTTAAGCAATTTAAAAAACTGCAGTTAAAACTTTTTTGACTGTCTAGTCTTTTGCAGCTGTTATCATATTAAACATGAACCAGCCTTTGATCTCTTGTCATTAATGAGTAAAGTCTGCTGACTGCTGTCAGTACATGGTGAGGAAGCAGCAAAGTCTCTATTGAAAAGTAACACAGACAGAAATTACCTGAGACAATCAGAGTCACTCCAAGTCGATTACTCTTCCATCCTCCATCTTTTAGGAGTCTGAATATGTATTCTGCTGAGTCATTCTTCTTCAGGTTGTTGATTCTCAGGATGTGCTGGTTGTTCATGTTGTCAACATACTGCACGTGGCCTGCATCCTCAGTCGGCTCGACAGCTTCCTCTTCACCACTTCTCTTTATTGTATACCAAACTTTAGAGCTGGGCTTCTTGTTGCCAGGATACAAATATTGACTTGAAATGTTCACTGAAGAGCCTTCCAGGGCGCAGATTCTTCTTCTGATATAATTTACACTCCAGCAGCTCTTGTCATCAATACCTGAAATATAGATTAAAGACTTTAAGTAGGGTTTCCCTAAATAACTACTAAAGTAGCCTTAAAAAAATCTGTGGTTGAAAATGTTTATTCTATATTTTTCACTAATTTCATAAATGTTTGAATTTATACAGTAATACTATAGGTGTTTAAAAGGGTAACTTTGATTTAAAATTTAACACTTTTTGGTTAAAATCCAGAAGTCTTCAGTGCAAGTTTATTTTGATGTTGAGTAAGGATGGGCATGATTAATCGATGATCGATAATTGATCGTTAAGAATTTTGTCAAACGTGTGAAATTTTTATTGATCAAACACTGGTATCCAATACAGGTTGTGCTGTGTGGTCTTGAAGCAATGCACTGAATTTCACTATGTGGCAGTAATGAGACATCTTACCAACAAGGACGAAAACCTACCAGCTGCTGTAAATATCAAAGGTAAACATAAAGAGGTCAATGCGAAGTTTTCAAACTAAAAAAAAAGGCTGGCTAAGTTAGCGCTACTTTGTTTTCAGCTGTTCTCCAGGCTGCGCTCACTGACCCAGTGAATCAGTAGGATGGAGTTACTTTACTTTGTTAGGAGTGAACACTCGCCACTGCAGCAGCATTTAAGTAGTTTTAAGCATAATTGTGAAGTAACGCTAGTCACTACCTCTTTCTTTCTCGGCTGGGTGCATTTTGGAGTCGTTTAACGTTACATTTGGGCAAAAACAATTAGTCCTGAGTAATATTGTGTTTTTGATTAAGTTGATTAAGATTTTTTTTTTATTGAAGTGTTTCTAAAAGAGGCTCAGTTGTGTTTAAGAGCACCGTAGCGACTGATATGTGAAGAGGTTTTGGCTAACCCTAACCCTAACCCAGCCTCGGACTCAGCTGCTTCTACAAGCGCTGCAGGTTGGACTATAAGTTATTGGAATAAATATTTAATTGACGAGAAACATGTAGAAAAAAAATGAATTAAAAATTAATCGATAGAAAAATCATAATTCATTTTATTTATTATTAACACTATAAAGTATAGCCTAAAAATGAAAATTAGGTTGAAAATGTCGTACTGTAGTGTTTGATGTTTAGACATGATTGAAGTCATCATATTTCATATTGGTTTATACTCACAGACTTCAGCAGAGTGCAGATCCTCGTGATCTCTGACAGCACAGGAGAAGATATCAAGATACAAGTGGGACACTGAAAGCTGCTGTTTCTTCTCCTCTTTCATTAATTGTCTGCTCTTGTACCAACTGTAGACAGTTTTGTTGTCAGCCAGTGGACAGCTGGTGTTACAGGTCAGTGTAACGTTCACATCTGCAGGAGTCCTTTGAAGGCCTACTTCTGTTAAGATATATTAAATACATTATTATCAGTTTATATGTGTTAAGAAAATGAGAAAAGAAAGACAGACAGCAAAGATATATGAGATAAATGGTCAATTAAATATTGACACTTAAAGTATTGTTTTAAATATATTATAATTGTTTGTGTATATTTAGAGAAAGTTAACCTCTGGGATATGTGATGGAGCAGGACTCATCCACTGATGTCTGCTTTTCAGAGCACATTCTTCCTTTAGCGTAGGTCACAGTAAAGCAGGTCGATGTGACAGAATCTGAACAAAAACAAATGGTATTTAGTAATTTAACTGGTGAACACTTAGTTATAGTATTTAATAGACTTCATAATTTAAAAAGCTTAAATAGGAAAAAATGTTATTGGAAGTGTTTAACTAGAGGTTTTGTAACATGATGAGGAGCCAAATGTTGTCACTCACCCACTGAGACTTCAGGAGCTCTGAGATGCTCGTAGCCTTTGACAGCACAGGAGTATCTGACTGCTTCCTCACTGCTGACCAGCTGTTGGTACCAGGGAGACCAGTCCTGATAGAGAAACTCTCTGTTCTTGTACCAGATGTAGGCTGCAGGGTTTTCAGTCAGAGTACAGCTGGAGCTACAAATCAGTGATACTGTCTGTCCCTCTGTGGCAGGAATCACCTTCACCTGCAGGTCTGAGATGATGGTGAATAACGTGAGAGTTCATAGACTGATTTCATTCTTAAAGTAACACATTAGTGACAAACACTGTACCTGCAACATAGAGAACGACTTCACTTTGTGAGCAGACTTGTGTGTATTCTGCACTCTCCGAACAGCAGTAAATCTTTTTATCACTCTCTGTCAGATCTTTGATTGTTAGAGTGTAGTTACGTTTTTCAGACATTTTGTACTTTACATGATTTCCATCTGCAGAGAGCTCTTTGAGAACAGTCTTGGATCCATCCCAGTGTGTAGTGAACCATTTTATACTTGAATTGTGATGTTGAGCTGAGCAGGGCAGATCCACTGATGAACCTTTTAAGGCACAGATGCTGTTTGCTTGTCCCTGAACCCCTTTAACAGAAACAAACATCTGGATCAATTTAAAATAATGAAAATATAATTATAATATTCTTCTAATACTAATCACTGAATATTTTCAGATTGATATATTATAAATGAAGGACATTTGTTGTATAATATTCAAGCTGTACACATTTTAACTGCTATAATCAAATAAAACATTTTTTTTAACAGATTGCAATTAATAATCTCATATTGTATATATCATGTTTACAGCCATTAAATAAGAAGAGAATAAACAATAATTCATACCTGAGATCCACAGAATGAAACCCATAAACACACAGCCAGCTTCTGTCAACAACATGGCTGCTGTAGTCTCTCCACTTCAAAACAGAAAGTTGATTATATTATTTATTTATTAGCCTTACCACACCTGCTGTGATTATGAAAGCTCATAAAACATAAAAATTACAAGTAAAATCAAAATCAACAGCAGTCCTCTCACAGAGTAAAGGCTTAAGATGACAGAATACACTGTTCTTCATTCTGAGAGTGGTGGCAGACACCAAGCAAGCAGCTCTGTCAAATTCACTTCCTTCCTCTTTGTAACCCAATGAAACTTCAAGAAAAGAATCTAATAGAAAACTTTGACCTCAACTTGAGGGTGTCATCAGTTTCTTCCTCTATATTTCAGCACAATCACTATTTTCAGTTTTTATATTGTATTGGCTCTTCATGCCAGACATCGTAGTGTTAAACTACTTTATATTTTCACTGAAACATTGTAAAAGTTGCTTAAGTGAGAACAAAGAGATGTGAAGCTGTCTGTGGGTGTTTTTTGTGGTGGAAACTATAGAAGTTGATGGTTACTGAATGCACTGCAGAGTACTCAGAATAAAACTAATAATAGTCTAATATGTTGTAAATCCAGAACATCTGAAGAGCTCATTCAAGCAGATGAAGTACAAATCTTGAGAGCCTTTTTGGTGGCTGACAGACATGCTGCATGTTGCTCTGATACTATAAATGAACCTTCCTCATTATAATTCTCAGTAAAATGAAACCACAGATAAACCACAGATGTAGTGCGCAAGTTGATTGCTTATTTGATGTCATATTTTAACATATAAAACCTTTATATTTACTTTAAGGTGTCATTGTTTCTCATTTAATGTAATGTATTGGCTTATCATGCAACATGCTTATGATTTAAACTGCATTAAATTTTGATCATAAAAAGGTGATAAAGTTGCCAGTGTAGAGCATAGAGGTGCGAGAATGTCTGTGGTTCACAGTGAGAAAAACAAAACAACCACTTTTAAAGCGGAACATAGTATTATAATCATATCATACACTACAGAACATGCAGAGTGGATCATGTTTGTGAGAGCTAAATTAGTTTTACAAAAGCTTTTTTACAGTTACAGCTGCAAACCAAACAGAAAGTAATACAACATGAAGCTCACCAGAATAGCAACATAAAATACTTCAATAAGCTTACTTCACATTGCATTGTGGTCTGACAATGTCACTGCTCAGTTTACTTGAGACGTATTAGTATTGTGTACAGTTAGATCAGTCTGTTCAGTCATCACTTGAGATGCTGCTTCATCTGCCTCTACTGGAGCTTTCAAACAATCTGATTCAGCAGTGAAACAGTTAATGTTACACATTGACATAATAAATATATTCCTCCGTACATCACAAATTAAGTTTTGTTTGCTGTATTGTCTAGCTGAAAAATGCTGCATGTAGCTCTGATACCAAAAATGAACCTCCTTCCTCATTATAATTCTCAGTAAAATAAAACCGCAGATAAACAATCGATGTAGTGCTGCAGTTGTTTACTTATTTGATGTCATATTTTAACACAGAAAACGTTTATATTTACTTTCAAGTGTTATTGTTTCTCATTTTTATGTTACTGTATATGGCTTATCATGCAACATGCAGCAGAGTTAAACAGCATGACTCATCATAAAGAGAGGTGTGAAACTGTCTGAGTGGTTCACAGAGAGAGAAAAAACCCCAAACACTTGTGAAGAGGGATCCGCAGACATATCTTTATAATAATATCATACACTACAGGACATGCAGGGTGGAAAATGACTCCAAGAGCAAAATCAGGTTTACAAAAGCTTTTTTTAGTTACAGCTGCAAATCAACCAGGAAGTAATACAATTTATGTAGCGACTACTTTTCCAAAAGGCTGCTGAGAGACTTAGTAGGCTCTTATCTGTGACACGTCCACAAAATCATACTCAAGTCCAAATGACGTTTTTCTGCAGTTTATTTGAATGAAAAAATAAAAAAGGACTGACAAGCAGCTGTTCCACAAACATATAAAAACCCTGATGTGATCCGACTGTAAGAATAAAGTGAGGAAAGACGATGGTAATGATCAACAGAAAATATCGGAGCTCTATTTAACTCCCTTTGTCCAAAACTCCCACTGCCACCCAAGTGAACAGGTAAAATAAGGGGAAACCACACCCATGTGTCAATCAATGCATGTGACGCAATACGTCCAGCTGAAGCAAATATAAACATAAACAAAACATATTTTGGCTCCTACAATATACTTACAAAAATAATTCAGCAGTGAAGCAGTCAGTGAGTAATATAGATCTATTGTCTTGTCACCAGCAGTGTTGCATACTGAGCTGCACTTGATTGACGAGGGAAACAAGCCAAAACACATTGGTGTCACAATAAAGTTATTCTCTATACTACAAGTGTTGTGTTTCAGTACATTTTAAGGTAACTGCTGGTAAACATTAGCAGAATGTAATGATGGTGGAGATTAGAAACCATGAAATGTGACGTCAACGTGCGAAGTCAGCATATATCAGGCACAACATCTCACCACATCCGACCAGGCCACCACCCCAACACTATACGTGCATTGAAGGGTAGTTGAAAATGGCACCGTTCAAGATGAGCAAGGTCTCTAATTGAATCTTGAATAAGTCAATGTTTGATCACTTCAGGTTCCTGTTGGGTCTAAAGTTGATGACAGCATAAGTATCATGCTCCTGTTCTGCTGGCTGGTGTGGCTGGACGGTGGAGTAGACGGGATCTGTGTGGATCTCAGGGAAGTAGACTCTGCTGTAGTGATGATCATCCTGCTCTCTGGGTTGAGCTGCGGTGTTTTCATACACAGCAACAGTGTTAAGCTGAGGAGAGAGACAAGATATATTATATTAGTTGACATTATAGAGCACTAAACCTCTACATCAACTAGATACATGTTATTGGTATTTAAATACAGTCTAACAGAATAGGTAATCAATTGCATGAGTGACTCTTGGATACCTTTTACAGCCATAGAGGGATAATTAGCTTGTCCAATATATGTTTGTTTTCTTTTCTAGATAGGCATTAGGTCTAAGTAATCATATAATATCAGTGATAAAATCCCTATCTATTGATTTACAGCTAATACAGATTAATGTAGCTGTCTAATGTGGACTGCAGTAGAAGACATTTTACAGACATTTATTCTTCATTGACCCATAAAACTAATACTGCACAATGTACTTCTGTCGTTTTATGTCACTTGAAGGTTAATCCCATCTGAGGGGAAGTGGGATAGACATAGGTGATGTTTTTCCAGTGCAGCAGAATAAAGAAAATTGAGAAGGAATCACAAATCCTGCACCATGTCAAGTAAAAAATAAATAAATAAATAAAAATCAATCCCACTTTGTCACTTGAAAGTCTGCAATCCAAAGTGTTTTTAATTAGATAAAAGTGACTATTTGAATTTTGAACTTGCTTATCTTTAAAAACTGAAATATGAACCTCTCTTTTTTTGAGAAGAAATACAAACAATCATGACGCTGTAGATAGTTTGCATGATTCTCAATGTTGGAGATACTTGTGGAAACAGTGTCGTGGTTTCAGGCCTCTTTGGAAGGACCCATCATGCTGCTAAGTTTGTATGTCATTCAGAAACTGTAAACTAGCAAGCTGAGCTAACTAACTCAGACAGTGAAATCTTTGTGAACTGGCTTATTAATATTAGCAATGATTCCAACAAGATGCCATTTTTGTTTGCATTATTTCAACTCCTGCTGAGTCAATGACAGCTTCTGCACACTCTGCTGTGTTTGTACAATGTTATATAGAGGCAGATGTCTAGTTAGCATTAGATGTCTCTCTTTTATGGGCCAATAAACAGTATAGTGATGAAAAATGACCAGACTGTCAAAACCATAAGTTGAAACACAGCTACGGGTACTTTAATGTCAGCAGCACCACATATGACCAGATGATTTGGATCACTGAGTAACTGTAATCAGTGCTCAGTTCACAGATGGGACCAAGCAACAGCTAACAGCAGCTAGCAAAGGGCTAACAATGTATGAAACGTTTTTAGTGCCTGCTCACACAGATGTTGCACCCATCAAATGACCAAAACCATCATTTTCAAGTGGATAATGTACTGTAGGGGGTGCTATTGAGGCAGAAAACAAACCCCTTCTTCTTTTTGGTAATGATAGTACCCAAATCCAAACATCTAAACAAATACCAAGAACATACTGACAGAGTTCTCAGCAAAAAGAAATTAATTTGAATTAAAATTAATTTTAATTTAATTTCAATTTTAAAATTTAAATGTTATGCAAAAGATGTTTTAAATGTCTGTTCTTTACCTGTTCCATGTTGATGGTTGCTTCAGTACTGCAAGATTCACCTAAAGTCCTCGTTCTTCTGCATAGTGAAACAAATGAGCACATGAATGAGTCATTTCAGATTAGAAATGAAATGTAATTTCTTGCAATAGAGCACAGTGTTACTCACCTCCTAATCCACAAGATAACAAAAATAAGTGTTATAATAATAAGTGTTATAATTAGGAGAGTAACAACAGCTCCTCCTGCTGCTGCTGCTGCAACTGCTGATGTCTCATTACTTTGAACAGTAAGAGTCTTTTTATTGGATTTGACGTCCTTCACTGCACAGTGGTAGTTTCCTGCATGCTGACTGCTGACTGGGTCGAGTACCAGTTGTTTGTTTTTGTTCTGTTGTAGGTTCACAGCTTGGTTGTTCAAGTACCAAGTGTAGGTTGTGTTTTCAGCCAGAGGACAACTGGTTATGCAGGTCAATGTGACTCTTTGGCCCTCTGTCACATTAGCAGGATGCAACCTCACTTTTAGGCCTTCAAAAAAAAAAGACACCCGTAAGTCATCAACCCTAAATACCTTAAACCTGTACCATTTTCCATAAGAGTCTCAAATGAACGTTCTTTGTTCACCCTGGGGGTCAAAATCTGATTGAATTTAGAAAACTATGGCAACTAAGCGTAAAGATCTCCTTAAAAAATAAATCTAATGCCTATCGGGACACAAGCACTGATTTCTGATGCCAGTCACCAGCCTTGTCTGCCCAACCATCCACCCAAAAATAAGCCTTTTTGCTTTCTAAACCTTTGCTAATAAGACAAGAAACAAGAAATACACTGATTGGCTGTACAGATTGACACATGAAAAGTAAACAAAAAGCACTGTAATCAATCAGTTGTGCATTTTTTAGACAAACCCCCTCTGCAATGTGCATTATTACAAAGCATTTAAACATCAGAATTACCTGTAACAACCACAGTCACTCCAGGAAAATCTGACTCTTTCCGTTGTCCTTGATCATCTGTCAATCTGAATTTGTACTCTGCAGAGTCCTTCCTCCTCACATCTTTGATTCTCAGGATGTGTTGGTTCTTCACATCATGATACTCCACTCGACCTTTAAGCACCTCCTTAATTTTCTCTTCACCATTTGTTATGTTACACCACGATTTAGAGCTGGGGTTCTTTGCTTCAGGGTACGAGTATTTACTTGAAATGTTCACTGTAGAGCCTCTCAGAGCACAGATCCTCTTCCTGTCATAATTCACAGTTGAGCAGTTCTTATCCGCAGCACCTGAAATACACAGAAGAGACTGAATACACTAACAGCAGTTAAGATATGATAAGAAGTACTTTATTAATCCCTTCTCACAGAAACAGCCAACATACAGCAAGGAAACATACAGTTCATAGGTTAAATGTCTTGATGGTTCACTCGATTGCCATAATTGTCATGTGTAATTTATTTGTATTATTATAACAACTATTTATATTGCACCTTTTAAAAAACAAAGCAAAAGCAGTACAACACAAAGCAAGACACACAACACAGAGCAGTAACAAGACTGACATTGACAAGATGAAGGTAGAGGACAATGAATTACAGTAAGGAGATGATGAAAATATATATTAAGATATATAAATAAAATAAATGAGAAAGTCAAATAAAATTAAATAAAAGACAGTAACAATGAACAGACGAACAAATGACATCACATAAAAGTTAGTCTGTAGAAATGAGTTTTGAGAAGTGATTTAAAAGAAGTTACTGAATCTGCGAGCCTTATTTCATTGGGCAGGTTGTTCCAAAGCCAAGGGGCCCTGATGGCTAAAGCACAGTCTCCTCTAGATTTCAACCTCGACTTTGGGACAGCCAGAAGGGCTACATACAAGGATCTAAGGTATATATTGGTTATAGAGTATGTATTTTCCTATTGTTGAAATCTTGATTTATAATAATATATGATATAATAAACATCAATGATCAGAAAAATAAACTGTCACATCTAGAAATGAAACAATAATAATTTAAGAAATTATTATTTTTGCAAATAAGCTGCACATAAAATCTTGACATGGACCAAAAATGCTTACAAAAAGTCTTGTTTTAGTTTAATGATGAGACAATGCTCCTGTTTTCTCTCATTGACTCTTTGATTAGATCTAGTCACACAGTGACACCTAGTGTCCACAAGTTGTGAAAGCAACTTTTTTTATATCTGCACAATCATTATTGCATCATAGTGTAGAGCGACCATCCTACACGTACATTTATTATTTGTAACACCCAGAAGCCCTCATTAGCATGGGGATTGGGTGAAGAATACAAAAGAAGTGTCACTATGTCTCATGCATTCATATAGAGTCTATATTGTAGACTACGCCTGCTGTAGATTATACAGTAAGTCAGAATATTTGTGGTGAATAATGTGTATATGTTAATAACATAGGCTACATGTCTGTCATCACATTTAACCCGATATAGTGAAGGTGAGTATTTTTCACAAGAGGTCATTTTCCCTAGAAAACATAACAATATCTGACAGTTTCCCCTTTTTTTTGCTTTGTGAGGTTTGTGGACATCAGTCGTTTAAAAAGCCACAAAATAGGAGAACAGAAATAATCCTTTGTCTGTTTGTTTTTGGTTTTAAAAAACTTCAAAGTTAATTTTTGGAAACAGCAGCTGAGAAAACAATCTCATCACAAGGCCTATTTTGTATAGAAAAAGCACACCAAAAACATTTCTTCTTTTCCATACATGGACTGAAGTGCATGGACCACGGACAAAGTGAGAAAAATAAGGGGATACTATTGGACATTCGAACGATTTCTTAGGAGAATTACTTTTATGAAAGATATCAAAGTTTTCACTGTTTTGGTAGTCTATATATATACATAGACCTTATTTGGAGGGTTACTGCATTTATAAACTGTGCAGTGTTTCTGGAACTATCCACCTCTTGTGATGCTGTAAACTCCATTTGACTCATACTTATTATTGCATTTATATTTATGATACTAATGTACTATTCCATCTGTTATAAAAGACCATCATTGGTTCATACTCACAGACTTCATCAGAGTGCAGATCCTCGATGTCTTTTACAGCACAGGAAAAGGTTGGATGACGATGTTTTTTGACAATTTCACGGTCAGTCTGAGGACAGCTGGTGTTACAGGAGAGTGGTGAGGTCCTTTCAACATGTACTTCTGTGGGAAGAAGATCAATACATTAACATCCATGAGAAGAGATATTTGGGTGGGATGTCTGTAAATGTTTGTGGAGACTTAACCTCGGGGATATGTGATGGAACAAGGCTCTAATGTCTGCTTATCAGGACACATCCTCCCTTCAGCGTAGGTCACAGTAAAGCAGGTCGATGTGACAGAATCTAAGCAAATAGAGATGTCCTTCAGTATTTTTGATATTGAACGTAATAATAGTTGTAAGATTTATCCCCCTGTACTTGAACAATCTAGTTCTTCCTGAAAGCCAAGGATTTTGTAATGTTGTCACTCACCCACTGAGACTTCAGGAGCTCTGAGACGCTCGTAGCCTTTGACAGCACAGGAGTATCTGACTGCTTCCTCACTGCTGACCAGCTGTTGGTACCAGGGAGACCAGTCCTGATAGAGAAACTCTCTGTTCTTGTACCAGATGTAGGCTGCAGGGTTTTCAGTCAGAGGACAGCTGGAGCTACAAATCAGTGATACTGTCTGTCGCTCTGTGGCAGGAATCACCTTCACCTGCAGGTCTGAGATGATGGTGAATAACATGAGAGTTCATATACTGATTTCATTCTTAAAGTAACACATTAGTGACAAACACTGTACCTGCAACATGGAGGGTGAATCCATTTTGCCAGCAGTCTGTATCGTTTTCTGTACTCTCTGAACAGCAGTAAACATTTTTATCACTCTCTGTCAGATCTTTGATTGTTAGAGTTGGATGAGTATCTTTGGAAATGCTGTACTTTCCATCTGCAGAGAGCTTCTTGAGAACATACTTTGAGTGATTCCTGTGTCTAGTGAACCATTTCATGCTTGAATTGTGATGTTGAGCTGAGCAGGGCAGATCCACTGATGAACCTTTTAAAGCACAGATGGTGTTTGCTCGTACCTGAACCCCTTTAAAAGAAGTTTTTAGAAGTAAGCATTTGGTGGAAGGCATTAAAACTTTTTTATTTTTATTTTCTACAAGTCAATTCGCACAATTAATTTCTTTGATCATTTCAGCCAACAGTTAGGATGTAGTCTCTTACACATCAGTAAAACACACTTCATGTCCAACATACCTGAGACGTACAGCATGACACCCATGAACACACATCCAGCTTCTGCCAACAACATGACTGTTGTAGTCACCGATCTTCTACACAGAGAGCAGATTACATAAAAGTATCTGGATCAGCTTTATCACAACTTCTGAATTCATTAAACCTCATACAAGAAATTGTAACTCACTGGTTGATACAGTGCTGACAGCTTTCTGCTTGAAGAGTGTAAGAAGAGGAGTTGGGTATTGGTCGGTGTGGTGATGGTTGCCTACGTCTCTGACATTTCACTTCCTTCATCACTACATGATTATCAGTCTTAGTAAAAGGAAACCACAAGTGAAGACTTAGTTGATATATTTGCATCAGGGGGCAAAAACAACATTTCATCACTGGGATGTTGTTGTCATCAGTTAATTGCTTTCTTGTTAAATTCCTACTTAGTCTACTGGCTCTTCATGCAACACGTAAAATAAACCACATTATATGTTCAATTAAAATGTTGTTAGAGTGAGAGCTATGGGTAAGCAATTGGAAGAACGTATTCTCTAAGGTTGGTTTATGAAAAAAAAATTAAGTGAAGAGAAAAACTGCTTACTTAACAGATATCTTAGTATACTACAGAAGATGCAAAGGACCAATCTATTTGCTGCTGATAGAGCCAGTGTAAAATGAACAGTGATATTAAGTGAAAATAAACTGCCCAGTAAAAAGCATACACTTCATACATAACTTCCAGTAGACTGTACAATAAATAATTGATAGTTCTTGTCTTAGATTCTCTCTACAGCTGATAAAGTAGACACATCACTTGCTGGAAATTATCTGTACGCTACCTTGTTTTTAAGGTTTGGGGCAATGTGTGATGTGATGTGAGATTGCAAATGGAGATAGAGAGAAAATGTGTGGTTTGCTGCACACAGTGGAAACTTGTACACTGATGTTACACTGATAGTCACCACCTCTGACAGTAAGTCTGTGTAAATGTAGAAGTTAAAGTTATAGTAGCAGTTAAAGTGGTTGTGATATAGACTTTGGAAAAAATAAAAATAAAAATTGACTGACCTCCACAGTCTGGATGTGAAACTGTGTGACTCGCCAACACCAGCTTTACTTGTCAGCTTATCATTATAAATGAATCACTGGTTCTTGCATTTTAATTTGATAAGAATCTGGAGTTAAACTGAAAAGGTGGAAGAGCTGAGAGCTGCACCCAAAGTTCAGACGTGCACTGCAGACAGACAGACAGACTGTTTTCTGTGTTGACTGAGATGAAAAAGTGGTTATATTTTTTATTAATAGAGGATAAACTTTGTGCACTTTGCTTTATGTTTTTCCTATGTCTTGTTGACACAGCTGAGGATTTGAAGTCTATTTTAGGTTACCTTTATTTAATTGACATTCAGTAACAGGCTCAGATAAAGTGCCTCATGAGTTATTTCAATATAAAACATATGTGTATTTCTGCCATGTGCTGTGTCAGTGATGATGTTGTATCTAAGAAATGCAAATGTGAGCGTGAAGTTCAGTGAAGTGTGCAGACTTCCTTTTATCTAAGCACAAAATACATCTGCTTTCTATAATATTATGGACATGTGTGTGTTTTAGGGAGGGGGCACCAAAATCAATTATTTTGCATTTTTCCACTAAAACATGAATTGTGTGACTGGATTAAATGTTATATTTTATTATATGTTGTATTTTTCTAATTTCAGCTTCATCTATTTCACTTATTAGGAATGAAGGTTAAAAATATATCCCTAAAATCTCTTGAGGTACAACACTTCTTGACCTCTCAGCATTTCTTTAAACTAACAAACCTTTATTAGGACATTACCTACATACAGTGTATAGACAGATGAAATAAAACACATGTAACCTACGTCTAACAGACAAAAAAGAAATTCCTCATTCTGCTCTTTTGCAATTGGCAGCCTGTCGTTTTATAACACTTCCATTGCTATTCAAATGATTCTCTGCTGTATGTTCCTATAAAGGCCGATGATCATCCTTAAATTGAGCTTCGTTACCGCTGTGAAAAATAGGATGTTGTGAAATTTCCTGCCTCTATATGTTCTAAAAAATAACTGAGATGCAGGTTCACACAGGTAACTCTAGACCGCTGTGTGTTATCACAGCCAAACTAAGCACATTAAAGAAAGCACCAAGCCTGCCATTTTTCAATCATGAAACTAAAATCCAGTATTTCCTGTTCATGGCTGATGTACACATTTTAACACATGCCTTTGTTTAATCTACAATTGATTATTGTAACGTTTTGTTTTCAGACCTGTTATTCATTTGTTCTAAAAGTCTTCAGATGGTTTAAAATGCAGCAGCTAAAATCTGATCTAAAACAAGAAAATGAATATTCTAGCCTCCGTTCAGTGGCTCCCTATCCACCAGACTTTATGCTGTTTCTGATAATTTATGTTTAAAATATTTGTATATATTAGCCTGTTGTGGTCAAGGGTTCTAGTGAGTACATTTGGACTACATACCTATCACTTATTTTAACCAGTATTTGGAACAGTACACTTATGCAGGGTACATGAAAAACTGATGAAGTGATAGTACCCAAATCTTCAGCAGTTCATAGTCCATCCTGCAGATGGCGCCATCATTTCAGCACACAATCTCAGCAGGCATTGTGCAGTCAGTGAGACTAATTCTTTGCCTCCGAGGCATTTGGCCACCTTTTTCACAACACCATTTCTTCTTGTGTGTGCACAGTAATATTTTCCACTGTTTGCTGCATAGCTGATGTGACTTTGTCCATGGGAAATGTGTGAGAGCTCTCATGTGGAGCCCAGTTGATCCCTCTGCCCTCAGATTATCAGATGGAGAAAACTCAACAGATAATGTGAGAAAATACTGGGTACCCATAACAGCTGGTGTGTGTGTGTGTGTGTGTGTGTGTGTGTGTGTGTGTGTGTGTGTGTGTGTGTGTGTGTGTGTGTGTGTGTGTGTGTGTGTGTGTGTGTATGTATACATGTGTGTATTGGTTAACAGACAACAGCCGACCGTGGTTTATGCCTAGATGAGCTCAGTGCACAGCCATAACATAGTGAGACAAGGCCATAGTGTGAGTCTGTGTGTGGAGCCTTTGCCATAAAAGACAGGTGGGTCATTGTGAAAAAGATGTGCTTTGTTTACAGTAACTCAAAATTTTGTATGAAGCTAGTTTGTCATAATGAAAACGAAACAATTCAAGCAAGAGTGTTTTAAGAGAGTCGAGCACTTTCACTACAGTGAAGCTTTAGTGTAGGAAACAGGGAAGAGGAAGTGACTGAGAGTGACAGAAGATGGCTTGAAGAACAATGAGCCTCAGTTGAATTAATCCCAGCTCTTAATGCAGCTTAGTAGCTGAATAGTTGAACCGTCATGTTTGACCTGCTAGCCACTGTAAGCCTGCTACTGTTTTGACATGACTCAAGTGTTTTTAAGCTGTGGTTAGTCTAGTGAAATCTATTAGCACGCTTGACAACCCTTAACAACGCTGATGTGGGACCGACAGCACGGGGCGACTGATTCTCCTCAAGTTGACTTCATCTGAGCCTCGTGTCACACTTTATTCTCACAGTCCTTTTTATTGTTATAAACTCCGTCATCATCCAGTTATCAGTGAGACTCACTGACTGACGGGCTTTGATAATCAGCATCTGGGTTACTGTCGGGGTTAAAGTCAATATTTTTTGTTTTTGTTCTGGCTCATTGCTGTTCTGCTGGTCTTTTAGTTACAGCTTTAGTATGAATGAACTATATGAGATGCGGTCAGTGATCAGAAAGTGATTATTAATGTAATTAAAAGGTAGATGTATGACATAGAAGCGAGGGAAGCTCCAGGTATTAACTATGAAATATTCTTCGGTCTACTTTGAGATCATCTTAGTAACTCAAGATGTCACAATTCAAGATCACAAATTAAATGTTTACTTATAA
This sequence comes from Scomber japonicus, assembly GCF_027409825.1. Classification (NCBI taxonomy): domain Eukaryota; kingdom Metazoa; phylum Chordata; class Actinopteri; order Scombriformes; family Scombridae; genus Scomber; species Scomber japonicus. The sequence continues at coordinate 10,641,931 of NC_070579.1, forward strand.
AGAGATAAAACATGTTGCTCATATTGTTTTTTTTCTTACAATAAAATGTCTTATAATATCAGAGTAATGGCCGTATGTACCTGTAAATTGAATGCAACATAAATCTTTGAGAGTAGATGCCTTGCTCATGAGTCAGTTTTAGTTTGAAGGACATTTCTACACCTGGCTCATGAGCTCCCTTATCACTTTGTTTTCCTTTCTTTTCTTTTCTTTTTTTTTTTTTACTTTTTAAGGACATTAAACATACAATACCACACCTGCACCTGTTTATACATTTTATCAGGTCTAATCAGTATTTCAAGGTGAACTTTTCTAATCAAAAGGCCAAAGGCTTCTTTGATAATGTCTCATGATAAATACTCACAAAGCCTTTCAAGAAAGAGCTTTATGGAACGATTACACACGTGTGTTATTATGTGATTGTGATGTGAATCTTGGAAAGCTTAAATATGCTTAAACACTTTTGTTTGAGCTGAGGGGAGCTGCAGAATCAGGTTACAATACCCTTTCACATACATATGTTATATTGAAAAAATAAAATAAAATCTCTGGGTCATTGTTTCATGAGTAGAAACTTAATTAAAATTAAGCCATTTAAAATATATGTAAAATAATGTTTTAACTGAATACTAAAATTTCCTAAGCATTTATAATTAAAATGGTACCACCAGCTTTTAATTGAGTCTAAACAGTCTAAACAGCTCTCAGTGCCAAACATTAATAAGACAAACCAGTAAATCCTACGTCTCAATACCAAAGTAAAGCCTCATCAGCTTTTACATGCTCTCTCTGTGGTTTGCCATCCGCCCACTCACATTCAGCCTCGCCAGCTCAGGCTTGTTTAGCACTCGTCTTACTTTCTTATTCAAGACTTTTAATGACTCCTCCGCAGAGATGTGGAGGATAATAATGATGATTAAAAGAAGAGCAGAGCCAGGCTACTTCATGTCTCAACACAGGGGAGAATCTCTTTCTTCCCACCACCACCTGCTGGCAAAGTTGGCAAGCAGATAATAACAAGACAGAATCATTAACAAACAAACACACAGAAATATGCTTGAGTTTTGTTCTCTTTGCCAAAAAATATCTTAGGCACTAAATTCCTGTGTAAACTTTGGCTTTGGTTATGTAGTTTTTTTGTAAATTTGAAATACCTGTAAGCTTTATGTTTTATTAAGAAGGAAAAGTTTTGTTGACTGTGCATTCACATACCTTTGTGACAAGCTGGCTCTAACTGCTGACGAGCTATTTTCATCATGCAGTATGTCTGTTTTCCTGCTTACTGAAGTAACTGAGGAATGTCTCTTTCTCTTAGAGTTGGAGTCCAGTTACACAGCATGTACTGTAATTACCATTGTCAAGAAAAGTTGTTTTCAGCCCAATTTGTCTGTTTATTGGTTTACAGCTCGTGGGCTGTTAGCCAAGTAAAGCTCAACACAAAGTCCTCTTACTTAACTATTTATAAAGGTTTGTATGAAGGTGTTGACACATTGACTTCACCAATAACTAAGTAATTTGACCTTGTGTTTAGAATATTAACTACACAAGAAAAGTTTAGTTTCTGGTGGATATAGCACCATCATGTGGCCATTTATGAAGCACTTGACAGAGAGCTTGTATTTAATATGATGTAATGTCATCAAAAGGTGGAGCTACAGCAAAATGACAAATTTGAATTGCCATGAATGAGTGATTTATAGCCTAACTCACTAACCCCTTTTTCCAAAGCCCTAAATTTGTATTTTACCAAAATCAATATGACAGTCTATCACTCGTGTGTATTATGATGCAGACTTGGATCCCTGTGCAGATTTCAAACTACTCCGAAGGTTTGCATGATACTTTTACATCCTATTATCACATGATTCAATAGTGAAGGTGTAATTGTTTTGCAATGAAAAAGCTCAATCCGTCGTAATGTGTAATGGCTAAAACAGTTTTGCCACACATTAGTAGGTAAACATCATGCATCATGGCTAGTGGTCATATTTGATATCAAATAATATCAAAGATGACAGGTAGATGTAGTTTTCTATATTTCTTCGTAAGTCAAGTCAATGGATTTTATTTACAATTGAATCCCAAAACAACTTATATCAGGGCGTTTTTCACACTGAGCAGGTCTAGACTGTACTTTTTAATTTACAGAGAGACAATATTCCCTCATGAGCAAGCACTTGGCAACTGCAGCAAGGAAAAACTCCCCTTCAACGGGAAGAAACCTCAAGCAGAGTCAGGCTCCAAGTGGGCGGCCATCTGCCTTGACCGGTTGGGTTGAGAGAGAAAGAGGGAGAGGGGAGAGAGAGAGAAGCACAATGACAACAATAACAACGATAATAATAGAAATATCATTAATAATAATAATAATAATAATGATAATAGCAGCAGGCAGGGGAACACGGCAGCACAGGGTCCTTAGCCATGATCCATGGAAGCTTTCGATCCATAATTAGGTGATCTCCAACCATGGTCCACAGAAACCTGCACAAAAATTGCAGGGAAGAGGAAGCCAAGTGAGTAACATGCATTAATGGTACATGAATGCATACAGATGGCAAGGAGGACAGAAGAGCTCAGTGCATTATGGGATATCCCCTGGCAATAACCATGTATTATTTTGATATAACAAAATATGTATTAAAACCAGCTGCTAAAAGCAAGAACTTCATGCTTGTGCTGTTGGTATCATGAGAAAGGTGGAAAATCACCAATAGAAGACGATTACAAAATAAAGCCATAAATATTACAGACTAAAGCAAAAAGAGTTTTTAGGGTGTATTTTTTTCATTTACAGTAACTTTATCATACTCACAAAGAAACAGCCTCACTCGTTGTTCCACTCTGTCTTTTCTGGTGCTCATTACAATCACACAATGCGTCTGTTTCAATGTCCTGATTTGGAGTTAATACGATGCTTCCTCCTTCATCTGGAAGCTAGCGTGGCCTTCAGAGTGATGCCATATGTCACCTAACTGTGTGTGTGTGTGTGTGTGTGTGTGGCAGTGTGTGTGTGTGTATTTGCAGAGTGTGTATCACATGTGAACACACACACACAGGGTAAACACTACCTCCTCTACTTCCCTCCATTACCCCTCTTTAGACAGCGTAGCATTGTTTCCAAGCCAAAATTACCACATCAGCCCTCCAAATACACCCCACACATCCTTTGCTCTCAACCCGGCGACAATGAGAGAGAAATCCGTCTTTTGGAAGAGGAGAGAGGGGGATTTCTTCTCTCTCCAGTTCCCAGCGTGGTAATAACTGGCGTGAGAGCTTTACTAATTGGCCTCTTAATCTTTTGAAACGGCAGCAAAAAAAAAGAGCAGCAGAGAGGGCGAGAGAGGTTGGAAATGAGAATGATATGGAAAAGAGAGAGAAATAGAGACTACGATTCTGTATCAGTCTGTGCTTATGAGTGTGTAATAGTGTAAAGGTGTTTGTGCATACAGTACATGTTCATATGAGGCCTCTGTGAGTGTGTGTGTGGTCTGTGAATGTGGGTGTGAATGAGTTTGGCCTGTATGAGCGTGTGGTCAGTACAGTATGCGTGTGTGTATTCCTGTCTGCATGCATCTGTGTGTGTGTGTGTGTGTGGGTGTGTGTGTGGTCAGCGGGGTTCACCAACACTTCCTGATGATTCATCAATGGAAAACACAATTAACTCCCTCACTGCCTCTCAATTATTTCCGCAGTGGAGATTAAAGTCCCCCAACTGAAACGAAGAACAATTGGGGACGGACAAACATTCGAATCAAATGTTCCACTGGTCAAATCACCCAACGGCGCCTGTTTTCACACTCGGCAGTCATAGTTCCCTAACAGCTGTCAGCTGGGCCGGCCCCTCCAATCCAAATGAAGTGCTTTTTGGATTTTTTTTTTTTGTCATTCAATCCCAGCTGTGTATCATGATTATGTTGATCATCACCTTATCACATAAATCAATTGGCAAACATCGGAGGTAGAAGTGATAGAATTGGAGGAAGAGGAAAAGGGAAGAGGTGTTAACCTTCTGCTGCAGCTGGCTGGAAGTGAGAGATGGTCAGGCCCAGGAAACACTGGGAGACAATTTCTTTTTTAAACAATCTGCATTATCACATGCTTTTAACAGCACATTGTTGTTTTGCCACTCATTTGAGAGATGTTAAAAATGTCACAAACATCAGCAACCAGAGTCTGTACAATATAAATGTGTTGATAAGAACAGAAACATGAAAAGCTTTAATCTGGACTGAAAAGGAAGGAAAAAAAGATATGAACTATAGCTGGAAATACACCATCAATATGCAGGGATGTTATTTATCACCATTTATCATCAGTTTGCGATAAGCATTCTCTAAAACTCACACATAGAGTCTGAGCTGTTGGCCATTGATGAGCTTCACTCAACATGCTGGGCATTAAGTGCTTTTCTCAAGGGTTTGTCAGCATTAGTAAGAAGGGAAGGGCAAGAGCTGATCTGTCAACACCAGACTCAAATATTTCTGTCTGGCCTCAGGGTCTTATTCTAATGGTTAGGCAATTATTGCTGCAATTAATTGTGTTTCGATCTATTTGTTTTACTAACTGTGAATGTGTGTGAAACAACATTTTCTCCTCCAGTTTTTCATGTTTCAACTTGTCTATTCTCTCAAATCAGTGACGATGATGAACTGACAAAACCCCTCAAATGACTGGATGACCTATCCTCAAAACTACAACAAGGATCCAGTGGATATTGGAGGTAAATGTCTCTGTAGGGGGCAACTTGATACTGCACACCTTTTTATCACTGGACTATGACACCTCACAAAATCTAAAAATGGGTTTAGATTCAAAAGACTATAATTTTCAGATCTCCATCTTTGGTCAATCACGTGTTAACAACAGATCGGAATAGATCACATGTAAACAGTTTTCATGAAATCTTCAATCGGAATGAACAAAAGTCTCCATCTAAGCCCGCTAGTGGCTGTGAAACTCGTGAAAAACCCAAAAGGCCTTCTCTAGAGCAGTTTTGGTTTGTCTGTTGTGAGCTACTGTAGAAATATGACATGTGCAACATTGCAAACTCCATGGAAGTGGACCCACCCTTCATGCAGATATAAAGGGCTCATTCTAAAGTAACAAAAACACTTCTCATTTTAATGGGATTATAAACAGATTAAAACACAATGCCATTCAATACTACGCACACAATCTACATGCATACATCTGATACACAATCTTACACAGAAAATATTGTACATGACATCAGAGAAAAGATATGGTGACACACCAATCTTGAGTTCCTGATCTTGAGGAAAACAAGTGTTTTCTTGTGTCTAATCTTGACGTCCGGAGGGTTAGATTACAGATGGGAGCGCCGTAATATCTGTTCACATCTTCTCAGGGTCACAGGAAGTCTTCCGGGTCAAAGCCTTACTCAGATCACACACAGTTAATGGTACTTTGTGTTTTTTTATGCTTGTTCTCCTCAGGCAAACAGGAAAACATTATAGCAACAATACTCAAGAGAGTACACATTTACTCTTATGATTCTTTTTCTGTAATTGATACCATAAGCTTTTACAGGTGTGTGGCTCGGACTGTAAGTCTTGAGGCGTTCATGTTGGGTTAAAATGTGGCTTCAGTCAGATTTCAGGCAGACTTACAGCTGATAGCAGGTGGGCAGGAAATCAGGCAGCCAAAACCAATCACAGTGCAAGTGGGCATGTAAGAGAGTTATACCTAAAGAAGTAACGTAGACAGTCTGAGAGGCAGAGAACAAACCCATTAACCCTCACTCCCCAATGTTTGTGTGACCCAGAAAAATGATCACGTCCACAATTTATAGCTCATGAAATTAAAATTATGAAGCATCAAGATGTTTCATATCTGCCTCGAACTAGTGTCCCTGTTTTGTTTTGTGTCTGACTATCTCCATGGACACACAAGGAATTGGAAAGGAAAGAAAGGATAATAAAAATAATAAAACAACACAATCAATGGAGATGTTCCAGTACTCTTGATTCTGCCTGGAGGAGTAAAGAGTGATTAAATGGACAAAGCAGAGGAAGAGGAGGAACTGGGCGCAGAGGAGGGAGGCAAGAAGTATGGAACAGTTGTCACCAAGACACTAGTGCTCATATGATTACGATTGCTGATAAAAGCACTACTAATACTCCTGTCTAGCTATGCCTAAAACCCCACCAAGCTCAGAACAATGGCTATTGTATCCCTGGCTGTGAGCAGTGAGCGATGTCTCCTCTTATTTTCTATTACCAGAGTTTAGATTTGTATCATGGGCGCTCTTTTCTTCCGTGATTGCTGTTGTTGCATTGCTAACTAAACGTCTGTTTATTCCAAACAAACCGGTGTCACAGCTGCATGAAATTAATCAATTCCCAACAAAATCCTACTCGACACAGTGTTTAGCTCAACAAATGTCAAAGCTTTTGTGAACTGGCAATGAAGTGCATCACCAATTAGAAACAAAGCCAAATGCAATTGAGCTCATTAGGCTCCAAAAACTGAAGATGTGCTTCACCTTTGCCATCAGTAGTAATGTTTCTCAACTTGAGTTTAAGGCCTGGAAAAAGTTTTCCAGTATTTCTGTTTTACTGTGACTTTAATGGAGTGACTGTAAAACCTGTAAAATGTTATTACATAATGTTAAGGATTACTCTTCAATATATTACCTTGCTTATAGCGTGGAGTAAAATAGCTCTGAACTATTTATGGCATTGCTTTGAGTTTGTTTCCTTGTTGCTTTCATTTTTTTTTTTTTTTACTTGCTGAAGCGGACATGTGAGAACAACTCTTTGTCTTTACCATCTGAACACACACAAGGATTACAGATGTTAACATCAGTACAGGAAGTACTCAGGCAGGAACTGTGATGTTTTGTCTCACGGCTCTGATAAGAATGTAGGGACATGTTTGCTTAATTTGGTTGAAACATTCCTCTTGTCACTTTTCACATCCTTTATGGTTTGTTTTCTCTTAATGATCTGAATTGCTATAATAGAAATGAAGAAGAAAGTTATAGGAGTCTCTCAAAATACATTTATTGATATTAATTATAACATCACAGTGCCCTGTTTCCCATTTTTTTGCCCCATTGCAGCTGCAGGGAGGTAAGCGCCTTGCTCAAGGGCAACACAGTGGTAGTTGTTGGAGAAGGGCTGATTTACTGTTGGCTTTCACAATTTCTCAGCTGGCAAAGAGACTCAACCATATGGTCACAAGCCTGATTTTCTATCCTCCAGGGTAGGCTTACTGTCTCCAACAAAGTGTGCAGGGATAGAGTGTGTTTTTACGCTATGTTTTAAAGTAAGATTTACACATCATCTAATCAGGGAGGTGACGACCACTGGCCCTTTACATTTCTATCTGTCCATGATGTGGAGCTGGAAGTATGAAACGTGAACATGAAAGAATGAAAGGAGTGTTTTTTCTTTTAAGGACTTTATGTGTTTGGATATTTTTAGGATACTTTAATGACATTTTGTTAAACATTAGGCCAATAAGAAACTTTTTTTTTTTTCTTTGGTGAGGCTTTTTGTACTTTTACAGTATTTTCTCATTATCACTGCTTTCAGAGAGCACTTTATGATGCAACTCCTCTCTTAATTAGCAGTTCTGTTTTGATAAAGCACAATAAAACTGCTTTTTACAAGTCAAACAGGGACTTCTCAGGACCAGAAAACCCGAGAACCAGGCTCTTACTGTGCTACCGTTCAGAGATAATAAGCTCTAAACATTAAAATCAATTCATGAATTTGATCTGAGGCAATGTGCAGGATTTTTTGTGACCCTTTCACTACTACAGTATTAACACCCAAAAACAAATCAGAACATGTATAGAATCTAAGACAAAAAGATACCAAGCTGCATTTATAACAATTTCCAGTTACAGTACTAACTGTACTAAATGAAAAACAGCCCACCTCCTTTTGTTTATAGTATAGTATAATTTAGTTTTTCAAAGTTAGTGTATTTGCAGAGCACAGCAATATATAGTTAACTGTCTGTAAAGTTTGATGAAATTTGTGGTCTGAAGGACTTTTACAGAACTCCTAACTATTTAAAGCATGTTAATAAATCCTAATTCAAATTTTAATAATGATAATTATTGCAATAATATCATTTGTCATGATATTTTTGGAGGAGTGTATGAACATTTGGTACTGGCACATCTCTACGTGTATCCCATAATTCTCTACTACTGTGTGTATTTCAATGAAGATTCATATCATCGTAGAACATTTAGAAATATTTATCTTTTATAAAAGTAAAGCTTAATTCAATTTGTGCAGCATGTGTAGACGCTGTCTGAGTGCTTTCCAATTCCGTCTTTAATGTGGAGTAAATCTGAATCAGACTGGTGGGAGGTCCAGCTCTTACTGTATGGCCCTTCCAGTTAAGCTGGCTCCTTCTTTTTTTCATGACTGTGAGTTCACACAGCACAACGGGCTCTGTGTTTTCCCTTTCCCAAACAGGGCTAAATAAAGCATTCTCTCAGAGCCTTGTCGCCTGTGATGAACAGACTGTGGGACGGGGGTAGCATTACATATAGGTAAATGCCAGCATATTTGAGATGGTAATCCAGGATAAATCTGCAGTTGGCCGATGACCAAACATTCATGCGTCGCACAATAGGTTTTGGCCGATGTCCAATAGTGGACTTACTCTGGGTTTAATGGTAGAATCCATTCTGACTTTTTTTGGAAAAGGCTTTAATAATTAATGTTTGATGGATTGAAGAGAAAGGGAGGAGGAAAAAAACGTGTATAAGAGTTTTTTCCACCATGTGTCAGGTTTTGTGAATAAATTCGGGGATAGCCCTTAACCCCCACCCTGCTCGTAAAAGTTTATATCCCCTACTGGATTAACTTTTACTGCCTCTCTGTCTCTTTTTTTTTCTGTTACTGCTCATATCTCCGACACCCTCCACCTAAATTCGGACTGTTATATTTTCATATGACTCTAATCCCATTGGTGGCATTCTCCGCTCCCACATGACTGAGTTTGGTTGGAGTGGCTGGGGACCGTTGAATGGCTCCTCAACAAGATCACCAAACCCCAATATGGTGCATATGTGCGTCAGTCTGCTTCTGGAAAAGGAGCTGGAAAGTTATACAAGAAAAAAAAAAAAAGGAGTGATACACCAAGCTTTTCCCTGGCTTGTTATAAATAAACTCATATAAAATATCTACTCCTCTTGGAAAGTTATGCGGGAGAAAAAGAGGGAGAAAGGGGAGACAGTGGTATAAATAACGTTAATTGAACTGTCTGCTCCTTTGGATCAAAACATTAGCAACTAGGGGATGGAATTATATTTAGCTTGATGACCATGTACAGCATTTTGGTTTTAGACATTTTATACTGGTAAAAAGTTAAGTTAAGAAAAAGAAAACACAATGTTACCAATGTTATGTAATACCTTAAAAATGTCCCACACTGGAAAGAAAAAGTAGTATGCATTGGCATGTACACTAACTTTCTGCTAACAATCCCACAATGCATTGTGTTGCATTTAATAGGGGTGAAAATTACAGTTGTGTGACTTTAAACTTAGTGATGACGCAAAATGATAATGATTCACGAGAGTCTGGAATCTAAATTTACTGCTCGCTACACAGAAACTACTCAGTGTCTATTATGTAGTGACTGAGTGAATTTAGGGAGTGACTTCGAAATAGCCAAAAATGTATGTCATCAGAGTAATGTAAAAAAAAAAATCGACACCCGAAACATTTTGTTCTCAAATATTTCTCAATGACATTAAATATTCATAAGTAAATAAGGAACAGCAATCTTAGTTATTGTTATTAAGAGCTGAATACTTAAAAAGTCATCAGGACTGTGGTTTAGTCAGTTGTCATTAAAACAGCTTTCAACACAAGCAAACAATCATCCTACGCTGATTCCAATGTCGCTAAACTCTGATTGGATAATTGGTTATAGATGACATCACCTATATCTAATCGAGTTCTGCCCACTTCAAAAAGCAAGAGATAAAAAAACAAGAACAAAACCAGAAATCTATTATGAAGCAACAAGAACTGTTCCAACTTTGGGAAAAACATTTGTGCTCATGTTGGACCCCGTGGTTCATGGTCAGCAGCTTATTGGGAAAATATGGTTTTGGGGCCTTTAAACATTAAACAACGAGCAACCAACAATGATGAAATAAGAGTCAAAATGATGAAAACACATTCAAAGCAAAAAAACTGTGATTTTCCATGACAATGTTACTGCGCTTTCAAAGTTGAACTTGAAGTTTCTCCTTCTCTGTCTCTGTCTGGGGCGGTCACACTTAAGCCTTGAGCCAGCGGGGAGGTCGACTGGCCCGCAGAATGACAACAGCGACGGAAGAGAAGAAGAAAAAAAGAGAAGAAAGAAGAAGACGGCAGAACAAATGGGATGCATCAGAGAGTGTGGAGGAGAAGTTGCTGCCAGGAGGAAGTGACAGCGTCACGGCATGAGTGTCGCCATTCAAGACCCGAATCGGTTCTGACCCATTTCCCCTCCATCATTCCGGGTCTTTGTGTGTGTGTGTGTGCGTGTGTGTGTGTGTGTGTGTGTGTGGGTGGGTGTGTGGGTGTGTGGGTGTGTGTTGGGTACACTGAAGCCTTTCAGGGGAGATGGAGTGAGAGAGACAGAGGTGGATTTCTGTTGTGATGGTATTAGCCTCTGTCAGGATAAATGGACTTTAATTGGGGGAGTGTTTGCTCAAACACAGGGTGAATTTTCTACACACACACACACACACACTACACACACACACACACACTGTTGTCTTTTCTCATCCGAATAGGCTTCATCTTGGTATCAACAAGCTTCTATCTGCCATTGTTGCCCTCACAGTCTTCCAGCTCACCGTGTCCTCACAGGAACCCATAAGACTCCGTCAGATTAAGTGATTTTAAACGGGTGTGTATGTGTGTGTGTGTGGGGTGCTGGGATGTAGGATATTAGGTAAATAGCCGTGCATGTGTTTGGTGTGCATGAGAGAGTGAAACAGACAAAGGGAAAATAAATGTGTACGTGCATGTTTGAATGCTTGAGGCTGGATTTCCAGATTCCAGCGCTGCTTTCTAAAGCTTTAGCTCGGGAAAGTCTTTCACATTCCCTCAACAAGTTACTCCACCAACCCAAAGAAATTAAAGCAAAGTGCTTTTCATGTTACAGACTCTTGATATACATTAGAGGAGCATGCTGGTGCATGTTTGTGCTAATTAATAACAAATTACACATAATTATCACCATTGCCAACTATAATCAGCCGAAGCATACCGCAACATTTGTAGAATGACTGACTACCATTCAGACAGCCATTCTTAGTATGTTAGGAAAATGTACTTCTGTGGTAGGTCATGATAAGAGCTACAGATAATAGATTGATGGATGGAAACCTGAAAATACACTTCTGATGCTCTTGAAACTTGAAACTCAATCTCCATTTCTTGTTGGTTCCCTCGAAAGCAGATACAAACAATTCGTATAGCATTCTTCAATCTGCTACATCTATGTTGAAGAGTCTATAATCAAAATCTTTCATAATAATGTATCAAATAACAATGTGTAATGTCAGATGTGTCACTTGTAGTTATGAACCTACAGAGTATTAAGAGCGACTCTTTGGCTCGCATCAGCTTTACGGAGCTTTATGGTGAGTGTAGGCTCATTGTTTAGCTGTCTGAATGCAGTATTTGTGTGTTGGTTCCCTCTCATTGTTCTCAGTGTCATTTTTAAGCTCCAGCATGCAGCTGTTGTGAGAGAAAAAGTTGTAAAACTCCATGTACACTACCCACTTTGCACCAAACAGCAAACAGGCACTGTTAGCAACTAGCGGATGAACATTGTGTTAATATTTAGTTGCTGAGGAACCAAATGAAGCCTCAGAAGTTGGTAGAGATTGAAGAGAGAGCTAAAGGAGAGTCACAACTTAAACACAACTCCAAATGAATGATAATGTGATTAAGTTCAGCATCTTAAAAGGTGATATGTCAACACTGAGCTCACAACTTGTTTCTGCTGCTGCCCCCAAGTGGCCAAAAAAAAAGAAAGAAGTTAATGCAGGTTTAAATTTTGTTTGGGATTAGAAAAATTAAACTACTTGAGGTTAAATTGGAGGTCCTTGTTTAAAGAAACCAACTTTAAAGGCAGAATGCAAACAGAAGTCTCTGCTTTGCTGTCAGCCTCCACCCCTAACGTCTCCATAAAGGTTTTTGTAAAAGTACTTTTTCTTTTTTGCTGTTTCTACCCGTGATCCTGATTCTGAGAGAGAACACGCATTACTTCCACTGTCTGCCAAAAAAAGGTCCATGTCAATTAGATGTTAAGTAAATATTAACTTTAGTTGTCAACTCATTTGTTAGATGAGGACAGTCTACGTAAAATGTTTCTTGATATTGTGCTTGAGGCCACTGTGATGTCAGATATTTGAGAGTCATAAGGAGGACATGTCAAATAGAAGACAAAGCAAAGCAAGTAAAATCTATCAGGGCAAAAGTTTGGAAGAAAAGCTGCGGCCAGAAGGAAGAGACAGTGTCAAGATTGTCTTGAATTCATCGTTTGTTTGCTTTTGTATCTCAGTCAGTCCTGTCCACCCCTTGAGATGACGTCCAACTCTTTGTGACCCCTTGGCCTTTAATGTAGCTCCACCATTGGGCCAACATTTCACGTGATAATTAAGTAGTCGTAACTGATGAAAAGTAGTTGGAGCGGATAATTTGGTCCCTCACTCAGTTAGTCTTGTCTCTAACACTTTAAACACTTGATTGACTTTTACAGCATCTCTCTCTCACACACACACACACACACACACACACACACCCCCCCACACACACACAGGGCATGATAATTGGTGAGAGAAGTGGAACCATCTACTTTCAAAGCAACTTATTCACTAGTGTTTTTAGTCAGGTCATAAATTAGCCTCTATAAAGACAGTTAATTATCACTGAGTGTCAAAGCCTTTGTGCTTTAAAAGATCATTTCATTGTATCATCATAATATAAGCCTACCACGTTCATCAATTTGTTAGGAGTAATAATTCAAATCTGATCTGTTTCTTTATTCATTATGGAAAATAAATCGGATATATGTATTTTTATATATCATTCTGGTACAGTTATAATTTACAGTCTCACTTGTTACCAATAAAAGAGTGGTGTTGTAAATTTGATGGAAATAAAAGCTCTTGAATAGACGCTTCTTCGCTCCTGTTTGCTGCCTGAGTTAAATCCAGCGCTCCTATAATGTCTCACAGACTATTACGAAAAGCGCGTTCGCAGTGCGGTGTAGTGCCACGGGGACGCGCATGCACAGCTATAGCCTATCCTGTGACTAGAAGCATCCCGACTTCATTCACCCCGGAGATCACAGGACCGCTGGGAGCTGACATCAAACTCCTTCGGAGCGCAGAGCGGAGAGTTTTTTCTTGTTTCGTTTCTTTGTGCATCTTCGTCTCTAAATACGGGACAAAACTGTTTATTACTGGGAGTTTCACTGTAAAGGATTTTATCAATATCAAGATTTGCTCACACTGAGTGCCAAGATGCTCCACCGCCGCAGGACGCACAAATGTGTCTGTGATTTTAAATGGATTATACTGAGGATGAAGTGATGGATGTTAATGGGTCTGTGAATGTAAAAGAAACGTTTTTACATTTGCATTGGACACCTGTTCTTTGGATAGCAAAACAAAGAGCAGCTGGACTTGATCTTAATTAAGTTTGATTATTTCATGCTTCAAACTACTGGGCAAAATTATTCATCTGTGATCTTTTCCCCCAGCAACTCTTAAGTCTTTTATATTAGTTTGGCAATCAAGCCCACTCTCACCTACAGTGACTTAACACTGAACGCAGAAGCAAAACGAGCTTGGTTCTCTATTTTAATTGCACTTCATTCAGCAGTTAAAAGATCCTTCCAAGTTTTACACACTCCTAACTCGTTATCTCGTTGGAGTCGTGGAGGTAGCCAGTTCTCCCGAGGGATGGTTCTGGGCTCCCGAGACCAGGGAGCAACATCCTGGCTCCTTCACTGGACCTTCGCCCCGTCCTGGTGCCTATACAGCGGACCTGAGAGGAGATGAGAGTCGCGGTCTACCACCTCTTAGCCGGCTGCCTCTGCCTGTTACGCACCGCAGCTGAGGTAAACCAGACAGAGGTAGGCTGTGGTTAATATTGGCTGTTGCTTGTAGTGAGTCTGTTGCAAGTTGCAACTCACAGAAAAACAACTGCGGTAGATGCATCAGATTAATTTGACGTCTGCGTAATTACGCACAAATGTTTACTGTTTCATTGGCACCGTTTGGCATCAGGACTGTTCGTTTTTTTAAATAAACACAACAAGTTGGCTTGAATTATCTGGCACAGAGTCTGTTTGCAGAACAATGACGTTTGCATGATTGTGCTCTGATTCATGCTCACTGCTGACCTTCTTCCCACAGGAGTCTCCTCTCCCCCGGGAGCTGCTGGAGCGGCTCTCCCGCAGCGAAATCCGCAGCATCAGCGACCTCCAGCGGCTGCTAGAGATAGACTCCGTAGGTAAAGCGCTTTATTATAATAATACAGCCTCTCTCACCCCTGCAAGCTGGATTACTGAGCTTTACTGCAAAATGAGGTTATTGAGTGAGCACGCTAATAGAAAATGCAGTTCATATGACGCTTATGGTATGAGCACCATAATACCTACTCAGCTGTTTTCCAAAGTAAACGCTTGTTGTATGGATGAAATATGTCTAACCCTCTCAAATTAGAATCAGTGGTTGCATCAAACTCATGTCAGTAGGCTAGTTCATCAACAGCAGCCTGAAAGAACAACAAATAATGAAGGTTTATCAGCATCTGAGTGTGTCTTCACTCAAAGCTTCTGGCTGAACCAACAAAGCCCACCAACAGGTTTGCATGTTCCAGTTTGTCCTGCAGCTTCCTTCACAGTCTGTGCTTTGAAAGACTGAATTGGGGTATTAGTTGCATCTGGTTCAGTGCACAGGAAGAGGATGCTGTCCCCTCATCTCATACTGAAATGCCTCACCGGATGTTGCTAGGTGACCGGTGGCCCCTTTTTGCTCTTTACACCCTCTATGAACTCAGAGACAGAGTTGATGTTGTGCCTTTCAGCTACTGCCAATGTTAACTAGGAAGGAGACGTAGATTTGGAAGGAAAACGTTTGTTTAAAGGGGCACTTCACTGATTTTATGCATTAAAATCAGTTAACTGGCCACCAAGAGCACAAGTCAGCTTGTGTGAAAAGGCAGAGGAGCTTTTGTCTCGTCTGAATAAATAACTCCTGATGATGTCACAGTGATGTCAGCAGGGGTGTTTTGTCTTGGGTTTGGACACTACATGTTTGTGATGGGAAAGCCTGTGTTACAAAACTGCAGAGGGTGTTGAATTTTAAAGACATTAACGTTACCAGGCACAGAGGATCTAAGAGACGCTATTCAGTTGCAATATGGGAAGTGTAGGATTCATAGAGCTTATAGCGGACCACGTTGACTAAAAGTTGGCATATCTCACTTTCTGCTGCTGATTTTGACTTCTTTCAAAAAGAAATCCTCCAACTTTATGGAAGCACAACACTAAATCTCTATAATACTCGGTTGTCTCTCTGTTTCCAAACTCCCTGCTGTAGTCCCAGAGGAGTCTGAATATTTGGAGAAATTGCCTCATTTTCCTCAGGAACCCATTTACTGCCATTATTTCCCTTAAAATGTAAGAAACATTAATCTGATTTACTCAAAGTTTATGTTTCATCAGTCTGAAAGTTTCCATATGAGTCTACACATTACCTGAGATTCAGAGGAGGAAATCTAAACCTCTCCACCAGGAAATAATCCCCTTAAAAATGCTTTTCCCCTTAAAAACATAGCTGTGTCTTCATTTTAATGACATATTTGTTAGCTGGAAAAGCAGTTAAATTTAAGCTGCAACTGAAGAATTGTGTGCTTATAAAAACAACAAAAGAAAGTAAACATTGCATAAAAGTAAACTATCTGCAACTCTAAATGACACCTGATGAAATTAAGTAAACACAGCTGATGCCACTTCTCATTATCTCGGTAATAAATCAGAACTGGCTGAATCAGTCAGGTGAGACACGAGGAAATAACTGTAACATAAAACAGGCTTTATTGCATTTATGCCCCGAGTCAGACTCCAGCAGATTCCTGCCACACAAACTTTCCTCCACCCTGAACTTCTGTGCAAAAAAAAAAAAGAAAAAGAAAAAATAGTTAATTCATTTTTCATGTCTGTTGCGCCGAGCGGTGCCACCATTAATCCTGGCATCATTGAGATGCAAATGTCGAGTGTGACGGCTCCCCGGCTCGGTGGGGGTCAAGTGGCTCACTTCATTATGCTGTTGTCATGCTGCCCATTATTGGTTTGAGAGCAGGGCCCGCTAGAAGGCTGCTGTGTTGCTATGTATAATTCATGCTCAAATTCCTGCATGTCAGGGCGAGAGAGAGAGAGAGAGACAGAGAGAGAGAGAGAGAGAAGGAGGGAGATGTCGGAGGTGGACTTTGTTGTGTTTCAGAAGCACATTGTGTATATAGGCAGGCGTGTGTGCGTGACTACTTGCACACACACACACACACATGGCGGTAAGCTCTGCTAGAAAGTAACAGTGACGGGCGCGCTCTTTCTCTCACACACCCACACACACACACACACACACACACACACACACACACACACAAAAAAAAAAAGAAGTGTGAGGTTTGGTATTCAGAATCAAATTAAAACAGTCCTGCCCAGACATCATTTATACTGATTTCTGGGAATCTTCATCTCCCCCTCCCCCCAATTATACACACACACACAATCTCACGCACACACTCACGCACACGCACATGCCAACACACACACACACACACACACACACACACACACACACACACACACACACACACACATACACACATATCCATACTATCCACCCTGCACACACAATCTTTAATCAGAATTTATTGTCTATGAACAAGTCTGTGGGTTTGGTTTGGCAGTGCTGAGTGCTGAAACGGTTAGATGAATCTGTGAACACTTTAGAAACACTTGATTGATTTTTACAGCATCTCATGATCCGTGCAGACACCCACACACACACACACACACACAAAGGCAAGGCTCAGTTTTAAAAAAACAAAACAGCTTCTGAGTGTACAGTCACCCCTCCTGCATTGGTTTGCACACTTTTAAATCAACAGTTTAACTAAACATAAACACCCACTTGGATTATACATCATCATATCGTGATTCATGTCTCTGTATACTGACAGAAAGATAATATTAGCTGCACTCTACAAGTATTAATACGGATTTAGTGTCATTGGAAACCAGCTCAACCAAAAAATGTATCTTTATAACATTAATTTGACCTGCTAAAAGCAATCAAAAGGCAACCAAACCAAATAGGGTGGAAACCAGGAAAGCCACAAGCTCATTAAGCTCAGTCCAGATGAGCTGAATTCCCCCAACCATCACCAACTCTGACCAAAGAGGGTCATTATTGTATGATGCTATGATATTGTTATTTTTACCATGTTATTCTGTTACATTAGATCCTCATATGATTGATCACTCATATCAAATTAATGCATGCTAACTCACACATCTTACTTCTACCATCAACTTGTCACTTGTGAGGACACTGTCTTAATTAATTTCCTGGAGATGTGCAGAACATGTACACATCTATCATATCTAACATATATCACACCATCACACACTACCCTAAAACAAAGTCCATGCTTTGAATGAAATGATTAAACTTGGGGATACACTTTTTGTCTCCATATTGGAGGTGAGTCCCAATAATTCTTAATAAGGAATTCAAAATCGCACACACATGCACACACACACACACACACACGCACACGCACACGCACACACACACACACACACACACACACACACACACACACACACACACACACACAAAAATCATTGGTCAGTGTAGCACAGTTGTAATACTGGATTCACTTTAGCCAGTACCAATAGGTGTTAGTGTCATTTTCTGTGTTACTATGGGTTACTGGATTAAAACAAAGTCTTTGATGTTTTCTCACCCGTGACTAATGGGTTACGTTAATCCAATATTTTATCAGTGCTATATTGACCAACGCTGGGTCAACAATGATATGAACTGTTATATATAAACTGTTAGACTGTTTTATCGTAGCTTTTAAAATGAGGTCTTATCTTCAGTAATCAGTAGCTCACATACTTTAAAAAATCTTTAATGGTTTAGTTTTGAGGCTTCAAATTGAATATGTTGTGCCAAAATTCAGAATCCAAAAATGTGTCCAAATTTTTAAAGAAATGCTCTGAGAAATTACTATGAGAGCTTCATTCTTACAAAGAAGAAACTCTTCATTCCTTTTCTGCCTGCCTGCCCTCACATACTGTAAACAAGCTCTTTATCTTTCCCTGAGTGCATCTCATTGTAGCGGCCTCACTGAAACAGTTTCAAGTCTGCTGACCAGCTCCCTTCAGAGGTAAACTGGCCTCACAGTCACATCAACATTTATCTGGTATAACTGTCTAGTTATACGATATTTAATCAAAATATGGATGTAGAATCAATTTATAGGCATAATAAGTCAGACAGACAACATCCAACCATGGTTCAGGTTTGCTTGTGATCTGGTTGCTCAGATTAGAGTCCTTGCATGTTGTTTTAAGTTTTGGCTCAAAAAACCAGCATTTTCTCAGCCGAGTTGAGTCAAGTGACCTCAACATGAATGATCCAGTGTGTTTGCATGTGCAGTACGTGAATTGGATTAAGAATGTATCTGATGTACCCACAGTGTATCTCTCAGGGCACATTTACATGCGGAGAACTCAGCAACCGGTTGACACACATTACCATCATAACTGAGTTAGAATAACCTAGTTAAACTCATGCTCTGATCAGGGAAGACTCTGTAATGATATCCTTAATAAACATCTTACTGCAGCATGTAAACAGAACTCCTTTCACCTTTTTGGTTCTAATCAATCAATCATAAAGATGTCTTGAGATTTATGGTCCCTGTTTGATGATTCATAGAGATTTCCTACTGAGAATGAATTTTACGTGGATAGGAATATTTTTCATGACCCCGTTGACCTTTCATCAGATCAAAATTTAATATTTCACAAACGGAAAAGCCAGTTAATCAAAAGTCCAATCAACTCAAAACAGTTTTATTGTCCACTAACGAGTACAAAGCCAAGAACATGTACTACAAACTTCCCTTCTTCCTAGAAAATTAAAGTTTCATGAATGTTTTATCCTTCAAATAGTGTGTATCTGTGTGTGTGTGTGTGTGTGTGTGTGTGTGTGTGTGTGTGTGTGTGTGTGTCTGTGTGTGTGTGTGTGTCTGATGCAAGAATCTGGGAATATTTATGACTATTGTGACGTCTGAATGAGCATGTGTTGTTTTGTCTCTGTCCAGAGAACGAGGTGATCGAGGAGACAAAACACAGTTACTACAAGGACTTCTCTCACAGCCTTCCAGACTTGAAGAGAGCGCACGCACACACCAGACACAGGAGGAGCACCCGTAAGATTCACGCACACGCACACTGTGCATGAACAGGCTACACACATGGCATAAAAACTGTTTATTTAACCATGACACTATTTCTATATAATGAAATATTAACATGCACGATTTATCGTATCTAAAAAGTGCTGATAGCTGCAGGTTTTCTGTAACCTTTGACCTCTTTGTCCTCCTGCAGTGGTGGAGGAGGCCTTGCCAGCAGTGTGTAAGGTGCGGACAGTGATCTATGAGATCCCCAGGAGCCAGGTGGATCCCACCTCAGCCAACTTCATCATCTGGCCGCCCTGCGTTGAGGTGAAGCGCTGCACCGGCTGCTGCAACACCAGCAACATGAGGTGCCAGCCGGCCCGCAAGCACCACCGCACCGTCAAGGTATACAAGAAAAACACTTCTTTGGTTTGTTTAGATTAGCCTGTGGAGAAGGAGGGTTAATTCATAGCAAAAAAACCCAAAATAGACACAATTCTGCATCATATTATCACCATAATACTGAAGCTTCTATATTACTTTGCATAAATCATGCATGCTTATAATAATTACTTTTCCAAAGAAAGCATTTAAAACTGAGAGGAAGAATCTGACCAAACTGTGTGAAATTAAAGCAGTAAACAAAAACACAAAAAAGCAGCAGAAAGGGCAAAAACACTTAATACTTTCTTAACCCTCCTGTTGTTCTCAAGTCAAGGAAGGAGGATGGAAGGGAGGAAGAAGGAAGGAAAGGAGGAAGGAAGGAAGGGAGGAAGGAAGGGAGGAAGGAAGGGAGGAAAGGAAGGAAGGAACAGAGGAAAGAAGGAAGAAAGGAAGGTAGGAGGGAGGGAGGGATAAAGGAAAAGAGGAAGGGAGGAAGGTAGGGGGAGGAAAGAGAGAGAAGGAGAGAGGGAGGAAAGGAGGAAGGAAAGAAAGGAAGGAAGGAAGGAAAGAAAGAAGGAAAGAAGGAGGGAGGAAGGAAGGAAAGGAGGAAAGAGATAGGAAGGAAAGAAAGAGAGAATGAGGGAGGGAGGAAGGAAAGACAGACGGAAGGAAATAAGGGAGGAAAGAAGGAACAGTCAAAACAGACGGGGTCAATTTGACCCGGGAGGACGACACAATGGTTAAAGGGTCGGTTCACAATTTTTCAAGTCTGGTCTAAAACATTAAAAAAAAGTCAGGAAGAATAACTGCAGTGAGCAAAACCTGTTTCAATATTCCTTTTGGGCCCTGACTATTATAGTTTTCAGACAGACTTGAAAAATTGTGAACTTGTCCTTTGATATTCATACTAACCATTCCAACATGGTGGCACGTTCATAAACACCAGTAGTCAGTGGCACCACACAAGACTAATGATGGCACCAAGCATCTAAACACACACTGGTGTATATAGAGTATAATACACACATATATACGCACACACACTCCCAAATACATACACTCCACCCACTTAATCCATTTCACTTACTGGAGGTATACACTGTACACCTGCCAAAAACAATTATTCTCCTCAGCTTAACCATTGTGTGTGTGTGTGTGTGTCTGTGTGAGTGAGTGTGTGTGTTGGTGATTGAGAGTCTGGCAGTGAGTTTGTTGGAGAACATAATAGCTTCCTTTTGATCTCTACCAGAGCTGGAAATAAGACTCAGTAAAGCCCAACCGGTTCACAGTCACACCATGCCAACCGGGAGCTCAACGCCTGCGTGTGTGTGTGTGTGTGTGTGTGTGTGTGTGTGTGTGTGTGTGTGTGTGTGTGTGTGTGTGTGTGTGTGTGTGTGTGTGTGTGTGCACAGAAAAGGAATCCAAAATGCACTTTGAAAATAGCAATAATAAGAATATTGACTTGATATTGATATTCAGGGTGATATGAGCATTTGTTGCATATTTTGAAGTGTGTAACTGATGTTAACCCTCCTGTTGTCCTCAAGTCAATGAAGGAAGGATGGAAGGGAGGAAGGAAGGAAGGAAGGAAGGAAGGAAGGAAGGAGGGAAGGAAGGAAGGAAGGGTGGAGGAAAGAAGGAAGGAAGGTAGGAGGGAGGGAGGGAGGAAGGTAGGGGGGAGGAAAGAAAGAGAGAAGGAAGAAGGGAGGAAGGAAAGGAAAGGAAGGAAGGAGGGAAGGAAAGAAGGAGGGAGGGAGGAAGGAAGGAAGGCAGGAAAGAAAAGAAGGAAGGGAGGAAGGAAGGAAGGAAGGAAGGATGGAGGAAAGAAGGAAGGAAGGTAGGAGGGAGGGAGGGTGGGAGGGAGGGAGGGAGGGAGGGAGGGAGAAAGGAAGGAAAAGGGGAAGGAAGGAAGGAAGGAAGGAAGGAAGGAAGGAAGAGTCAAAATAAACGGGGGCCAATTTGGCTCGGGAGGACGACACAAAGGTTAAATTAGACTGAAACTGCTCCTACATGCAAAGATAAAAATGTAACAAGTAGGATTAAAAAGCAGGCTCTGGGAAATAACACGAGTGAAATATGGAGAAAAGATGAGGATTAGTACAAGTGGGCGTATAAGGAGGTGGAGTGGGAGAAAGAAGAGGAGGAGGAGGAGGAGGAGGAGGAGGAGGAGGAGGAGGAGGGTAAGTTTGATTCTCTGTGCTTTGGCCTGCTGATACCCAATATGAGATGAAAGGGCTCGCTCTTTGTCTGCCTACAGAGGAAATCAAAAATAAAGTCACTCACATATGCTGAGATCCAGCGTTCAGAGGGTAAACGGTCACGAGGGCAAGTTGCACACTCACAGCCAGAGGGGATGTGGCAGGGCGGAGGTTTAGGTGGACTGTCCATGTGTGAGACAAACAGAGACTACGACCTCCAGCTGGTTGGTGTGTGACGGTGTTGGCAGTGATGCAGGTGTTGTGTTTTATCATTGTGGTGAAGAGTGATCTGAGCCTGAGGGGGAAGCGTTTTATTGACCAGTTGATCTACATTTCCATCCTCACATATGGTCATGATTTTTTAGACATGCTAGCGGCGATGCTTGAGGGATGGCAATGGTGGTTGGATGGTCCACCACTTTGGCTCCGACTGCAAATATCTCAATAACTATTGGATTAACTGCTACAAAATGTTGTATAGATATTCATGGTGTCCCTGTGATCTAGCCCAATGACTTTGGTGGTCACCTGACTTTTTCTCTAGCGCCACCATGAGGTTGACTTTTGTGATTTTGAATGAAAAGAGGGATTTTTAGCACTTTTGGCGATCCTTCAACTTTTCATCCACCTGAAAATATCATCCTCATCCGCCTCAGCTGTACTTCAGTATAGTGTTAATTAGCAAATGTTAACGTGCTAACATGCTAAAGTAAGCCTCACCCTTTTATCTTAATCCTGGCCTGATGGTTGCTCTAGCAGGGCTGATCCTAACCTCAGCTGAACCTCCTGGGTTTGCTGTTGTTTAAAGTTTCAGCTCAGCGATGTCTAAGTCTGTTCAGACTTGAAGCAGAGACGCTTGTGCAATCAGACCTGGAGCTGCTCAGCCTGCGTGTCTGGGATATGAACATCAACATGTACTGTGTCTGTGTGTGTGTGTGTGTGTGTGTGTGTGTGTGTGTGTGTGCAATTGTTTCTGTATGTTTATAGTTGGCAGCACATATTGATGCATATATTGTGCTTGTTTATCTGTGGGTTTGTGTGCATGAGCAAGACGTTGCCGTTTCAGACGTTGAGCATTACAGCAGCAAGTGTGACGTGCGTTGACACAAAACAAGGTACGCATCACTTAGCGTCAGTGAATTCCTGGCAGAGCTGATACTGTTTTCATTCGTTCAAACACGAGCAGACACACCTGTGTGTTTACACAGGTACAGTAGAAACACAGCTGTCATTTAAAAATAACTAGCTCAAGGAAGGCATTTTGTCTGCAACACTTGTACTACACATTTACAGTAGCCCTCTACTTGAAATCTGCTCTAAGTGCTGTGTTAGTGTTAGTTTATTGCAGTTTTTAGGGACCAAAGAAATTACTTTAACCCACTTTTGTAGTGCAACCAAGCTTTGTTTATTAAGTTTTAATAACTCTAAGATATCAACAAAGAGTTTTATACCTACAGGCATGATTTGTAACTTTACAACTGGTTTGGAGCCAATTGTGGTCGAGTATACAACTTACAGAAGTGTGATGTGGAAACTTGAAGCCTCCAGTGCACAAACACTGACTATAAACATCTGTATTTTTTAATGAAGGAGAAAGATCACAAGCAATTTTAGGGATTTTAACGAGCTAACTGAGCTTTTTTGTGGAAAAACATTCATTAGACTCAAGTTATTATGTCATTTTGTGTGTCTTAAAACATGTCTGGAGGGCACACTTAGAGTCACAAAAAGTAGGTTGCAGGAATATTAATTTGAAGGTGCTGATATACCAGTTATCACTATCTTTCATGCGTGGCAATACTCAACTTCAACTTCCCCAGCATGTCTGTGGCCCTCTGTCATCAAACCTAATTGTACCTACTGAAGAGGTAACTCAAATATATTGTGTCATCTTTTTGAAAATCCTGAAAGAACTGGACACTGTTGTTTTTAGTTTTTTAAATTTGTTGGGAACTATTTGAGCTGCCAATTCATACACATTTTGTGCTATAATGAGTAATGACAGTTGCAAAATAGTCTATGTGATAGATCAAGATTTGGATACACAATACTTGTAAGCAGGATCAATTCATTGCAGGTTTTGGATGTCCATGGAATTTGCTTATGGTAAAAATCTAAAATATGACCAGACTCATCCTTTAAATCAGTATCACCTTCGCAGTTTAAAGTTTAAACAAAATCTGAAAAAGTCATTTGACTCTAAATAAAATTTGACAGAATCTCCACAGATGAAATTTGAGCAAGCGCTTTTCCCCACTCAGGAAATTCCTCCTTCTTCTGTCTCTTTCATCTCATCTCATCTCATCTTTCGCTCTCTCACTCTCTCCAGGTGGCGAAGGTGGAGTATGTGCGGAGACGGCCCAAGCTGAGGGAGGTGCAGGTGAGGCTGGAGGATCACCTGGAGTGCATGTGCACCAACAAACGCCACATCAGCCCGAACTCAGACACGGACAATGGTGAGTATACTGCTGTGTGTGTTTATACATGTATGCGTGTGTCTGAATGTGTCTCCTGACACCAATAAGAGCTGATAACAGATCTAAGGTATTTACAGTGCTTTTCCTCTCTGCTTGAATTAATTCCCCCTCAGGGCAGCACTCACTCACTCACACATACAGTATATACACAGCCCCTCCCAAACACATTAACTCCTTTCCTTCAAGGACCTCACTTCCCATCCTCCAAATATCTCACCAGAGCTACAGTTACCCCTGAGAAAAATACCTCAGTGCTTCAATTCCACAGCGTGGTAAAACAATCTTGGATGGAGATGGATTCATAACTGTATCGTGTGTGTGGTTGTGTGTTTGTAAAAGTGTGTGTAGCATGGCCAATGACATCAAGATCAGTTTTTATCCCCAGAACTGAGAAATGTGTCTTAGTATATGTGAGATTAAATAATAAACTTGTCTACACACACTTGAAGTTACTGTGATCCAAAAAACTGTAATTTTCAACTAAATGTGGCTGTTAAGTACACAATAAATGGCTAAAGGCGGGTTTATTTTGCACTCAAGGGCTTGTAAGTTAAACCATCCTAAAAACAGAAGGTCACATGTCAATCTCTACAGCGACCCTGTTAGTTCCTGCTGCCTGCTGACCAACTGCAAGTCACATTAACAGTCACATTAACAGTTTCAGCTGCACAATATATTTCATGTAGAAGTGTAATATTACTAAGAAGTTAGAGTTTGGGTCCTCCAGACTTGACTCACTGTAATTTCAGGACTGGCCTGAGACTTTTGGGACTTCTAAACTTGTTAGTGACTTATTAATATAGTTATTGGTTTCACCTGTAATGGAGTTCTGTACATATGTTGTCTTGAGCATGTCATTTACACACAATGCTCCGACTGGACTGTGTGTAAACTGGGTAGTGACCGAACGAGAACATGGATACAAGCAGCCAAAATGAGTGTCTGGGCTCAGCCGAAGAGATAGGGTCAGGAGTTCAGACATCCGGGGGAAGCTACTCATTCCCATCCTGGTTGCCTCCCTTTAGAGGGGTTCTGGGTACTTCTAACTGGGAGTAGGCCCTTGGGCACACTGGAGGGAGTATATATCTCTCCTGGCCTGGGAATGCCTTAGGATCCCTCAGGAGGGGCTGTTGAGCGTTGCTAGGGAGATGGGTGTCTGGGTTTCATTGCTCAGCCTAATGCCTCGGCGATCTGGCCCCAGATAAGCGGTAGAAAATGGATCAATGGATGGATGGATGCTTCGACTGACACATCCGCCTTACCAGTGAACTAAGAATGTCACCTTTAATGGAGAGCTGATGGTAGAGAAGTAGACAGGTAATGATGGGAGGAAGAGGGGAATGAAATGCTACAAAGGTCAAACCAGGGATGTAATCGTATTTATGTGGTACACACTGTAACCATTTGGCTACCAAGGCCATTTCTTTTAATGGTCCTGATAGCTTGTTAAACACACGTCACAGAAAAGCTTAAAACGGAAACAATGAGCTTTTCCTCCATTATGATTAAAGTTCTTTCACGTAGAGTGGAGTAGTAAACAACTCTGTGTTTCACTTTCTGGAGTGTGAATGGCTCTCGCACTGCGTCAGAGCACATTTGCATAAAGTTGAGCTTTACTTAATTTTGTAGAGTCACTGGGTGCTTTCTGAATCTCTGTAGGGGAAGTGGGCTAGAAAGTCAGGTCTCATCCACAGCCTTTCAGTGTGTGTGTGTGTGTGTGTGTGTGTGTGTGTGTGTGTGTGTGTGTGTGTGTGTGTGTGTGTGTGTGTGTGTGTGTGTGTGTGTGTGTGAACGGCCCATAACTAATAAATAAGGTTTTACTCTAACCTGCATACACATGACATAGCGTGATGTGACAGAACAGTAAACCTTCTGTATCATCAACAACACATTCAAGGGCTCATAAAAAATTACACCTTTGAACTTCAAAGTTCTTCATGAGGTTTTGATGACTCTCATAAAATAAACTCTGTCAATCTAAACGATTTCTAATTGAATTCTCTTGTTAAATGTATCATTGAGTTAGTATCTTTTGAGTTAGCTTATAAAAGCAGAAGAGATGTGAAGTATAGCATGGCTTGTATAAAACTCAACTGGCTTTCAAAGAATCAGAGTTGCTCAGAAACCCTTGAAATGGGTTTGTTGGACAGTTTACAATGGCTCCTGCAAAATTAAGTAGTGTTTTTTTTTTTTTTTTTTTTTTACTTATTAACTGTGGTGAAAGTGTTCTGAGTTTCTCTTTAATCATATTCACTCCACTTTGCTTCCCAACAGGAATCAGGTGAAGAGCGGTGGACAGATGGAGGAGTGGAGGAGAGGAAGAAGATGGCCTGAAATAAAAACAAAGGATAAGCACCTTTAGCCTCTAACATCCTCCACATCACACCACCTGCCAGCAAGTTACTGTGGAAGGTTTGATGGAGGAGATGATGCAGCAGCAGCAGCAATGTTGCATAAATTGGACTGCTATCTTTTACCTTTTGGGAGGTTTAATGGATACTTGACTCATGTGGACTTCAACTGCCAAAAAAAACTAAGTGCATCAAACTTCCAGACACAGAAACAAACCACAAACAGGCTGACGGGTCTGCTTGTCGTGAGGAGTGAGGTGGATTCTGGGATGCTGGAGGACTTATTGTTTGAGTCTTGTTCTTTCTCCAGAGTATAAACCGCTCAGCGACTCGGATTATAAACTGGGTGGAATCCTTTCTAGAAACAGTGACTGGGATTAGGTTTTTGTATTCCAAGATTTAGCAAAACACACTCATACACACAAGCACACATGCACATATATCCTCTTATTTTTTATAACCTCTCATTTTCTATCGCTGTCTGTTTCTATTTCTGGTATGTTATCCACATTAAGAATGGAGGGACCCCTCCTCACATGTTACCAATACTAATAAACTATTTATATGTAAACAAAGTGAGAGTGGTGATCGCAAAGACAGTCATAGCAAAAGAGGTTTGTCACAGAGAGCCACGGAAAGGATTTAAGAATTCATTTCAAGCAGAAAGAGGAGCTGGACAGGCTGGTGTGTGAGAGAGATTATCTGGAGGATCATAATACTGGAGCTAAAATCCCTGTGAATTTGTAACTGAGAATAACGCACATATAAAAATCCTGCTAAAAAGAGATGAGTGGTAGACATGATTGCGCTGTTAACACAGTGGAATAAGTAACAGCTAACAGGGGGATTTTTTTTTCAATGTTGTGACAAGGTTGCTGGTCGAGAAAATTGACAACCGTCCCGCTAAAGAGGAAGGTAAATGTTTTCAAAGGTGACCTCATCGTAACTAGTGAACGCTGGACAACATGGAAGACAGAGTGACCTCATATCAAAACACGACACATCCGTCAGCTGCTTGTTCAGTGTCCACTTTCATTAGCGTGTGTGTGGGACGAAGAGCTCTTTCTCTCTGGCTGTTTCTCCCTCACAGTTTAACAAAAATTAAAAAAAACATATGAGCACAATGATGAACAATGGGAGGAAGAGCTCTGTTTGATGTGATTATGATAACATCACACTGTAGTAGTTAAGCAATGAGAAATTATTAAAAAGTTACTTATAATCCCACATAGATCATGGATGTAAGAAATTAAAGGTTAAATGACAAAAAAGACATATGAAGCAACAATTACATTGATTTGCCATGCTAGCTGTGTTGCTTTGACGACGGCAACATCAGTCTGTCAGTTGGTCCACGTCTTTGGTCCAGACATCTCATCTGCTTCCTTCATGACAGCAGTGACGTCCTGACTTCTCCTGTGGCGCCACCCTCTGATTAGTATTTGTAGTTTTGAGTGAATCTCAACAACTATTGGAAGGATTGTCAGGAAATTTGGTAATCATGTTCTTTGCCCACTTCAGGGTGAATTGTTATAACTTTGGGGGTCTCCTGACTTTAAATCTACCATCATTAAGTCAAAATTTAGTATGTCCAGTTCTTTGGTTTATGACCAAATACCTGCAAAAGTAATGACACAGGAAATGTTTGTATGCCAACATGTGAAACTATGATGGTGAATGTAGTACACACCATATACCTTAACATCAGCATGTTAGTATTGTCATTATGAGCAGGCTGACGTTAGCATTTGGCTCAAACCACTGCTGTGCCAATAAGTAGCCTCAAGAAAGGATTTTTAGTACAAGTATTTTTGGTATCCATCACTCGCACATCTCTCTATTTTAATAAATATATTAATCCAAAGACATGTCACCATAGGACACTTTGTTTAGACTCTAACTGAGCCGAGGCCAAGCCGAAGTCCCTTAATGAGCATACCACCAAGAATACCACCGGAGGCAGAGGCTCCAAAAACATCCCTGGTTCCAGTGTACTCCCATTTAAAAACCATCAACTTCTCTCATGAAATACTGAGTCAATACATTTTTTCAACAAGTCATTATGCTCTCAATTGCTAAATTCTACTGCTGATGATCATTTTGGAAATTTTAGCTCTGTTAATAAGATATAAAGACAAATAGTAGATTTGATGTCTGCAATAGGCTTTGATTGACAGTTCGGCCACCTGCTGTTCTCTTCAGCTTCGGTTCTGAGTTTAATGTTACTTGGTAACGATACTTGCCATGTTAGTTTATTAGCACCAGTCTATACTGCTCATTGTAAGTTAGCATTAGCTTGGATCTGAGGTAGGGTGGCATGTTTCCAGACTCTTTATTTGAAAGGTCCTGGCTCCAAACGGAAAAGATGGTGCTGACCATAAGCAGTAACTCTGAGCTTCAAACCAGCTCCTTTGCAAACCAGAGGGTGATGTCACACCTCGTTAAGTCCATCTTTATGTATAGTCTCTGTTTAAATCAAACACATTTCCTTCTTTTTGTATGTTGGCCTTATTAATGGTATATTGATCATGGCTCCCGGTGTAGCTATGAGCTTGCTGGTTTCATTACAGGCAGATTAATTTTGCTCACTACAGTGGGGAGAGAAATAAAATCAAAATGAATCAATGAATACATACAATGTCAATTTCTTCCAATGGTGCCTGCGTTAAAACTATCTTTGTTCAGGAAACTTCTGCTGTCATTTAACCTGTTGAAGACCGTTGGCGGGCCGTTGTCCCCTCAGGCTGGTTCTGTGGACAGTGACGGTGAGCAGAGGTTGGAATCTGTGTGGATTGGAAATAGATGACGTCTCAGTCTCCATGTGGATTCCCAGTTAGTCACATTAAAAATTAAGTTTGCACACCTGGCAATACAGTGAAGGTGCTGAAAGAAGAAAAAAAAAACATTCCAAAGCGAATGGGCATGAAACTTTTATGTCTCTTTCTTTCAGAGCAAGTGGAAGACAATGAACACTGGGGACACATATGTGATGAAATATTTTAAAGTCATGGTTCGATTCCAAGCTTTTTTCCAGCAGCGTTGAGCCATATCCCACAGCCTCCTTTAGTAAATGGTGCTCAGGTGTCATCACCATTCAGATGTAAATGTATAGCACAGTCCAACATAAACAACACTGTTCCAACATGTTTACACCAGAACAATAACTACTTTGTTTCATTCTGTGATAGTAAAACATTTTTTATGTAACAACGACTCTGGTTTGGGAGAAAGCAGCCAACTAGTAAACAGAAAAATAGAGAGTACACTGTAGAGTTTGTTTTCTGGTGGTGAAGACGTGATGTTTTTCTTTTCCTCATCCAAACCCGAAGCCACAGAGCCGAACATCGTACCCATGAGGCCATTCCAACCCCTGCTGGCATCCCACAAACCTGCTGTTTGGACTATTACACTGCGGTCCCGGCAGCTTGCAGACGCCTCAAATAGCTCTTTATGTTTCAGATGTCTCACACTTATTAGGGCATGCTTAAACAGCTGAATGCATTTATAACAAACAGAGGACAAACAAATGTTTATTGGTAGCAGTGGTGAAAGAGTAGACCCAGGCAGACTTTGCAAATTTGAGGTTGATTTGCGTAACTCACTTTGCTGGCATATTGCTCTTGGAGGAGCTGGTGTAAACCGTGTGTAGACATTGGCCAATACTGTAACCAGAGTGGGTAGTTAGTGTAAAAACATACATTTCATAATTGAGTGGTTCTTACGTGAGCTGCACAAAGACGACACTGTTTAAAGACTTAATAAAAAAAAGCATTTTTTGGTTTGTGGTTTTTTGGTTGTCAAATCTGCAGCAGTGTGTCGCTCTCACGCTGCAGTTTGATCTGTCGTGTTCTCAGGATGACGCTAAAGACCCGACGTACAAAGGAGAAGGTATCATGTGGATGTAAATCACTGAAAACCAGTTTGTTTGTATGAAAGGGGGACAAGGATAAAAACGAGACAGATGGGGATAAGACAGTGTGTAAAAGAGAAAGGTGAGAGGAGAGGAAATGAAAACAGACATTGTGGATGTGTGTGTGTGCGTGTGTGTGTGAAACAGAGAGACAGTGAAAGTGTGTCTTTGTGTGTAAGACGGGATAAAAGTGGGTTTGTGTGTTTGAAATAGAGAGAGAAACTCCATCTCTCTAAAGCTCAGTTAAGCAGATTAACAACATGCTAGCTAAAATGCTGAAACGCTCCGCAGGTCAAGTACAACCTGATATAAGCAGATGGAAGTCGAACACACCCCCTTCGGCTACAGATCTCAGATCAGATTACCTAACCTCAGTATTTGTTACATCAGCTATTAAGAAGCTGAAAGTATATCTGATTCTGGGTTGGCAGGTTTTTCTGCATAAACGCCTCCATATCACATCTCTCTCTTCTTATCTTTTAATTTAGGTCACGTTCTAACCTTGAATCTATTTATTGCCAAACAAAAAGATTTTAAATTAAAATAATTAACCACGACATCAACCTGAATCTATTTAGTGTAGCTACATTTCTGGAAATATCTCCTCTGGACACTTTCAACTTTCCTGCCAGAAATCTATTTTTATTTCAAATTTAAATGACAACCATGTAACGAGCGAAATATGAGCGTTCTCAAGAGGTAATATTATTTTTCTCAAATTTGAAGTTCTACGCTGCATGTTAAACAGATCCGCATTTAATTTGATATTTTGATAGTAATGTCTAATACATTTGGTATTCTCCCATAGGTATTCAGTTGGATTGAAATCTGGTGACTGTTAAAGTCATAACATATGATTTACTCATCAAACCATCCAGTGATCCTTTCATAGCATCATAGCATCTGCATTTGATATGTTAAGCCACTCATTTATTCAGGCTTGTTCTTTGATTTATCACCAAGCTGTAGAGTTTCTCATGAAAAAACAGCAAAAAACTGGATATATTATACATTTTGTGATTTATTTTTTTATATTGTTATGCTGTTGGATATCTATGTTAAATGTGGTTAAAGTTCCAAAAACTTGATGTTAACATATGCAGAAATGCTCCCCGCAAGGTAAAAGTCCAGGCTTCAACCTGCTTTTTGCCAACAAGCTGAATCACAGTCTTTATTATACCTGGATAAAGGACAGGTTCAAAAATGTCAAGACTGTCTGAAGGCAATATGCACATGCCCAGACTGTTTTGGCCCCTTTTTGATTGTCCATACTCTCCTTATTTAGATCCTAATTGCAATTTCCATGTCAGGAGTGGAAGAAAGAAATCACAGTCTTTGGCTCGTTCTGTACAAACATGATTTTTAAAGATCACCCAAAAGCAGTTCAGCAGTCTGACTAATACAGGTGGGTGTCTTCCAAAGTTGCACTTCATATTAAAGGTCATACTAAATAGACTGTACCTGTGAATAATGCCTTTTTGATTTGTCCAACTTAGCCTACTGAAGCCTCATTTTAACTTTAGATGAATGCAACGATGTGTTTTACAGAACATGGACTGTGGATTTTGTCAAACCATCACTTATACTGACAGGACATTAATTATTATTACAGTACAGCGACCAATATTGCTTCAACAGGCGTGTAAATCATTTCTGTAGAGATTTGAAAAATTGTGAAGTTATACTGTAACCTCTTTTAATAACTCTTACACACAGTTATACACATGATTCCAGCAATGTGGGGTTTTGGAGGTTATTACTGTACCAATATAGCCTTAGTAGTAGTTACACTGTAAAATGAGCCTTTTGGGAGCTGATAGACACATTGAGTCGTTCCAGCTTCTGGTGTCCAATTAAACTGTTATTTTTCAACTGTTAAAGATGAACCTCAAACTGGTGATGGGCAACACTTTCACTGACTGATATTTACATTTCAATGATCCCCTCCAGATGTTTTAATACGTAGAAAAAAGCTCCAAATAATCATTTTGTCTGATATGATCCACACCCCCTCCAAAAATGTACTTGTTAAAATGATATCTTATCGCGCTACCTCACTGAAAAACATCCTCAGTACATCTTGTCCTCCCTTTTGACTATCTCCTCTCTCTTTCCTGATCTCCTCCTTTTCTTTCTAAGTGTCTCACCAAGCTGCTTTACAAAGACTCCTCTAAGCAGATAAACATGTCCGCCTCCCACCATCAAGCTTGTTCCCATCATTGCATTCAACGATGAGGAGCAGTGAGGTTTGGCATCATTGGATAAAGATTTACTGCTGTCCAGTTGAGGCAGATGTTTTTGGTGGTGGATCATGTGAGATTTATTTCCAATGAATGGTGATTCCTTTCCTGTCCAAAATTTAAAAACGAGAGAGAGAGAGAGAGAGAGAGAGAGAGGTAACGGGAGGTAACGGGCTGAAAAAGCAATTCCCGAAACTTTCATGCTATTACCTGCTATACCATAATGCTTTTAAATATCCCTATAGCTGTTAGCCACATGTGTATAATGAAGAGCAGCTTTCAGTTACCCTCCAGGATCAAACTCTTTGCTTTCTATGTCATTTTATGTGGCAGGAAACGGCAGAACGCTCTTGTCGTAACACAGCGTAACAAATCCATTTCTGCACGTTGGTCAAAACCATTTCCTTTGTTCGTCTATCTCCTCCTTCCCCTTTTCATCCTCCAGGGCCTTCAGGTAAAGCTGCCATCAGTGCCAGACTCTTCTCAGAAACAAGCACACACCCACAATACATGAGCTACACACACAAACTATGCCTTCTCCTATTGGTTTGGATTGGAGCCATTTTGAAGCCCTTAGTTGCTGCTCATTGTGCTAACGTTAGCTACATTAGCTAAGTTGTGCTAACAGCACGGGTATTGTAATCAAGTAACGTTAAACTTATTGAAATACTGCGACAAGAGTCTGACTGTGAGTAGCTGGTGAGCGGACTGTCAATCAACACCCACACAGCAAACATCAAAGCAACTATAAGTCTTCAAATCTCATTTAAAGAGAAAAAATGTCCAAAATGACCACCAACATACTTATTACACAATATTGTGGATCCACAGAAAAGTTTTAAATGACACATATGAAGATATTTCAAAAATTAAAGATGAGGAAATCATTAATCCTTGGATGCTGAAACCTGTGTGACAAACCCTCAAGTTTATAAGAGAGTGTACAATAATTAAACGCTCAGACTCTTTTTCGTATATATGCATAATGGCCTCTAAGAATAACCAAGATATAAGAGAGTGATAGAGGTGAAGAGACAGAGAGAGATAAACGAATTTGAGTGGAAAAAACACAATATAATTTTTTAGTGTTGTCAGTCTAGCTTCAGCAATTGTTATCTGAGTTTAACATGTCTTTTAGATATTATAAGGCGTTGTGTTACTATTAGTATGCTGCAAGATTGACAGTGATGACAAGTGAATTGTATTGAAGCACGTTCACGCTCACATGTGATACATTATGTAGACAGATGGTTTCTAGGAGAACACGGGTTAGTAAAAGTGTTCTCAGCTTATAAAGTGGCACACAGACACAGGCTGCTGTCAGTTCAGAGTTTTATTTATTACATAACAATATGAATTACTAAGCAAAATGTGGTGGATCCATTTCTTACTTAAAGCAGCTATAATCAATGTTTTTATGTTAGTAATGAATCACATGACTACTTGTAGGTGAGAGGTGTCACTTGTAAAGATGAACTCACCATTAAGACCAGAATCTGTGGCTCCTATCAACTAGACAGGCTTTTACGTTGATTTCAGCTCACTGTTTTAGTTCAGTCCCGTTGAGTTTAAGACTCTGTTTCTAGCTGGATTCAAAAATAAGTAACTAATTAATAACAAGTTCATCATATAAACTTCCCGAAAAAGCTGCAGATTCAAGTCTCAAAAAGTTACCAAAAAAACTTTGATAACAATGAATATGTCCGAGATGTTCGAGACCTGTGATGCTATGTTGTTCAGGAGGACCTGCTTTGTCCATCTTTTCATCTTCAGGTCACTTTTTATGATAATAATGATGAAGTTTATTCATATAGCACATATAAAAACCAAAGATTATGATGTGTTACGAAATTTAAAGGCCATAAACTCACAACATATATGTGATATATATCAAAATACAATATACATACATAAATACACACATAGCCTTTTGATTTGAAAAAAAAGTTTCCAAAAGTGATTTAAAGAGGATTTTTCAAAGTTAATCAGGTATGTCATTTCATACTGTAGTTGTGCTTTTACTCTCCATTCCCTCATGTTTCCTTTCTGAAGTGTTACCTTTACTTGGTTCAAAGCTGACACCAGCACCGACACCTGTCCAATATATCCAGCTCCACTGTCCTCACTGACAAAATAACACAGACATGCACACACTTCAAATCATCCAATCCTGAATACATTTAGGTGGTTTATTGCTTCGCTTTCAGCTGTATTGAAATCTGCATGATTATGACCTTGAGTTTGTTGCTACATGCAACTTGAAGCAGACACTAAAACCTTTAGCTCCGCATCAAGCTGTTTCCTCGGGGGAAACAGCTGCTTGATCACTATCAAATATTCCTTAAAACAGCCTCCACCACTCGACCACACATCTCCTGTTCTGCTATTCACTATTGGTTAGCTTTTAAAAGTCATAAGCCTCTTCTACACACAAAACACAACAAAAAAAAAGCCGTCCTGCTGTCAGCCACTTCAAATCACTCGACAAAGTGACCCCCCTCCTCTATCGTCGTCGGTGTCTCCATCCCCTGCAGCTCCGCCATTGTCTTTGGCCGGGCCAAGCAAAAGGCCTGCTGCTGCCGCTGAGTGTTTGTAGACACACAAAGAGGAAAGCTGCGGTGTGAAAACGGAGGGGAATGAGCTTGGGAGGGGGGTTAAGTGCTTTTCGATGGACTCACTGAAGGAGTTGGTTTGTTAAAGGATAAAGGTGTGTGTGTAGTGTGTGTGTGTGTGTGTGTGTGTGTGTGTGTGTGTGTGTGTGTGCAGTAAAATCAAGCTGATTTAAACGCCGTAACATGACACAACATTAAGCCACATAACATAAAACATCTTTGGCTCCGAAACAAGCCGTCCAGAGCTGTGACTTTCCACTAACCTATTTTGCAGGAGTGCAGCTAGAGATTAAGCCCGATGTCACATGTAGCTGTAAGCAAAGTCTGTCTATCGTAGTTATTTTTATGTCAGTCTAGCATGTTCTCTCTCTTTAATCCCTCTGTGGTTGCGTTCTCATTTACCACAAAGCCATTAAGAGCCATTGTGATGCCAAAGGACAGCAAGAGCATCCATGGAACATAATATTTAGATCCTTTGGAATATTTTGTGGATGAATATTACTGTACATGTGAAACTCTGAGCTCTCTTTATCCCTCTCATATGTAATACATTTATACAGGCTGCATGTTTAGCTGTTGCTATGGACACTCCATTAGGAGGCCATAGGATTTTTAAAAATTCCTTTGACCTTTGTATTCCAGTTTTATTTAAGGTAAAGGATCATATAAACATTCATTTTCACTGCAGAATTAAGAGCTTG
This sequence comes from Scomber japonicus, assembly GCF_027409825.1. Taxonomy (NCBI): domain Eukaryota; kingdom Metazoa; phylum Chordata; class Actinopteri; order Scombriformes; family Scombridae; genus Scomber; species Scomber japonicus. Next base: position 10,678,297 of record NC_070579.1, read on the forward strand.
TGCATTCCTGCATAATAGGAAAGCCACACGTTGCAAGATTTACATTCCTAGTTTTACTTTACTTACTTCCTCCATGTTTGCATGTGTATTCTGACTCCAAAAAGAGTTTTAACTCACAGGAAATACAACTAATTAAACAATTTACTATATACTCTTATACAGTTTGAAAAAAAGAGAGAACCACACTCATGCAATCCATTCACTGCTGTAACAAGAGGATTAGCTGCAGTTTGCATGCAGGAATGAGGTCGGTTTATGACCTATGTGAGGCTCAAGAGATTATAATCTTGGGAATTATGGTGAGTACAAGATACAAAGTTGACAGGAAGGAATGAATTAAACTGTTCTGCAGCAGGTGCCGCTGTAACAGTTGATCAGTTATCTAACCCTAACCCCCACAAGTAATGTAGTGTTTACTATTAACTATTTACTATTATTAAATATTATATATCTAATTATTTTATTAACCAGATGTTCATTTATTCATAATTAATGGTTCTAGTTGTAAGAATCAGAAATCCCTTGTCATTAGTGATGCCTGTGCCTGATAAATGAGCTGCATTTAAGTCCTGTAGCTCAAGTTCGCATGTTACGTGCATGCTTGCAGTGCAAGACAATGTCTTTTTCCTCCCTTAAACTTCTTAATCAATAACAGAAAACACTGTGTTTTTAACTGTGGTTCAGGCATCTCTCAATACCAGTCAGTTAAGGATAAATCTTAATGCCACTTTCAATTTCCACACTTACTAAGCCTTTTCAAGATGAGTGAGCAAACCACTTCCCAGTGAGTTCCCATGTTTGTTCAGTGGCGTCTACTGTACACAGAACTACTCTCCAGAGACTGCAGACATGATCGCTTTTATTGGTTTATCCGGTCTTATAGGCTTTCTAAACGAACTACTATGACAGTAATCTTTGTGATTTAGGAACATGTTATCTAGTGGCCCACAACAATGGAGGTCTACAGCACAGAGGAATAATATATATCCGGCTTTGGACACACACACAATAGTTGTAAGTTTGATCAGTTCATTGTTGGTTTGGCTCTGCACATGAGATTCGTTAACAACAAGTAATAAATCAGTATTGTCCTCAGTTGTTAGCACCTCTTGTTCCCAAGTGTTATATCCGATAAAACTGTTGCTCGGTGTGGTAAAGCCTGCTTTTTTCACCTCACTTTCAATTGATCCCGATTGAATTATGGAGCTCTCTGAGTAGATACTAAAACTCATGTCAGCAATGGAAAAAGAGAGAAAGACATCAATAGGCTGAAAGAGTGAAAGAGGGCGGGGGGGCTCATGGAGAGATGGATATAGATGCAGGGGTAGACGGAGGCCAGATAGTAAATCTGGTTTTATTGCTGAATGAACATTTAGAGAGCAGGCACATGCTTCAGTGAATAGAGCAGCAGGGTTTTACAGAAGATTGAGCTTAAAATAATTCTGCAGTCTGACAGCTTGATGATTTGCCACACCACTAACAGGCGAGTTAATCATTTTTCTTTTTTTTTATTTAACCTGCTTAGTCCCACTTAGAACAAGAATCTCATCTTCAAAGGAAGCCAAGACAGCAGCAAGACTTTAGATCTCGCTCGTGAATTCATTCACATTTAAAATAAACACAACAGTATTTCAAGACAGCAAAGATCTCTGTACAGCAGGAGGGGAGAGCAAAATCCTGCAACTACAGCGGCTTGTTTTTTGTTGACTCTGGAAGACATGCACCCAACATAAAAGAAATAAATGACCATCACATGGTCAAAGCCAGTAAATGTGCTTCATTCATGTCTGCATAAAAGGGGTCTGACTTCAGAGAAGAAGCCACACAGTGACCCAAAGAAGGACTACAATGACTTCCCTCTTTATTACCAATAAACCATCCTTTTCAATCCTCTTAATGTGTGGGTGGAAGGACTTTTCCTACACTAGTAAAGTCATCTGTCACTTTGAATGTTTGTACTTGGATTATGTGTTACTTTTCAACTTAGCACGGACACTGTAGTTCCTTATTGCTCATATGTGTTCGTTAAAAATGAGACGAGTTGTTCTCCAGAACACAAACACTCATCTTTGGAAAATGACTCTTGCTTTTTAGAGTGAATCATCGGCCTTCAAGTTCCAATTCGTCCCTGCAAAATGAGATTTGGTGCCACAGAGAGGCAGGGGAAGTCAGAAAGTATTGAGAGATGAAACTACTGGTTTTGAGGCTTTTCATGGCTTATGCTGACAAAAAGAAAAACACTTCCTTTAAACCAACGACTTCCTTCCCTCCTCTTTCACCAACTAACCATCTCAGTTTTTAATGCTTGGTTTCTTTGCAGGGCTTAAAAAAGATCTAAATTAAAAAATCTGATGAAAGAAAGAGAAAGAAATGAAGAAAAAAAAACACAAGACTTCTTTTTCAGATCATACAACCTTTTCCTTCTATAATTCTCAGTAGGAATACATTAATAGGCTACAATCAGCACAGATGACCAAGCACTCCCTCTGAGGTCACTTCCTTTTTCATGATAATCTTATGAACATTTCTCTTGAAATAGGGAGGGGAACATTTCTTGTACAGTTACATGACTATCATGTTTTTCACGTTTAATATTGAGCAACTGGCAGCAGATCATGAGCTTAGCATAAAGGCTAACTGTTACTTTAAGGGGGATCGGCTATTTTGGGTGCTCTTGGCTCTAAAACTAAAAGTCCCATTCATTTTTCTCACAGACAGTGTTATGTGACTCACACTTGGAGCAATTGTATGGCTTGGATCGGCATGAAACTCCTGGTTAAACCATCAGTACATAAATGATGAACAACTGTGCTAAAAAGTTGATGTTGAACCCGCTTTACCATGGAGATCTCTGAGCCTTGAACATTTTTGGTTAGCCCTCATGATTTGTAGGCACTGATATGTGCCGCAGCTCAGTATTTGAAAGATATTGAACGGAGCTGCTTTTAAACGACAACAAAGGGGCAAATTTCCCAAACCGAGCTAGAGAAAAACACAAAAAATTTATCATAAAACTGGATCGTCTCTGTGCTGAAAGCCACAGGCCGCTGCATCAATCAGCCAAACTTGCCCCTAAAAAAAGAAAGCAACAGCTGCTCTCATGCCTCTCAAAAGCTGGACAGTTAATAAGGAGACAAAATGCTCTGAGGTGATTCACTGGTCTTTCTGCGTCCACATCGGGGCTCCATCCCCGACCTTTGACTCACAACCTCTTGACCTCGGCTTTGTCCAGCCGTCAGGTGCCAGCTTGCTTTCCACAGGGATTGAGATTCCTTCAAGATGCTCACACCCAAGGGGGTTCGGTATTGTCTTTCCTGGACAAAGAAAGAAAAATCACCCATCACACTCCCATGTCCATACCCTATAAAGAAAATCTGCATGCACAAAGATGCCACACACACAATTTCTTTCTAGAAATTCTAGTTTTCATCATCGCCCTGTCCTTTCCCCTCCTCCATCAGATTTCACATTTCTCTCCTGGCACGATGAGGCGATTTCTAGAATTTCAGACATGCTTCAGACAAAGACATCAAAACATTTGGAGGAAAATATGAAATATGTCCTCCTCCCTCTTCCCTTCCTCTTTGATTTGTAACATCTTGTGGGCATCTTGTCATCCACTCCTGACAGAGATCAAAGTGCTACCTCTCTCATGCAGAGATATCATTCTTTATGAATATCTTGCAGGTTCCACCACAAATCACGTTCGCCCACTGGCTTTGATATGACTGTCCTCCTCCACAGGAATTCATATCATACATCCCTCCTCCTCCTCTCCTTCTGTTCTTCATCCTTCTTTCAACGCGATACATAATAACAGCATCAAAACTTCAATCCAGGGATTGAGTCGAATCATCCCTGACTTCAAAAACAAAAGATATCCATCTTGGCAATGGTGAATTTACGTCTTGTTTTCATATTGGCAAAGTCGCAGTGCACTTTCTGTCTCTTCTGCTTTGTTCTTTGTCCCCCTCCGCCCTGCATCTCCTTCTTTCTCCACCTTGCTCTCTCAACCGGCCCTACCCTTTTCTTCCCTGCCGACCAGAAGAGCACAATATGTGGGATCAAACGGTGGGGAAGTAAGGAGCAAAGTGTCTCTCTGTCTCCTAAGCCCGGGGAGGATTAAGGCCAGGAGACTTCTGAGGAACAGTCATAAAGTGTGTTCAAGCCTGCAGGACATAAATAGAGCAGGAGAGGGACGATCAGGACAGTGGTAAAGAAAAAAAGAAAGAGGGAGAAAAGAAGAAGGGCATCATCAGATTTAAAGCCTCTGGAAATTTGGCTTGAAATAGTAAAAATACAAATATCAAAGATGAATGTCTCATTAAGCATCCACAAAAATCTGAGTGAAAATAAATGTTCCTAATTACCAGAAATGAGAACATGCTTACCACAGTAGGCATTATGTTGTTTACGATTGGTTTGAGGAATTTATTGTGTAACTTTTGTAATAAATCGATCGTAACCACCCCTAATTCAAACCCACCATCAGGAATGTTTACAAAAACTTTAATAACAATATTTCTAATTTGGATTGAAACTAATTTCTAACACTTTAACACATGTTAACACTTTAACACATTAACAAGATTTAGTTGTGAGTTGCAAAATGCTTCATCAGCTCGTAGAACTGATGTGTCTTTAGAGCAGCATTTGAATATAAAAGCAGGTAATCAAATGTTGATTTTGGGCAATCAGACTGAATGCAAAGCACATTTTTTCAAATTGCATGCAGTTTATTTGTTGATTTGCTCCAAACAACAAAGACACTGACTGTACAGACATTAGCTAGCTAGCAAAATGCACACTGACCTAAGCAGCTACTATAACGGCTTGGGTGGACGTACCTTTTAAGTACTTTTCAACAAGTCATTATGATCTCAGTTGCTAAATATGGGCCCTCCAGTTAGTCTTTACCTCAATTTACGCTGCAAGAAGGGAATTTGTATGTCTTTCCATTGACTTTGCATGCAAGATCTTGTTGCAGTTAGCATTCAAACCATGCTACTAAAGGTTTCAGATCACTATATGTCTGTGATAAAATAAAAAAGATTCCTAATAATTATATTTGTTATTATCAATAACTGATCTGGTAACCGTAAGCTCTTAGTATAACTCTAAAAAAAACTGCCTTCCTCAAAAGATGCTGCTCATCAGATGCATGGAAAACACTGAGCATGAACTTGAAACCACATGCACTACAAAGCGTAGTGTGCAAAGGGGATTATTCCTGAAAACGATGGTGTCAGAACATACAAAAGAAACATGAGATAAATTAAGAAAAACTAATAGCAAACATACTAGATAAATAAACATGGCGGGGGTTTTGCAAAATACAAAGAGAGCAGATGATGTTATGTCAAGATGTCATTTTATGGAAGGCTTTGCAGGGATTTCCAGCGGTCTGTGTGAGTGAAGGATGATCATGCCGGGTTATGACTTGTCGTGCATGCGGATGCTACCGTGCCTGGCACAGTAAGTCCTCCACAGATGTGAAGCTGGGATCTGAGCCATACTAAAGACTCCTCTCTGTACTTGACTCCCCATTCTTCTTCTTCTTCTTTCTCAGCAGTGGCAGAATGGCCTACAGGTGCAGAGGTAACACCAATAAGTGGAGGGTCACGGACAGGAAATTTTATTCCAGCTGTGAGTTGAAGGGTGGCTGATGTTACATCTATCATGATAGACAAAGTATCCAGCTTCAGGGGCCCGCTGGTGTTGGGAATCTTCTGCTTTGACCTCTCTGAAAAGAAGCATATGTGTAAGGTGTGTGCCTTGCTTTATTTTAAGTAAAGTGCCAACTATTCATTCAGGAAAACAACATTTCTTTGTTTGAATTTGTATCTTTATCAATAATTGGACTATTACAGGAAGATGTTATCATCCCGATGAATATAAAACATAAAATTATCTTGATTAATACGCTGGAAAGTCACATCTTGATGATTACAATCCTCTTTAGTCTTCATCTTCACCTCTTCATGATGCCTTTCTCATCCACCGATCTCCTCTCATCTCCAACGTTCATTGAACTCTTGATCCTCACATCTTATTCACCTCCCTCCAAAATTACTCTTTATCTTTTTTATCATCACCACAATTCCTATCTCATCTCCGCTCTACTTTTACACTTTAAAACATCTGTTGCCATTTTGGGGGTGCCTTGACAATCTGAATTTATTAAGGCTATATTTCTGTAAAGCACTTTAAATTAGAGGAAGATTTCTACGTAATTCGTCTTGTAAGCAGATTGAGGCCAGGGGCCCACAAGTTCAAATGCTCAAACTAAGTGTGTTCCATATTTGGGCCAAAGCAGGTAGCTGTGTGTATTGACCAAAGACGAGCATCAAAATGTGTAAAAAAACAAAACTGTATAAATGTGCTTTACAGTACATCACTAAAAACGTAGGCTTATACAGACAGTAAGTAGCAACTAGTAGACAGCACAGATCGTAAACGGAGGTCACAATTTTAGACCTCACTTATTTTTTTGAGCCATGGTGTACTCTATCGTGAACTCCTCTTCTTTGACAGAATTTGTACTTTATTTGAATTTCATGCCAAAAGACAATCACTGATAAACAAACACCTTTCTTTAATGATTGTGTCATTTACGTGTATTTACGTTTGTGTCATTTGCTCCAAACCTGCAAAACACCCACTGTACATTAGTTATAAACTAACTAGCAATGTGATTGTGTTCATTCTTAGAACAAGTCTCTCTCCATTTTCCTCTTTTGTCTCTGTACATTCGAAAAGAACGTTCACAAAAAACATTTTTAATGCACGCAGAATGGATTGTGTCTATGTTAACATTGTATGCAATCGCAGCAACACTAAAATTAGCTTTGCATTCTGGCGAAACACAGTAAATTTGAGTTGGAATGATCTTTCACACATATGCAAAGACAAAACTATTAATGGTGGGAAAAAAGGCATTGAGTCATAAAGCTCTTAGAAACAAATGGAGCAAACAGCAGGTTTGACAGTCATCTTCAAATGAGAGAGAAATTGTTTTTAGCATCTTTAATCTCATTTGGCCAGCAGCTTTAGTGTTTTGGTCAACTCTCACTGCTGTTATTTCCAGATAGTTGCTTTCAGTTAAAAAGCTCTGATGAATTCACTCTACACTACCTGCCCATCACCACACAGCAGACAAAATTAGTGACTTAGCAAGAAAGTTTAGCTGATGGAAAATTTGGCAGGTCTGGGATGGAGACGAAAATACAAATAAAAGCAAAATGAACATTAGACTTACATTCTCCAGGTGGCCAGAAACATGACATGACCAAATAAATGCTGATGTTGCTCTGTGCTGAATTGGTAAATGGTTTAAAAACAGCAAAAACATGTTGTGTGCAAAGCTTTGTTCTTGTAACTGATACTAGAAAAAAAGAGAAGAAAAATCTGTTACAACAGTTTAAAAGCAGATTTCTTTCTAAAATGAAATCAAATACTTTTTTAAACAATGTTTCTCAGTGTCTTTTAAAAGCCTCCAGATGCTTTGTGACTCTTGAAATGGAAATAAGAGGTCAGTCCCTGTTTCTCATTTACACACTTGGCCAAACAGGAGGAATTATGGGTATGACTTTGTTTGACCCATGTCAGAAAAACAATTCAAATTGACGGGGGGGAAAGTGTTGTGTCCCATCAACACACAATCCGCTGGCTTGACAACCTCTTTTCCTTCTGCTCTCTTGAAATTTCCGTTCTTCACAGTGTCCGTGGAGCAGTGAGAAGACTTCAATGAGAGCCATACAAGTCAAGTGTGCAATTACATCTTCACCTGTTGACAAAACAGCTCAGAGAAAGTAACATCCTGCCAAGTTCTGTGTTTTCAGCCGTGTTTGCTCCCCTAGCCTCCTCCCCTCAGCACACATCTTTCATCCCTCTCTAACTCCCTCACTAATGGAGCCTTGCTCGATTCGGTAGGAGACTTAAGTGGACTTGTCAAAGTTGGATGCCTTTCCCAAAGATAAAAAGGAGCCTTGGTGGTCCTTGTTGAGAGGTGAAGGGAGGATGAAGAAAAGAAAGGGAAGAGAAGACACCGCACTAATACCTTAAGAACACTTGCAGACTTCAACAGAGGATTTGTTGCAATTTTTCTCTATTTTTTTAACTTTTCTTTAAGATAACCTTTTTTTTCACTCTATTCTTTGTTATCAGGTATAACAAATCTTACATGACCTGAGTGAGGTCTTCCTCAGTCAACAATGAGGTGGTCGTTGACCTATAGCCAGAGGCTGCACTCAGGTGGGCCGCCTGCTTGGTTCAACTGTCACCTGAGGGGAGGGGAGGTCAGAAGCGACGGGCTGGGCTGATGAACGGCCACACAGCCCCCGGGCCTCTGGGTGCCAGGCCTTTGGTCTGGTGTGAACAACCAGCAGGCCTCTTTGTTGGAGATCGGACAGATAGACCCTCTTTGGGAACTGGATGGTTAGAAGTATGGGAGTGGTCTTCTTGAGCAAACAGTTGAACAAATTAGAGAGCGTGGTGGTAGTTGACCCTCAGATAACAATGATGGCTGCAGGACTCAGTAGGAAGTGGGTCAAGCCAACACTGGAGCCTCACAAAGAATACTATTGAAAACCATGATGCTTCAATGTTCGTATCAGATCATGTAATGTCCAAATTAGGCTACGTAATATTTTTGCAATCATAGAGTCATTCATTCTTGACATTAGATTACATGTTAGACAACGACCAATCATAGTTTTCTGTCTTTCTGACAAGGACTGACCTCTCTGCACCAACAGCAAATGTTTATGTACAGACAGTTTTATGAATTAAAGTGAATCTGGAACCATTCATTGAGCGCATTGCACTAGTGTCCCAGTTCTGAGCTTCATCCTGGTTTTGATCATATTCAGGGTATGGTGTTTACATGGAATATGAGAAACCTGGTTATTCATCTCCCTGTATACATGCTTCTAACACCATCCAGATTTCTGATCATCTGTGTGCAGTTGTGTCTTAATTTCTCACCATCTTGGTTGTTATATTTTTTTACCAACAAAGAATATTCAGAAACCCGTTTAAGGTGTTCACATAGCAACTATATCCTGGTTTCTCTTAGAGCGTCCCAGATAACATATCGAAGTTTTCCAAAACATGCGTAAAACATAACCAGGGTACGAGTGCACATGTAGACAGAGTAGGTTTTTCTTTTTCTTTCCAGTCAGTAGGAAGGTGGGTGATTAAGTTGGTTTAATGTTCCTGTCCTTATCACCATTGTCATCATTACAGGACACATATTAGAAGTCAAAGAAATAGATATGCTCGTCTTTTTGTCAGGAAGCTATGAGGCAGCATATAGCGTCTTCCACTATGATACACTACACTGAAGCTCCAACTGTAACTGTCATGCCCAGCAATGATTTTAGGTTTCTGATGACACATGTCTGTCGGTTTAAGCCGTTATGGAGCTGATGATCATGTAGTTTGATCTCAGTCTTGCTCAACCTAAACAACATGCAGAAAAACCTCTTTATGTTTGATGCTTTATAACTAACATTTGCTTTTATCATTTTATTATTATCCAGCTGTTTATTGCCATATATATTGCAAAAATGTCAATAATTTAATAAAGTATCTTGCAAAATACATACAATACTGCATTTTAGCCTGTATTCGCTTTTTCAAATTACAACAGGAGGTCAGGAGAAGGTTTTATGTGAACAAAAGGTTAAACAAGAGCTTACCTTAATTACTAATGAAGGAAGTGTATTTTGTTAGGGTGCGTTTTGCATGTAGAAATCTCGGTGAGGAAATGAGAGAACAGCAACCACAGATGAGCTCAGTGGAGTGACTGTTCTGCAGCTCCATGAATGTGAAGTTGAAAACAAACATGGTGCCAACATGATTTGATGAAGTCCATAACTAACTAGCATTGGGAGTTCTTTAAAAACAGCTTGAGAAAACACATTAATGTTCATTAGTGCAGGTACAGCATGTTCCCAGGATAAGGATGGAGTCTTCCAAATTGGCCGGGATAAGTTTGGCCTGGGTAGGAGTCCTGGGAACAGCCCAGTCCACATTCTGACTGGGTGGCCTCTTCCAAATCCGCACATGGTCTCATATGCCATGCATCTCCTTTACACATGAACATACACTGGCAGGAAACACACACACACACAGAATATACAAAAAATACAGTGTGTTCCACTTATTGAGAGCTTTTATCAGTTAATATGAAAATGTTTTCCCTGTGGAAACCACCAATTGGCTAACCGCAAAAATTCTCCTCAAACTGGGAGCCCAACTGGCAAACTCTTTGAACAATCAACCGCAAGACGTCACAGCGCCATTTAAAGGGCTTTAATGCTTAGATTGAGAGAGGGATAACGGTTGGTAGAGTGATAGAGGGATAAAAACAGAAACAAGAGAGAAGGGAATTGGGTAGATAATGATTTAACATAAACATAACATACCATTACCTGGTGTCCCATTAAACCAGGAAGCTAGAGTGTGTAGACCTTCTTTCCTCTTTTGCACTTTTGGTTTTTTGGTCCACCAAGTTTTCGTTCCTAGCTGTGCGCATCTATCACACATGTTTTAAAATAAACATAACAAAGGTTCCCATTCATTGTCACTCTGAATTACTTTCTTAAGGATATATATAATAATGATCATACAGTTTGTTTCGATGAGAAAAGCTTGAGTTGGTTTTCTAATTGGTCATGCTAGATGCTTCTAGTTTCATTTTCTAACAGATGTATGACGTAATCAGGTATGACATATATTGGAGTTATATTGCTGTATTGGATGCAATTCTGACCTCACAGTGGAGTTTATTTTTAATCAGCAATCTATCATTTTCACTCAAGAAACAAGCTGATTTCCGAAAGCGACATTGCGTATAAGCTTCAGTCTGTCTCTCTCTCTCTCAAACACAATACTGCCTCAGTATATTGGTGGCAATAATTTGCTATGGGCCAAAACCCCAAAGTCCTACCAGTGGAGAGACTCTTTCATTTGGAGCAGTAGATAGCCATCAGCTACACACACACACACACACACACACACACACACACACACACACACACACACACACACACACTTGGGCTTGGGAAGAAGAGAATTAAAGGTAACCACAAAGACATTTACGAGCAGTCCCATGGCAGCCATCACCCCAACAGGGCCGCTGCCACAGAACCACAGGGGCAGAGAAACCCTCCGTCTGTTGACTCTGCAGATTAGTGCCTTAATATAACCACACAAAGGCTCCCTTTCTCTCTGCAGCACTCAGGGAATATGCTGAAGAAGGAACAGAACAGCAATCACAACGGTTATATAATCTATTTTCTTTTACTCCCACTCTCACTGTAGTAACACCGCTGCACAGTTTGTTCAACTTAAACAAAGGATATAAAAGAGTATAGTGAAATAAACATGGAGAGCTCATATAAAAGCAAGTTTGAAAAAGAGATGCCAGGTAGGACACGAGCTTTCACTGTTTTCCAACATAGTAAAGTGGTGCTGCTACTGTCCCAGTGTTCATCATACAGCCTGTTCAGATAATCAAGTGACAAAACACAGTGTGGTGTAGATCAAAGCTGTTAAAGTGATGAAGGCCTCAAGGCAAAGAGTTTCATATTGTGGTCTTAAAACCACATGAAACTTTTACACACGTAGAAGCTCAAACACACACACTGGAGCAGTTTGCTAAAGGGCAGCTCAGCACTTTTGAGAAGATTCATCTATTAATACATATATTAAATAAATGTAGCAGTAATTAGTTTAGCGGCAGGTAATGACCCAGAAGGAAGGAAGAACGAAAAAGGAAAGGTTGGAAAAGGAAGGAAGGAAGGAAGGACAGGAGGCAGAAAGGAAGGAGAGAAGGGAAGGAAGGAAGGAAGGAAGGAAGGAAGGGAGTAAGGAGGCAGGGAGGAAAAGAGGAAGGAAGTAAGGAGAGAAGGAAATGAAGGAAGGAAGGAAGGAAGGGAGTAAGGAGGGAGGAAGGGAGGAAGGAAGGAAGGAAGGGAAGGAGTAAGAAGGGAGGGAGGAAGGAAAAGAGGAGGGAAAGGAAGGAAGGAAGGAAGCAAGGAAGGATGGATGGAAGGAATGAAGGGAGTAAGGAAGGAAGGGGAAGAAAAGAAAGAGGGAAGGAGGGGAAGAACGAAGGAAAAATTAAAGAAAGAGGAAAGAAGGAAGGAAAGAAGGAACAGTCAAAAAAGATGGGGTCAATTTGACCCGGGAGGACGACAGGAGGGTTAATATACTTTCTCCCTTTCTGTTTATTCTTGGGCCCCAAACATGCTCCATGTAAGTATGTGCACATACACGCTTTGAGCTATTCAAGATCAATTTTACATGCCTTTGTGTGCTGGAGTGGGTCACCTGAAAACTCTTAATGCCATATAAGCACAAGCTGCAGTGTGAGCAGTGCGGCTAGTTGCTATAGCATGACATTACAATAGAATAGATCAGTTACGCTCAAAACAATCACGCCGACCGGTTTGACAAAGCAGTAGCCGAACTTTGTGAGGGATTCCAAGATCCCACATTGACATAAGACTCCATGTTGTTTTTATGGCTGCACATAAAATGAAAATGTTCTCTATGACGTGCATCATTTTACAGACATTTCAACCAGAATTCAGCCTTTTGATATCTTTGGAAACTTTGAGATCTCATAGATTTTAATATGTCGGTTTGAACAATGTTTTGTAATGACAGATCCACAGACAAGCTACTTCTTGTTTTAGGTAGTTAATTTGGTATTAATAGTATTTTAAATATATTAAAAAAAACCTGCCCATCCCTCTGCCCTTCATGCATACAAAGACCAGCTTCACTTCAGTGGCATTAAATTACAAACTACTGGTTTTCCTCAGGCAAATCTTGTCATCTTTGCCTGAGGAAAACCAGTAGTTTATCTCAATGTCACAATTACAAGTAGGAGCTTTGATTTGTGTGCAGGTACTGCCTATATTTCAATTTGATTTACCGTATTTTTGTCCAGCACCTTTCCCACTGAGGTTTTGTGGATGTGCACATGAGTACTCTAACTTAATCCACTGAAATACAAAAGCTCATAAGTCTTCACTAAACGTTTTTCAATTACCAAGACAAATTTCTTGAAATTTTATCCCATTTCCCAAAACTCTAAATACAAATGCATAACTGCAAACTTCAGTCTTCCATTTCAAAACCAAATTTTCCACTCAAAACCATGTAATCTTACATCTAAGCCAAACTTTGCCTTCAGAGATCACATAAAAGCCATCAAATACAGATATACTTATAATAACTAAAACCTCTTACTGCAGTGAATAATGCGGCTTATGATCTTGATTATAGGCATGATATGATCTCTTTACATGATGGGCACAATGTAAAAACACAACACATGTAAAGTTTCTCGTACTGTAGTAAAATAAAGGGCAAAATAAAAAAATAAGGGTAAATGTACTCTAAATACAACTGATAAAGAATATGGAAGCAGCTTATACATAAAAAATAAAATTCCATGTATTCAGCCTCACCATTCACCCAAACCAATTGAACTAACTCATGATAATCATTGTTATTTATTCATCCCGAGGTTCTGATTGGTGTATGTACACTTTTGACTTTTAATGTTTCCATTTGGGGAATTGTGTGTTAATTAGGTTCCAGCTGTGATGACTTGAGTTAATGATGTTTAATGCCAGTGCTTTCTAAATGACCATATGAGGGAAAACAGAGGAATAGTGTTTATAGTTTTGGGAAATGGGTCTGTCTTTTGGTCGATGGCGTCATGATTTGGCACGTTGAGTTAATAGGTCCAGCTATACTGTGTGAGCAATCAAGCAAAACATGATTTTTTTTCCAGTGTCTGAGTTACACTGTAATTTCGCTTTAAATCAATAGGTCACTTTTTATCTACAAGTCTTCAGCTGTATGTTGCAAGCATAAAATCTTGACCAGACCACGCCTGACAACGCTGCTGTTGCTCCAAAACCAATCAGAGCAACAATTGAAGCGACCATACTGACGACAGACAAAACATCAGCTCCAGGCCGTATACATAAGCCCCAATTTTTCACAGTGTGTTTGCTTTCACATACTGTACTTGGGCCCAACATATTCTGCAAGTTGATGTTATGATTCATCATATGAGGTCATCAGCGTTTGATTGGCATTTCATTCTCGGCTTAGGCAGCTGGATGAAAATTAAGGAAAAGACAGAGGGCCAGAAAATGGCAATGTAATGCAAGTACTCCTCGTGGGACCCGGATTCATATCGATGTAGTTATGAAGGAGCAGGCCACCCACATGTAGCTGGGAGTTAGAATATCTTATCTAACTGTCAGCATGTAACAGCTTTCTATCAGTTAGAGAAAAGTGTTGGCACAAAATAAGATTGAAATCATGCATTTTAGTATTTAAAATAATGTCCATGCAATATCTGTATTTCAAGTGTCAAACACTCCCTCTGCAGCTAGATAAGAAGGAAGAGGAGGGAGACGTTTGAACAAAATCACTTCAAGCTGCAATAGTTAAAGCAGCAGAAATTAGTTTTTAATAGTCGTTTATAACCTAATATAAAACTCATAAACAGAATCCCTTAACTAACTCTGCAAAACTGCAAGCACAGTTTCTGCTTTACACTCTTTTTAGATGTAATTCACCCTTTTTGAAAAACACTACAGTTCTCAGCATAAAGCACATCATCCAAACTTAAAATATCTTGTGTCCCTTTGGAAAGTAACGCTAATCAAAATGCCAGACTTTGTTCCCCAGTTGACAACACTGTTAAACACTAGTTGCTTGTATTAAAGGAATAGTTTGATATTTTTTGTTTATTTCATGTGTATCTGTTAAGCAGTCGGAGCCAGCAAGCAACCAGTTATTTTTAGGGTAGCATAATGACAGGAAATGAGGAAAGAGATAGTCTAGCTTTGCCCAAAGGTATATAAAAAAATGTTGCCATACACTCAGTAATCTAGAAATTTCCTTGCAGGACAAAATGCTGTGAAGAGGGATGCACAGAGCAGCAGATTGAAACTGAAATGAAAAGAAGTGTTTTTAATAGAAAGGTCAAAGCACGTAGGAGCAAAGAGAAGAGAAGACAAGCGGAGGATTGTTGAAAAAAATGTGAACAATGTGGAACTGCACTGACTTCACAAAGGAAGACTCAGAGCTTTCAAAAGTGACACATTTAAGACGTTTACTCTTAAAATGTTTTTACAATGACCACAGTTAGATATTAGTTTTTAAAAAATGCATCCACTATTTCTGTTACTGGAAATGGTAGCTGTCCATATCTGTGCCTACATTTCTTATGTTAGACAAGGCATTAACAGTTTGAGTAATGTTTCTCACTTTCAATATTCAAGGCAGACACTGCTCACACACACACACACACACACACACACACACACACACACACACACACACACACACAGATGCTGTGACACCATTCGGTAGCACTGTCTGTAACCATAACAGTCACATCATCTCCACAACAGAGAGGAGTGTGGACTGTGGAGTGTCATCCTGCTCATGGTTTGACTTCTGCTCTCTCTCTCTCTCTCTCTCTCTCTCTCTCTCTCTCTCTCTCTCTCTTACTGTTGTGCTCTGCCCTCAAGCAATATCAGCAGCTGTTTGTTTCTGAAAGATGAATGTAAAATGCTCGGTTTTCCCTGGCGGTGAGATCACTTTGCTGTCACGATCTGGACACGCACACCCTCGAGTAGCAGAGCATAAATTAACGTGTTGATTAATGTTCAAATGGTTATGAAGTCTGCCTCTCTCTTAAAAAAAAAAAAAAGAAAAAAAAAGAGAAAGAAAGTCTCTCTTCCTGCTTCCCTCTTATATTTATTTGTGGCGTGAGAATGTCACAGTGGCTGTGGGGGAGAGGATGAAACATCACTGGGGGGCAATCTCATGATTCCCACCTCTTTAGTCAAAACAACCAGTAAGAGGAGGAACTAGTGCGGAGGGTGATACAGGCAAAAAAAAAACTACAGAGAACATTCTTGAATTTGTTTTGTTTCATGCAGGATGAATAAATGTAGCTGCAGGGTATATTTTTTGGTCCCAAGAAGAAAATTGCTTACAGTCTATGCACATGGAAAAAGATGATATTGATACCAGACAACACAATAACACATACTGCACTAGAAAAATAGAACCAATTTTAGGGTGCACAGATCCAATTTCTCTTATCATGAGATCCTCTGCCTTGAATACACATAGTATCTTAGCAAAGATTGGCTCCCTGTTAAAGCTACTGGCAGAGAGAAGAAAATCTTACATCACCGATTTAGCCTTCCAAAAAGATACAGGACTAAGAAGAGACAGATTTTTGAAAAGGAATAGTCACATTTTGAGCAGCAGAAGCTAAGATATTGTGACTTTTAGTCCATAGTATGGATCAAGCTCTAAAAATGCTGCATCCAATATTTCCTATTAGACAACTTGAAAGCCTAAACCCCCCACTAGAACATGTGATTTTGAGCTACCTGAGATGTCTATCTAAATCTAAGGTTGTCAGATCAGAATAGTGGTCCTAGATCATGATATGAGACACAATGATCAGTTTTGGCAGTCTGAGGCAAAATTCTGACAGTGGCATAAATGTAGGGTTAGGGTTAGGGTTAGGGTTAGCACACATCTACAAACAAACCAATCCAAATATGAAATGACACAGTACACAATGGCCAGTGTGACATTTTGTAAGTGCAGGTTGAATAAAGTTTTTCAGCAGATTTTTGAAAAGTAATAGTCAAATTTTGAACAGCAGAAGCTAAGATGTTGTGACTTTTAGTCCATAGTATGGATCAAGCTCCAAAAATGCTCCACCCAATATTTCCCATTAGTCAACTTGACAGCCTAATCGCCCCACTAGAACATGTGATTTTGAGCTGCCTGAGATGAAAGTTGACAATTGAAAGAGAAACATGATGAATATATAAGGTTGTCAGATCAGAATAGTGCTCCTAGATCATGATATGAGACACAATGATCAGTTTTGACAGTCTGAGACAAAATTCTGACAGTGGCATAAATTTAGGGTTAGGGTTAGCACACATCTACAAACATACCAATCAAAATATGAAATGACACAGTACACAATGGCCAGTGTGACATTTTGTAAGTGCAGGTTGAATAAAGTTAAGGGAAGAAAACACATTTGGCAAATCTGTGGCACACAAAAAAACAAAATGATGGAGATGCATCATAAAGAAGTTTGTGTGACATTGCAGCTTTTATGTATTTTTCTCTATTTGCATCGTAGTGCTATGATTTACAGTCCATTCAGCAAACAATCAGACAGCCTCAAATTGATACTGTGCAGTCTGACGCAGATTGAGTCCAGGATTTTATTATAGGCATCTCACGCAATGTTACATGCAATAAACTCACAAAGTCAATATTGTTGCGCAGTCTAAAGGCGCCTTAGCTATGGTGACATTTTCAGGGTTATTTTTCTCATTCTTGAATTGTTTGACCAAGACCAAAGTTATAAAGTCCAGTATCAGTATCAACATATAAGACTAACCCTTCAGCAGAGTGTATGAGATTGTAGGCCTCACTTGGTGGTCAACATTTGCCTGAGCTGCTTTAAGATCTGGGTCAGTGTTTTGGCCTGAGGTATGAAGTATAGCTGTCCTGGTGTCTGACAACGAGGCTGATATATTGAGCTCTCTTACCATCGCTCATAACCTCAACCCACTAATTACAACCACAGGCTTCAATGAGCAGTTGGGAGCTATTCTGTTGCTGTGAACTTTATAACAGCACGATGGGGTTTTATGTGTGTGTGTGTGTGTGTGTGTGTGTGTGTTTGTGTGTGTGTGTGCATAGAGATGAAGGAGCTAGGGGCGTAGAGATTGACACCCCTACCACACCTCCCACTGATCTGATGACTTGACCTCGGACCCTTCATCTCCATAGCTGGAGAGATTAAAAAGTGAGGAATGACCAGAGAATAAGCAGTAACGGCTTAGACGATTCATTCACATGTGATGAGTCAAATAATCCCCAAAATGTGAACAAAATCCAATAATTTAGCATATTTGGTCTGTCAACATTTACATGCACACACACACACACACACACACACACACACACACACCAATATATGTCTGAATATTAACCAACTGCAGGGAGGTATGGACCGGTGTGTCACAGAATCTTTATTAAGATAAGGATTGTTGCTCGCAGTGATATTTACATTACTGAGTGGCAAATGTCAGCCTCCTCTGGCAGAACATTCCACACAGACACACACAGCTGGGATGCTGTTTTGCAGGTCGCCTTGGAGACGTCGGGGAATGAGAGAGCGGTGGCAGGGAAGAAAGAGGGGAAACTGGAAGGGAGCGTGAGCGTCTCTTTCATCAGGTCACACACACTGACATCCATTCAACGTGTCCTCCTCATAAAAACCCTGACATAACCCAACACATGAAAGTCTTGATCTTCTCCTCGGCTTTTGTCTGTCGTACCGTCCTCCTGACCTGTCGTCTCTTTGCCTCGTCTTGTTAAGTGTAAGGGGAATAGTTATGGGTATCAAGTACTACTTCTGTGCTTCCTACTGGGGCCACTGGAAAGGATTTTTACTTTCCTCTAGTGTGTCTTATCATGGGAATTGTCATGAAAATATCAGCTGTTCAGAACTTGTGTGACCCAGTCTTGACATCTGACGGACACAGAGGAACATTGTTCTCACCCCACCACCCGTTCAATGAACTCAGAATCTTCACCCAAAGACACAAAGGTCAATGTCCTGTCTCAGTCATGAGATCAATGGAGTTTGTTTGGCTGCTGCTGCAACAGGAAGCAAGTTAATGGCCTGGAATATTTCATTGATATTATTTTTTACAAATTTAAATAAAACCCATAACCATCATCTACTCTATAAGCACTTGAATGAATGCAAGTAAATTTAAGATTTAGATCTAATTGGTGCCTCAAACTGCAGTGCCTCACTGTTATTCACAGCTCAGGGACGCCATCTACTGTATGGCACAGTAATTATCTTTTTTCTAAATAGTCTTTACTACCAGTGATAGCCTACAGTTGTATTTCAGTCCTTTAAATGACAAAATGACTGTGGGGATACACTGTGGATTTTTGTCCCCCATCATTTGTTAGCAGATTTGAAGGGGATCTTCAATAGCCTGTATGAATGAGAGGAAAGATTACATTGAGGAAAAACTCTTTCAGTGTGTTCCAGATTTTAGCAAAGACACTACATTATCTTTTCCACTTGGATTAATCAACTATGAAACATGTGAAGTATGTGTTTTAGCCTGTTTTGTTTAGAGTGTATAGCCCTAAGTAGTTTGCTTACATGCTGCACAACATTCAGTGTAAGCTAACATGTTGAAGACTGTTTCCCTGTTGATGTTGCCCCTTACCTTTACCTGAACCCAATTGATCTAACCCCAGCCAGTCATCTACTGTGATATTTAACCTGACCCCAACCTAACCTTAAACCCAACCAGTTATCTCTATTATGTTTAAACACAACTTAACCTTAGCCAGAACCCCAACCACTGAGATACAGTAGGCCTACTGTAGATGCTACAGAAAATGCAGTTTTATTTTAACAGCTTTGATATACTTTGGATAGTTCTGTCATAAATCTTGTCTTTCCCTCAGGGTTCATTAACTATCTTTGGGTCCACTCTGTAGAAATCTGTGATTGTTTATCCTGAACCATTATTATTACACACACACTATAGCATTATCCAGTGAAATGAGTAATTTAGCAAGGGGTTTGAACACTTGCAGGGCATTGTATGTCATACTCTCATTAGGAGTTGAGGCCCCCTAAAGGTCTAATCCTAGAATCACCCCTGGTTACCCCACAACACTGGTACTAGAATAGATCAATGAACACATTTACTGCCATTTATTACTTGATTTAATAAGAGCAATAGGAAGCATATTTCTCTCTGATGTGTATGTATAAAGTAACATGGGAATACTACCTTAGTTAAGTACCAGTACCTCATAATTAAACTCAGTACTAGAATAAATGTACTTCTGATTGGCCCGTTTAGAAGCCGCACATGCGCAGACGGCTGCTGACCCGCTGACAGCAGTAGTGACGTAAAGATGGCGTCCTCCGCTGGCCGGCTCACAACACGCTGGCTAGCAGCATCTGTTTCTTCTGTTCACCATCACAGTCGTTTTCTGGTTCTCTCCGTCCGACATGCAGCAGTCTGCGCAGCCACGATATCACAGAGCCACCGGGGAAGGATAGCGGCTAACCTGAGCTCCCACAGACCTGGACATGGCGTGACATTGAGAGGACTGACAGGTGAGATAGCTAACAGCTAGCATACAACTTCAGAGTTTGGTAATACTATTATTTTATGCAACGCCAGCTGTTCGTTTCAGTGTCCAGTCCAGGCTTTGTGTTGTGCTGTGTTAATGTGGAGAGTGCAGTCGGCTAATAAGCTGCTAAAGTAACTAGCCATGGTTAAAGTACTGGATGATGTAACATTTACTGCTCTGTTAACTTAATGTTGTGCAGTGTTATTACATCAGAAACTGTCTGCACACAGTGACCTTGTTCAGTGTCAGCATCAGTGGTGGGAAGTAACTAAGTACACTTATTTAAGTACGTAATACTTTACTGAAGTTGAATTTGTGTATCAGAGCTTTGTTTTTTTCTCACATTAATCATCTCATTACTTCTCTGATTTACCTGGTGACCCTATGGAGGGGCCCGACCCCTAGATTGAAAACTAAACTAGCTAACTGTATATAAAATAGTGTAAACTAGCTCCACCTCCAGCAGCTGCAACATTAACATGCATGCTGCTCTAACACTGATGCTTCACTATTAATAATGTAATGATGTCATATATAATAATATATCAGTCAGAGGGACCAAACCACTACTTTCACTACAACACTTTAAACCCAAGTACATGTTGCTGCTCATACTTCGATACTTTTACTTAAATTTGACTTTTCATGCAGGACTTTTACTTGAAATGAAGTGTTCTTACATTGCTGGTTTGATATGGTCTAAATTGAAATTGACTGTTATATGTTGCATCTCATTGTGTCATCAAGATGGACAATATGACACATGATATGGCTGCAAACACATAACACATAGTTTTAATTTGCTATTACACTCCAGTTATACAGTGTGGTGCACTTGTGCTGTGCAAAATACAAGCTTTGTGAGTATTGTATCGGTTAATTTTCACTGTGTTTGCTGACAGGAGTACAGCCTGTATTGAGGGTTTTGTCTGACTGATGGTTATTTCAGGTGCTTTAACTGTACTTTAACCTCATGCCTCTATGCACATTTTTTCTGCGTCTTTTCTGGTCGATGATCATGGAGTCTGTGGAGGAAAGTGGTTTTTGGTCTAAATTCAGTAGGCTTATCTCTGTCCAGTTACAGTTAAGTTCAAATGAAATGCACCTGCACTGCACTTCAACTTATAAAGCAGCTACATGAGTAGCATGTTTTACCTGCAAGACAAGAGATGTTGTTATTCATTGTTTGTGGTGGACTGGCTCCAGGACTCTGTGACATTACTGCGGGTGTAGGGCCAACAAAAGCACACTTCTGACTGCACTTAGTTACTGAAAATGTCCTATTTGTTTCTTTTTCTCTGCAGGGGCGACCTGTCACTCATTCCACACTAGCAGCAGATTTGCAAACAAGCAAGACTTCTATGAAACCTTGGGTGTCTCCAAAACTGCCACACAGAAGGACATCAAAAAGGCATATTACCAGGTCAGAGAAACGCTTTTAATGAAATGCAGCAGTACATAGACCTCCAATTTTTTTTTACTACTTTTTCATTTCAAAAGATTCTTGGTGTGCAAGATGTGAAAATATCTCCAGGATTATGAGGAGCACTGATTTGAATCCTTGGAGTTTGTTTGGACATCTTTTGAAAGAGTTTTAAATGTTCTGGTTTGTCTTTTATTGTCACTCTACAGTTGGCAAAAAAGTACCACCCAGACACCAACCCAGATGATCCAGAGGCCAAAGAGAAGTTTGCCAAGCTAGCTGAAGCTTATGAGGTAAAATACAAATGGCATAAAACTGTCAAGGACATATGAATACCCTCTGCAGTTGTGTAAAAATGCATTGGACTTGCATAATAAACCTCCTGTTGCTTTGATGTATAGGTGCTAAGTGACGAAGTGAAGAGGAAACAGTATGACACGTACGGAGCAGCAGGCTTCGACCCAAACCGTGCGAACGCAGGCCAGCAGCAGTACTACAGAACTGGTGGAGCCACTTTAGACCCCGAGGAGCTCTTCAGGAAGATCTTTGGAGATTTTACAGGAGGCATGGGCTTCGGAGACATCAACAGCATGTTCGAACAAAGGCCTGAGGTGAGGACTCCCAAGACTGTAACTCCTAACATG
The DNA here is from genome assembly GCF_027409825.1 of Scomber japonicus. Taxonomy (NCBI): domain Eukaryota; kingdom Metazoa; phylum Chordata; class Actinopteri; order Scombriformes; family Scombridae; genus Scomber; species Scomber japonicus. Next base: position 10,700,641 of record NC_070579.1, read on the forward strand.
TTTTAATATTTATATTAAGATGTTATTTTCCACCAAGGTTTTTTGATTCAGCAAACGTGAATATTAGTTTAATTGCACTGAATAACTTGTTCTGTCTTTCTACAGTTTGTGATGGAGCTTACGTTTGCTGAGGCAGCAAAGGGCGCAAATAAGGATTTGGCTATAAACATTGACGACAATTGTCAGAGGTGTGATGGCAAGGGCAGCGAACCCGGCACCAAGGTGACGCGCTGTCACTACTGCAGCGGCACTGGCATGGTGAGAATCAAAATGCTTTAACTTAGTCGGATCTCCTCACAGGACTTTACCACTCTGTGCTGTCAGTCTGCTACTCTACGGTATTTTATTGTCTGTGTCGCCCCCTGCAGGAGTCGATCAACACGGGTCCCTTCATGATGCGGACCACATGTCGGCGCTGCGGGGGGAAGGGCTCCATCATTAACACACCCTGCGCCCTTTGTCGAGGTTCAGGTCAGACCAAGAAGAGGCAGACGGTCACTGTGCCCGTACCTGCTGGTAGGTTTCCATCTCCAATCTCACCACTGAAAGGTGGAAACAAGTGGAAACAAATACACACCTCTTTTGAGTTACGACTTACCTCCAGTACGTTTAGAAGCTGCTGCTGAAGTGAATGATCGTCGTCGGGATTCTCAGCGTATTTAATCCTGTGCTAAAGTGTGAATGAATGTAAACCTGCTTTGACTGCTGCTGAGTCTGAATTAGAAGATTTTACATAATGACAAATGCAAACACTTTGTATTACTTTCTCACAGGAGTGGAAAACGGTCAGAGAGTACGCATGCCAGTTGGAAAAAAAGAAATCTTCATTACATTTAGGGTGAGTTTTGTTCATTCATGTTCTTTTAATGTATTGGAGTAGCACTGGAGTTTTATGGTAAATGTATTGATGTGTTGCTTTTGAAATGTTTCTGTACAGGTCCAGAGTAGCCCCGTGTTCAGGCGTAGCGGGATAGACATCCACTCAGACGCGTTCATCTCTGTGGCTCAAGCCATACTGGGGGGCACGGCCAGAGCACAAGGCCTCTATGAAACCATCAGCATGGCGGTGAGCAAATGACACGGTTTAAGTTTCTAAACAATAATATTCAGCATCATTCCCCAAGTTCCTTCTCTGAATAATAAAATATGTGTCTTTAGTGGATGTTCTTTTATCTGAAAATGTCAGTTTTGCCTTGAATATTAGATTGTGTATTATCACATGGAAGCTAAAAACTATTGATTAGATTCTGTCTGTGTTTTCTCTCCTGAATGACGACCAGGTTCCTTGTGTCATTTTGTATTTGAACACAGCAGAAGTCTGTCTCTTTTTCTGTTATAAAGTTTATCATCTATATTTTCAGATTCCTTCCGGTTGCCAAGCTGATCAGGTGATCCGGCTGCAGGGGAAAGGCATTCGGAGGTTGAACAGCTATAACTACGGAGATCACTATGTTCACATCAAGATCAGAGTGCCCAAGTAAGAGCCACACAGCCATGTTCTGATTGTGTTTTCATTGTGTTTTGTTGTACTAAATTTGCATGACAACCTGCTTATGACACGGTTTATGTCTGTTACTGCAGTCAAAACATTATCTGACTGCACTATTTGTATTTCCCATCGAAAATATGATTAATTTCAGATTTTGATATTTACCTCACATAATCATTATCTCAACAACATGCTGCTCAATCAAGTATTGTTCAGATCCACAGAGCCATGATTTAATGTGTATTAAGACAAAATAATTTACAGTAAATTACAAGGAAATGTATTTAATTATCTGCACAATGTCTGGAATCTTGTGTTATGCAGTTATACAAAACTTTAGGTACTATAGGGCATCAACACTGTGAATTGGAAACAGTCGAACATTGTTTAGTTTGTTTTCATTGTATTTCTGGTCTCTTGTTCCTGCAGGAAGTTGACGAGAAGGCAACGCTCTATGATGCTCAGTTATGCCGAAGAGGAGACAGACGTTCAGGGATCTGTCAATGGCGTCACACCTTCTGAAGGTCAGACTTCAATTCAATCATTCAGTCAAAACATCAGTCCACTACTAGTATGCAGAGACGCACGTAGACACAGATAGTCATGTCAGTCAGTCTCTGCACTGTAGCAGTGTTCGTAGTTGAGCTGATGTGGTGTGTGTTTGTGTCCAGAAGGGGGCAGCAGCACTTCAGGTGCGAAGGCAACCAGCTCAGAGGAGGGACAAGACAAACAGCAGCAGAAGGAAGAGGGAGGCTTCTTCTCTAAACTAAAGAAAATGTTTAGCTGACACCAAAACTACAGGTGGGAGTTTCAGACAGTAACAAAACTGACTTCTTCACTGACACACATATTTGAATTAAATAATCAGAGTAAGCTTAAAGGTGCATTGTGTAGAGGTTAGTGGCAAAAATGGAAAACAGTGTCCTTAAATATGTTTTAATGTATCTATAATTCCATGAAACTAAGAATCGTTGGGTTTTCATGAGCCCTTCATGTCTACATAGAGACCGTACCTCTTCCATGGAGCCAGCTATGTTGCACTGCCATGTTTCTACAGTAACCCAGAACAGACAAATACTGGCTCTATAGAGGGTTTTGTGTCCACCGTAGGTTCTCTTAGGGTGGAGGGTGAGAGGAGGGGGTCATCAATTGGTTGCAATCTCACACCTCAACATTAGATGCCACTAAAACCTACACACTGGTCCTTTTCAAATAGTACACAAAGTCATTATCTGCAGAGTTGTTGTCGACTTTTTCTGTCACTCCTTAGTAAACAGCGTCAATCATTCTGTTTTCAACCTGTGTTTTCTCGCCTTCAGGTAAAAAACCACAACATGGTAAAAGAGGGAAATAAATCCGCTGACTGGGCCTCCATGCTGTCTCTTCCTGCTTTGGGAATTGAGCAAGGAGACGGAAGAGAGGCTGAGTGGTATTTGTGTTGACAAAGTCGCACATTGTTGAAGCTGCGGTTGGCAAACAGGCCATGTAGACGCCATGTCCACCCACACACCCACTGGCCCATCACCATAGACAGGTGCTGGGCCAAGAAACCCAAGAACTGCTGGAAGAGAAACAACTGACTGAGGACTATTGTGGTTTAACTCTCCTCCCTGCTTACTGTTTGAAACTGCACTGCTCAGTGAGTCACAAAGTGCTGTACAGACAGTTACTTGATAATTAAAGTCAACTTAAAATTGCACCACCATCAACTACGTACAATACGACGTTTTAACGCACACCAAAATTTTCCATGTTCATTCACCAAACATCTTGCCTAAATGAGTAAAAGCCAGAACTATAGAATGATTTTTGGGGATGTGACAGAAAGTTGTGTCAGTTTTAGAAACACATTTAAATGTATTAAGCTTTGTTTTGTCTTTCTCCACCTAAAGCTTACTAAACATTATCATATTCTGTGAAATGAGCTGAGATGGAAAGGTTTTGGAAAGAGAGAGAGAGAAGAAAATGTGTTCCCCTTATCAGTATGATTGGTTGTACCTGAATGTGTGTGCAGATACGTATATAAATAAAATGTAGAATAATTGAAGGTTATTTTTTAAGCTTTCCATGAGTCTTTTTTATTGGTTTATTTAGATTGTAATACTAAAACTAAACACTAGATGGTGGTGTTGAGTCAGGAATACCATGATCCCAACACCGTTCACTCAACTCAACTCCAGCTGTATGACCGTTTCATGCTTTCAACCTCCCACTTTATCACCGCGTGCAGCGTGCAGCGTTTGAACAGAAGCTTCTGTGAGGGTCATCGAGAGCATTCGTTTCAGACGGGGGTTTTCCAACTTTACTGAGACTCTGGTCAGTCTTCACAAACAGAATTTGCGGTGCCTCTCGAGGGAGTTTTATGATTTAATATGAAGTCACAGTTACATGAAGAACGGGGCCGGTGGTTGTTCTTTTACATACATCGCCACAGTATATTTTGTCCTTAACAAGTGGTTTATAAATTCTAAAATGGGATATAGTTACAACTGTGTACTTACTTAAAAAAGAAAACACAAAGCACTGCGTTTCTCAGTATAACACTGGTGTAAAAGACTAAATATATCTGAAAACGTCTTCTGTAGAGCACGTCGTTTCTCTGGGGAGAAGCGAGATGTTTGAGGACATATCAAGAATATAACAGACTCGTTCATATACTTATCTGTTTACTCATTTGCTTCATCCTCCCAACATTTCTGACACAAGTGTTATAAATGAATAAGACAAATACTTGTTTACATAACTACATACTGTGTCTTAATTTGCTCGGCTTGTATGGTACTTTCCAAATCAGGTCCTGCCACTAACACTTAATGGATTGTATGTAAAAACCCTAAAGTGAGCGAAACCGGTTTCTCAGTGACATAAAAATCATTTAATTTGTTTATTAAGTGCAGAAAATTTGTTGAACTGGTGCCAGGATAGACATACGTGGAATATATTGTACATACATAGTTCAGAGGTAACAAGTGCACACATACAGTATAATTGAATGACTGTGCCACAATACTTGGAACAGCCAATAGATCCTACAATTTCGAGTCTTGTTTCATATGATTACATGCTGGTATATACTGGTAATCAGCAGATATCATTAAATGAACCTAAGCTGATAATGGCTGATGTTTTGAATTTAACTTTTTCCTCTACTGAAATGGGCATTTGCCACTTGGAAAGTGAGGTTTAATCAGCATCAAACTCTAGATAAACTATCCATGGTTAACAGCTATACCATGTGGGAGCAGTTTGTGACCAAAAGTGCAAAACCTTTAGATTGTCTGGAAGATCTAGAGAGTGGAACTAAATGAGTAGCTCTTCCTCTGCGCCCCTACTGCAAGCAACGGAAACTCTGCATGAAGACGCCTAAACTTTCACGGTTCAGTGGCTGGCAGACAGAGGAGATGGGAAGCTGAGTGTCCCTTTTAAAGAATAAACCAAAACACATAAAGCGTCCTTGATGACATCTTCAACATAAAGTTCATGTGAGGCAGCCTAAGTTTTCTCCTTCCCTTTTGTAGGATTTTAGATGCAATAAATCACCACCATTCCCAGTCATTATGATATCGTCATGTGTTTGTGAATCAGCCTCGCTTACTCATTATGTCATGATGAGTAGGTTGCTGTGTTCCATCATCCTCGGTCCTCTAAATACTTTGAGGGTGAAAACTGCTTGGTTTGTAGGGGTGGCCAAAAACTGATGTTCCTCTTTATTCATTCTCCTGTGGTTGCAGGAAAAGGAAAGAAAAACGGAGGAGAGCAAAGGATGTAACAATGGAAAGGCGGTTATATATTTAAAGTGATGAGTTAAATGTCTTTTTAAGTGTCTGCGAAGTACATCCACTGTTATGTGTTTATGAGGCTTTCTTTCATCAAAAGATACCCAGAAGACGCCACTTTTGAAAAAAGAGACAGCAAATACAGCATATCCATAAATTTCAATAATAATATCCATTATTTCAAACGTCATATGAACCACACCAAAAGTAAATACAAGACTTCCATGGGCCGTAAACAACAAGTCATTTAGGTAAAACATAAATCAGTTTTGATGCCTGGTCATGCAAAAATCACTAGGTTATTATTATTATTATTATTGTTAACAAATTGTAAGAAGCGTTTTACTCCATGATAAAGTAAAAATTGACTGTATGTAAAAGGAACAGGTGGTATTTTCCCTTTCTCTGGAACTTAAAGGACCAGTGTGTAAGATTTAGTGGCATCTAGTGGTGAGGCTGCAGATTGCAACCAACTGAATGATCAATGATGAATAATGGGACATTATCTTGTATAATTTCTAATATGCATTTTTAATTGTTTAAACTAAATTGGGCTACTTTATTGATGACATGACAGGTTCTAGGCTTTGGTAGGGTTTTTGATTACTTTTTGTCAGACCCATCTGGCAACACTGTCCTTATGCCATATCTCGTCCTTATATATGTCACCATGTACTGCAGGTTTATACCTAAAAACACCCAGCACATACTAATTTTATTCTGCAATTGTGTCACTAATTTCTGGTGGTGATTGACCATAACACAAAACACTGAGACTTGGCAAAGACCTTTCAAAGCATTAAGCAATAGTTTTTCTCAGCATCAGCAGGTTTTAGTCTGAAACTGAGAAGTCTTGGTTTACACAATCAAAACCTCTCTTGAATATTTATTAAAGCAACTAAAATATGCCCATTGTCCACCCATCCAAACTTTCCTGGACTTGTTTACCTTTTCCACACCCTGCACTGCCTGTTAGTTATTAAGATTTTTATGTTGCAACAGCATTTAGATAGCAACGTCCATATGTTATATATCAAAGTAGAAGAATGGTAGACATTCAGTAAGTATTCCTCCTGAGTACTTGAGTTAAATATTCTATCATCATAACATTGCTTGTAATAACATAAAACTGGTTCCATATGCTCAGATATAGTTTATAAACACATCAGTGATATATTCACGTACAGCATTTTGCATGTGTTAACTTATTTTTTCCAAGTAATAATAAAACACAAACTTTCAATTACTCACACATGATAGATACTCTGTTGTGTGAATTTGAGCATTGTGGCTTTCAAATTCAGATTATTTTCCCACATAGAAATTATACAAGCTTGAAGCTCTTATATAAAGCTGTGGTGGGACCCAAATTCCTTGTCTTTGACCTCGAGATTCCTTTAATTGGGTACATGTTCCTCTAAAATGTACATATGTTCTTTGGGCTTTTTTAGGGCTTATGAAACCCAAAGGAAACCCTTTCACAACCAAAATGAACAGGTTCCATTATTGAGCAGAACGATATGCAAATTCAGCTATAGATTATGGTAAATGTTGAGTGGGAACTGACAGAAAAACAAAAAGACCTTTACAACATAAGTGACAGATTTTCTCCTAGACAGGCAGACTTGAACCAAAGTCAATATAAGGCAATTAAATGTTGGACGGAACTACCAACTCAAAGACATTATTTGACCTTGTCTAGCCATTATTTTTTCCAAGTAATAATAAAACACAAACTTTCAATTACTCACACAAGATATATATTTCAGCATTGTGGCTTTCAAATTCAGATTATTTCCCCCCATAGAAATTATATAAACTTGAAGCTCTTTATAAAGCTGTGGTGGGACCCAAATTCCTTGTCTTTGACCTCGAGATTCCTTTAATTGGGTACATGTTCCTTTAAAATGTACATATGTTCTTTTTTAGGGCTTATGAAACCCAAAGGAAACCCTTTCACAACCAAAATGAACAGTGTCCAGACACCAGGTGCCAAGCTAAAAACAGGTTCCATTATTGAGCAGAACGATATGCAAATTCAGCTATAGATTATGGTAAATGTTGAGTGGGAACTGACAGAAAAAACAAAAAGACCTTTACAACATGAGTAAGTGACAGATTTTCTCCTAGACAGCCAGACTTGAACCAAAGTCAATATACGGCAATTAAATGTTGGACGGAACTACCAACTCAAAGACATTATTTGACCTTGTCTAGCCATAAAGGCAGAAAGCTATATAGACCTTCAGCTTTACAAACATATAAAAGCGTTTGTCTGCCAATCATGTGTGACTGACAGCTGGTTGCTGTGAGTAACTGGGAAAAGTAGGAAGGCATCATGGGGAGTGATAATGGAGTTCTCCCTTTAGCGTTACAGTACTGACGGTCTCACGGGGCAGCACAAAAAGGTCAAAAGCAGAATGAGGAGGGTAATTGGAGTTGTAGGGTGCTTTTGTGCTGCAATGGATAATTATATTTTGAGCTCGAAAATACGAACAAAAGCCAGTAATTGACTGAAACTTTGAGTGCAGTGCACATTATAGTTTCTTCTTTGTGAGGAAACACTGTCTGCCTCAGAAAGCATGAATGTATCACAGCTGGTGACAGTGTGTGAGATTTAGTGCCCTCCATGCCTGGAAGCAACCCATCGTGAGCCTGGTTTAGCAGGATTATTCACTGGTGCTGCAGGTCTGGTCCACTGGGGAAAAGGGGTTTGTTTTATGTGAAGAGCACTAAGCCTGGGATTTGTCTGCTTTGTTCCCAGTGGGCTCACTGGGTCTTGAAGAGGACACTCAAAGTTACAGATGGGCCCTAAGGCTCTCCATCCTTGGAAGGAATTGAAGCAGGAGAGCAGAACTGGATGGTGAATAATCCTGTTTAACCATTTAATCACCTTCAAATTAGAAACACGCAGGAACTTTGAAAGCTCAGCAGTTTTATATGGATGTAAAGATCACATAGACAAATCAGGAGGATTTTATCTCTTAGCCGTGCAGGTATGTAAGTGTTGACAATGTGTGCTGCACAATTCATGACTAGAGTGCATGAAGATCTGCTGGGAAAACCCGCATTCACAAATAACTGACATGTGGGCTTGGAAGCAGTCTTAGTCTTTGTCAAATGATATTTGTTAGGTTAACTGAATCAAGAAAGTGTTTATTTGGATATAACTCTCCAGCTGAAATACATTTATTTTTTTCTTCTCATAAGAACACCACTTGATGCTAAAGTTATTGCAACTCCTCCGTGTTGTTTTTACTCTTTTTGTGCAAATTAACCACTTAACACACGCCCCTGTTTTTTATGTTGTTAGCCTAAACGACATGCCCAAGTTGTGAGCAGCACAGATCCCACATAGTTTGAGACTCAGATATGTGTCTGGTATCATTGGAAAGGAAACACTCTCAAGATTCTTGTAAAAGTGTCTGTGTGATTCTGTGACATACTGACAAAGAGTGGCAGAGGTTACAATGATGGGGTTGTTTACTCACCCATAGGTTTGCCTTTACAATGACATGTGTACAGACATTCAGGGACCTCTCAGCAGGATATAGACACAATGAGGCCACAGCCACAGGTCTTGGCTTCATGCAGTCCAAATTTGGAGTCAAAAGACCAAAAGATGAATTTTTCAGAATTATTTTTCAACAGGTATGTCCATGCGTTTTCCTCAGGTCCTTTTTGGAGACTCCAAATGGACACTTGGTTACCAAAGCTGTATAACCACAATCAAACACCTATAACTTCACAACCCCTTTGCCTACAATCAAAATCTTGGTCTCTAATGAAAGCTGACGCCATATTATTATTATTATTATTATTATTATTATTATTATTATTATTATTATTATTATTATTACATATAACCATATTTTTTTGTTTGGCCATATCTATCTATCTATCTATCTGTTTATTTTAGTATAAGTCATATGTCAAGTCGAAGAAGAACCAACCGTGTACCAAAATGCCGAGTGCGTAATGATATATGGTTCAACTCTTTTACGCACCGGGCGCACGCCGGTTACGCTTGGAGTTTGTTTATGAACAGCCAAACTTAATAGCTTAGTGTCATACACCGTTGGAAACCTCTGACTATTGGCTAAAAGGTTATCAACTTCATTTCACCGAATATTTCCATAGGCTAGAACAGCAGTCAATCAAAGCCATGTCGTCATTGTTGTCGGTCACATGTCCTCATTGGCTTTGGAGCTTAGACTGTAAAAAGCTTTGGAGACATGTACTGCCTAATCCTAAACACCGATTGGCTTGTGTGTGGTGTCGTCAGAAGCAGAAGAGGCTCACGGTCGTAAACATCTAGTCACCTCACCCAACTTTAGAAGTTTCTTGCATGAGTTCAAAGAGTACATGAAATCCCTTACACTAATTGACACTAAACAAAGTATCACATCCATAGATATTTACGAAAGATTTTTCAAGGAAGAATAAAGCTTACAACCCCCCCCCCCCTTTTTATTTTTTGTCCCCCCCCCCCCCCCTTCTTGTGTTATATTATAGTTTCCTTTCCTTGATTTTGTATTTTCTTACAATATTTAAATAACTTTATTTTTTTTGTAATTTATTTATTTTTGATACATATTGGAGCACCTGTCTGATATTTCATGTGTTATTATCATAGAGGTTATTATCTGTACAACTGTTTTGTGTACATCAGTTGTTATGCACAATGTTTAAATAAAGATCATTGAAAAAAAAAAAAAAAAAAAAAGTAAACATCTAGTCACGTGTACTCTGAGATGGAGGCGCAGGTCAGGAAATGACGTAAACGGACCGTACATGGTTTGTTATTTGTGTTATTACGTTACGTGTTGGACTAAATACATGGACATATTGAGGAAAGTATTTCGGTTTTATGGAAACGGATTTCATATTTCACAAGAATGGATATTTGGCGAGCTGTACAGAAAGTGCCGAGTCATAAGATGATCGTTGTGGATAAAGGGAAGACTTTGAAGGTATGTAGCATTATAGCTTTTCTTACTTAGCTCAGGGGCTAGCCGAGCTAATCGCTAATACTATTACGGCTGTGAGCAACCATATAAGTCGTGAGTGGTCTTGAATGAATCAGGACAATCTAAGCTTTCCAACAATGTACGGCATGAATATATATGTTTAAGGGTTGGTGTTTAAAACATCCAGAAGAACTTGTGGCTACCTCCTAACATCCGTCCCGTTCCTTAGACGGAACAGCGTGCGTTAAGTGGTTAAACAAATTACATAGAATGTGTTGTTTGGTGAGCTTCAGGTGGATTTTTTGGACAAAGCTTAGCAAATGTTTCCGCCTCCTTCCAGCCTTGATGAACTTAACACTAGCTGTAGACTTATATTAAATGTACAGACATAAGCGTGGCATCTTCTCATCCAACTCTCAGCAAGACAAGCATGGTTCTCAAAATGTCAAAATACTTCTTTAGGTTCAAAGCCTACAGCCATGTGATGCATTATTGTCTTTTATTCTAAATGCGACCACGGTCTTCTCAACACAGGTTTTCATATTTTATGTTGGCCTGTTTTTTGATGGTTCTATGTTATTATTATTTGTTGAGCTACACAGTGCTCTTTATATTCCTGATTATACTTTGGTGAGAAGTTCAACTCATTAACCCTTTATAACAATTCTTTAAATATGCATTGTTGTCTTCACTAAAATACCAAATGTCACTTCACTGAGGCAGATGCTGGCTTACATTGGGTTTAAACACGGTTGTACTTATCTACCTAACCACAAAGCTGCCTCTTGGTCTGACCTCTACCTCCTCGTTTGTTGTAATTTATCTTGATAAAAGTGTCAGCACCTATATTCTATAAAAGGTTTAGAATTTGGCTTATCAACTTAGTGATCTGAGTGCTTTGAAACTGCACAGCACAGAAAGCAAGGCAAGAGTGAGTAATCCAAATCAGATTAGCCGATGATTCATTCTGTAATCATAGCCTCCAAACTCACATTTTTTCGGACCAACGGATATTGGCATCCAGGGACTGGAGGCCATAATCACAGGGGATAGATGTGCACCAAGCAGTGGGCCAACTCAGAGATATTTCATTACTGATCCAGTAAACATCATTCACTGGGAGAGTGTGTGTTCAAATGTGTGTGTGTGTGGCTGATGGGTAACATTGGTTCCAGCCTGTTTCCCATTTCCCCTCAATCAGAGAAACCTCTCGTCCAATTTCACCCTCCCCGTCCTTCCACCCCCATTCTCAGCTAATTAGGGTTCCAGATCACTGCCACATGCATGTGGACCAACAGCAGCAGTGTGTGTGTGTGTGTGTGTGTATGAGTGTGTGCGAGCGTGTGCACATACGTATATTTATGTCCATCTCAGGGGGTCAAGGAGATGTTCCTTGCCTCACCAACTATTAAAAGACTGACCCCAGATTTCATATCAGATTACCAGATTGCCAAATGTTTTCCATATGGTCTCTCCATATCAATCCAAGCAGCCTGGGTTGATGTTTTGTCCTGGCCCCAGTCCTCCCACTCTCACCCAACTACAGAAAGACAGTGATATATAGCACACAAGCAGATGCCTGGTAATGTTTTTCAGACATTTTCCTTAGATTTGTAACGCTGACTGTAGCTTGTTCTCCTTCAACCTAGCTACCAATTTGCTTGCCTCAAAAATATTTTGAGTTCTTGGTTGATTTATAGTCCTGCTATAGGAGAAGAAATATCAGGGTAGAATCACTGGTTCCAGCGGTTGGATGATTATTATATAAAACCAGTGGCCCTTTAAGCATACAACCTCTGGGCAACCATCAGTTTAGCCAAAAACAAAACATGCTGAAATTATTTGCAGCTGGACTGAGGTTGCTGCATGTGTTGAAATGTTCTGTATATTCATTACACCCAGAGATTTATACCTGTAATGTATTCTAAACACAATACGGGATGTAACTATTTTTTTTACTTACATGAGCAAGTTTGAGCAATATAACTATAAATGACAGGCTTTTTTCATTGACATTTTCAAACGCCTGCTACAGTATGCATTTATTATTTATGCATGCAGGCAGCCACTGGATTCCAGGAATTTCTTTGTGGTTTGAAGATCAATTATCATACTCCAAAAACATGCTTGTGTTGCATTATTCATCAAAATGAACCTCACTGCGTTTTGTCAGTTTTATATTATCATTGCAGTGAAGAAAAGGTTAAAAATCTGCACTACAAAAAAAAAAAAAAAAAGAATTTCCGTGATGGAGTACATGTTTCAAGCAAGTTTTGAAAGTCTGCTAATAGATGTTCATACTGATATGAATGGAAATCATCAAATGCTTGGAACGGGAGCCAAATGCATTCAATTATTTTTAAATAGAACAGCATGGTTTGCAAAATTCTAAAGTCAGTTATGAAAAGTACTTTTTCAAAAGGCACTTTGAAGTAAATTAACTAAAACATGCAAAAGCACGGGCCTATAATAATATATTAGATACTTAAGTTAGTTGAATGGCAGCACGAAAGGACATTTGTACAAGATTACTGCCATGCAAGTGACTCTGTGAAGCTACAGTATAGGCAAAGTGTTGTTCTGAGCTAAATCCTAACATTGGCATGCTAATATGCTCACAATGACAATGCTAACATGCTGATGTTGGACAGGTAGGATGTTTACCATGTTTATATCGTCAAATATCTAAATTAATCAAAATACAAATTCATACAAAAAAGAGCACTTGGACAAACATTTGATACGTTTGATAGAAACTGCTTACAATAAAAGAAAACATCTTTTAGAGAAATATTTTTTGACATGCAGGCTCTACTTTGATTTGTTAGTCTGGCTCATGTCCCATCCGCTAACATTTATGGCCAATACTGCAGCCAGCCACCAGGGGGTGATCAAGATGTTGTGGCTTTACTTTGTAGGGCTATCATGATGTCGGTATTTATATACAGTCAATCATCATACTTTTTTTTTTTTTTGGAAAAATACCATTTCTACCTGACAATGGCACTAGAGGAAAAGGTAAAGATTACAAAGTGGTTGCAATTCATCTTGAGGTGGACATGAGTGTGTATACTAAATTTCAAGGCAATCCATGTAATAGCCCTTTCACACAAAACCTCAAATGTCAACCTGACAATGACGTTAGAGGAAAAATCAAGGAGTTGCCAAAATCAGCAGGCCTTATCCACTGAGAATGATAAGTGTTAGTGCCAAATTTCATGGCAATCAATCCACAGCAGTAGATGTTGAAATATTTCACAAGAAAACTGAACAAATTGAATGACTGGTGGTGCTACTGGAAATATCCAAGCATCACCAAAGTCAATAGGATTTATCCTCTGGGGACAATGAATGTCTGTACAAATTTCATGGCCATCCATCAGATTGATGTTGACATATTTCAGTCTGGGCCCGAAAGGAGTGTACAGACCAACAGGCCAGGGGTTTCAAAGTTCGGTATACTAAAATGTGCAAAGTTACAGTACATGTGGATTTACTAGCAATTTGCCTATTTAAATGCATGCACATGTGCTTCAATGATCCTATTTGTACCTCTGCAATGCGCCAGGCTTACCGTCATTGAGATAAACTGACCAAACTGTACTGCACACACTAATCATTTGGTAAAGGAAAATCTCCCCTGCTGTCTCTCCCACCCACTCGGTCCCCTAGCCAGCTCCTCTGTGGGCTTTGTTTGGCCTCACGGCAAACAACCCCCGCTATAAATCACACAGTGTTAGCAGCATGGTCAACAACAAGCACAGCATGGAGTATTATTACTAACCGCAGCCACTTATGGTAAATCCGACTGCTATTTAAAAAGGTGGGATGGGGGTACTTAAAAGGATAAAGTGTGTATGTATGTATGTTAGATGTGAAACATGTGAAAAGGTGAAGAGTCAAATTTCAGCATTGCTCCAAATAGATTGAAAAAGTGCAGCATATCCAGTATAAAGTGCAGAGTAGACTGTCCACAAAGTGTTGTCATTGTGCAACACATAATGGGCCCCTATGTAAAGCATAATCTATGATGGCACTAATATCATTTTGCATCTGTGAAACACATTATTTTCCATGGCCATACAGGTTGTAGTGAATTATCCTGCTCGGTAGCTCACACAAAGGAATAGTTCGCCATTCTGGAAAATATGGTTCACCTTCATGCCAAGAGTTCCCCACTGTTTCCAGTCTTTTTATGCTAAGCAAGCTAATCGGCAGCTGGCTCCATCTTTATAGTTACCGTACACACATTTGTCATGAACTGGCCCCAGAGTTAGCGACCAGAAAGGGAATCAGACATGAACAGAGTTTCTAAAAATGACATTTATGTTAACTTGAGCTAAAATAAAATAACAGTTGTTATTGTAGTTGGTTGTATTAGTAGTACTGAAAAAGAATCATGTGATGTGATCAGAAGCAACCGCTTAAGTATAGTTTATTCAATGCAATGTTCCCACCTTGGACACTCTTCTTAGGAATTATGTTTACTTTTATGGTGCGGCTGAAGCACTCTACAAATGATATTATTATGGCTTTAGTCATACCTAAAAAGAGAAGTACTGTACCTGCTGTTTCTCTAGTTTTTGGAGGCACTGGAGAGGGTGTTTGTATGTCTTTTAGATATATATATACACTACCGTTCAAAAGTTTGGGGTCACCCAAACAATTTTGTGTTTTCCATGAAAAGTCACACTTATTCATCACCATACGTTGTGAAATGAATAGAAAATAGAGTCAAGACATTGACAAGGTTAGAAATAATGATTTGTATTTGAAATAAGATTTTTTTTACATCAAACTTTGCTTTCGTCAAAGAATCCTCCATTTGCAGCAATTACAGCATTGCAGACCTTTGGCATTGTAGCTGTTAATTTGTTGAGGTAATCTGGAGAAATTGCACCCCACGCTTCCAGAAGCAGCTCCCACAAGTTGGATTGGTTGGATGGGCACTTCTTGCATACCATACGGTCAAGCTGCTCCCACAACAGCTCAATGGGGTTCAGATCTGGTGACTGCGCTGGCCACTCCATTACCGATAGAATACCAGCTGCCTGCTTCTGCTCTAAATAGTTCTTGCACAATTCGGAGGTGTGTTTAGGGTCATTGTCCTGTTGTAGGATGAAATTGGCTCCAATCAAGCGCTGTCCACTGGGTATGGCATGGCGTTGCAAAATGGCGTGATAGCCTTCCTTATTCAGAATCCCTTTTACCCTGTACAAATCTCCCACCTTACCAGCACCAAAGCAACCCCAGACCATCACATTACCTCCACCATGCTTAACAGATGGCGTAAGGCATTCTTCCAGCATCTTTTCATTTGTTCTGCGTCTCACAAACGTTCTTCTTTGTGATCCAAACACCTCAAACTTGGATTCATCTGTCCACAACACTTTTTTCCAGTCTTCCTCTGTCCAATGTCTGTGTTCTTTTGCCCATCTTAATCTTTTTCTTTTATTGGCCAGTCTCAGATATGGCTTTTTCTTTGCCACTCTGCCCTGAAGCCCAGAATCCCGCGGCCGCCACTTCACTGTAGATGTTGACACTGGTGTTTTGCAGGTACTATTTAATGAAGATGCCAGTTGGGGACCTGTGAGGCGTCTGTTTCTCAAACTAGAGACTCTAATGTACTTATCTTCTTGCTCAGTTGTGCAACGCGGCCTCCCACTTCTTTTTCTACTCTGGTTAGAGCCTGTTTGTGCTGTCCTCTGAAGGGAGTAGTACACACCGTTGTAGGAAATCTTCAATTTCTTAGCAATTTCTCGCATGGAATAGCCTTCATTTCTAAGAACAAGAATAGACTGTCGAGTTTCAGATGAAAGTTCTCTTTTTCTGGCCATTTTGAACGTTTAATTGACCCCACAAATGTGATGCTCCAGAAACTCAATCTGCTCAAAGGAAGGTCAGTTTTGTAGCTTCTGTAACGAGCTAAACTGTTTTTAGATGTGTGAACATGATTGCACAAGGGTTTTCTAATCATCAATTAGCCTTCTGAGCCAATGAGCAAACACATTGTACCATTAGAACACTGGAGTGATAGTTGCTGGAAATGGGCATCTATACACCTATGTAGATATTGCACCAAAAACCAGACATTTGCAGCTAGAATAGTCATTTACCACATTAGCAATGTATAGAGTGTATTTCTTTAAAGTTAAGACTAGTTTAAAGTTATATTCATTGAAAAGTACAGTGCTTTTCCTTCAAAAATAAGAACATTTCAATGTGACCCCAAACTTTTGAACGGTAGTGTATATATATATATATATATATATATTTTTTTTTTTTGTAGTATGTGTGTTGTTTCTTGATATATGTGTGTTTTTATGGACCGAACTGGTCTGAAATAAAGAAAGATTGAATTGAATATTCATAATGTAGAGAAATGCTGCTTTTAAATGGGAACGTTGTGTCGATGTATTGAAAATTAATGATGCAGCTGTGACTACAATCTAAAAATAATGCACACGCTATAGCCAATCTGGATGGAGTATCTCCCATGGCTACGATTTAATGTCTTTTAATAGTTATTTATGCTCTATGAAACTCTATAAGCTGTCAGTACACCACATAAGAATACTCGATTATGTTTTTTTTATTGCTCTGGTTGCATTAAAAAAAATATCCTCTTTCTAAAAGATAGACACTGTAATCACAGATTTCAAAACTGAGTGGCCTGGATGTCTTTTGGCAGCCCTCTCTGCCTGACAAAAGAAAAGACAGAGTGCACAAAATTTGTAGCTCACTGGCTGGGTGGGGTCTGTTTGACTTATCATCTCCGCAACAAGCCAGAACTATTCTGTTGGGTCAGGAACGCAACCCAACCCCATCTGATTGTTCCCATGCTGCAGGTGTGGTTCTGGTCCAGTCCCAATGGTCTGTTTTTTAGATAATTATTTAACCTTTATCTAAGTAGGACAGCAAGTTAAGAACTAATTATAAGTAATGATAGACTTACAAGAGGAAAATTGCTCTTGCTGGAGAATTTGGGAAAGGGGGGGAAAAAAAGACAAATGGATAAACGTTTGCAGAGAAATGTGACTGAAGCTGAGCAGACACATTCAAACTTTGAGACAGAAAAAATAACACCATCAACAAAGATACTGTCAAATGCAATGAAAGACATGATTGTACAATAAACGTGTGCATGGAAATGTCTTCAGTAGACTCTCGGAAGGATGGAAATGGGGTGAAATTGTCCATTTTAAAATGGTCTTTTTGGAACTCATTGCAGTCACTGAACGCAGCAAGCTGGAATGAAAGCGACCAAAGGGAGTTTTTAACTCAGTGGAACTTTGGCAGGATGGGACAGAAAAATCTATTACCATTTGTTCTGTATTTTAGGGCTCTGAGAATCAGATACTAATGATAAAACATCCTTTAGTATCATACTTTTCTGGCCTCCACTGCTTTTTCACTGAGGCAGAAAGGCTTTCAATTGAATGAGCCATCAGGTTATTTTTTATTAGTACAGTTACAGTTACTTAATCATCTAAATATTACATAATTTAAAACTAATTTGAATAGCCACAGTACTTTTTACTTTACTTTCATCACTCATTTAGCTCTAAAGGCGCCTTTAAACAACCCCAAATCCTCCACACAACTTGCCACATCTCCTGTAGAAACAGAAAACAAGACACTTGTTTACCTGTGGCTAACAATACCAAGCAAGCTAAATAGACACAACATGTTTTGGAAAACTTTGGCTTACAGGCTTACCTCCTTCCCACAACAAGCTAACACTTCTCAAACCAGTGTATGGACAAAGCACAAAAAGACCAAACAGATTTTTACACTTAATAAAAATCTCAGTAAGACATCAAACAAGTCAACCCTGAAATTTCTGAAGACACAGTATGTTATTACAAATAATAACTGTAATGCAAGCTTGTCATTCCTTCAGCTGTTCATTCCTGAAAACCTAGTCTCATTGATGTGTTATGAAGTAATGCATTACTGCCCAACACTGATTATTATTGTCTCCAGCAGACGATAGCCAACCAGGTGCATGTGTGTCTTTCTTATGTCAACTATAACTCATAGCTACATGTCATCTGAAGGGTCTAACAATAAGTGGACACAGCTGAATACAAATTGCTGGTTGAACTCCACAAAGAGCCTGGAAAACTTTAGCCAAACAACATGAATAAGTCTAAAGATGTACTCTTAACCTTTGTGTCGTCCTCCCAGGTCAAATTGACCCCGTCTGTTTTGACTGTTCCTTCTTTCCTCCCTTCCTTCCTTCCTACCTTCCTTCTTTCCTTCCCTCCCTCCTTCCTTCTTTCCTCCCTTCCTTCCCCCTTTCTTTCCTTCCTTCCTTCCTTCCTTCCTTCCTCCTTTCCTTCCTTCTTTCTCCCTTCCTCCCTCCTTCCTTCCTTCTTCCTCCCTCCTTTCCTTCCTTCTTTCTCCCTCCCTTACTCCCTCCTTCCTTCCTTCCTTCCTTCCCTTCCTCCCTTTCTTTTGTCCTTCCCTCCCTCCTTCCCTCCTACCTTCCTTCCTCCCTCCCTCCTTTCCTTTCCTTCCTTCCTTCCTTCTTTCCCTTCCTTCCTCCTTTCCTTCCTTCTTCCTCCTTTCCTTCCTTCCTTGACTCGAGGACAACAGGAGAGTTAAGTAAGTCTTGAGCTTCAATTTGCATATGAAATGTGAAGCCTGTGAATTCTCAAAAACAGAATCGGTGCTATAAAAAAACACATATCTCTCTCTAACCCCCAAAAAAGTTATTAACATGTTTTTCAGGAAAAGAAAGACATTTGTATCTATTTTAGTAACTCCATCATTCTGTTTTGGGCTTCCCTTCATTTTCTAGTGATAATTACTGGACTCATAATGAATGTGCTAGTCTAACAAACGGTTTGTGGCCACACATTCAGGATGGGAATCTTCCTCATTTTGCCCCTGCTTTGTCTTTAATTACAGGAACAGAGAGAGACGAGGGTCTATAATTACTTGGAATGGAAATAGAGTCACTTTGTGTTATTCTGAATGGATTATTTAAAACAAATGTGTCAGAATGCCCAGTAAAAATACAGTCCTCTTAGTTTAATTTTGGTATCTGAACTCTGTTATTTGGCGGTCGGACATGTATAAATGTTTAAGTTGCAGCGCCACAAAACTTGTCAACACAGTTAAGAGAATTGTCCATCTTCTAGCTTGTAATGTGACCATGTGCCATTCAGGTTTTTGAAAAGTGTTTACAATTCATTCCTGTTCCTCAGAAAAATTGAATAGCTATAAGAATATTATTGATTATGGCCATCAGGAGATTAAAAGTATGGATTGATTACAGAAAAGTGGTTAAGGTTATGGAGGCTTATATTAGTCGAATGATAATCGTCTGTCGTGGTTCTATCACAGTCATTATCCACCTGACACCCTCAGACCTTTCTATCATGTTTTTCTGTCTCTAAGTTAAGAAGCTGTGTTTCTACATTATGTAAACTGACAATTGCAGGTTACGATACACACAAATGTTTTCGCTTTTCTTATTTGGCTTTGGTCTGTTTCTGTTTTGGTGTAGTAGAGGAGTGTGAATGCTTATGCTGAGCTGCTCTGACTGTGCTTACTCTGACCTTGCTACACATACACTGGAAGCACCATTTTCTGTGCTGCTTTCCCCTACACATCTGCCCTGCATTAGCCTCGTTAGCTGCTGCCCCGTTTCCAGAGTTTTAACCAGCCAATCAGCTCCGCGCCAGTCCTTTGTCGAGTCACCTGTTCCCTATTCCCCTCTCAATAATTCTGTCTATATTTAAGTCTTGTTTTCTGTTCAGTCATTGTTGAGTTTTGTCTTGCCAGCATTGTGCTGTGTAAAGAGTCATTCTTCAGTCTCTACATCCTGTGTTTGGGTTCATCTCCTGCTACTCTTCTTGACACTGTCTCACCACACTACTGTGCTGTCTCTTCCTGTACAAAAAAAAGGTTGTTTTAATGTTTTGAGTTAAAGTTATTTTTCTTCACCAAAGTGTGATTTTGAATAAACACAGCATCCCCGAGCATGGGAACTACACTAACTGTACAGGAAAGTGTGGCCCTGAACAACCTTGTAACCCTACCGATGACTTTTCACCTCCGATTTGCTGCTTACTCAACAGTCGTATATCACGTTCCCAGTTACTGGGAAAAACCAAACCCGCCAAAACACATCAGTCACTTTTAGGGGCGCCAGTGATTTCAGTTTTATCCTTAAATGAATGTGTGCATGAACTCAAACAATATTTTAACTGAAACCAACTGGAATTCACACAGCAGACTCTGACTTTCATGCTGTGCCAATAAAACTGCATTTGTGGATGGCTGAGGTTGTATGACTGGTTACAACTTACATCATCAAAATTTTAACACCACTGTTGTGTTTGGTTGTCATTAACGGTATCGTGTGAGATTATGTATTTACTTAAATTATTTCGATACCAAAATACTCCATAATCACATTAACTCTCCCGTTGTCCTCCCGGGTCAAATTGACCCCGTCTCTTTTGACTGTTCCTTCTTTCCGTCCTTCTTCCCTCTTTCTTTAATTTTTCTTTCCTTCTTCCCCTCCTCCCCTCTTTCTTTGCTCCCTCCTCCTTCCATCCTTCCTCCTTTCCTCCCTCCCTCCTTACTCCTTTCTTTCCTTCCTTCCTTCCTTCTCTCCTAAATTCCTTCCTCTTTTTCGTCCTTACTCCTTTCCTTCCTTCCTTCCTTCCTTCCTTTCTTCTTCCCTTCCTTCTCTCCTAATTTCCTTCCTGTTTTCGTCCTTATTCCTTTCCTTTCTTCCCTTCCTCCCTCCCTTCTTCTTCTTCTTCTTCTTCTTCTTCTTCTTCTTCTTCTTCTTCCTTCCCTTCCTTCTCTCCTGATTTCCTTCCTCTTTTCGTCCTTATTCCCTTCCTTCCTTCCTTCCTTCTCTCCTTACTTCCTTCCTCTTTTCCTCCTTCCTCATTTCCTTCCTTCTGTCCTTCCTTGACCTGAGGACAACAGGAGGGTTAATATTGAGTTTTTATTGATTTCAAACCTACAGTACCTCAACTGCTTCTGTCTTAAATCACTATGTCCTCTAACAAAAACTGTAGCTCATGGTAAGATAGTAAGTAACTCATTCCTGTGCTCTGTGTTCTGTGTACTTTGAACTTGGGTATTTCCTTGCTTACCTACCCCTCGTTGCTATACAACACTTACAACACATAATGCCGTTCAAAACAATGTAGATTCCAAGGCATCTTTGAGGCATAATGACTGAGCGGGCATCCTCGTCTGCCTTCCATGACCATAATGTTTAGACTGTGGTGTGACTACCAGTCCGCTATGGCCTCTTTAGAAACTACGGTACAGAAAACATAAACACTCCAAGCACTTGTGGTTTTATTGTTTACCATTCAGTGTGTGCATGCCTGTGTGGGCATTGTGTGTGTGTGTGTGTGTGTGTGTGTGTTAGTTTCTTCCTCTAGACCAATCTAAATGTCACTGGTGTAAATGGAGGGTGTGAGTGTTCCAAGCTTGCAGACTTCCCGCTGTAGATGTGATCAAAGTGTGTTGGTGTGTGTGTGTGTGTATGCAAGTGTCTATAGAAGCAGTATGAGGCGAGGTTAAGAGGGTCCTGCTCTCTCTCTTCTCTCCTGTCACTTTTACAGCATACGCCTGCCTTCATCTCGGCTTTGTGGACCACAGCATTTGTTTGAGTGAACTGTATACAGATGTTGACACCACAGTGTAAACACGACCGGATTGGGGGTCCAGAGGTGGGCCGTGTCAGGGAGGTGCGATGTACGAGACAGCAGGCGGTCGGGTTCAAGCTGGCTGAACACAGATGCTTTCTTTCATTTCGACATTCTCATTTACAGTTACACATACAGTATTACACCTGGGAGCTACTTAACTCCTGCCGGTCGCTGAGCTGCTGGTTGAGGGCATTTTGAGGGCAGCCTGATTGTAGCTGTTGAGAGGTCGGAGAGTTTGGCAGTTTATTCTGCATGAATATATTTCTTGGCTTTTCTGTGACAGCGGCTGTAAACACAACACTGACATATCATCACCTTCTAAAAGTTGGTATTTGCAAACAGTAAAACCAATATTCACCCTCAACTCTTTACCGAAACAGTAAAGTTGTGTGCTGCAAAACAAAAACAAAGAGCTGAAATATCCTAAAACATCTCATAGAGCTGAGAAACTGCTTCATTTTCAGTAGGCTTTCACTGTGCGACCACTTTCACATTACATATTTGATCTGTTGTTAATGCAAATATATAGATTGCAGATTTAACCCTCCTGTTGTCCTCGAGTCAAGGAAGGAAAGGAAGGAGGAAGGAAGGAAGGAAGGAAGGAAGAAGGAAGGATGGAAGGAGGGACGAAGGAAGGTAGAAGGGAGGGATGAAAGAAGGGGGGAGGAAGGAAGGAAGGAAGGATGGAAGGGAGGGAGGAAGAAGGAAGGAAAGGAGGGGAGGAAAGAAGGAAGGAAGGGAGGTAGGAGGGAGGGAGGAAAGAAGGAAGGACGGAGGGAGGGAGAAAGGAAGGAGGAAAGAAGGAAGGAGGGAGGGAGAAAGGAAGGGAGGAACGAAAGAACAGTCAAAATAGACGGGTCAATTTGACCCGGGAGGACAACACGAAGGTTAAATGATCAGTTATAGTATTAGACTTGAGATCTTCATTCTTAATATATATATTCTTCTTCTCTCCCTACACCACTACCTACTACAGACACTTCTACTTAAATGTCCTTATCTCTTTCTGTCTCACTAGGATGATGTAGTTCTTCTGTCTAAAAGTCTAAAAAAGAGTTTCAATTACAGTACAGTACAGAAAACTCAGAGAACAGAAAGCAATGCTTATTCTCTTTACTCCCTACTCTTTCCTCCTTGTGGCTACTTTACGGTTGTGGAAAGTCAAGTGAAAGCACTAAAAAGCCGATGAGTAATGAGCGGTAAGTGATGATGTGGAAATGGGCAACCAAGTGCCCACTAGTCTTTTCCAAGTGGATGAAATAAGTAGTCATCAGAACACCTTGAAGAGGAGAAGTTTGAGTTTTCTTAGCATTTGAGCCATTCTGTTATTGGTATTACTGCATTTCAGGACAAAACGGTTTCATCAGTTTTTATTGTTGCATCCTACGTAATGTTTAATAGTTATATTTGGTATCATCATTTCAACACATCATGCTATAAGGGAGCACAGTAAAGGCCACCCTGAAGAGAAGCAGTTAATGTTATCTTGACTCAAGTGGTATTCTTAAATGTTTCTTTATATTAAAACCACGTTTTTCATCAATCATTGCTTCCTGTCACATAGATGATGCTTTCCTTTCCCATCATCGTCCTTGATGATGTTAACACTTGACTATGTTTATCCATTGAAGTGGAATAAGTCATTTTTCCTCTGGCGTCACATCCAACATCTGTCACTACAAGAAATTAAAACCATCCCTTCCTGGAACAAAAACAGTCTCTCATATTACTATAATTATATAATTAGAATTATAAATATTTCTTTTAACAGCAAAATTCAAACCCACTTCTGCTTGTAATCCCTTGATTATGTGCTATGTCTAGTCGTGGGTGGTTTAATCAAAGATTGTTTTTTAGAGGTTGTAGATGAAACTACACAGCATCTTACTAACTAGAGAATTTGAGTTGCAACCTTTACGTTTTTTCCTATTTCCTAACCCGACAACCATTTTGAAACTTCTTCGATTCATCTTCAGACCCATTGTGGATGTCTCAACTATCAGGTTGAGAGCCAATGCCATAAAGCAATACAACAGTTGTCTTATGAAGTGCAGTGGAGGAGATGGCAGACTGTCTTTAGTAGTGGTTCAATGTTGTTTATGGAAAAGAGTACTGTCTAAGAAATATTGTGGTAAGGTCTCGTTCTCAATTTTCCACAGCAGCAGCTCTTAGTCATGAGATATTCAGTCTCAGGTGATTTTTTTTATTTTCAGCAAATATTAGCAGCTTATTTCATTACCAACTTCACTTTAATTTATCTAAATGTTCTAATCGGTGTATTTAGCTGCTGTTGTGTGTATTTCTTGGTGAAAACTGGTCAGCTGCTGGCCCATGACATTATACGGTTAAGAAGAATTTGCATACAATGTTTTTTTGTCTTGCTTCTCCACTGGACGCCCACAGTCTGTGCTCTCTCTCCCCAGGCTTTGGTAAGCCCTGTTGGGCTTTGAGGTTCCAGACATGCAGCCGGTCTTGGCCGGAAAAGGTGAACTCAGAGCACTGCTATTTCAGTGGGGGGGAGGAAGGAGGCTCGCGTCTGTCGTGTGTGTGCTTGTGTGCCTCTTTTACATAAGCATGTGTGTGCTTTAGTGTGTTCATGTCAACACATGAAATGACCACAAATTAGTCTGTACATGCGTGGCCATATCATCGAGAACTTAATTGACTGCAGTGTGTGCGTACGTGGTTATATTACACTGGCTGGAAACGTTGCTCAGAGCTGTGTGTTGGCAGGAAAGACATGACCTGTGGTGGAGGACAGAGGGTGGGAGGAGGGAGGCAGCCAGGGGAAAAGAGTTCTGAAACCTGGGCCAAGATTTCGACATTTCTCCACCGCCTCTGCCGCTCTGCTTTGGGGCTTGTTAAGTGAAACACAAGAAGGTGGAGCTGGGGGTAAGAAAAGACAAAGAGGGAGAAACAGTGAGTGGGAATTCATGAGTAACTGAATGAGTAGCTGAGTGAGATGAGTAAGTGAGTGACAGAGAAAGACACAGAGATCGGGCAAGTGTTGCAGCGTTTGGAGAGAGCGGTGGTACTGATTACAACATCCATCTCTATTTCCTCTTCACAGAGCAGAGCAGAGAGAAAACACTCAGGCATCAGAACTTCATCAGAGTTCATGTTGCAGGCATATGTGTGTATATATGCACAGATGTTGGTCGTAACTTGGTTTTATTTAAAAAAAAAAATGTGTTTAAACTTGTGTCTTCTGGTGGGTTACGAAAGGAATGTGTATTTCTTTCTAAAATTAAAGGGGTATTCCATCTATTTAGTAATGCTCTTCCATGAAGGTGTGAGGGACTCATAAGTAACAGATACATGCAGCAGATGGCCAAGATATCGAAACTTATAGTCTTTATACTGCAGTTTCCATAATGCAACTCAATAGCATGTTCCATTTTATCCCCAGCCTAATAAATGCCCATTTCTTTCAAACCCACTCACCTTTCAGGTTGTAACACAGGCTTTCTGTTTAAAATCATCTGAAGTCTTAAACTCAAACTGAGATTACCCTGATGACATTAGCAGGGATGTATACTTTTTTAAAATTTACTTCAAACTTTAACAAGCACTGAAGCCCTTACAGTATATCCTGCAGCTCTGTGGATTGGTCCTTTTTTAAAACTAAAACTTCACATGGACATTGAAGGAACAGCTCAACATTCTGGGAAATAAACTTATTGTCTTTTTGGCTGGACAGTTTGATATTATATGAGCTGAGAGTGGTGTACAGTATATCTGTCTGTAAATATGAAGCTACTGCCAGCAGTCGGTTAGCTTAGCTTGGCACGAAGACTGGAAACGGGGAAATAGCTAGCCTGACTGTGTCCAAAGTTAATAAAAATCCATCTACCTTCTAGATTGAGGTAAGCAGCTGCTGGCATTAGCTTCATTCATACTGTACAAATATGACAGTGGTATCAACTTTCTCATCCAACTTTTGGCAAGAAAGCAAAACAGGCATATTTCCCAAAATGTTAAACTACTCCATCTGACCGAGTGTTTTCCTTCGTAAACGAGGTTATTGTTCTCTCCGCTAACACAAAATGACAGAAACCTTTAAGCGATCCTGTTGATAATGTGAGTTTTAGACTTGACACCATAAATGGAAAACTGAAGGTAATAAGGTCATTGATGTTGTAGTTCAACTGCAGCGGTGAAGTTAGGTTGTCAATCA
This sequence comes from Scomber japonicus, assembly GCF_027409825.1. Classification (NCBI taxonomy): domain Eukaryota; kingdom Metazoa; phylum Chordata; class Actinopteri; order Scombriformes; family Scombridae; genus Scomber; species Scomber japonicus. Next base: position 10,726,746 of record NC_070579.1, read on the forward strand.
TGAGATTGCAGAGGCAGACTACATGAACAGGTCAATTTTACAAAGTAGTTTTTGGACTATATGGTTTGTGTTTGAGTTGAGAAGTTACAGATTGATAAATACATTCATCTCATAATCTGAACCGGTAACTTGACCTTTGGGTATGGAACCTATTTTAAGAAAACTATCAACCCTAAATGCACGCCTGTCTTAAATAAAAATGCATACACAAAAGTAAACAACAGATGTAGATGCAGAGATCTAGAGAGAGAGAGAGAGAGAGAGAGAGAGAGAGAGAGAGAGAGAGAGAGAGAGAGAGAGAGAGAGAGAGAGAGAGACAGAGAGAGAGAGAGAGAGAACAATATGAAACCAACACTGGACACAGAGTGGGTTTATTTTCCTCTTTTGTTGTAACAGCTGTGGCCATGCAGAAAGAATGTCATCACTAAATATTATATCACTGCACAGGGTCTTTATGTGATAGAAGTGTTGATTATCATGATTGCATATAAGGAGAGAGGGGGGGAAACACACACACACACACACACACACACACACGGTGTAATTTGATGTTTATACGGTGCACATTCCACCAACTCCCAGCAGTGGATGATTTTGGCTCACTAAATGGAGTGTGCAAAGGCTACATGTTAATTACTCACCCAAGATCCAGGAAAGGCTGAAAGAAAGAGACAAATAAAAGAAATAAAGAAAGAATCAAACAAACCCCAAATCAAGTCCTCAAACTAACGTCTACACACTCACACGCTGACCCTTACAAAAAAGCTGACGAGGCTTTCTTACTTCTCCGTCCTGAGGGCCGAACAACCTTTACACTCGGTTCACTTCCAGCACAGACTGCAGGAACTGTTGCCAAGTTCTGCCTTGAATCAACTTGGATAAAGGTTTGTTGCTGCAATCAAGAGATGTGAATGTGAGATTTGGTTTGACTCTTGTCTCCCTGAAGTCATAACACAGATCTTTGGACATGCAGAACCTTTCCACTTTTGGAAAGCAACAGGAGATTTGGCCCATAATGGACATTTTTTTTCTTCTTCTACTATACTTAACGCATACTCCAGTGTGTTTTTCCGTTCCAAATCTCCTGCTGCTTCATGCATCATCGTGCTTACAAGACCCCATCTTCTATAATGAGAAACATTTGTGTGTTATGGAGGTTATAAAAATAGCCCCCGTTTTTTACACATCTACCTCTTTCCAGTTGAGAAATGTGGAGCTTCAAACCCAAGTGCCCATAATTCTGCTTTGACAGCACCAAGAAAGATGGATGAGCATGAACCAGTATTTAGCTAGATGGGTTTTTTTTTTTAACAAGTCAGAACCAAGCTGTTTTTCTTTTTTACTCCTATGCTTTTTTAAAAATAACATCTGTCTTTTAATGTGTCCAATTTTGGGCATTCTACTAAAAAAGCCTGTGCAATGTCTTCCACTGACATAGCGCAGAAGTCCTTGTTGCTATAGCGACTCTAACAAATAGATTTACAGCACACCTTGTCGTTCTGTTTGCAAAATGAACGTCCGCTCTTCCTCTTTCCAGCCAGCTGTAAACACCAGGAAACAACAGTTCTCACCGATTTAACGAGAAGTAAGCGTACTCAAGAGTTTACAATGCCTCCGTCTTCTGTTTACTGAGCTATCCTTTTGTTTGTTTTGCCCAAATAATCCTGGTTTCATTTGATGCCAGACCACACGCAAGCGGGATTAATGACTTTGCCGTTACAGTGCCAGTCTCAAGTGCCCGTGTTTGTTGATGACATTTAATGATTCCCTTCAGAGGATTTGCAGGTGTTTTGACTGGGGTTTGTATAGTTTTGTAAAGGCTTGACAGGTACAAATGGATGGAAAGACTGAGGCAGGCTGCTGGTCGATCAACAGGTGGGATTGTCTGGTGTCTGAAAGAGGAAGTAGTTAAAAGACACTTTGAAATTAAATGAGGCAAACATGTTAGGAGCTGTGAGGGATCTTTATGTTTGCACTCAGGGAGCATCTGGTTCACTGTTGCAAAGTAGATGGAGGATCATATTTGTAGTTTTCTAACATGCTTTTATTCGGTATTCGATCATTGTGTGTATTTTATTATGTGAAAATGATTTTGTCAGTTGTATACCCACATAAATTAAGTTTAGTTTCCTATAATGTATGACTAAAATAAACTCTTTAGTCATTAGATACACCTAAGACTTTTAGCCACACTTGTCTATCAAGGATTGTTTGATTGGTCCACTACTTGGTCCAGAAGGAAATATTGCATCTTGACAACTATTGAATAGATTGCCATTAAAATTTATTTAGACATGCATATTACACAGATAATAAATCTGACAATCCCCTGATCTTTCCTGTTGCACCACTGTGTGTTTGAATGAATGAAACAAACACATTCATTTACTCTCATTCATTTGAACAGGGCCAGTCCAGCGGCATAGCAACACGTACAGCTCTGGAAGAAACAACACAATGTCATCCATCAAAAAATGAGGTTACCACAACATAAGGCGACATCATCCAGCACTAAGAAATATCCAGTTTTGTGAAATTGGATCATTTGTTCAACCAAAATGTGGCTACTATATTAAGAAGTATTATGTGTTGATGATACTCCATGATGCTTTATCATACATAAGAGTTAAGTTCGCAAAGTGCCCCAAACTCACACTTAATGCAACTTAACTGTGTTGAAACCCTAACCCTAACCCTAACTGGGAAGAAATTTCTTAGTATAGATTTAACCTCTCAAACTTCACTTGTCCCACTGGCTGGGAAAATGAGTAATTTTATAAACTGATTCCAAAGATATTAAATGGGTCAGGCTGAAATTTGGGGGCGTTTTGATCTAATAGTACAGCTATAAAAACACTGAATCTTGGATTTAAACAATTCCCCTCAGTATAAACATCACTGAGCTTCCAAGAAGAGCTGCAATACAATGAGACAGAAATTGATACTGTATGTGATGTAGTCATAAAGGTCTTTGGGTTAAAGGGTGTCTGAGATCTTCACAGTGCAAATACATTTCCTTTAAAGTCTTTCATCTTTGGTTTTAAGCTCTTTACACACCGATGAAAACTCAAACAGTAACAATCCAACAACAATCAGGAAACGTCTGGTGTGACGAGCTCAAAAAAATCCCTTCGTATTTATCTTGGCATTTCTCATGAGTGGCAGCTAATTCTAGAGGTCGGTTTGAACGTTTTGTGTCCTATACAAAGACTTGACCTTGATCTCTCTCTATGAACTCTTGCTGAACTGAAAAAAAAAAAAAAAACCTCTGCGAATTCGCTTTGAGAATACTGAACGAAATGATGCATGTATTACAGTTATAGCATGCTTATTTCCATCAGTCATTGTAATGGAGCTTGGATTGAAAGCCGAATATAATGCTTTTCAGGATTTATTATATATGACAGAGCTGAATGTCTAAATGTGTGCATGAGCATCAGAATATTTTAGAAATGAGAGGACATTTATACAAGAACTGTAATAAAAATGTGTGTGTGTGTGTGTGTGTGTGTGTGTGAGTGATCTCCTGTTGGTCCATTCCACTCTTAGACTAACTCTGGCCAGATGTGACCGTTGCCCCTCTCTGCTGTTCGTCTCTCCTTCGGTCCATCTTTCTTCCCTTCTTTGGTAAACCTTCTTTGACTTTCACTCTTTCATCACCTTTTCCTCATGTTAAATTTTCCTGCCAAGTTCAATCATTCCACATTATGGTTCATGACGGACACACAAATATATAACATGCACTACATGAGAGCACGCACATACACACATTGGTATGCACACACCACATAAAAAATATGCCTATCACGGTTCAGTAATGGGTAATAAGAAGAGTGTGTCAGTGACCCAAGTTGAAAAATTTTGGCAGTAGATTTTGATTACAGACTTGAAGTGTGTGTGTGTGTGTGTGTGTGTGTGTGTGTGTGTGTGTGTGTCTTTGTGTGTGCGTGTGTGCGTGCGTGGTGCTGGTGTGTTTACACTGGGCGTTCACGTGGTAACAGGCCTGTTGCTACGACTGATCCAGCTCATTTCCTCTTCACAAAGACTCATCATCTGTCATCTGACGGGTGTGGGCTTATCGTGTGTGTATTTTAAACATGTGGTCTGTGCATTTATGTGTGTGTGTGTGTGTGTTTATACGTTATAAGTCACATCCACTATCCATACACATACAGATTATACACATCCATACAATATATAAGAGATAATTGAATGGGGGTCACTGTTTTCACATTGGCCAAGATGAAGTTACACTTAATAAGAAAGGGATGGCTTTTTGTTTAGAAATGAATTTGAAATGCATTACATGGCTCTTTCATGGTTAAGTAGCAAATAAACGCCTTTATAAACAAAAGAATAATGCTACTTTAAATATGGCAAAAGCAGGGTCTTAAGAAACAGTTTCAAACAGGAAGAAGTTGTCTGTAGGAATGTTTAAGTTGTCAAATGTATCTGCATAAATCAGTTTCTGAGCACATTTAAGTAGTCCTTTGATGTTTTCCTCAGTAAAACCTTTGATAGCTCAGTCTTACTCGTGTGTGTACATTCACTGTTGGTTTATGTATTCTCTGGAAGATCCTTGATTGGAGGGAGGTGGCAAACTAAATACCCAGTGCTTTTTGGGATATATATAATAAGCCTCAATGATCAGCATGGATTTTGTCCTTACCTGCCCTGGGAACTCCCTTTCTGGTTCCATGTGGCGTTTGGTTTCCACTTCTAACGTTACACTATTACCATAGACACAAAGAGACTAACACATGGCATCATTTAGTTGCTATTGTCTCTTAAATATGTGTGGATATGTAATTTAAGAGACAATATAATGGCATGAAAAATGTTATATAGTGTATGAACTGGATAGTGGAAATATAACCTCATAAACTTCTTTAATCCAGACAGAACATCGATGTTGGACACTTCCGAAAACATTTATTACCTTCCAATATCAGCAATTTGTTGTGACTATCATAGACGTGGTTTCTCTAGAAGTTGTGTCCTAAAGGTTTGATAAAAAAGTTTGCACACTGCACCTCCCAATGCAGGTATTTATTAGGATATCACCAGAAGAGAATACCTGCATTTTGAACTGCAGTGTTCAGAGTTTTCTCTTGTTTTACATTTGTTGTTTTGGTCCAGCACCTGCTTTATTCGTCTTCTGGATGTGCACGTCCACCAGAAACCTTTTTATGAAGGTTTGAGAAGCGAGCTTGTGAGTGGAGGGTCAAGGGTTCAATCCCCCAGACTGGTAGGATAATTCTATGTGAGGAAAAGTGCCCTTATTGCCATGACTGAGGTACTAGGAAACTTCCATTTACTGTATGAATGTGTTCAGAGCTTTCCTAAAGATGAGACGATTACTCTCAGTGAAATTGCCCTGACTGAATAAAGGTTGGTTCCACAAAATCAACAATATACATTTCAATGATTCATTAAGAAAAACAATCAATGTTCGTAGTTCTTCCACATACTGACGGTGCTGTGAGGAAGCTTGTAGGGACGCCGCCCTAGCACCCGAGCAATGATGGTCCCCCTAAGGACCCTACAAAGGAAAGGAGAAATCAAGAAGAAACAGGAGGAAACAGGAAGTGACCAAAAGGGTGGGGGGAAGGAGAGTGAAAGAAGAGGAGAGGGTTAGGTGGTATTTATAGGAATAGTGGAAGTGGCACGATTGAGGTGTGGTCCTGCTCCTGAATCTTCGATAAACAAGTGTTAAAACTGTTTTTTTTTTTTTATTACTTTAGTTTAAATTATTTTCTGTTTTATTTGACTTTCTTTTTGTAATATCTCTCTTTTATTGAGTACACTAACTAAATTGCCTTCTTATTGAAAGGTACTATAGAAATAAACTTAATAAATAATATATCTTAATTATGATTAACCACAAACTAAAACACTTACGATTAGACGAAGATCTCAGTTGTGGTTAATTACAGGACTGGTTTCTTGTCTCTGCATGCAAACTTTCCACTTGGCTACATTAAGATCGCTCTTATGCACCGTATTGGGAAAGCACTTGGCTGCTTGACATAAATCATGTGGTGTAGATCTGTCCATTATAATCATAACTCCTAAAGATACCGAACTGTAATCTAACCATCACACCCAACACATAATGTAACTGCCCTCAAACATCATTTTGTAGCCTCTCACTCATGTAGACAATAAAATACACTGCAAATCATTAATATACTATAATTCATATCTTGTGTAATTAGTATCTTCTTCGTCTTTTTACACTTACCATGTGGAGAGGGTGTTGATGAAACATACTGTCAATAGAAATAAAAAGGCCATTAAATCTAAATGACTCCTAATGATGACACGATCACTCTTGCCAAGAAGCTTCTTGACTGTCCACACATGAGACAAGTTTCCCATGTTGAGAAAGGAAATAAATACTAGAGGAAATAAATGGAGCTCCAGTGACTTGCGGATCATCTTCTCACAGTATAGTGAACTTTTTGCCTCAGCGATGACAAGTGTGAGATAAATAAGTCCTCCCGTTGCACAATGGCTTACAGTGGAATAGTCCCTACGCTGCACAGCTCCCAGATATGTGTACTGAATAAACATAAAGGATGATGGTGCTGGGAAAGTTTTCTTAAGAAACAAAAAAAAAGAAATTTCTTGATAACTTAAGGTTAAATTCAACAAGCTTGCATGGTTCAATTAGTGGTTTCACCGAAAAAGTATCTACAAATGGCTAAGTCTTGTTTGGACGCCATACAAACACATTAGTCATACAATGAGCAGCACGCCAGCAGCTGTTTACATCCCCGGTGGTGGTCAGTGGTCTCCTTTACAAAGAACTGAAAGATCTCTAATGACTTTTATGTGTTTTAATGCCCATTTGGATCTTGTTGAGGTCATGTTTAGCGGTTTCAAACTCTAGATCCCTCTTTCTTTCACTTCAGCTCCTAATTACTTTAATACTCTTTATTGCTTTGTTTCTGTTCCCTCTCTCTCTCTTTCCTCCATGTGTTTTCTTTCGTCACCTGTTTGCTTCTCGCTGGTCTTTGTGATGTTGCGCTGGAAGTATGAGATTTTGTAATGTGCAACTTATTCAAGTACAGAGGAGCTATAAATGATGACCTTAACTCACACTAATACAGTTTTAGCTTAACCATAAACCAAAATTCTGATCTAACATTTCCTCCAAACTTAAAAGCAAATAAATACATTTAAAAAAAAAAAGTAAAATTAAAACTGGGTCTCACCATGACAGAAGCAAAAGAACACACACATATATTATCCGCGGCCTCTCATTTCAACCCCTCAGTCAATCCCTCCCCATTGCTTGCTCTCAGGGAGGTTAATAGATATTTCTCCCACACTTTCCTTCACAACAGTCCTCCCTCAGTCCCTCTTCATGTGGCTCCACACATGCCATGGCTCTCATGCTCCGCTGTGGTGTGGAGAAAGAATCAATCTGTGGGACTTGAAATGCACCAACATTCTGGTTTGCATTCAGAAATGCCTTTTTTTTACTAATCTTGTTGATTTCAAACCTCTTTCTTGACACCCTAAATCTAGAGCTTTTGCTGTGTGTTATGGATGACCGCAGACTCATCCTCAGCAAGCTACAATAACCACACTGAATTCAGTCATTCAGTTTAGTTTCACCACAGTCATTCAGCCTGGCAGGATGTTTATATTAGGTTGGTTATTTTGCTTTGTTTTGCCCCAACTAGTCTGAGTTGGGAGTGAGTTGTTGCCCCAAGTAGAAGAGTTTAAGTATCTTGATGTCTTGTTCATGAGTGAGGGTAAGATGGAGTGTGAGGTTAACAGGCGGATCGCTGCAGCATCAGCAGTAATGAAGGTTTTGCACTGGACCATTGTGGTGAAGACAGAGCTGAGCCAGATGCAAAGCTCTTAATTTACAGGTCAGTCTACATACCAACCCTCACCTATGATCACTTGTGGTCATGAGCTTTCAGTAATGACGGAAAGAATAATATCACAGATACAAGCGTCTAAAATGAGTTCCTCTGGGCTCAGCCTGAGAGATAGGGTGAGGAGCTTGGACATCCAGGGGAAACTTGAAGTAGAGCTGATCCTCCTGTGCATCAAGACTCAGCTGAGATGGTTTGGGAACCTGGTTAGGATTCTTCCTGGATGCCTCCCTCTGGAGGTGGTCTGGGCATGTCCAAAAGGGAGGAGAGCCAAGGACATGCTGGAGGGACTACATATCTCTCCTGGCTTGGGAATTCCTTGGCATTTCCCAGGAGGACTTAGAGGGTGTTTTTCAGGGTGATGGATGCACAAGTATGTGTTTCCTTGCTCAGTCTGATACCACTAGAAAAAAAGATGGATGCATGGATGGAAGGATGGATGGATGGATAGCAAGCATGTATCCATCCCATCCATTTCATTTACCGCCCTCTGTGGTCGCACTGGCCAAGAACAGTTAATTTAAAGGCTGTTTTTTAATTTTCAACATATTACAGGCTGTGGAAACACTTCAAATTAATTAATAAATGTTTCTGTTGTAATGAAGTAATGAATCCAAAGCAATCATACTATTATTTACAAAGGGAAATAACACACTGGCCAATTTTATGAGTTTGTTGCTCTATAATACACACACACACACACACACACACACACACACACACACACACACACACACACACACACACAGCCACGGAAGGGTTGAGTGAGGTTGTTTTCACCAGTGTTTTTATTTTCCATGAAGATGCTCCTCTCAGACCTCGACTCACTCACATGTCTCAAGTACGGTCAGTGTGGTGATGAGAAAACAGGAGGTATTGACAGTGCTGCAGTGACTCAGCAGTATGACACAGGGGGGTCGACTATGGGGCTCTATGCCAACTGCTGAAAAACAACACCGGTGAGAAAGCAGCTCTGGCACAGCCGTCGTATCAGCAGCACAGACCACCCGCCTTCGCTGGACCGCCTGCTCTCATACGAACAGGTATTTTTAGCAGCTTAAGAAGAAATACAGCCTGGATCTTACCTCAGCTCCCTTGATTGCTCAATGTTGTTCCCTAGCTTGATCCCTCTCTGCTTTCTCTCACTCACACACACGATATATATCTCTCACACACACACACACACACACACACATACACACACACACATACACACACACCACACAGAAAGAAAGAGAAGTCAAGCAGATTTAAGTCCTTCAAAGCCAAGTCAAAATTAAGTGTAATGGTCAGTTACATCTGACAGCTGCGAGGTGCCGTGTGTATTTTGCACTTGAAAAACTGAAGACCAGATTTTCCATAAACTGTAGCTTCCTGCAACTCTAGCAGTTATTTCACACTGCATCACAAAATGAGTTTGTTTTAAAAAGACCAAAACAGCTGACAACTACTTGTACTAAAAACAAAAATGCATTGAAAATAGAATAAAACTACCTAAAGAATAAAAACCCTTTATTGCACATGAATGGAGTGTGTTAACCCTCCTGTTGTCCTCGAGTCAAGGGAGGAAGACAGGAAGAAAGGAAGGGAGGAAGCGAGGAAGGAAGGAAGGAGGAAGGAAAGGAGGGAGGAAGAAGGAAGGAAGAAAGGAAGGAAGGAAAGGAGAGAGGGACGAAGGAAGGAAGGGAGGAAGGAAGGAAAGAAGGACAGAGAAAAAGAAGGAAGGGAGGAAGGTAAGGGGGGGGGGGGAAGGAAAAAAGAAAGGGGGATGGAGGAAGGAAACAAAGAGAGAAGGAGGGAGGGAGAAAGGACAGATGGAAGGAAGGAAGGGAGGAAAGAGGGAACAGTCAAAACAGACGGGGTCAATTTGACCCGGGAGGACGACCCGAAGGTTAAAAGAAAATAAAAACAGCATTTTTCCTCCAAGGTCGATCATGATGTGACATAATTTATGCAGATTCATCTCCTACGTTACATTAATTCATATTACATGTTTTAGTCCGTTTCTGCATGCAATAATATACGATTACCATGGTCGCACATTACAGATCGACAATTCAAATGATGACAAAAAGAGCTACTTTGTGTGTTTATTGTGGACCCATCGATGGTCATAAGCTGGGAGGAGGTGCACAGTATAGTCATTCTTATTTTTCCAAGCGCAGTCTAAAACAAGTAAAATACATCTTAAATAATATTATAACGAGCTCACTGAAGTCTTTAATGGATCTCTTGACAGCAGCCATGTAGGAAATTGGATGAACTGGTCAGACTGTAACAAAACCAATCAAAATGTCTGACTGGACAGCTTTATCACTGCCAAAGATTATATCATGGTGGTGTCATGAACTCGCTCACGGTTCAAAGAAGTTAGAGCACATAAAAGTTTGGAGGTCAACAATGAAACCTGGTTATTAAATGAAACTATTTACAAAAACAAATGAATAACGTGTGACGGAATCTGTTAAATGGGTGATGTAGCTGGGTGTGTGGGTGAGTGGAAAATAATGCAGGAAAGTTGGATGCTGAAAGGAATGGCTAACCAAACAAAACAAAACAAAACAAAACCAGGAGACCAAGGGTCTGTTTGAGACCACATACTTTCCTACTACTCGTACTAACTCTGACGTCATTTGTATTTGTATTTGTAAGTATGTAGTGTGTTTCAACTGCGTAGTATGTGATTTAGAGTATGTGAGAAGTTCCTGGATGGTTTACTAGATTCTCCAGAAATGCAGAGTATGCATCAAGAGCTGACTACTCACACTCAAATTACCCAAGATGCAACGCAACTTCTGAAAAAAACCCAACATACAAACGTCACAGATCACCACCTCAGTGGTTTCAAGCTTCAAGTTAGCTACAGCGAGGGCATGTTCATTTCAAAATAAAAGCACCAATTCTATCGTTATGGTTTTCTTAATAATAAAAGGTAACGGGTGTTTTATTTTGTCAAAATAACAGGAAGTGTGTTACTCGCTACGGCTAACTCCGAATTCACAGGAACAAAACTTTAAACAGGTGTTATTTGGACTAATTAGCGTCACATTGTGGATCTAAAGGGCTACTTTACTTTCTTCCTAAAAAGGTTAGAAATGTGGATAAAGTGGTATATTTACAGAGTTAGAGCTAAAATGAAATCAGCTTCAGCCTGATGATTTCAGCTCGGGTAGGAACCAAATGCATTGTGGGTTATCGTGTAGTTTACTACAGTGTAAACGGTCTGCTTACTATCTGGTCGTTTAGTGTGTAGTGTGTAGGATGGAAGTATATAGTATAGAAGTATGTAGTATGCAGTATGTGGTTTTGAACACAGACTGTGACAGCTGAGAGGAAGGGTAGCACACCAAGCTAGCCAGCGATGTAAACTGTCCCAACCAGGAACCCAGGTGTACCTCCTCCCACTGACGACCGCCACTCTGTTGGCTCCTTCCTGAAAGGGGAGGAGAGGATATAACCAGGCAGAGTAGGAACAGGAGGATCGTCACAGTGGAAATGATCCAAAGTGATAATTCCCCTGATTATTCTCTCTTTCTCTTGCAAATGTTTTCTTGCTTCCAGCTTGCAGTCAACGTCTGGGAATTACACCACCAGGGAAGTGTAGATGGTATCAGGTACATTGGCAGTCAGTGAGACGGTATACAGATGCATGAGCACACACACACACAGTCTGAAACGCATACTTTGCTCCTAGTCGCTCCCCTGTCTCCTTCTCAAACTTCTCCTTTTCCAACAATAACAAGGCCAGGCCTTGACTCACTGCTTCCTGCCTGCTCCTCGCTCTTCATCTCCACCTTTCGGGACTTTCCCTCATTCTCCTTCGTCCCAAACACCATCCTGGTTTATGATAAATCTCCCTTCTGGATTGGACACCTCCTTCCACCCACACAACCCTCTCCACCCCCTCTTTTTACATCATTTTCTCCTCATAGGTCATTTATTATCTGGAGATTAGAACTATAAGCAATACTAATAGATACAGCCTGACTCACTCAAAGCAAGGCCTAACAGATGTTTATGTAAAAAATGCAAGCGAGTGCTACCAAGAGTTCTGGGTGCAGTGTACAGTATCACACTCACACTCATCACTAAATGTTGACAGTTGTTATTTTAATTTCAAGCTTGCACAGAAAGGTCAGCAGAGTAAAATTTATAGAAAATGTCTTTCCATGTGTCTCTGCCCAACATGTGTTTGAAAGGATTCAATTCATATTAAAATATCACCAGTTAAAAAAAAAGGGCAAATGTCAGACCCACTTACTTTGTGACTCACCAGCTTTCCTCTGAACTATAAAGAACGTATTAACTTAAATGTGAAATATTCTTCACTCATCCCACAAGCTGTGTTGTTCCAAAAGCAACAATTTCCAGGGAAAGTTAGTTTCCAGTGGTTTTGTGTCTGAGCCCTCTTAATCAGATCCACTTTAGCTACTGGACAGCGAGAAGCACTTAACCTGTCTGCCTTAGTAAATATCCAAGTGTTTCCTCTATGGACTCTAGCACAACAGTAAGAAGCTAAAAGTCACCCTGAGGTCTGCTTTAAAGTAAATAAACTCTGGTTTATACTGTCCAGCAGACTTGTATAGCACCCAATAGACAGCTGTCATGCTATTGTACTGTATCTAAATATAGTATAGAAGTAGCCAACAATCTTTACACATTATTATTAAATCAGCTTAGATGTTTTTTTTATCTAGCGTGAATGTTTCCAATTCAAATCCAAATAATTAAATCCCATATTCGCGTTTGCAGCACATCCTCCATATGAACTAAACATACTGTAAGCAGTCGAGAGGTTGCAGCTACATGGTTTGATTCCTTTATATCGTAATCAACCTTCCTTCTGATTGATGATGTCCCTGCCATCAACCCTTGGTTAAGCACTGCCTAAGCAAGGGTTAATACAGTCTGATAATTGAAGTTAATTGAGAATTGTCCAGAAAAATTTTTTGTTTATTTTCTAGTCTTACAGGACAAGGATGGAAATGTCCTGATTCATTCTTATTGTCAACAAATCTCATGCAGAGCCAAACCAACAATGAACTCATCCTACTTACAAGTATTGTTTGTGTATTAAAAACCTGAAGACCTCCTCTGATATGTATTTATATACACAAGTACTGCACTAAATACGACTTAGTAGAACTAAGACTGCAAAGAAAATTGCACTTAGTATAATAGACTGGTAGAAGTATGCAACATCTTGCACATATTGAAGTATCTAAGTTTCCTCAAGCAGTACAGTCTGCGCTGTCCCTTCCTGTAGACCACAACCATCTCCTTTGCCTTGGTCACTTGTAAAAAGTGGACGTTGTTCACACACCATGCCACAAAACAGTCCACTGGTTAAATGGACTGTACTTATATAGCGCTTTTCTAGTCTTTTCTGACTACTCAAAGTGCTTTTACTCTACATGTCACATTCACCCATCCATTCACCATTGGTGCAGCTAACTGGAGCAATTCAGGGAGTATGTTGCCATAGCGATATGTGAATTGAACCGCCAATCTTCCAATTGGAGGACGACCGCTCTACCTCCTGAGCTACAGCTGTACAGTTCCCTTTATGTAGTCTCTTCTCCACCAGAATCATCTGTAAAATTCTGCAGACGTCAGGAATCAGAGTTGTATTGAAGGTCTGAGAAAAAAACATTTTATTCTGAATTACATCATCATGTAATATACCATCATGTCATTTCTGTGTTTGCTGTTGAGCAGCTTCACTGGGTTATGTCATAAATTATATCATGTGTTAGATAAGATAAAATATGACGTGTAGCACATTTTTTCAATGCAGTTGAAATGTTATTGGTCCTAAGTTGAGGAGTGATGAACTGGAGCCAGATGAAATTTGGCTCAGAGATGCATGAGTGAAGACACAAGTGTTTGTGTGTGTGCGTGTGTGGGATTAGGGGTGAAAGGAGACGAGTATTAGCGACACTCGTCCTCCTGTCTCCTCCCCTCTGACAGTTGTGGCTCTCCATCTCTCTGGCTCCATCCCAGCCAGATCGTGGGAAGAAACTTCTGCTTGAAAACCAAAACAAATAGATAAATAAAGTAAGATAAGATAAATAAACCAATTCAAGATACAACAGGAAAAAAAATCGCTCCAATCACCATCAGTGCTATATTTAGAAATAAGGAAAGAGACCCTAACTCTCACTGTGTCTTTATGGATTTAATTTAATTCATTTTCATTTTGTTGATGGAGATTATATGAAATGTGAATGAACAGTATTTCTGAATGGGCCAAACACTCATCAAAAACACATATCAGCTGCACAAATGATTCTAAAAAGTTGAAATATTTCCATTTTTGTATATGCAGGGTCACATTAGGATATGTTATTACATTTCTGGCTAAAAAGAGTCATTTTGAAGGTGTGTTTTCTTCTTTCAAATGTAAAATAAATGGGTCAAATTAATCCCTGAACATTATGTAAGAGTGAACACAAAATACAAACATACTTGCATACAAATTCTCAGCATCTGTCTAAGGAAAAGTAAGTAAGCATAATTACGTTAGCTACTCTACTACTCATACAAGTAGTAACCAACTTTTTCTTGATATGACTTTTTCTATGATAATGACTCAGAGTAGTTTTCACAGTACCAGCTTCTTGTTTACCATAAGATGTGGGCAGACTTTCCGTTTGTTGTTCAATTAAAATGCAGAAACAATATGAAAGAAAAAAAAAAAGATTAGTAGTAATACTTTAACATTTTTCTGAAGGGAAGCCAATCCAGCAGGGAGTCAAGAGGAAAAGCAGGAAGAAGTCTTTCTTTAACTGTTAAGCCGTGACCCTGCTGAAGTCCGTCAGTCAGTTTCCTCTCACATACTGTAACTCTCCTGTGTGTTCCTGTACGAGAGGCAGCTCAGCACTGCGGAGGGTAAAATGAATAGTATCATATTTTGAGGCTTGTTGAGTAACGAGACCTTCTATAATTAAACAGTTATGCAGCAGCCTTAACAGCGACACAACATCCTGCTGAAGGTATTAGCCGCCTCTCTCCTGTTGACCCAAAGGTTTTAACGCCCTGTGTGAGGTGTGCGAATAGAAAAGGCAGTTTCTTTTCTTGCAGAGCGAAGAAGCTTTAAGCAAAAATAACCCATGATGTTTGGCTGCAGGGATTTGAGTAGGAGACTTTAGTGAGAGGTGTAGAGGTGAGAACTGAGTGGGAGATGGAAATAATGAGAGGAATGAGGGATAAATGAGTGGGAGGGGAGTAGAGCGCTGTTTTCAATTAAAGGGAGACTGAGAGAGGAAATGAATGACTGACACGCATGGTTTGCATATAGATTCTTATCTACACCGGGTATTTAACTGAATCTATAACATGCTTTATTGTTCATATGCTGAAAAACGTAGGTGGCCATCAACTATATCAGGAGTTGGATTATTCCATTGAATCCTCAGCACTTACTTTTAGGCATTTTGCGTCAAAAATCACACCACATTTTTTGAGACATAATACTTGAACAAACATACTGCTGGAATAAATGAAGGCTTTCTAGTAAAAGCAGATTTCTTGATGTCCATTGAGGATAAATATGCATACATTTACTTAAGTATAAAAGAAAATTGCTCTTTATAAAACATTAGATTTTGCTTCATATTCATGATGTGTTGACATTTTCTTCAGTATCAAAACTAATTCAGTTGTTTGTACAGTCAGTTGTAGAGCAGGAATAGGAATGCTGCTACCTAATTCATCATTACTTACCATAGACTGTATAGATGAAATGGACGTAACATCCGTGACGTCACCCATTGGTTTGTGGACTGCTGCTCAGAAGCCAATAGTTTGGCAGCGCCATCTTGAAAATTTCAGGTGCATGCTGGGAAAAATAAAAACACGGATTCTATTTATATGGGCATGAGGCGGAGCCATGGGCGGAGCGGGGAGGTTGCTATGGTTGCGAGGGCTGGATCTCGAGGACATAGGGCAATCAACCTGTCAATCACGACGTAGCCACGCCCTAATGCATACCCTGCTTTATCGTCAAATATAAAATCAGGGAGGCCAAAATTTCAGAAATGAACATCATACTGCATTGTGGAAGGCTTTAAACTAGCGACTGAGACCATAAACACATTTTGAAAACGTTTACTGAGGTTAGAAATCAAGTGAGAAGTTGGTGAATTCTCCATTGGCTTGTATAAAGACGGAAGTCCTTTTGACACCAAAACGGTCGCCCCCTGGTGGCCTTTTGATAGAATGCAGCTCTAAGTTACTTCCGCGTTGGCCTCATTTCAGAGGACCAGAACTACCCGCCTGTTACTTATCCATAATGTACAAAGTTTACAAATGATTGAGAAAATTGCATAAACAAGCCCTACAGCTACAACTGATTCACATTTCTGGACTCACTCATTACCAACATCACATTTCCTTGAGCATGAAAATTCATTGTTGATCTTGGAAATAGTAAGTGGACCTTGTATTAAGATTATTTTTTGTCAATTTACACATTTCCTGTTTGCATCAATCACCCATTGCATTTATGCTGGGAACTGTAGTGTCAAAACCCAAAAGATATTAATGACGTGTTACAGTAAAACATTCCTCTGATGGAGACTGTAATTAGATGGAGAAATATTGAGGAACAACTCCATAAAGTGTTCAAAGGGTTTTAAAACATTGTGAATTAAAAAATAAAGTAACAATCCGTCATATTTTCACATAAATGTTCATTTTGGATAATATACATGTCCATTTTGTGAGTAGGTTAGTACAGTACACTAAAAAGAGCGACAGACACTCAAACTTATCTCATTGCCACCCACACTGTTTGATTGACAAGTGGTTGGCAGATGGTAAGCACAGAACCAAAGCAAAGTGACTCTGGCACCAAAGATGGGGATGAAATAACAAAAAAACCAAGGCAGTGAATTGCCACTTTGAAGACAGATTTAAATTTGAAAGACAACATCCTATAGAAACCCTCAATTTCATCTCTCCTTCTCACAGTCACTCTCCACCATTCACTCACTTGTTTGAATCCGAGAGAGTGAGAGAGAGGTGGTTGAGAAGAGCAAAAAAAAAAAAAAAAAAAAGCAACACAGCACTAACTAGAGACAAATGGTGTTTGTCATGTGTGTGGAGAATTTCTGTGTGAACGAGCAGTGGGGAAAGCGTGGGCGTCGTAGCTCCAGGGGAGTGCGACAACTTTCCAGGGGAGTGTATTGAGGTTTAGGAGGAGAGGAGAGAAAATGAGGGCAAAAGTGAAGGAATAGGAGGTTGCAGAGAAAGAGAGAGGAAGAGAGAGACAGAGAGAGAAGGGGGTGAAGCAGGGAGAGGGATTAGGAGGTGAGAGAGAAAGAGAGGGAAAACTGGCTCTGTAAACATTGAGCCAGTGTATGAAAGTGTGCGGGGGCGCCTGGGTGAAATCAAGAACGATAAGGATGATGGAGGAAAGCAGAAAAAATAAGTAAGGAAAGTTTATTATGCAAACAGGCCTTGTCCTCATTTTCTCTCCGTCTACTCCCCTCTCTCTCTCTCACAAGCGCACACAGGAGGTAGAAAAAGATAACACAGTTATGAAAGTTAACACAAGCTGGCTTTGTACTCTTTCGATCCAATTTCTCCATCTCCTTCCATCTTTCTAACACACACAAACACACACTCACAGTGCCACACGCCTCCTCTCAGTAGGCCACACACACAACCACATGCCGGGGCCCACATGTGCAGCAAGAATCCAGAATTCAAACCATCCACCCACACACACACACACACACACACACACAAATATGCTGACACACACGCACAGTCGCACAAACACACAAAATGAAACACTTACAAAATCTCTCATCTACAAATACAGAAAGCCTGCACCTAAATACACACACCGGCAGCCAAGCTCAACAGGGACAGCCGGCCTCACGCACACACATATACATACACACACACACACACACACAACATTCTCCACACATACTGTATGCTCATGTTCGTATGTACACACACTTAGAGGCCCAGGACTGAGGATGAGGGGATTTCCAGCTTGATGCTCCACAGCTGCAGGACGGCACCCAGCGCGCCGCCAACCTGACGCAGAGTGATGACCTCATCAGATGGGAGTAGCTGAGAAAACAAACCGCACACGATCAGAAGCAGGACTTTGACTTTGTGCTTTATTCTGAACAGACAAGAAGAAGAAGATAAACACAGATCTGCATTTCCACATGAAAAGCACTGGAAGTTTTAAAAGTTCAGCCATGATGTCTTTCAAGCTTTTATATCTGGTTTCCCAAAAGATTTTAAACATTCATTTGTATTTACTGTGTTGATTGCACATTTTATTCTATCAAAATAGCTCAAAATAAACTGCTAGATTTGACACGATAACAGCTGTTATAGTTAATATTACAGCTAATAATCCAAATGATGATTGTCTATAATGGATATCACACCTTGTGGAATTCGTTTTATTTTCTTTCTTCCTTTGAACGGAAAACAAGCCCAATTATCTCAAACTATAATATAAATTAAGGATCAATTCTCTGGCATTTAATTGTCTGACATTGTATTTTTTGTTATGTTCATTCCATCAAAGTTTACCCTAACCTAACCCAACCCCAATCCTCAACTGGGAGGAGACCACGAGTAGACATGCTGGTGGGTACACATGTCCTCTGTGGACTGGGAACGCCTTGGGATTTCCCAGGAAGTGCTGGAGGATGTGGTGAGGGAGAAGTACGACTGAGGGACTTTGCCAAGCCTGCTGCCACCTCGATCTTCAACTATGATGGTTGAGTGAACAAAATAAGCTTGTTTATCTGATAATGCACATTTAAATGCAGGTATTTCTCCGTTGTGTAGCTGAGGAGAAGGGAGAGTAAAATACACACTTATTCCTGGCCTCTCCTGTATTATACTTTCTGTTTGAATAGTGTGACAGGACAGGTGGAGAAAGGGAATAAGACATACAAACTGTGTGTATTTTTAAACAGGATGCAGGAACGATGTGGAGAAATAGAGCGTAAGAAGAAGACAAAGCCTCTGCATCACTTCTCTGCTTCACTGATGTTATTAAAACAAATAATCCACAAAGACCCAAATGAATTCCAGTATAAATAAAACATTTCTCACTTGTCAGTTTGCACTTGGCTGTTCAATCCCCCTTTCATTTCTCATATTTTACAACCCACTGCTCCTTGAGCTTACTCAGCACTTTTTTATGAAGTCTCTCGCTCGCAGCTCTGCTGTTTTGTTTTCAGTCACTGCACTCAAAGAGCTGTGCCAAAAGCAATTTAAGCACTCACATATGTCCAGTGTAGGCTCAAGATGTCCACTTCTCACTGAGCCTAACAATTTCACATTGTGTGCAATCTAAAGCTGATCAGCATCTGTCTGCGCTGCATTCATTGGACTAATCCAAGCAATGCACACTTCTTTTCAGGTTAACTGAAAGGTAGAAAAATAAATAAAAGAGGTAGGGCGTGTTACTGGAAGATTACATCATCACTGGGTTGTGTCAGGTGTCACTAATTGTGAGGATTTTTCACTGAACCTACAGTTACCCTCCGATCTATCAACATTTTAACAGACCTTAAACTTGTTTTAGTTTTGATTCACCACTCTCATAACCTTCAGACAAGCTGATGTTTTCAGCAAAAACCAAAATACGATACCTGCCCTGGACTACACAGCAGACACACCTAGAAGTTAACAGATTGACAAATACTTTACTTAATGGGGATCAAAACAGAGCTAAAAAAGAATATTTGTCAAAAGGACATAACATGACTAGAAACATGTTTGAGTAAAGTGCTCAAAATGAATTAAAGCAGGATTAAATGAAAAAGAGGGATCGCAGAAATAAAAAATATATTAGTTATTAGAATGCATTGCAATTGATTCATGTTTTTAACATAGCAATTCAAGTAAAATTGGATAAAACCATAATCAGTAAACATCAGTTTGTGGTTTTCAGCCACAGTTGAACAGTAAAACAGCAAGAAATCCATTGGAGGAGAAGCTACTCATTTATTTGGTGTAGAACTTAAAATGTCAGCATGCAGTGCACAGCATGTTTCACATATTGCTTTTTTACGTTTGCTCATCAAGTGAACATACATCTCATGTGCCATATACCTACTGGTATTTTACATTTGTAAGAAAATAAAATCTTTACTATTTGCACCGTAAAAGGCCCAGAATGAAATGCAGAGAAAACACTCACTGCCCTTTCCACTTGCAGGTAATCAACAGCTAATTCACATCTCAACGTGAACAGCATTTACTGGAAGATGTAGGAACCTTAATTTGAAACAGATGAGGCATGTTGGAAAATAAGAACGGTTGATTACAATTCTCACAAAGTAGCTATTAGAATGAATGATATACGACTTCTCCAGTGGTGGAATATTCACTTTACCTCCAGTTTCTCCAGGGAAACAGTTCAATAACCAACAGTAGAGGACTGTGGTTGTACTGGGAAGCTTCCAAATGTGAATTAATCTAACTGTATGAAGCACTATGGTGTTAAAACAAGCATGCACACTTTGCAAAAACTGTTCTCGGAAAATATAAAGCCAGAGAACAGGGTTACAACACCGCAATTTGTTCCCCAATCCAAGATAGTCAGGCCTTCCGCTCCTGTTAGGCTCAAATTGTTGGCACCCGGCCAACAGTTTTCCACACCACATCATTTAGTGGCCATTAAGAGCAGCTTTCTCTATGATCAAAGTGATTATTTGGGAAGCTTGTGGGGCCTGTTGTTGTCTTTGGCCAGTGGTTTCACAGCACATTGAGAATAATGCCCATTCTGGAGAAGACATTACCAGACAACGACAACAACCTCAGGACACAGAGTTTGAATGAAGAGAGCCGGACAGAGACAGAGCTGAGTCAGACAAATATACGAGGTTTGTTGAGACTCGAGACTGCATAAGAAGATGGAGGAGATATAGTGGGAAGGAGATGTCGAAAAGGAATACGGAGAAAAATATTATATGAAAGCACTGGAAAGAGGTAGACAAATAAAGATAATATAAAAAGGCAGGAACTGTTTTGTGAATTCGGAAACTCCACACTCAACAAACTGATCCCAAGGCTCTAGTTACCTTTGATATGTATTAGAAAGGAGCAACAAAGACAGCACAGATATGGCAGAGGAGATGATGTAAAGTGGACAAATTTGCAATGAGAAGCTTCAAGATGAAAATGACCTGTATGCTATGAACACTATTTGTCTAAATTGAGAACTTAATCTTTTAGTTTTATTCATCACAGGACTCTACAATGCTTGACTTTGGTTCTGATTATTTGTTGATTGGTTGTTTACATCAAATGTTGCATTGATGATACAGTAGCCCAGCTGTCGTGTGCATATGACATATGGCTATAAGTATCTTATAATGTTTGTCATATGTTTGTCTAAAATTGGGTTTACATCCAATTTGATGATTTTCTTCACTCAATGAATGAGCAGATTGTTCCTTGTTCTATATTAATCATGTATAACGTTGTCATTTTGCTGTTTTGACCTTTTATATAATCTAATTGAATCACTAAATGATTGAGGGCCAACAGCTGTGGTTGGCAGGCTCATACCATATGAATGCAAATTACTAGACATGATAGCACAGCTTGAGGCTGATGTCTGGACTGTCACCAAAACAAACAAACAACAAAATACTGTCAGGCAATTTCTATTACTTAATATATAAGATTATTTAGCTTGCTTTATAGAGATGAGTGCATGTATATTTTCTTATGTGTATGCAAGCCATAGACTGCGTGTAAAGATGGACGTTGCAAGTTGTGACATCACCCTTTTGGTTTACACTGGAGCCAGTTTGAAGTCCAGCGGTTGCAGCCTTTTGTCTGCACAATGTTTTCCGTTTGGAGCCAGGATCGGCCTTCAAACTCTGGGAACTTTCACGGCCCACTACCTCGCACCGCAGCGAATGCTAATTTACTGTGCACAATCAGGCTACTATGGCTAAATTCTGCTAACATTGCAGGTTCCATAATCAAGTAAGATTATATTTAGGCTACTGAATTATTTGGACAAAAAACAAACTAATTGTGAGTCCTGGAGCAGAGTAGAGATGTGAATCCACACCCACACAGCACACATCAAAGCTATATATCATGAAATCTTATTAACAAAGCAATACCTCACAAATTGACCACAACACACTTATTAGAGCTCCTAGATTTAATGATTGAGACAATGACTCAATGAAGTTTGTGCTTTATTGGTAATCATTTAAAGTAAGAGATGCTTTTTGTAACCAGCATCTAGTGGACATTGGTGGTGTTGCACTGTACTTACACACTGGATACAGCCTCAAGTTGTGGTCACTGCCGCTTGATGCAAGCACAGAATTTGTACACTATAAATCATGTAGCAATTGCTTTTAACCAAAAGTTCAGTGACTGCACACAATTTAGGCAATTCTCCAGTGGGAATATTCAACCCTACAATCTTAGTGTAAACCTCTATTCCCAGAAGTCGCTGTGGTTCCATGTGAGCTTACAATAATTTGACTTATGCAGTAATTGTACACACAGTCTGGTGCAACATGCTGTTATCAAAAAATGTGGAACTATTCAAAACTATCTGTATTTCACCCAAAAACCACAGTTCTCCATTGAAGAAAGATTCCCCAGAGAAAACGTCTTTCAAGAAAAAGCGAATCTTTGGCCGTTGTTTGTATTATCTGGCTGTCACTGTAAATTTCTCGGTGTCCTATAAGCCAGTCATACACATAAATCTGAAAATATTAAACGAACTTGAACATGTTGGTGTGCACGTCATACTTTGTTGAAGGCTGCATGGCATATTGAATGTAAGCCAACTTAAACAACATTGGTGGTCTTTCCATTTTGTGCTGCATGTGGGAAAAAAAACATACTTGTTTAATTCCAGTGCAGAGATGAAAGGAACCTGACCTACTGTGATGCCCCGAGGCTGCAATTTATTTACTCATCTCTGTGTAGAAGTAAGGAACACAGCGGGAGATGAGGTGGCAGATAACATTCATCTACTGTCAGTTTGTGAAGCATGTCTCATCTGAGCTGAATAAAGGACACAAAGCAAAGATACTTGTTTTCATTCTCATTAAAATCTCACTTACTTTACTTACTTTGTGGCATATGAACCTGTGATGTTCAAAGCTTCCCAGAACTAGCTGTGTGAATAAAGAAATAACATTTTTGGACCTATTTTCTTTCAACTTTTGCCATTTATATATTAAATGGGAGAATTTTCTGAAGGCAACTGAAAGCAAATTAAGTATAGATTATGTTTTTGAGTCACATATAGTTCAATATGGCCAAATTGGGCTAAAAGCTTGATAAAAAGGGAATCAGTAGGGAAACAGGCCTCTGGTGGATGAAACATGCAGCGATAAAGACCCTGAACTGATCCAGAGCTCAGCAGTACTTGTGTTGTCTTTCTGAATTAAAGCACTGTAGGCCTTATTTCATGTAATGACTGGCTACTACATCTCCTCTGATGCATTTTGATAGCTCCCAGTGAATGGGAATGGATCACACATAACTGTGGGTAATATCAATACAGACTAGAGCAGCTGCAGGAAAATACAAAAGCAGGAAAATCAAGATTGACATTTTGAGAAAATACTCCCTGGAGTTTAAGACCACTGGGAATTAAATTCAAGAACCAAATTAGAACCTTAAAGAGCCCCTATAGTCCTGTTTTAAGATATATGACAATACTCTGCTTCGAATAATAAGTCGTCTGATATGATGATATGATTTTTTAATTCAATAACCCGATCTGATTTTTAAATAACACCTACTCATAAGATGCTTTACACTTGACCCTCGGAGTGTATGGACTGGAGACTTCAAGTTTTCACCTCACACTTATGTAAGCAACACATTGAACCACAACTGGCTCCAAAGTCGTTGTGACGTCATGAATCAGGCTCGCAGTGACACGTCTTAAACACAGGTTTGAGGTGAGCACAAAGAAACTTTCCCCTTCATCAGATGAATATGAAAAACAGCCTTCAATTGTCAAACTCTGCAGATAAACCATCTGCTCAGTGGAGCTCAAACATCCGAGTGAAGGAACTATAAGCAGAACAAATTTTTGAGTGAAGGAGGACTTTTATAATACTTTTGGCACATCCCTGCTTGCAACCATGAAGATTAATCAAATTAGACTAGATTAGATTCACTGCCAAAGCAATGGCTCCATTATGCAGTTATGCAGATGTTTAGATTGAGACTAATGATGCCAAACTGTCTGTTTTTGAATTAATGACTAGTCATTTTTTAGTTTTGTTGCTTATTTCTCTTGCTCATTCGCTCATTCTCTGAAATGACGCTCTCACCCTAATTGTTCTTTTGTAGCCTAGTTGGGCAATTGCTTAAACATCAATAAAGATGTCAGCTAGTTAGCTACTGTATGTTCGTCAGAGAGTAATATTCCTGAAACAGGGACTGTTGGTGGGCCAGAAACTACAGCTTTAATTTTCCTCTGGTTGAAACGTATATTTAGCTCCTAAAACGATTACTGGAAAACGGTTATATGAAGGAGCCCTGAGAGGCTGATATCTTTGCCTTTTTATAAACACTGGTGCCAAAAACCCTAAAACCCGAAATTTCCTACTGATGCTTCAAAGATGGTAGCTATGTTTAAAATACTTTGTGCTTTTGAAATCGTTGTAGCTGCCCTAGAAATGTTCCAGTAGAGTTTGTAACAGTGGAACATTTTATTTTACAGCATTTACCAATCAGACTGAGATGGCTTCACTTTTTACAACTGTTAATTGATACATAAACCAATTACAAACCCCCTGTTAGTTGTAGCTATGTACTTCATACCTTGATGTCACATACATGCACTTTACTGTTTCTGTTTATCGTAGCAAGGGATGATTTCAATTACAGTCACAGATATTCTAGGTCCAATTTAGGTTTTAGTACAAGAAAAAAAGTGATTTAAAAGATGGCATTATAACATCACTCCTACCTTGTTGGTTTCTTTTACAAAACTTTAACTACTTTTGTAGCAGGCACTCATTCTTGGGACTTGCTCTTATTTTCCTTTTCCACATTTGTTGTAGCTTAATGTCGAATTCCCACTGGGTTGATAGGAGGGTTATCCAGATCACCTGGTGTGCAGGGTGTGGGGACTGGCTCCCAAATAATAATTGAGAGCAGCTGAGTGCATTCCCCTCTTGGCCAATCAGGGTGTGACAACTCCCTTTTTCTACATTTTAAGAGAGGTGGGAAATTGCACGCCCAGGTCGTTCTGATAGTGTCAGCCAGAAACTCTGCTGTGTTTGGGCCCTCTTGAGTTTCTCTTGCTGTCTGTTGCATCTCTGATTTTGGGCATTGTGGAGCCCAGCTTGAGTGAACATTCAAATACAACCTTTTGACCAGGTTACCTGCATTAGGACAGATCTTAGTGCTATTAGTGTAAAAGTTTTTTCTTGCCTCAAATCTGCAGGCTATATTTTGTTTGTTTATATTTATATAAACCTCCTTATACTCCTTTTTTATGAAGAGGCATTTGTTCTTATTTAGACTTTTTTATGTGAAGGCTCTTGTGAGATTGTTTCTCAAAGTAAACCAAATTCTTTTGGTTCTGTTATTGTTTTGTGGTTGGGAACTTGTTCTTAGGTTTCTTCCTGATCAGCTGAGGTCTAGGGAATCAGTACCACAAACAATTTCGTCTCAGCATTGGAATTTTTGGACTTAGGTGGACGCAGGAACACGAGCGTCTGGTGTCAGGTACATTCAGGCAACGTGAGGTGTTTAATCTGCCATGTAGTATTATGTACAGATGTGAGAAACAGACTAAACAGCAGGGTGATACTTTGATCTTGAGGGTTCTTTTCAAACTTTCAAAGAAACTGTAATGAGGTGCTAACCTAATAACCAGTATTGTTATGAAAACACATACACTTATTTACAGTATATGCACATAAACCTGGATATATGGCAGACATAAGTTAATAAAGTTGCTTCCAGCACAGTTGGATAGTTTCCTCTTGTCAGCAATGTCCTGCTCATGTGGTGAAATCCCTTCTCATTTCCTTGTCTTTCATTACTAATCTTGTTCTTCCCCTCATTAATTGCCTTTTGCTTTTTTGCATTTTTTCCCTTCTTCGACATTGTCTGCCATACTTTCCTCCCCATCTTTCTCTACCTCTGTTCTTTCTTCCATCTGACAACAATCCAGCCCATCCATGTTATCATACCTCATACTCCTGTGGCCTGGATGTTAAATCAAACTGAAGTGTTGACACCTCAAACCAATAAAGAAGTGACCAAGGGCAAGATAAAGAAAGACGAAATGAAACAAAAGCTGTCTTCATCCACCCATCCACCCTTTTCCTCCATTCTCTTCCATCTTGTTCATGGATACTAATGAGCTAAAGCTGTTGTACGGACATCTGTTATGTCTCTGCTGAATATTCCTGAAGGTGTCCTTGTCATTCCCCCCTTTGCTTACAGAGCAACTTTGTTCAAGAAACTTTCATGACCTAAGTTTCTGGCCAAGGAAAGCCATAAAATGATTGCATTGATTGACATGGTTGATAGTTTTCATCTACATCTGTTTGATATAAATATTCTCACAGTTTTTTGTAATGGCACAATGGTTTTGCATGACGTGTAATGATTTCCTTATGATTCAAAGTATCTGTTTTTCCTTCAAGTTGTCTGAGTAAGCACAAAAAACACTTGTCACTGATCTCAATGAGCTTAATCTCCAGTTTCGTGTGTGTCACAAATCAAAACAAAACTGTTCAGACACAAATGGCTAAATCACTGTTGCCATTAAGTAATTTTAGCCCTGATGACTCCTATAAAATAGTCCTAATTTTAGAGGCTATTGCAGTAATGTTGCCAATTTCATGTGTTCAACCTAATTTTAGGGGCCGTATTGTTTTTGCAGCCGTGCAGCAGATGAGATCAGACGATGGTTAGGGAGTATGACGGTTGACGGGCTAGTCAGATTGATGTTTCTGAAAGCGTTTTTCCATGAAAACAGATCTGCTGCACTGCTGTTCTAGTTTGTTTTCCGAGATAAAGATAGAGGAATGTTGTTTTCTCTTTTCTGATCAGTCTAAGCGTAGACAAAAAGACAACCACTGACCCCCAACCCTCCCTGTTTTTGATCCTTTTTTAAAGGCAACCAAGAAATATGACAGAGATAACCCCGCAGGTGGGATGGCCTTGACCTTCCAGCATTTGGTAGAAGTTACGACTGGACTGAGATTGCTTTGGTTTGGAAAACTGTATATGTGAAATATGTGGGACTGAATACTTTCTGCTTGGAAAATCTTACCTCATAATACAGCCATGTGGTGTCTTGGCATTTACCAGCACTTTAAGTTTGACTTCTTTTTTGTTTTTTTTAATCTTCTGTAGCAACACACCCACAGCACTACAGCACTGTGATGAAGTGCTGTTGTCAGTTGGTGTGTCTGGTTTTGGTGTTTATGGTACTTTGCCCACACCATTTATATTAATGATGGTTCATTAAATAATACACCAACAGATAATATTACAATCATAATATTTAGGATTCAGTCACTGGTATAAATGATGTGGACAATATTGGCAGTATCTGTACAGCCTCCACATTGACCACAAAGTTTCACAATATTAACTCTTCTTAAGACACTTTTAGCAAAGACTGACAAAAAAGTAGATTTTATTACAGGGCTGTTGTATTAGACTGCACTAGTTGTAGCTAGATGTGCCTAATAAATGAGCACTAGAGTGTTTGTGTCCATTGATGAAGACTGCAGGCTCAGTTTAGACTCAGGCTCAGTTTAGACTCATTAATTTAGACTTTGAGAGTGAGAATAGTCTTGAAGTGTAAGAACAAATCTGTAACCTGCTCTCACTCTTTGGAAGGATTGGATTGAGCTGTACAGTAATTAGTGATGTAATATTTGTAATTAGAGGTTGACATTTTCTATTGAATATGCAAATATTGCTCATTTCAAAAGTGTGTAACTGCTGGATGCAAAATGTCTCCTCTTTCACTGCAAAGTTCATTCTCAGTGTATTGAAGCTGGGGGTTTCAGGTTTCCACATCACACTTCATACTGGACCATGATTCGCTCCAGTCGCTCCCTTTAAACTCAGATTTAAGATGAGCACGGAGAAGCTTTCCTCCTTCAGCAGTCGAATGTGAAAACAGTCTTGTAGTGTCAAACCCAAAGCATATATACATCATTGTGCAAAGTGAAACTCAAACATTCAACTGAAGGAACAAAAAGCAAAACCCATCATTGAGTGGAGGCGGACTTTAAAGTAAAGCAACAACAAATCACAAATGTACTAAGTCTAAAACTAACAAGGAGTTTTAGCTGGTTATAAAAGAGTCTAAATCGAATAATGCTGCCTCTATATGACCCTAGGATGGATGGATGGATGGATGGATGGATGGATGGATGGATGGATGGATGGATGGATGATTACTAAGACAAATTTTATTTGTTTCACCAGTTTCATCACTATTAATCTTACATAGACACATTTCCTCATCACCACAGATCCTGCAAAAAACGTTTTAAAAAATAAATTGCATCTTTCTTCCACTCCCTTTAAAAACAAATGCTCGTGCTATCCAGATCAAGATCTTTACGACACGAGGCAGTGGTGCTCATGGGAAATTAAGTATTTATTTCAGGAAACACTAGTGTGTTTTTTCCATAGGCGCTGCCAAAATCAACACAAAATGAACCTTGTAGTAACGTTAATAAATCACACAAAGTGGTTGAAAAGGTTTTTTAGATTCAATTTGAACCAAGAAAGAGAAAATTACTATTTTCAAATATGTACAAAATCATAATTGTTCAATGTGGTGCCTGTGAGGCTGAGGATGACTGTTTCCACCACAGCATATTTCCTCAAGGCTGTGGAGAAGTGACACAGACAAACAGCCATTTGTTTTAAAAGATTATCTGCCAGAGAGAGAGAGAGAGGGGAGGAGAGAGAGAGAAGAAAAAAATACCACATTAACTTGTACGTCAAGGCTTCATGCTTGGTGGGCAAAAAGGTCTGAAATGATTACCTTTTCAAAGTTTACATTTGAACATTTTATGGAAAGAAGGGCCCAGTTTTAGTTTGAAGAATGAGGTGTTGAAATGTGTGCCTTGTGCAAGCTTGACGCAGACAAAAAAAGAAAGTAGAGAAATATTTGTTTTTCCATTGCTGCACCGTCGTGTAGGGGATGTTGTACTTAGTATAAATCTTGTTTTTGTTACTATCAAGACTAAAGAGACAGATCCAAAAAATTAAGTCTGAAGATGATTTATTAGCTTTCATGGAACGCATGATTCAAAAGAATTTCGTCTCCTCTGTGATTCTGTTTCAATCTGTCTGCATAAAGCACAGCTCACATAATGAGCCCGATGGACCTTAACGTCTCCCACATACTAGACTCGGGTCAAAACATTTAAACATCCCTGTACTGTAATACTTTCTAGCTGACTTCATTGACAGTTGGGTGTGTTTGAGTGCTTAGCGTCATCAAACAGATAGCGTTAAGTTCAAACAATCACAATTGTGCACTTTGATTGTCAACTTACTATCTGGATGCTAATCAAGTATTACTGATTCCTCTGGAGCCGTTCCCACACATCTGGAGTTTTATGCAATAAGTCAAAAATATATACCCTTTGAGCCCTTACAACCCTTTCTCCATTCATATTCTTCTAAATTGCAACAGTAAATATGTTTTCCTAGAAATGTAATGCAGCCTGAATGACCTTTTCTCTCAATATGATGACAAAATGTTGTTAACGTTAAACATATAAGTGGAATATTCAGGGTCAATGCAGTCTTTTATCTTCCCCACCAAATAATCTGATTTAGCAGTACAGTATCCACTAGAAGAAAGTACAGCATTATTAAACTTAGTGTGGTGATGTTAAGGCACTGGCAGCGTTTAATTAAGGTTATGGAAAGATCATGGTTTTGGTTTAATTTGGTTTAATGTTTATTAGACCAAAGCGGTGGACCAACATAGTCATCCTTAGAGCCACGCCAGCATGACTAAAAATACATACAGAACTATGCTGCAAGCTTGATACAAGAGCCACGATAGAATGTAATCATATCGTTGAGGTCAAAATGTCACTGATAGAAACAATTTTTTTGCCTATTTTTCATCCAAATAATCAATTTGTGAAGTTTTCCCACAACAAAATAATTTGCGTGGAGGATAGTGAGTATATTTTGGTTCATGACGTGGATGACCTTAACAGTGAACCTGATTCCAAGTAACGTGGGTTTAATTCCCCAACTCATCCAATACTTTCTGAATATGAACGTCATGTGACACCCATGAAAATGCCAATTCATGCTTCTTCTTTTCTTTTTTTAAACTGATCTAAAAAAAAAAAAAGCCTCTTTATCAGCTTTAGGCCATGTGGTATAAATATACAATGCAGAGTGTGTTTCATGTAACTACGACTGTTTGAACCCGTCTGAAGTCATTCTGGTTTGTTATGATGTACATCATGTTGTTAGTGCGGGCCGGCCTTTGCATGAGGAAATGCAGGTTTATAATAAAGGGAATCTTGTTTAGCTGATTATTGTTGCACCAGAATGACCTGACTCATGACTCAGCTGTGATTTCTGTTAACTTCCTAATATGTTATGCTTTGTTCACGCTTGCATATAGTGCCCAGGCAACTTTGCAAGCTAAGTACAATATATGGTATTTGGACTTTTTATAAAGACCAGTAAGGCAGGCTTTTCTGGTCAGTTCACAGTATGAACATTTGAACTTGAAACACTGGGCTTCAGTTTCTGGCAGAGGATCTATAGATGTTTAATGGAGAGGAGTGGCTTTAAAGAGCAGCTCTTTCTGCTGTCTCAATAAAAGGTGATCTTTTGGCAGGATGAGCTAAAAATGGTGATGAAAGCGGTTGTGTGTGTGTGTGTGTGTGTGTGTGTGTGTGTGTGTGTGTGTGTGAAAGACCGAGACCTGTGACCTCCTCTGTGTGTGTGGGAAGGCGAGTGTGTTACAGTCCTGCAGCAGTAAAGTAACATTCTGTGTTGTAGATGAGGCGTGACAGGACTGACAGCAGTGGGAGTCTTCATTATTAACGGCAACCATTAAAATTTGAAAGTTTATTTTTTTTCTCCATTCCTTCACCTGCAAGCTCCCCATTCACGCTGTCACATGCTCGTATATTTATATCATACTCAATTAATCTTGTCCATCAGCAGTTTTGAAAATGATGATGTGAATCATATGTTAGGGCCTTCTCAGTCATAAGATCTCAACATTGTATAACAGCTATGGTAGATTTTGGATCCACATGTTAAGACATACTATCAAAACAACAAATGAGAGGATCTCTTTTGGATGAATATTCATATGGTAGAAATAAAGGGACAGTACACTCCGATCAGAAGTGTTAGCCAGACAATGGGGCAGCTCTGGAAACCCCTTACCCAAACACCTTTTTATCACGTCACTGTAGGAGGGTGCCATTTCTTTAACTCTCTGAAACCAGGCGGGGAGTTCCTGTCCTCTGAAATGAGGCCAACGCAGAAGTAACTTAGAGCTGAATTCTATCAAAAGGCCACCAGGGGGCGACCGTTTTGGTGTCAAAAGGACTTCCGTCTCTATACAAGTCAATGGAGAATTCACCAACTTCTCACTTGATTTCTAACCTCAGTAAACGTTTTCAAAATGTGTTTCTGGTCTCAATCGCTAGTTTAAAGCCTTCTTCAATGCAGTATGATGTTCATTTGTGAAATCCTCTCTGACTCTATATTTGACGATAAAGCGGGTATGCATTAGGGCGTGGCTACATCCTGATTGACAGGTTGATTGCCCAATGTCCTCGAGATACAGCCCTCGCAACCTCCCCGCTCCGCCACATACCTATATAAGTAAGTGTTTTTATTTTTCCCAACATGCACCTGAAATTTTCAAGATGGCCCTGCCTAGATTTGAAACTATTGGCTTCCTAGCAGCAGTCCACAAACCAATGGGTGACGTCACAGATGTTACGTCCATTTCTTTTATACAGTCTATGTCTAAAACCAACAATCCAACTTTCAGTCTTTTTACTTTTCTATTCTTGACAAAACTATTTATTTACAGTGCAAATTCCATCCTCTGAAGATCATGAGATGCTGGTGAAAGCTCCAAAAAAGGTAGAAAGAGACTTGCATGTGTTTTTTAGAAACGTCTAATATTTTTTGTCCAAGTGTAATAGGCTTGATTGTGCTTTGTGCTGAGGAAACCTTGCTCCTGAGTGCTGTTATTCATTTCAAATGTGATGTTTGTACAGGGTTTCAGTGCTGTTGTCATAGATCTACAGTATCTATAGAGGTTGGAACACACACACAAAGATATGTGTTACATTCAGTACATGTTGACTCCTGTGGGAAATGTGGGTGGGTGCTTTGAAGTGGGTGGCCCAGTGTCGGGGTCTTTTCAGAAATTTTGGGGGTGAGAGGCAGGCTGTCTGTCACACTGCCTGTCTGATTCAAGTTGTCAGGGTCATGTGACGTCTTGACCTGACTGTTTGCTCTCACAGGGTTGACTGGGACTGGACTCCGTCTCACAGATTGAAATCAATCCGCACGTCTGTAATCAGCGCCTGGCAAACAAGCAACGGACATCTCTTTTACACTCACACACACACACACACACACACACCAGTCTCAAGTTCCCTCCGCTTTTCAGTCCCCCCCCCCCCCCCCTTCGTCACTCTTAATTTTGATCATCTTTTCTCTTTCTCACCTTTTTTTTTCAGATCTGAA
Organism: Scomber japonicus; assembly: GCF_027409825.1. Taxonomy (NCBI): domain Eukaryota; kingdom Metazoa; phylum Chordata; class Actinopteri; order Scombriformes; family Scombridae; genus Scomber; species Scomber japonicus. Next base: position 10,759,385 of record NC_070579.1, read on the forward strand.
AATTGATACACATTAAAATTATTTAATTCATTTGAAATATATTTGTTTACCAGTACTGTGACAAAAAGCTAAGTTTGGTTTCATATCTTAGATGTAAATATCTTTTTAAGGAGGAAGTCAAATTTAACTGAACCCCAACAGATGCTGTATAAAGTTGAATGAGTTATTTTGGGAATCCACATTCACAAAAGCATTTTGCGAGCACACTGCTTTTACTACAAGTCCCCAGCATGTTTTGCTAAGTGAAACGGGTCAATGGTGAGTGGGTGAGGAAGCCTTGTGAAAGTAACTTTGCTTTATTGTCTTCAGCTCTTTTTTTTTTTTTTTAATTTGCTCTTGTGAATTCCCTCCCCCTCTCTCTCTCTCAGTTTAAATCACAGACAGATGACATCTCGCCCCTGAAGCGAGCTGTTTATGTTTACGTATATAGTAAAACTGCTGACACGCACATACACACATGAACTCATATTCAGAGGCCGTGGCTGAATATTTGTCATCTTTTTTCCCCCCTCCTCTTCTTTAAAGCCTCTTTTTGAATACACAAAACATGAATTACAGGGAGCCCTCCAGTCTTGAATGGTTGCCACAGGGGTTTAGGAGGAAAAAATATCCAACAGGGGTAAAAAGCCCAGCCCAAAAAAGCCATAAAAAGACTTATGGATATGAACTTGAAGGAAACAGAAATATGAGTTTTAGATTATGGGGTATAAATTTAACAGGAATAGACTACAGACCCAGGAATTGTTTCGTCATCTGTGAATAAAACCTTCATTCAGATGAACAAATTATGACAAGAGCCGCGAATCTCTGGGCAGGGCTGCTGTAAATCCCTCAGCGTTTACACCTTAGATTTACAGCAGGAATCCTCAGTGGAAAACTGCTTCACTCCATCGATAAGACTGTTCAGAGTTATCCCACTTTTCATTTTATTAATCCCAGAAGGTTTCCTGAATGTCTTGTGTTTTAACTGCTTCCTTCACTTTTGTATGGTTCACACACACATGTGTTGTTCTTCAGTGATTTGTCCAAACCCCTAACTAAATAAAGGATACACACATACTGTGACACAGGATCTCTGGCTCCTAGTAACTTCCACATGCATCATTTTAAGCCAATCCTGGGTCTTCATCAGTCATACTGGCGTCCTGAAATGCTTAGTAGTAGTAAAATTTCATTTGTGGGTGTCCTCATTTCTCTCTTCAGTATTGAACATATCCAGCACCAATTCTGGATACGACTTTCTACATATTTGTGGTCTTTTTTCTGTCAGATGGTACAATAGTCCAGTTTTCCTATGTTCCATTTTCTCTGATGATATTCAGACGGCGACACTGAGTTTAAAGTAAGAGTTCAACATTTTGGAAAAATGCTTAATTGTTTTGCTCCCAAGAGTTAGATGAGAAGGTCAATGCTGCTACTCTCATGTCTGGGTTAACTGCACAGCTGGAGCCAGAAAGCAATCAGCTTAGCCTAGCATAAAGACTGGAAGCAGGGGGGGGGAAGCTAACTTGGGACTCATTTCACCAAATTTGCAACATACAAGCTGTTAACTGAAACATGAGATAATTTCCTATTGCGTTAATTTTCACACTTTTTAACCAGTAAAAGGAACAACATGCTGTCAAACCACACACGACCGTGATACTCACAAATGTTTCTGCAATTTGTGAGCGACAAAATAAGTTGTGAAACACAGCTCTGTTACTATTTGCGATCTACTTTGTAAGCAATGCACGAAAGTCACTTTTGGCATTTCAGAACATTTGCTGATTTGCTTTCTTTCTAAGTGATTGTAGAGAGGCTTCACTTCAGTGTGTAAAGGACTGGTACTTGGCAGCTATCTTTTGTGCCAAGTTGACTGAATTTCTTCCTGTTGCTTAGGAACTGATCCTGACCTTTGACTTCCCAGGATGATGGAAATGTAAACTTTCCCCAGTGAAGCTTAAGATTTTATAAAAGACCTGTATTTCTGTGTGAGTTTAGCACCGTAAAAATTAAACATGATGTATTCATTTTCAGATTTTACTGAGTTGTACTTATTCATGAGAGACACAAACACAAACAAGCACAAATAAGAACAAAAACAGCACATCGTAATTTTATTGGTCGAGTCCATGCAATAGCAGTGACTACTTTTTAAATTGAATTACAAAGACATATGGTTCAAATACAAAATGGTACAAATGAACTCTCCATTTTGTATTTGTTTGATTCAGTTGTTGTCCCTAAAAATTGAATACACACTCTTCAGCTGTAGTCTCTCATCACTTTTGGTCACATGGCCTGGAGCAGAGACTATAGTTGAGCTTTATGCATCATATACTAAGAATGCACCATCCATCCATCTAAGTCGTATCTTACCTGTTCCAGCTTCATGTATTTTCTCTTGGCAGATCCTTCATTCCCCTATGAACCCCCCGCCCCCAACCCCTTATATTAATTAAGACCTGCATCAACGTCTGACGCCCAGAGAATGATGGTTGATCCTCTCCTGGTCAGTGGGAAAGCTGGACTGATCTCAGAGGAAAGAGACAGAGCGAAAGAGAAAGGGAGACCTATAATGTAATTTTCAAAAGGGAGTTTGATTTCATCCTGCAGGTATTTGGAAAGGAGGGAGAAAGGCAGGCTCCAGGGATAAGGCTCTCCTTTGTGTAAACTTTCCACTGTATGAAAAAAAAAAAAAGCTCAACAAGGAAAAAAGGGACTACTTTAATTTCTGTTTGGAGGAGCTGCGGTGGAAAGTCGGGGGCAAGTGCTGGGCATGGTTTTGATTAAACATTATGAGGTACTGCAGGGAGCACTGCCAGAGCGTTTGCACATTTTTAATTCCGGCCGTCAGTCAGCACTCAATCTGCTCGTACTTTAAAGGGGAAAAGACGGAGACACTAAACGAGAAAAACAGATCTGCTACAGGAACATTACTCACATGGAGTATTAATCTCACTGGTGAATTTAAACTAAGCTAACGGTGTCTAAGTGGCAAAAAAGAGACAGGAAAGTAAAGCTTTTCATTATGTCTCATAATCTTCTTCAGCAGATTAAATTTGTGCACTTTCAATGCAATTGTACACTTTCAAATGTCCTTTTTTGAGCACTTTAATCTGTTTAGCTGTTCAGAAACTCTAGATCCTGAAGACGCCACTCTCATTGACTTTCAGCAGCAAAAACAAGTGGATGCCAGTATTTTAAAGTTAAATTCTCTCCTGATAAGGGAAGTTATGCGTTTTTTGGAGGGTATTTTTTTCACTTCATCATTTTGTACCAGTTAATATTTATTATTATTAGCGATCTGTTTTGGGGTTATCTGTATGCCAGACTGCAATCAAAATGCAGGTTGGCCGACTACATTTGCAGGTGGTCTGACTCACATTTTGATTGGAACTCACTCTGCCTCTCTCTGGTATCTCTTGCATTCCTGGCAAAAAAAGTTACAAAAGGTTTCTGCCTCAGCAAAGTTTAAAAAAAAAAAAGTCAGAGGGTCATACAGCTGCACTGCCTCCATTGACTTCTGGTACAGTCATGTCTGTTGATCACCCTCTCCGCTTGCCAACAGAATGAAAGTAACAAGAGGATTTATACCCTGTCACACTCAGCATTAACATATGTTCTGTATTTAGATGAGGCAAAAACTCCTGTTAACGTCAGGTTTAAATGCATGCAGAGTGATCTGAATGTGATCAGCCAAACCACATCTGCAGGTGATCTGGATTGTATGTGTGATTGAATCTCAAATGGGTGTAAATGCAAGAATAGCATGATACTGCCAGATGTAAATGGGGTATATAGTTACATCATTCTTCCACTGTTTAATGTACAGTAGCAGTCCAAAGTTTGGACACACATTCCCGTTCAGTTAAATGAGAAAGTATGTCCACATTTTTTCAGTATGTGTTTCTGGTGCTGCACCAAATCTACTGTCTGGGTCCTGTTAGCTGTTTTAATTCCAAACACAGAGCTTTTCTGGTGAAATCATCAAGTCTTTGACATGATAAGAACACAGTGAAGAATACTTGCTGATATGCTGGTGGTGTGCATCAGTTTATCATCATCTTAATGGCTTGTGCTTCTTTCTGTACTGAGTTGCTGAGTCAGACATTCAGTATAACATTAAGCAGAAATGCCTGCAGAAAAAAGGGGGGTGTAGAAGAGGGCAGTAACACAAGAAAACATGTGAGTCCGGTCAGTTTTTCATTTATTTTTTATATTCCCAAAGATTTAGCCGTCCTCTCCACCTCCAGAGATTGCATCATGGGAGTCGGAGTTGCAGTAGTGGTTTTGATTAGCTTGCCTTGTGCAATGCTAGCTCATGTTCCTTTTGTTTGAGCTCTAATCCATTTATTCATAATATAATTTCCAAACCTTATTAAAACATTTCATAACACACCTTTTAACTATTATACAACAGAACATGGGTTGGAAATCTTGGCCTACTGAGAACAATGACATAAAGGTCATACTGGCAGGACTTGTTTGGTTTTAACCCTGGAGGAGTGAACAATACAATTCTAAACAATAATATTATATATCCATTATAGACTTAAGGTTTGTAAGGTTCATCATCAGCACACTTTGGAACAGCTTGGTTGAAAAGATTGTGTCCATTATGAGCTGTTGAAGAGCTTCAACACTTTAATGAACAGATTTCGTGTTTCTGTTTTACACCTCCGTTTGCATTTTATTACATTTTATTCATGTCACGATATATCCTTTTATCTTTTGCAGTTCCTCCCAGATTCTTCCAATTTAACCTTCCTGTTGTCTTCGAGTCAAGGGAGGAAGGAAGAAAGGAAAGAAGGACAGAGGAAAGACGGAAAGAAGGAAAGAAGGAAGGAAGGACAGAGGAAGGCAGGTAGGAGGGAGGGAAGAAGGAAAGAAGGAGGGAGGGAGAGAGGGAGGGAGGGGAAGGAAGGAAGGAAGAAAGGGAGGGAGGGAAAGAAGGAAGTGAGGGAAGGAAAGAAAGGAGGAAGGGTCAAAATAGACAGGGTCAATTTGACCCGGGAGGGCGACAGGAGGGTTAAAAAAGAAAACTTTACTTTCACACGTTTTACTAGTGTGGAACCATTAAACCATCCATTAAACCCCAGTATGCCTTCAATCAGTTTATCAAATGAATCTAAGAACTACACTGGAAACTGATGCACATTTGACAAAGACCAGATTCATATTCTTCATATTATTCACATTATGAAATACAGGTTTAAAGATTTGAAAACAAGATAATACCAAACAAATATATTAGAACTGTAACAAAGCCTGGAGACTCTGTGGCACCAGCATCACGGAACGAGCTGTTTTCACTGATGCTATTTTGTACTGAAAGCACCACAGACGTGTGTTGCGTGTCTCCATGCTCACCGGACTGCTGGTGTTAAGATCTCTGCCAAAAAAAAAGTTTGACTACCAAAGAACAAGCAGATTTCTGTATAGAGCTTTGCCATAGGCCTTTGACACGAGGTTGTCAACAAAGTTCTGGTTTTAGCATCTGTTTGTTGGAACACACTACGGTTTTCTTTTTCATTGTCAGAGCTGAGTCATGCAACTCTGGCTAATTGAAAATGACAGACTGGAGATCAGTAAAGGTTTTACTTTAAGACATTAAACTTTATTCATATGGGGCTAGCAGGATGCTGTAGCTCGGGCAGGGAAAAGAAAGATCATACAAACAGAAGCATGTGACTTTATAATGTTTCAAGCCAAATTGAAGAAGGAAAATGTCTCATACAGCAAAATATAAAGTAGATGCATGCATAAATATCCACCCACGAACCTTCTCCTCTTCTCTCAATCACACATCTGTTTCAATGCTTTGTGCCCCATTCAAACATTTTCTCACCCTTTTCTCCAGGACAACCTATCACCACACACACACTGATCTCACCAACACTTCACAGGGTCTGGTCATTTCTCAGTATGACACCCTCTCTCATATCTCCCATCAGCGGGCTCCACACATACACACAGACTGCTGCTGCTGGGTTTTAATACTCAATCTCCCACCTGCGAGCTTTTCAGTATTCATACAGCCCACCGCTGATCCCACGCAATCCTAATCTCCATGTGTATTCCAGGGAGGGAGTGTTGCAATGTGATTAGTTTGTCCAGGGAGAGCGTGTGTGTGTGTGCGTGTGCGTGTGCGTGTGTGTGTGTGTGTGTGTGTGTGTGTGTTGTTTTTGGCCTAGCACATTCACAGAGAAGTTAAAATGAATTTCTTTGGAGTTTATATCCATGGCTATTTTAAAAATTGGGAGCATTTTTGTGTTTGTTTTCACTCCGTGCAACATGTCATAAAAAATATTCATCATATAAATAATTACATATTTTGTTAGTATCAGTTGATTTTGTCCATATTTGGGATTACTTACTCTACCTCTGCTCAAAAACTCAACAGGATACCTTAAACATCAGTTGAAGCATCGAGTAGCCAAATGGATGCATACCAAAAAACCTCCAATGTAAGTGGTTAAATTCTGGCTTGTGACCTTTTGTTGCATGTCATCCCTTTCTCTTTCTCTCCCATTCCTCGTCTGTATCTCTACTGCTTATCAAATAACAGCAAAAATGCCATAAAAAGAAATCCTTCAAAAACTTAAAGTCAACAACAAGGCTCACATAACGCATCAGGATTTGAGAAACTTCATTTTTCTTGTGTGTGTGGATACTCAGCAGGCCTGCACAGTAAACATGCTGGTGTTTATTTGCAGTTTATTACAACTTGGGACTTAATTTCATAGTTTTTGGCAATCATTTTTATCTGTAATCATTTTTACAACTTGTAAAGTTCGTAAAGACTGCTTGTGTTTCTTTGCTTTGTCAGACTTCACTGTAGCGATGTTGCTGTATTCCCAATTCCCAGATGTCAGGAATTAACTTAGTGAGTATCATAGAGACAATGCCAAAACTGCAAATATGGAACTGAAGCTGTGATAAATCAATATTATCCTTTAATTCTTACATTTTTAAACAACAAATGGCTGTTTTTGCATGTATCCTGCTCGACGGTCATATGTGGGAACATGTAGTGACAGAGAAAGTAAAGCAGAGCATGAACATGTGTGTGTGTATGTGCTTTCATTATTCTGTATTTTGTGTGTTTTTCCCCCCACAATGGGTGCATAGCTGACCTCGTCTGTCTGGTCTCCGAGGTGAAATCATTGTGCCATCGCCTGCACCTGCTAACCGAGTCTGTTCCTCACTGAGTCTCACAAAATTAAACATTTCATCACACTCAGCCACTTCAATAGAGAGAGACACAATGTCTTTTGTTTGAAGAGGAAGACCTCATAACTAAGAGTGGAGGTCACTTATTTGTGTAGAGGCTCTCGGGGATTTATCTACGTGAAAGGAAATGAACTGGTGTTTGTCATTCAACAAGCTCAAAGTAGCCAAACATGACAGAAGAGCAGATGTAAACTCTAATAAAAATGTATATTAAAAGTGAATTGTATTATCATTATTACGGTGAAGCTCTTTTAATATTTTCAACCTCGCTCTCTTGATAGTTTAAACATCCTGAATGTATTTTGGCTGCTTTTCAACATGCGGTGTAACATGAGAGGATTTAATGCAGGACGGCTCATTTTTTACTCAGCAGAGAAATGGAAAACTATTTTAAATTTAATGAGGATGAGTGGAAAAAAATATACTCATAAATGTGCAGGGAATAATATAGGTTCTATGAAATACTAGAGACAAGAGACATACTCCACCCAATATGAAATCTTACATTTCCTGCTCTTGCTAAAAGTAAATTCAAAAACGTATGCTGAGCTCGCTGCCATTTGAGGAATGATTCATAAACTAATTCTGTATTCCAATAGATTTTACAAATTGTCACTCACTCACTTTCTCTTTTCCTCTTCACCTCCCACTAAACACCACTCACCAGAGCCGCGGGCAGAAATGCAGCCAAACCATCTCCAGTAGGAAATGGTGAATCTAGAGAAGACAGACCAATACGTTGGTTACAGAAACCACACTGGAAATACATAATATTCCCAGAGTTAACAAATATGGATTATGATGGCAGCCATATCTCAGAAGTTAAAAGCATGTAAAACAGTCTGACAGGAGGTCATTGGGGTGAACAGTCTCTGCTCGATTCTCTTTTCTTCTAACAACTAAGCAAGAAAAAGAAAAAGCCCAATGATTCAATGTGGCAATTGAGAAAAAAAAGGACTGCGACCAGCACAGTAAAGCGCACTTCCACCCCTTTTCCACCGAGCTGGAGTCAGTGCTGGTTCAGAGCTAGTGCTAGAGCCAGTGCTCAGTTGGTGCTAATCCAAACACCTCTTACAAACCTGTTGCTTTTCCACCGGCAAGGAGCCACGCAATTACGTCACTGTATAATGTAGCCAGCGCGCGCCTTTGAAGCACTTCCATGATTCACCAGTGAGAGGCAGCAACATGGCGCAAGGCATCTAGCCTGCCGGAAACGAAGAAGAAGAAGCAGCAGCAGCAGCAGAAGAAGAAGACGACAGCTCTGTAAATGCCACGCTAGTCAGCTAATGAACGTTAACCCTGCTAGCCAGCTAATAAACGTTAGCCCCGCCCCCAGTCTGCTGATGTAATCGGTTCTTGCTTTAGACCAGCAGAGAGTTGGTGCTTGCTCTGGCTCCCGTTCTCAGGCTCCGGGCTGGAGCTTTGGCGGTGGAAAAGCAAAGAACCACTGCTTAGTCAGGCTCTGACTCCGAACCAGCACCAGCTCCAGCTCGGTGAAAAAGGAGTATTACAGTACCAACACACTGTACTTCAACAAGTCCTCCAAACTAAATAACAGAATAGGCTGTTCGACGTTGTTGTGTGCTTCAGAGTGACACATACCGTAGAAGCGTTTTCTAATCTGGTGCTCAAATCAGCAGTAATCAGTCTGTGTTTTCCAGATCTGTTACAAATCACTGTAAAAAAAAGTTCCAAAAGTAAAAATGTTTTACGATGGTTAAGGTCTAGTTAGGTTTAGGCATAAAAGCCAATTTATTTAGCTTTAGGGAAAAGTTTGGGTTAAAATGATCACTTTGTTAATGTTAATGTTGAATGATGTGGGTTAGAATGACTACTTCATTAAAGTAAGGTGACCTTCCACATCATGGCTGCAATGATAACCACAGGATCAAGTTTAGGGGATAATTAGAGCACTTTGGTAGCCGAGTGGTTACAACAGCGTCCCTGGTTTGAATCTGGTAAGGGACCTTTGCTGCATGTCTGTTTCCTGTTTCCTGTCAGCCTCTATGCCATCTACTTTCAAATTAAGGCAAAAAAGTCCAAAAACCATATTGAGAAAACAAAAAGTTTAGAGGACAAGCAAAATTATTAGTTTTTTTTTTTACTTTTCTGATCCGCAGTTGGAACTGTGACTCTTGTGGTTAGAAATGGGAAATGAACAGAAGTCCCCTGTGGTAAAGTCCATTGTTGGGTTGGGTTGGGTTATACCATCCAGCCAACCCACTCCCACCAAATGAGGAAATGTGTCAACATACTGTGGACATAAACAGTATATAGACAGCTGCAAGATGTTATCTGTCACTCAAACTATAACTAAAACTATATGTCATTTTTGGGTAACTGACATTACGTCTTATTGTGTCATTTCTTACATTTCATCGAGTATATTTTCATACAAAAACCAAAATACAAAAGTATTAATGGCAGTCATGTCAAAAATGCAAGCTCCGTAAAACATGTTTATGTTTGAATTTTAAGGGGAATATGTAGCTGTGCTGAAATTTGGGAGTTTCATGCATTGTTGTTGAATTAAGTTGAATACAGTACAATTGCAATAATAAGATTTTATTAAAATGGGGTAACCAAAACTGAAATTAAAAGCTACCAAGATTGAGTTTTACCAGATATATGATGATTTAACCATGAATTGAAATAATTTATATGAAAACTAATAGTGTCAGTCCTTTTGATCCACAGCTGAAAATGTGGCCAATAATGTTATATAAGATTTGCCAGCAGCTGTTGTGACTCCAGATCCAGACACTCTTGATTGACAGGAAAGCGAATGCCAAAAAGAAGATAAAAGTTTCATATGTGGCTGCAAGTGGCAGAAGATTTGAACAGATCAGCAGGAAAAAAGGAGAAGTAATTGGAATCCAGACTCAAAGCCAAGAGGAGGCGTATGAAAATTAAAACAACCTTGAAAAATAAACAGGGTTGTGTTTGTAATTTTCTCTTTCTCATTTCCCATCATTATCCCATAAAAGTGCCTTATCTAAGTTTAGGAACAATAAAATAGAAAGGAATTTTTAAATGATCTATTCGACTATAAAAGTTCATTCTTGTAGGTACATCCAATATTTTAAGTCCTAAAAAAAATACAGCAAGAAGCTCAAATTTATGGTCTTGATCTGGAATCTAAAAATCCTCTTGGTGGCAAGTGTGTAATAGAATCAGCTCATTTTGACTATCTGGTTTCCTTAGCTACAATAAACCCCTTAAACACAACACATGCCATGTCAAACCTGAAATCAACCTGTCTGATGTTGTCAAAATATCTTTACACCTCCTCTTCTCCTCCTCATTTTCCTGCCCCCCTTCCCAGCCCTTCTTTCCTGCCAGGTCATGTCAAAACCTGTTTCACATCTGGCCTGACAAACATCAATAAAGCAGGGCCCTTTGTTAGAGGGGTGGCAGTTCAATAACTCAGTTGGTATCAATTTGATGAGGGGGGGAGGGGAGAGCCCAGAGGCTTACCAGACATTTCCTGAGAGCAGGGAGGAACAACCAGAAGGATGAAGAGAGAAAATAAGAAGGTCAAATTAGGAAAAGAATAAAAAATCAAGAACTGGAAGATAAAATAAAGATGCTATAAATTCATTTTCATGTATAAGTTCATCACAAGCTAGTTGACTGTGAAATCAAGAGAATGAGCAAGACTGAAATAAAGTCTCAAAGCAAAAACTTGCTGGCTGGATTGATGAGTAGGAGAGAAAATTAAAAGCAGCAGCAACAGAGTAAAGTAATTAAAGCTGACGAGAGGATAGAATGAGTTCCTGAAAATAGCAAAACACTCCAAACACATCCTTTTATTGTTGCTATAAGTGGGCATAAAAAGGCAGGCCATGGCCAATTCCTGCCAAGGGTCAAAGGTCACTTGTTGAGTGGTGAAAGGTCAAGGGGAACAAGCCCTGCAGCAAGTGTTTAGAGAGGAGCTTTGTTCTGTAAATCTGTGAAGGACAGACTAAGAGAACTAAAGGAGCATCAACAGAAATCTAAATGATACTGAGTCATACTTAATTAAGTGCTCATTCTGTGCAAACCTGGCAACGTCTAGAGGTAGGGCGTAAGGGTTTGGCAAAGTAGAGATTCAACTATGAGCTTAAGCTGTGTTAGATTCCTTTTAGGTTTTTACAACTCAGTTCTTTCTTACAGTGCATTGATATAAAAGTGTCAATTTGCATCACCTTATGAAGCACTGCGGTCTGACCTGATTGGGTCAAACAAGCACACAATGACTACCAGTCCATTAACAACTAGACATTAAAAAAAACATATGTTTACAGTAGAAGGTGGACCATAACCCTAACCCTTCTCCTGTAGCACCAAAAACCTCCAGCACCCTGACTGAGTACCTGCCTCCACAGGCAGCTGAAAATACCCCATCTGTCTTTGTACCAGTAACCTGCCATATTGTTTTATTTGAATGAAATTATCACAATCAGTGCAAGATTTACAAATTATTTTGTATGTTGTGTCCCATAGAGTTTAATCTAGGTTTCAGTTATCAGGTATCGGTAAGCGGTCTCTATTTTCATGTTTCAGATACATCTGTATGCATTAACGCGCCTTCCCATGATCATGCATGATTTATGCTCCTTGCACATCGTATGCATGTTTCTGAGCATATGGTGTTCTGGCATGTGTTCGTATTGCTGTGTAGTATTAGACTTGTCTGTTATGCTTTGCAGTGAGGGCCTGAAAAAGGTGCAGGTCCCGAGTAATCCCTGCTCTGTGCAGTCATGTTATCTCTTATCACAACATGACCCTGCCTGGCCCTGAGGGCCTATTGTGCCACAAAAATACTGGAGTCTAATAAACCCTCAGCTGCTGCTCTAATGGCCAGCGTTCACTGTAGGGACACAACTCTTTCCATCATCTACCTGCAGGTTTCTTCTGATGATTTTCTCTTACTTCAATTCTCCTTGTTCCTACTCTCATTTAAGGTTTGAAATTCCCCTCAAACTGATCCCTGGTTACTTCTTATTGCTGTCCTCTATCTCTTCTTTTAATCTTCTAGTTTAGCGAACTTTTCATGACATTCTGTCTGTAGGACTCCTCTGCAGGGACACTACAGGATCTGCTGTCAAGGCAGCTCCAATGTCAGGACAGGAAATGCCACCAAAATAAAACAAAACGTTTAAATAAAACAAAATGTTTAAGATGATACCTCTGCTGTCAGGAAAAAAGACCACAGAACTATCATCCGTCACAATACTTCCACAAATCTTCAAAATAGTCTCTGTATGTAATTTGAAACATTGTATTTTCAGTATATTTTCCATAGTAGTACTGAATAAATACAATTACATGGTTTTCAAATAAATTCTCTAATTTTCTGTAAATATTGAATAAAAGACACCAAGTCAGTCAGAGAAGACAGAGCTAGTGCTGAGTCATGATGCTACGGCTAATATTAATGCAGTATGGTAACTCTGGAGGAATACACAGACTATGGAAACCTACATAAGTTGCACAGGACACATTTTTTTTAACATTTCTTTGATATAGCTACTAATAAACTACTACATTCATTGCCATACTGTATTTAGTATATAAAAACTGGATGTAGTCACCTTGACGTCACCCATTTGTGGGCTGCTATTTTGAAGCTTTGGCAAATTTCGCTATAATGGATTTTTGGAGTCAGAAGTTACCATATTTAGACAAGAGGGTGATACTGACCCTAAGGCTAGCTACTATCTTGGTTAGCCCGGTGTATTTACAGTCTTTGGTTAACTCAGGTAATGTGAATACTAATACTAATTTTAACTAGCAAAAAACAGGCTTAAACCCATTAAAACGAAATATACCTATCAGGAAAACTGACCAGCCGAATCCTTAGAGGGTCTTTCAGTGCCAAATGCTTAACGAATGCTTTTTCAGAACTGAAAACACACTGTGTAATAGCAATGGCTATGGCTAAGCCTGTACTCTGTGTGGGGTTGTGTCATGGTTACGTTATATAATCAACGTTGTCTCAGTGTGTCAGAAGGTGGCAATGTCCTAAAGCATACCCTGCTCTATTTTACTCAAAATGGAGCCACAGTTTACAAAATGAACAACATGCTAAAGATTGAGACCATAAACACATTAAGAAAGAATTAATCAAGTGAGAACTAAGGTCATTTTATGGTAGACTTCCGTACAATCTCACTTCTTTTTGGAGCCAGTGGAGTCGCCCCCCGCTGGCTGTTAGAAAAAATGCAGCAATAAAGCAACAACATATTTCCTGTCCTGACAGTGGAGCCTACACCAGAGCCATCCCCACAGTGCTGCAGGCAAAACCACCTCAAACTTTTGGAAAATTAAAAGTAATATTTTTATTTTATATGAAAGTAATCCACAGAAAAATCCTGATCCCTTTCTCCTCCATTCTCCTTCCTACTTTCTTCAGCATTTCTACTTGTTAGAAAGCTCCGGAAAACATACATTTGGAAAATGATTTTAACAGTTCCAACAGTCTGTGAGATCTCGGGTGGTCCTGTGTTGTGTTGTGTTGTGTTGGAGACTTTTTCATTGAACTTAAAATTCTGCCTCAGAACATGGAAGTCATTAAGGGCCCTGGGTAAGAGGAGACCTTTGGGTTCCACCGGGCAAATGAATGGCAATTAAAGCTAATTCAATTAAACCTTGTATTGCATTTCAGAGAGGAAAAGGGCGGTCGACAGCTTTATCCACTGTGTTTTTCTCATGAGAATAAGGAACATGAGCTCTCAACCCAGTAAGTGTGGTAAGCCATTTTGGAGAGAACTACAAAGTGAGCCTGCACTATGTCTTGACTCAGCTGCTCTTTGAATGATTAATATTGTCTAAAAGCAGCTATCTAAACAGTTATGTGGCCATCAGTCTTCTATTTGTTTCCCTTTGCTGTGCTACCACCATATGTTTGGATAAAACAATAAAATAATCAAAACGTTTGTGTTACACCTTGCCAAAATTAATTGGGTTGTCTTAATTAGTGAAATCAACCAAACTTGGATATGTTGTGAAAATGGCATTGTGGTCAACTTGGCCAGCATGACTGTATAAATAAAGCCGAAGGAGTGAAAAGGATTGTATGTGTCAACTGTCATTGGCTTCATTTCGCCACTTTGTCATCAGCATTGCCAATTCCCACTGTCTCCAAAATGTTTGTACACATGAGTCAGAGTTTTCCATACAGGTGACCACAATCTCCAATAACAATTTTTCATTGGGAAGTAGCTTTAAGTAGCCTTGTTTCAATGGTTATACTGTAATCAAGGCCCCTGTTCTCAAGATCGAGCACATAAAATGGTAGTGCCTGATTTTACAGGTGTCACATTAGTGTTAACCATGTGATTAATGGAGAAATTAATCCTCGTTCTCAGATCCTATTAAACATAGGTTGAGTGTCTCTTATGATCAGCTTGCCAGTCAACTGTGAAGCACTTTGAACTACATTAACCTGTATGACAGGTGCTATTGATTTATTGATTGATTGATAGTGATTCGTCATTAATTGATTAATTAATGACAAACCAATCACAACAAGAACAAATGTTAAAAGTTGGAGTTGGTTCAGTACAGTATGTGTGCAGGTAGAAGGTAAATCGGGGAGACGGGGAGTTCTGGTCCTCTGAAATGAGGCCAACGCGGAAGTAACTTAGAACTGCATTCTAGCAAAAGGCCACCAGGGGGCGACCGTTTTGGTGTCAAAAGGACTGTCTCAATACAAGTCAATGGAGAAATCACCAACTTCTCACTTGATTTCTAACCTCAGTAAATGTTTTCAAAATGTGTTTATGGTCTCAATCGCTAGTTTAAAGCCTTCTTCAATGCAGTATGATGTTCATTTGTGAAATTTGGGCCTCCCTGATTTTATATTTGACGATAAAGCAGGGTATGCATTCGGGCGTGGCTGCATCATGATTGACGATGTAGAATCCGTGTTTTTATTTTTCCCAGCATGCACCTGACATTTTTAAGATGGCGATGCCCAGATTCGAAACTATTGGCTTCCGAGCAGCAGTCCACAAACCAATGGGTGACGTCACGGATGTTATGTCCATTTCTTTTATACAGTAGCTGTCAGTAGAAAGACATTTAGCTAAGACTGCCATTTGTTGCCATAATCAGTAGATACATAGTCAACTGTCCGATCAGATGACTCGCTATTGAGGGAATGAGGCCACTGTGAATCAGTGCATAAGTCCAGTGTAAGTGGGTGTGATCAGAACTGGACTGGATCCAAGCTGGGACATAAAACTTCAACTCAGAATTCCTCTTTAAAGATTAGAAATGCATTCCGGAAAAGGACCATAGATCTGTGTTATGAATTAGTGCCAAAAGGTTTAGTACATTCATAAATGATTTTAAACACTATGAAGTATGTGAATCCCTTTTAACTGACACATCCAAGCTCTTTAGTGCCAGAACTTTCTCTTCAAAACGCACCAGTGTCCAAAAGACATAAACCATGCTTTTAGTGTGCTAGCAGCTGTAGTAAACATTGTCTCTCTCACTGGCCCTTACATACCATGCAGGTATGCCAGCATTGCATTGGTAGAAAGATATATTGCAGCACAAATGGGTTGCATGTGGAATGCATGGCTGTAATATGGTAAGTTAGGTATATACTCTCAAGTATGCACACACACACACACTGAGCCTGAGGTTTAAGAGGCTTGTAGGGTCCGTTTAAACCATTATCAAATCCAACAATCTGTCTGCAGCTGGATTTCGCCCCATACACTCTTTCTTTCAAAAACTTTTCTCTGCTCGCTTCATCCATCTACCCCCAGCAAGTCATGACTGCTTTCATTACAACCAGATTGTTCAAATGAAAATAAATCAATTCTCCCCCCGTCGCCTGCCTTCTTTTTTCTCCCTTTCTGTCTCTTTCTTTTCTCTCAGCACCCTGCAGCAGTCCATGTAGACGAAGGTCTGTAAACGAGAAGCACATTGTGGGGCTAATGAGGGTGATGGGCTGTGAAGTTAGGGTTTGCTTTAATTTAGGGGCTCATTGTGATGTATGCAGTTTATGCATTGACTGCCTATACCTACGAGGTTTGTTGGTTCAATCCAGTCAATTCATACATACAAACTGAAAGGGACCTCTGATAAGGAGCAGACATGTCTTGCATTGTGAATATGTTGCAAGGTTAAGGGTTGTGGTAATTGGGGAACCGTAGCCTACTGTACATTGCTGCCCCTCTGTCTGAAACACTATTGTTAGTCTTTCAAAACTAATGCTGCACTAACAAAACTACAAAGTGAAGATAGTTGAAGAAAATGCCATGTCTAGCCTCAATTGCACAACATGCTGGTGCTTTTTTAAATTATATTGTAGTGCTTTGATAGAGCAACATGAGGCGGCTTCTAGCCACTAGTGGCAGCACTGAGCTCACTGCTGCTTAGCAATAATGTGCATGCAACAAATCTGGTTGATTGTATTGACATAAATTGCCATTTTTTGTAATTGAACAATTACATGATCTTGACTGATAACTTGCAAATAGGATTACTGCCCCTGAATTTCATGTTTCTTTCTGTTTCACATTTTATGAGTGACTAATGTTCAGGTTATCTTTGATAGGTCATCCAGGGCCGTGATAAACGATATAGTTTTGGATCAGGGCAAGCTCATCCTATTTGTACAAGTGAAGGATCTTATCTTTAATGCCAGACATCATTTTTTACATCTGCTCTGCAGTGCAGTGCTAAAAAAACAGCTGAAGCATAGACTTTCTAGCTGCTGCATAGCTACCAAGTGATCTCATCTGTTAGATCTGTTTCTGTAATCTTAAACGTAATCTAAATGCTTTCCCAGACACATTGCTTGTATTCTTTGACAGGTTAAGACAGCGCAACACTGAATGCCATTCAGGAATAGCAACAACATCTGTTATGTTTCTGGGGTAACACATTGTCACAAACACAAAATCGTCATGGGTACAAATGTCAGTTTTTCCAGATTTCCTCCTCATCATAATAGTAATAAAAGTGTTTGAATATATTATTCAGAGAAATCTATTGTTTACCTTTCATTCTCTATAGTCTATCAAGTTGGCTAAGAACATGCTCTCGTTCAGGTTTTGGGTGTTTTTCTCGAGGTTGCTTAGGCAGTAATGCGTTAACGATGGCAGAGAAATCTTCACTCATTTCACTCACCAAGCTGAACTGAAGAGTCAACCAAGAATGCTCTAGGCCATCACAAGTAGACTCACTTTCAGTTCCCTCTTATAGCACTCTGTACTATTATGACATTTTATTAGGTTTATATTGTCTTTAGTCTACACTGCCCACTATTTTGCTGAATCCTAAAAAAAGAAGCCTCTCGTTCCTTACTGCCACGGTTATAGTATGCCACCCAAGGCCACACCCTTCGAAAGTGGTTCTTGTTTTAGCAAACACACAAAACAACGAAACAAAAATGCTTACCCCCCCAGTAATTTTCTGTGGAATCCAGAGTGATAATCTTAAAAACCCGCCCTTGCAGCCACAGTGGCTTTTGTCAGTCTTCCATCTCTTTAAAGGAATCTCCTTTTCATTAGAAACTGAAAGGGTATAATCTGTTCCATGAATGTATAATTAGGTATTTGTGTTTCTCTATTGACTTTCTCCAGTATTTTTTTTGTTTTTTTTTTCTGGGTATTAAACATGTTCAGCTGGCAAACTGTGAGTGGTGCAGGTCGCAGTATACAAGCAAGGTTCATTCATGTCCTCTACATGCATTCTGTGTCCATCTTAATGCAACTGGTTGTATCTGATTAGGATTTATAAAATGAGCCCTGCTCCTTTAAACTGTCCAAATACCATAATGAACAACAGATACTTCAAAACACAAATGTTAACTATATTTTGGCAGTTAGTGCACAAAGAATATCATGTAAATCATATTATAAGTTGTGATGAAACTGCAACTTTTGGGAAACTACTCGAACACTTCATGAAGAGGAAGAAATCATATTTTTTGTTGTGTTGTTTCTTGTAAGGATTTTTTTCTGAGCTGAAAGACAATAGTGCACTTCATTTTGTTATTTATCTAATGTGAACATGCTACTTTCTCACAACATAGAAATTTGGAATTTGTCATTTAGCCTTTAACCTTTGACACAATGTAGCAGGAAAAGCACAGGTAATTACTACCATTATGACTGTATCTCATTCAGGGCTCTGACATTTTACTGGCTCACAGTCATGTCTTACTAGGGCACTTACAGTAAGTGACATGCATAATTAACGTGATTAGTTTCATATCACAATGCTTGCCATAAAAAGCCCAATTAGAAACATATATTTTTAAAGGCAGTTTTGTCAGAAATGTTGATATAAAGAAAGCTGAGATTTGCAGAAGTGCATTACATGCTTAATCTGAACAGCAGGTCCAGTGTTTTTGTACTAGAACGGACATACCTGAAACATGAAGTCACAGTCTCTGTTTGATTGTCCGGGAAACTGAACCATGACACAACTCTGAATCACAAGTCAGCCTTGGGCTAACGTTTGCTGTGATTTGTTGCTATAAATAAAAATCGAATTGAACTCTTCACCTGCTTATACCTGTCTGTGAAGAATAGTACTGATTTGATAATGTAAACATTCACTTCGTAGTAAAATTGACAAAAACTCTAGAAATGTTTATTTTCTTCTCTGAGAAGCTGAATCTTGCACTGGTCACTTGAGATTTGGGTTTTGTCCCATTACACTGTTTTCATTCCAATTTACTGAGAGTAACATGTAAAACACGTAAATGCTGAATTTACAAGAAAATAACCAATGGTACAAATTAGCAGAAGAATGCAATCTACGTACATGATGTTATTTTGTAATATTTTCCATTGGCATCTGTTCTTGGCTATTAGAGGAAAGTACAGAAAATGACCTCCATCCACAAACCAACATAACGTCACAAAGTAATCATGTTGTGGTTGAGGTTAGTCAGTGTATGAGTGTAATGAGGTATTGACAGATACAGGCTATGTGTAGTCAGCTTCTGTTGTTACTGGAAATTGTTTCTCAGTTGTCATGTTTAAGATTGCTCTATGACAACACCGCTTTCCATTGAAAACTGACTTAAAGCTCCACATCCACAAGGAGGAGGAAAGCTGCTAAAGCCATCATTGCTGAGTACATTCCTGCACCATTAAATAATACTCAAGGCGTTTTCAAACCCAGTTTGTTTGCCCTACTCTGAATCCATGGATAAAATGTTAAATTTGTGCATTTTCCTGTTGGTTCGGTTTCGTTACACACAGGGAAACATTCAAACAAACCAAAATGCATCAATACAAACCATGTGAGACTCACTCCACTCATTGGTCCATGAATCTGGAGCGAGAGCAAGAACTGGTCCTTAAGATGGTCCTGAGGCCAAGTATTAAATATGCAATGTACTTCATTTGGTAGTTCAAGTCTGATGTTGACTAATTTGTCAGCTAGCTGCTAGCAGCTAATTTAGATAATCCACATCCCAGTATGTAAAGGGAACCTGGCTAAACTTGAAGAGTATGCCCTGCAGTTCGGTTAGATTAAGGTTGGATCCTTTTTCTACAAAAAAACGCTCTAGAGTTTGTTTGGCACTGAACCACATCCTCAAAGGATCTTGGATTGGTTGTTTTAAGCCTCACCCAAGTACAAACAACTCAGATTCACGTAGACTTAATAGCGGAGGTTTGAGAACAGTTTAAGAGTCTACAGCCATGCTAACAGCTCTGTTAAGCGGATTTATGCATAGTGACCCTTTGAGCCAACTGTTAATCTTAGCATGCAAAGATGCTCACAATGACAATGCTAACATCTTGATGTTAATGTTCATTATGTTCACCGTCTTAGCATACCATGTTAGCATGCTAACATTATCCAGTTAGCACAAAGTACAGCTGAGACTAATTGACTGAAATATCATGTTGTGGATGTATTAAGCCATAAACAAGTATTGGACCCATTTTAAGTTTGACCTGATGATGACGCTACATGGTAAGTCAAAAGATCACCAAAATGATAATGTATCTTGATAAGGACATGAACGTATGTACCAAATTTCACAGCAATTCATCCAACAGTAGACATTTCACTCAAATCCACAATTTTTTATAGCAATCCAAAAAGCAGCTGTTCAGTCCAATTACAGTCTGGACCAAAGTGATCAATGTACTGACAGACAAATGAAAATTACCATTCCTTGAGACATGCCACTAGAGTCATGCTGCTAACAAGATTAAAACCCATAGAAAACTTAAACCAACACCATTCTTGATAAAAACAAGAAAACAAGGTTCTTTTAAAATTAGGTCTTTTTAATACTGTTCTTTTTCTCAGCATTGCTTTCTGGCAAACATGTACACAAAAACATATCGACTTTAAAATGAACAAAAAACAAAACAGAAAAAAGGACAAAACGGTTTCCCTAAATAAACAGAGAAGGTACTGTAACAAGCATGTTGAAAATATTTCAAACATTTCCTGCCCCTCTCACTGTCCAAAGCAATACTAAAAAGTCTTCCAGTTGATATATCAGGGGAGAGCAGATTGCCGATATATGAGCATCTGTGTCTGTGTTTATACTGGAATATTGACAGAGTGAAGCCAGAGAATGGTAAGTTGATTTTGGACAGTGCTGGAGTGTAGTGCATGGATTCAATTATAAAAGGAGACAATGTACTGTAAATGTGAAGCAAAAATACACACACCCACACCCACACCCACACACACACACACACACACACACACACACACACACACCCACACACACACCCACACACACACACACACACACACACACACCTGAGCAAACTAACTGATAACAACCAGTCATCCAAGCTTTCCACTATTAGATAAGGCAGGGACTGAGAGCTCTTTTTTCAAACTCTTGACTAAATTAATTCTGCATTCAAAGTAAATTTCATTACATTTCATGTTTCTTCATTATTAGTTTATGATGTAATATAATGCAATGTCTTGTATCAGTGAAATAAAGGCCCTTTTGTTCTTGAAATACACATCAGCATGTAATATGACACAAGATGTCAATAAGCCTTGGTACCAATGTTCCTAAGGCAAATCTCTGTAAATACTTTGCTATTTCAGATTCTTTCTCATGAATGGAAAAGTTCTAAAAAAGAAAAGTAGGACTAAAAGCTTGTGATATTCCCAACCCCAGACAGGAAAAAAAAGAACAAATACATCACAACAGTGCATTTAGCCTGTACATTTCACAGTCTGGTTGGCTGTAAACAAGCACAACAGTCTCCCAACACACAAGCCAATAATTGTTGTTAACCAAAAACACACTTGATGGATGAAGTAGTGGGGTTGGAGTGGGGAGGGGCAGAGAAGACAGGGTGCACAAGAACTAAAAGCTACAGGGGGACACTGTCTAGACCTTATCTCAGAAAGGATATGGTCAGAAGCACCGAGAGGAAACGAGTGCTTAAATCTCACTCCCGCTCACAGCGATATACCTCAAAGCACTTTGAAGTTGCTTTCTTTTCTCGGGACGCGTGTGCAGCTTTATAAGAGTGGGCTCTGTGGCACAAGGCCTTTGAACACAGATTTTGAAGCTTTGGCGGTCAAAAACAGTCTGAGGCTTGTCTTAACAATGTTTTTATGGAGCAGTGGCAGACCTGGCAGAGAGAATAAAGTGTCTGACACTTTACAGTTACATTCACTTGGTGAGTTCCCCAGACCTATTTTGGGGAACCTGAACATATTAAAATCACCTTGTTGTAATTTAATATTTGAATTAAAACTTGTAGTTAATGTTGGTTGCCTGGTGGGGGGGGGGGGGGGGGGGGTCTTCTAAGAACTAAAGCTAGTATTTACTTCAGCAATTATTGCAAGGAGCTCTGGAAAGTTTCAGCTACATGTAAGATAAAAAAATCTAAAATTATCAAATCCATAATGAATTAAGCAGGATCTTTCAAGGGACAACAATTAATAATGTTTCAACTCACAACAATAGCAATACTGAGTGGACATCAACAGCAGAAAAAAAGATAAAAAATACAAAAACACATGACAAAAACAGAATATCATAATATCAGCTAAACATAACAGCCTTCCTGTCACAGCACAGAACAATGCAGGCGAAGTCTATTCTCAATGGCTCTTCATTCAGTCCATTTATCTTTCACAGCAAATTTATCTCCAATGGAGCCAAAAGCTTTCGGATGTGTGGAGAGAATTACTATAGGTCTGTAGACAGAGAAGAATCCAAATCCATATGTGTGGGAACCTGAAGTTTTCTTTCAGATTAGATAATGTCAACAGCAAAATATGGAGTTTAAACAGCTTTTATGGACATCAACCTATTAGATTTACTTTTTCAATTTTTCTTTTTTTTTCTTTTCTCATTGCATTTCATCATGTGACCATCAGTGTTGTGGCACTTCGTGACTGGGACACTAGAAAGGAAAAGGCATATCTCCCTTCAGTGCAAGTTCTTTTTATAATTCCCATGGAGCAGCTGGAGTTGGTTGAAATCCCATTTTGTACCAGGACGTGTGGTCAAGGCAAGTCTACATCTGCATCACTGTTTTCATTTATATCACTGTCATTTCCTCCATTTCTGTAGACCACATGCAAAATCTTCCAAATCCAGCAACAGGATTATTGCTCATACACATAGTTTCTTTTATATAAACAAGGAATCCTTAAAAATGAGCCATCAGTTACAGTTGTGTCAATGCAAAAAGGCACTTTCGTTTTCAGTCTGCTACTAAGACCCTTCTAGTTGATTGCACTTAGTTTAATCACTTGGTTAGAATTCTCCATCATCAAACTGTGCTCGATGACTTAACCACATCCTGTTCACTGTCCCACAGTGGTTCAGCATATTTCTAATATGCTGTAATCTTAAATTCATCATTCAGTATCTCTAAAATAGATTATCCAGTCTGTAGAGATTCCATTTGGACAAAAAATGATAATAAGTGCCTCTTTTCAAATTGTGGAAATCTGAAACTGGAATGAAAATTTGATTTTTAACCATCAAATGAGCCACAACAGGATCTTAATGGGCAAGCCCACTCTCCAAAATCTGTCCAAGTGTTTGTATTTTATTGCATCTTAGAAATAAGATGGCTTTAGGGATGCTAAATTGTTATTTGATGGGCAGTGTCCTTGCATCAAAGGTACTTCATAGTCCAAACCCCCATTTTGTTGCAAAGATGGAGCTGGCTGAGGAGTATGACAACGATCAATCTCAGCCTGTTTGTGGGGCAGCGTACCGTTTCCCCCGTTCTCTAGGCAGGTCTTGACCCCTTCCAGTTCCATGGGATCAGAGTCCGCAGGGCCCAGTTCCAGCTCCATTCCTGCCTTGGCCTGCCTCCTCTTCCGCAAACAGATGATTGTACCAATCACCAGAGCCAACCCCAGCATGAGTGTCAGGCCAGCCACAGGGGGTATAAGAGTAAGCTGGCTCTGTGTCTCCACTCTGGGCTCTGAGGATGTCAGTGGAACCCATGCAGTGCGAGCCTCTGTACATGACCCTGTTTCTACAGAGCTGTTAACCCTTGAGTTCATTCTCTCACCTAGGGGAGTGGCACAGACCGAGTAGGTGCAGTTGGGTCTCAAACCACGCAAAGTATATTCAGGGTAGGATGCCGGCACACTCAGAATAATGGGGCGGCGGTCAGGGCCTGAGAGGTTACGGTAGGTCAGCCTGATACCACGGATGTGTGGCCGTGTCTCGATGAAGCGGTGCAGGTCAAGAAGTATAGAAGTTGAGGTCACCTGGCGTGAGCTGATGGCATCAAGCTCAGCAGGCACCACAGGGTCAACTACAGTCACTTCTTTTGTTGAAGGTTTTGGTGGCTCAGGAACCTCATCCACATTTTCACAGTAGGGTCCTGAGGTTCCTAAGGGACATATACAGCTTAGTTGCCCCAACGGGTCAAAATTACAAGTGCCCCCATTGAGGCAGATGTTTGCTGGACAAATGTGCTGCTCGTGTTCCCCACTGGTGGAGCTAGGGGAGACTGGAGGTTCTGGTGGAAGGGGGTAGCTGTCTGTTTTTGAGGAGGGGGTTTGCTCACTGGGTGGAGGAGGAGGAGGAATAGCATTGGTATGGGTGGCTCCTGGAGATGTGGTGGGCATCTGGGGAACAGGAGTACTACCAACGGGGGAGCCAATCATCACCGTTGTGGTAGGTGGACACCCAAAATCTTTGTGCTCCAGTGCTGAGAGCTTCTTCCCAGAATTAACTGGGGGGAAGTGACATCTGGTTTCCTCAGGTCTCATAAGATTTACATTCTTCTCTTTAAGCCAGGCGGGGAACCAGGCTAATGGACACAAGCAATTGAATGGGTTCTCAGCTGCTGTCAGATGCGTCAGCCTTGGGAAGGTCTGGAAGAAACCCTGGGGAAATCCCTGTAGATTAATTCCACTGAGATCCAGATCTTGGAGCCCAGTAAGTTTCTGAAAGTCCTCCTTCTTGAGCCCTCCCAATGAGTTGGCAGCCAAACTGAGCTTGATCAATCCCTTGAGGGAGTCCTGTTTTAGGGCTTGGGGCACCTCAGTTAAGTGGTTCATGGAGATGTCAAGCTCATGGAGATTCCCCAGGGAAGCTATGAGATCTTCATCCACAGAGATAAGCCCTAGAGAGGCGACCTTAAGGGCTTCCAAGTGGGGAGTCTGGAGGTCTGATGGTCCCAGGGTTGGGATCTTGTTGTGGCTGAGGTCTAGAAGCAGAAGACTGGGGAAATGAAGGGATGGCAGTGAGGTGAGCTGGTTCCCTTGGAGCTTGAGTTCCAGTAGCATCTCTAAACCATCAAAAGCTTCCATATGGATGCTCTGGATGCGATTTGAATGGAGATATAGCCTCTCCAGCTGGACCAACCCAGAAAAACTTTCCTTGGAAATGTGGGTGATGTGGTTAGAGGACAGGTCTAAGTTCTTCAGCTTTGACAGCATCTCAAACACACCATCTGGAACCTCTGCCAGCTCATTTTGGCTGAGATCTAACAACTCCAACTCCCCCAGACCTCTGAAGTCATCTTGGGCCAAAGTGTCGATGCCATTTTGGAAGATGTAGAGATGTTGGGTGTTGGTGGGTACCCGCGGCACAGTGCTGGCCCGTCTCTGAATGCAGAATATTGAGCCCTGGGTTGGACAGGAACAGTCTGGCGGGCACTCAAAGGATAACACCAAACCAGATGAGATGAAGACAAGAAGGATATAAGGCAGCATGGTGGCGTCAGGCCTGAAACTCTGAAAGACATAAAAGAAAGGAAACGGTCAATGTTAATCACCATTGGCTTAATATAAAGCGAAAAACAGACTGTTTGGTCACTGATCAATAAAGTCCTTTCTCAGTTTAATTTCTAAAGTCTAATTCCATTTGCTTGTAAATAAATACCAATTTTTCTTTGTCCCTTTGTCGTGATCCACAAACATCCATGCATTCACATTAAAGCATTCAAGCACACAGACATAAAGTACAATACAATAGATACAAGAGCAATTTAACCCAATAAACAAAACCGTACTTCCTCAGACACATGCACTCATACACACAGAAACACTGCTCCATTATAGTGAATTTGTTTAAAATCCTTAATTAGTAGACAGCCAAAGGATCAGGACCAAGAGGCCAAGGCACCAGGTTAACACAGCCCACCCAGGGTGACCCCTCCTGAGGTAAGTGAGAAACCCAGTCAGCCTCTTCCCTGTGTTTATGACATGGTTCTTAGCCCGTGAAACCGAGTCTGCTGTAATGCAGCTGGACACCAGCAGCCACACAGCTACTACATACAAACATACCCAAAGCAAATAGGCTCTGAGTGTAAAGGCACGCATACACACATACACACACTCAATCACTTTTGACATATTTGCCGAATCGTGTTACCAAAAACATGGGCGCCACATATAGGACTGCAGGAAATTGAGCAACAGGAACTGTTGACTTTGTATCTGTGTTAGACTGAGAGGGAGAATGGAGGAGGGTGACTATGCAATGATCAGATCTGCAAGTGCTGAAAAATGAGACTCAAAAGTTCACTCTCACAGCTAATCAGTGTTGTAACAATAACATCACATAGATAAAAAGTGCCACGATAAAACTTTGACGGGAGGAAAAGAGTCATAATTACAGCCCCAGGTCCACAACCTTGTGAAACTGTCCAACTGTCCAAACAAACCTGTATAAAGAGAGAAATGTGTGCTAAAGTTTGGATCAAATCTTAGCTTCCTTTTTTCCAACTTCTTCTCCAATGGAGTTTAAAAGTAAGGTTCTTTCTAAACAGATGCACAAAAGAAAAATTTAGGATTCAAGAGACTATGTTTAGATTCGCTACCTTAGGCTGCAGCAGGAGTAGTGCCTCCTTAGTGTAGTTAATGCTGTGATTCACTTTACTGTGTTCTTTCTTATTTTGTATTGACCGTTCTCTTACTGTGTTGGTCATATACAGTCCATATACAGTAGCATACATAGACATAAATGCAGATATACAATATTGTATAAGTTCATTTCACTGATGTTTCACTGGAGTCTGATGAACTATTGAGCAGAGTTCTGTGCTCAACTCTTCACCTGGAGAATCAAGGTTTCATTGTCTGCAAGTCTGCAATAAAAAAAAAGCACCTTGGAACTTCAGACCTGTTGGAGCCCAAAAAGATATTTTTCAAACTTGATTTGATTTGATCAAGCTCATTTTGGATGGGTTTGCATAGAGAAGGTTTTCAAGAGTCACAAAGGGTGAAACTTGAGAGAAACCCTGGCAACAGACAAAAGGAGTAAAGGATAAAAGATGAAAAAGGAGGAGGCAAATATAATTACAAATGGATCTGAAGGGACTTGGAAATTCAATTTTGTGGAATAAAATAAATGATATAAAATGGAATCCACATAAATATGCTACTATAAATAAAAGATGGCTCATATATAATTTCTCATGAGCTTGTATAACACATTTGGAACAAAAACAATATTCTTTCTGAATTTCTGCTTTACACTGAGCTGCAGCACATATCTGTCTATGACTCTTTTTTCTCCCTTTCCTCTCATCTCTCCCTCCCTCTTCCTTGCTCTCCTCTGACCTTTCTTGAGTCACTAAACTCTTGCACTCCTCTCTCTTCACTGCCATGTGCAAGACTCCTGGGGTGGAAGTTGAGGAGAAACCTAAGATGTTTCATTAAGTCAGGAGCGCACCTCTGGCCCCATGCCTCCGTTCCCCTCCTGCCCTCTGTCTCCTCCATTTATACCTCTTTCCTTATAACATATGGTGAGTGAGGGCAAAGCCTGTCAGCATAGCAGGAATGAATACTATTCCTTAAAATCTGAGATGAAAGGCCAGGAGGTGGTGGAAGAAGGACAAACAGATCGGTTAAAGAACTGATTGTTTAGAGAAAGAGTGCTGAAATTCCAGCTGAAAACACCACATTTAACTTTCTTTTTTTTAATTTGGTGTCTGAGGAACCAAACTTGGTACTTCAGCAGCAGCTAATATAAACCAGAAGCTCACACTCTTGTGGTAGAGTTTCAGTGTCTTGTTCAAGGACACTTGAAAAAGATCAAACCTGTATCCAGTTAGTCACATGATGGTCTAAACAATAGACCAAAGTGCCACACTTTAATTGGTTGGTCTATAAATGCCAGATCTCAGTTTCTAATGCTTTTCTTCAATTTATTGTCACCACAACATACTGACGCTAACAATGAGTGGTAAAAGCATGAGGTGGAATACAATGTTTTCTGAGTGTGCAGAATGAATCTGCCCTGTCTTGTTGTAAACCACAAAGGGATGTCTGATCTTTGACAGGCTCTTAAGTTTTATAAATCCGTGTCCAATTATAACTTGGTTTCCGTTAGTGTCTTGTTGGTGCAGCATCTCCCTCTCCAAAATGTGAGAATGGCGGGAAAATCTTTTTAGGTGGAAATAGTCATAAGCTTCACTAATAGATGCATCTTCATCCATGAAATTTAGCAAACTCCTAAAATGCATCACTGCTTTGGAGTTATTAGCTGCAACAATGGCTCTATCCACACCATATGTGTTCCCTTACTTGATGCATTGCTCTCAAATAACTTAAAGCAGTGAAATATTCTGCTAAATTAAGATTATGCCAACAGGACTGATGAATAGTCAATAGAAAGTCTAAGCAGTTTAAGACTGCTAAATGGCATTTATTACCCATTGACAGTACAAAACAACATGATCCATTGTTTAAATGTATCACTAGGAGTCTGTGCTGTGTTATGACAAAACTGCAATAACAATCAGGTGCTTAAATTGAAAGATGTTTGGCATTGGTAAAGTCACCAAACCACTCTGTCACATCAGCTAGAAGAACTCGAGCTGTTATCATCAGCATTATTCTCACTAAGACGTAAAGCCAACACAAACAACAATGCACACCTTGTTGCACACGTACACACGAACGCACACAATGAAGCTCTCTGCAATCCAACAGCATGCTCCACTGAAAGTATTACTGCTATGAGAAGGCAAATGACTGCTTTTGTTTGAGGGTACACATCTCAGTTTAAAGACACGCTCTGCCCTGGAATCCGGATCTGTCTTTGTGTGCAGTCACTTACTGTTTATAGAATAGTAACAGGGTTATAATAAGATCTGATCATCATTCCTTTACGGGTGCTGCTGCTGGCACAAAGGCTAAGTGGATAATTTGATGACAGAGGAAGAGAGGAATGAATGGAATATGTATGAAAGAATAATTGTGTTTGAGAGTGAAGAAAGGGGGAGAAAAGAGAAACAAATCATGCACATGGGGGAGGCTTTGCATTTAACAATTACTGTGAATAAAAATTAAAGTTAACATAACAGGCCTTTCCTTCACACCATTCAGGATAAATTATTGTATGAAGCGTTCGTGTGCCATTTCAAATCCCAAGCAAACAGTGTGCATGTGGTCTTGTAGCTTTTGCTGTTCCAAAAGGCTTGTGTCAGGACATGCATGGCAGGTAGTTAAACCCTCTTGACAGGGATTGTCATTTGCAACCTCCCTGCGAGCCTCATTCAAGGAAACACGCAGCTTAATGGTAAGGCAGAAACACCTTCAACCACAGAGGATAAGGATTCAGTCCTCCATGACAGCAAGCATCCGCCCTGTTAAAGCATCGCTGTGGAAGAAACTGAATTCCTTCACACTCCAGGGCTGCTGCTCTGTAGCTGAACCTGACCTCTGACCTCCTTGTGGATGAGGGTGAAACAAAAGATATTTTCTTTTTGGGGAGGTAAAAAAAAAAAAAAAAAGGTGTCTCCTAATTTTAGTGACTTTTTTCTTGCCAAAAACAAAAGGGATCTTAATGTAAGAAGAAAGAGATCAACTGCCAAGTCCACGTTTCTTGTCCTATTTTGGGTTTTCATGGTTTTGGAGCATTTTGGGAATATTCATTCGGCAAATATGAAGCTACTACAAGCAGCAAGTTTGCTTTGCTTAGCAGAAAGACTGGAAACACTGCAAAACAGCTAGTCTGGCTCTGTTCAAAGATGACCAAAACCACATCATTCTTTGTTACTAACAGTTAATCATGACATTTCCACGCGACTTTTGTCTTTGCTCTTTTTATATATTTATTTTGAGTATTGTGCTTTGCTACATTCTACTGTAAGTTGAATTAATTCAAATAAAAAGTACTGATTTTTATAGTTTTATAATTAGTTACGTATAACCTTGAAGATGAAGGGAAGAGTGAAAATGTACAGCCCAATCTGTGCATGCCTATTTCATGTACTTATCTGCTTTTTTAACATCTTGGCCCTCTCCTGTTGTTACTGTTGATACTGAGCGGGTGCCCACATCACACAGCCAAGAATCTGCCATATTAACCATAGCAGTCTAAATATGTGGAGTATTTTTTTTTCCTGCATACAAAATATACAGTCACATAACTCAGTGCGGCAAAACCAGTTGTTTTTGTTGCTCTGTCTTGAATTCCTAATCAAATGTGACAGAGTATTCTGGTGTTAAGACTTCATGGCACACAGTATTTCTTCAGCTATTTGTATCAGCGTAGATAAGGCTGCATGATGAAAGAGAAACATTGCCATCTAAATGACATGAAACAGGTCAACACACACCCAAGACTTCCATAGGGACACAGCACACACGGCCATTATCACACACACACACACACACACACACACACACACACACACACACACACAGTCTACAACACACACACACACACACACACACACACACACACACACACACACACACACACAGAGTCTACAACACACACACACACAGTCTACAACACACACACACACAGAGTCTACAACACACACACACACAGTCTACAACACACACACACACAGTCTACAACACAGCTGGATTCTGTTACCCACAATACACTGCTGCCATCTCTCACTGTGTGACAGAATGAAAGGCCCACATAAACCTTTGTCCTCCCCCATGATAAGAAAAAGGTAGAGCAATGAGTGAGAGGGGTACACTGAGAGGGAAAAGGACACAAAAGACTGAGAGAGAGAGAAATGTTGTGTTTTAATAGCTGGTAGCTGATGACTGAGTCCATTCATCCAAAATCTGCTGTAAACAAAGCCTGAACTCCTCTAAACTTAAAGTGCATGACAGAAGCCAGATATAACAGTGTTGTATATTCTCTCAACCTGAGGTGGGGTGGGGGATATAGAAATTCGTCTTCAAGTAGAACTACTGCTTCTTGGATTATAAATATTACCCAAGAAGAATTAAAGTGTGAAACCAGCAGAAATGTGTATTAGGTCACCCGCTTGCTTCTGCATGTGCATCCTCGTGTGTGTGTGTGCACGAGAACTGACTAAAACGTGGACTCACTCAAAAACATTGCTCCATAGCACTGTTAGTGGTCAGAAACACTGCAGGGTACCTTTAAGTAACAAGTGCAACTGTGCAAACAACGCACTTAACCCCAGGCCTCTGGCAAAATGCTTGTTCTGCATACAAATAGTTGTACTTGTTATTTAGTAAAGATGAACTACTTAAAGAATACTTATATTTTTTTAGTGATGAGCAATGGTTCACTTATAAAGTTGAAGTTGAATTTAGATTACTGCTAATTAATTTAGATTATACTTCTGGTCAAGCACCAACTGTATGGATTGTGGATTTGGTTTTCTGGTTTCAGGTTTCTCATTAATTTCCCAACCTCATCTGGAATATCCCAAACGCTATCCAACATATAATAAGTGGTTCTTCCCTATAGTGATTTCCTCCCTATAGTTTTTCCATTGTATTATTCTCTTCATGCCTGTCAAAAGGTATCGAAACATCAAATGAAAGCAGCCCAACTCCTGTGGTTATATCATGCCAGGAGGGGAGACTTGGTATTATTCAGTATTTACTCTCCAGGCCAGTAGGGAGGATTGTGTAGATAAAATAAGTCACAAAGGAAAACTGGAAATACTGATGACAAAAACAACTGTGATGGCTGCAATAATAAAAAAAACAACAAAAGGGTGCAGAGATGTGGGATCAGTTGTAATCACTTTACCACACTGTAGGTGTGGCTCAACGAAAACTCAACACACGTGTCGTACTTTGCACAAAAGTATCCCCTAAGCTGTAGCTGTAAAAGAATAACTTTAAGGACTCAACATTAAATATTTACTCTCTGCTGCAAATTGAAAAAAACTGAACCAAAAAACAAAAAAAACAATAACTTTCATTTTCTAAAAACTTGATTTCTGGTGTGTTTCTAGTGAGTTGCTTGGTGCTTTTATTGAATATAAATAAATAACTTGAATAAAGATCTTCAGTTAAAGTATATCCATCATGACTGCACAGACACTGATTAGCATTACTTACAGAAAGTTACAGTTCATTAATATAAACATTAAGGGAAAGGATGTACTGTGAGTCATTAGAGGTGCGGGAAAAAAAAATCAGCTAATAAAGATTTGCAGGATTAACACTTTAAGGAAAACGGGGTGAGGAAGGATTTGGAGGGACTTTGGGAGAGATGAGGGAGGGAAGGAAGAAGGGAGAGGAACCGGAGAGTCAGGAATTAATGTGTAAAAAAGCAAAGACATCATAAATCGTGTTAGGAAGTTAGTCCACAAGGAGATTACCTCATTTTCATGGAGAGAGAGAAAAAAAAGGGGATGTGAGTTAGTGGTACAAACCTTACCTCAACTCCCACACCCCCCGAAACTCCCCAAAGTGGAATATCCTGTTACCTCATGCCTGAAAAGCTTACCAGTAAAATCAGTTTAACGACTTCAATATCTCTAAAACTCTTAACACGAAAAGCTATTGTATAAGCAGTTAAAGTGCTATATGAATATCTGCTGCCTGGATGTGTGTGCACATGCATCAACGAGCATGGGTAAAGCTATAATGACATATATAATGACTCATTAATCCCAAACACAAATAGACACACAAGTAACGTCTCAATAATTGCTTTTACGTTTATTTTCAATTGGTGTAGATTAGCCAGACTTTTTTCATCACTTGCTCCTACAGGTGTGAAAAATACAACGTGACACATAAATGAGCTGACTGACTTTAACCAATGCACACATCAGCAAATTTCCATCATATGCAATCCTGAGCCCTGCAGCCTTAACACACCACAAACTCTGCAGCATTTAAATGAAAGTAATACCAGTACATACCACAATCCAGTCCTGAAAAGAGGACAACTATTATATGCAGTAGAATAAAGCTCCAGGAGTCTAAGAATGCATTCAGAAGAAAAATAAGCACAAAAAACCTAAGGAAAAGAAAGCATAAGGGGCTGCACTGAAGTGAGCATGTTGTTTCAGGTACCACAGAGAAAAGGTAATATAATCCAGGAAGTTCAGTTTGAGTAATACATCCATGGGTTTGATGCCTTATCAGATGCCAAAACACTGCACAACTATTTATAATACCACTAGTTGGGATTTTACAACTCTGGAAAATTATTACGCCAAAAATCATTTCATTCTCTGGCATAGTGATTGTAAGGTTTGCCAGCAATTACACCATACACACTGCAAAGTAATCTACTTAGAATGTGTTGGCGCACTTACGTAATTAGAAAACTCACTGAGGGACTGCACTTTTTTTCTTTTCTTTTTTTTTGGATTACCCTGCAATTCGTTGCCCGAGGTCTCTGCGTTGGCACTCGTGCTTTGTCAACACAGTGGTCTCATTGAAATCAATTTCCATTTTTTTCCATTTTTGGACGAGATACTCTTGTTGTGGGCACTAACTAACTGAGTTTTAGCTGTTTAGTACACAGTGCATACCTGTTAATGGCGTAACGTCACATGGATCCAGACAATAATGCAGACTTTCATAGTTGCAAACCGTTGCCAAACAGTAGCCAATGACAACTGGAAGAAATACAGAATATCAAGCGAAAGGGTAAATAAGACTAATAGGAACCAATGAAGCTGAGGTTGTGCAGACATCATTTTGCTCGTTTCCACTGAAGTCACACTGCGCAAATGTTCTTAAAAGTTATTGCTGTTAGTCTTTGCTTCCAGGTCTCCATCCAAAAAATGAGCTGTTTAGTGCAAAAACAGCCAAGTTTCATGATGTAAACTAAACAGAGTCTGTGAGACATCGCAGGAACTTAGTCATCCTCTATGCAGTTAACACCTTGGTGGTGACAACTGTTGTCTAGACGGGCCAGTGACAACTGGATTTAGTCTATATTAGTAGGATGATGATTGATGTAGGTACATTTTGCAGGTCATCGTCTATATTTTTGGCTCCCCTGATCTTCACCCTGGATGACAGTGAACCAACTGCATGCCAAACTGCCTCTTGACTCAATACAGGCACATAGATATGTCATTAAACACAGTAGAGCAAAAAACAGACATTTAGTATTTGCATAAAAGCCCAAGTAGATGACTGAATACAATCCTTTCTTTCTCTTCCTCAAGCAGGATTGGAATTTTGATCTTATCTATTCTTCTATATCTTAACGTCTTTCTTAATGCTGTAATTCATTCTGGCATACACACAAATGTGCACTCACACAGACAAATTAATAACACAGCATGTCCATCTGCACCTGTTATTTGAAACTAAAACCTCCATCTTTGAGCTTTCATCAGCTGCTCGATCCAAACCTGATTTGAGTCACATCTTTTCTTACCTGCTGGATTTTTCTTCTTCTTTACCTTTTCTTAACTTTCTCTACTGACTTCTGGTGCTCTATACCCCCTCTCTGTCTCGGCCACCTCTCTTCTTTGTCAAGTAGGAATCACAGTGGCTTCACAAACAGCACAACAGCTTTTTTAGCCTCCATGTGGACGTCAGGTTTCAGAGGTCAGGGTCAGTTAGGGATCCAGTGTCCGGCTCAAGAATGTTACAACAGGTGAGTCGTGTAATACAGTAAAACAAAACCACTGACACCCTGGACAACCTGTTACCCACTATTCTTTATTACTTGAATGAATAGAGCATTATGCATCAATGTTAAGGTTGATTACCTCTGATTGGAGCAGAAGTTCAATCAGCAGGTATAGATTTAAAGGGGGCATATCATGCACAACCCCAGTTCTATATTTTTATTCTGTGGCTCAATTGGATTATTTTTGCATGATTTACAGTCCAAAAACATCCTTATTTATCTTATACTGGTCATTTATGCAGCGCCTTAGTTCAGCCTCTGTCTGAAACAGGCCATTTTAGCTCCTCTCCCAATGAGCCCCCTCTGTTGTGATTGGTTAGCTCCTGGAAGCTGCCCCTCAGCACAGTTCTTCTGCTTCTGGAAGCCATGTAAACAAACTATAGAACAAACTAAACTTCTCAAATACATCCGTACCAACGTTTGAAACAAACTGAACAACATTAGCAACAAAGGCTACCAACGGATGGTCATTTGTGGGTATTGAATATAACATAATAAAGAAAGCGTTCAGAGAGGGTTGAAGCCTTTTACATTTGTTCATCTCAAATTTTGCAACTTTGAAAACATTTAACTGAGACATTTAACATTTTAACAGCATAAATGTTTTTTAAATGACAAAAAAGCATGATGTGTCCCCTTAAAAACATTTAAAAGATGTACACATCTGTTGATATGCAAGCAGGGAGTTTAGTGAAGGCATACTATCAGCACGCATGAACAACTGCTTAACCTGGTTACTCCCAGTAGTTAAATCACTTAATCATACAATATAAAATGACATGATCGTACCAGCCCAACTGGATTTCTGTCTAATAATCAATCATCACTTGACAGCATCCTTGGCCAGCTCAGTAGGTGGTTTTGGTGTCTGGCTGAAGTATGGCACAGATGTCAGCTATGCTGCTGCTGCTGTGATGAAAATGCAGAGTGTCATTTAGGTGAGCTTCTCCTGCTGCTACCGCTTGTCAGACTTCAATTTTCCTGTTGGCTCAGGAAGCGTTACTGTAAGGGGATTCAACCTCGTTCACAGTAATATACCAAGAACACCCTGTTTACAACATTATCGGTCTTTAGATTACAGTTTTTTGTAGGTAGAAGTCAACAGAGAGATTTTTTGATTTTGATTTTGAAGTGATTCTGAAGTTTTTCCAAATGGATCTACAGTGACAAGTGCCTGACATTAGAGGTGTGTGTGTGTACTTCTATATTTGTAAAGTCCATTTTAATTTGATTTTAGAATTAAAGGATAACCTCACCATCTTTCAAGTATGCCCTATAACAATATTTAGATGCTCAGAAGAACCTTTTGAATGATTCTTGCTGTAACCATTCCTCCTGTTCACACTGGCCATTATGAAATCCTTTCCAAATGCATTTCCAAAGTCAGCTAAAACCCTTCCACTCAAACATGTAAAAGGATCATTAGAAGTCAATATGAGGTTTCGGCCAACCCAATTAGTCATTTCAAGTCAATACCATTCAAAGTATGTCTTTTTAATGCCAAATTCCCTGTTTTTGTTATGATCCTTCCACCGCAGCTGCATTTTATCTTGCATCACTTACACTGAAAGTGCATTTGGAGTGGATCTTCTCATGATCAGTATAAACATGAGGAATGATTACAGCAAGAAAAAAATAGTTTCAATGTCCATATGGGCATCTAACTGTTTTAAGACAGACTTGAAAAACTGTGAAACCATCCTTTAAGGTTTGAATTACATTAGGTTAAGGTAAAGGTTGGGGTTAGGTATGCATACAGGTGTTTAAGTATAGGTTTAACATCTAAGGAACACATGCCAGGGGCTTCCAACCCCCCCGCCCCTGCCCCCCTTTCGCAAACTTGTACTGGGCCTCATAACATTTGCTACTAGGCTGTAAGTGAACCATGTGTAAAAAAAAAAAAAAAAAAAAAAAAAAGCTCCATAATAGTTAACTCTGTAGGCTATGATCTATGATGAGCCATATAGGGGTAAATACCTTGATACTGGAACAGCCTGTACTGCATTTTCTAGTTCACTCCCTGTCATGTCATCTTGCGGTCTCCCTCCCGTTCACACTATCTCTCTTTCTGCTTCTCTGTATCATTATTATTATTGGCCCAAACTGGCAAGGGAAATTGATAGATTAGAGGGTAAGGTTGAAAACTCCTTGGTTGGATCCTCACTAGTATAGAAGTACATGCATATGTGCAGGCATAAATATGCATATGTGCCTTTAGGTTATATACTGTACCTGTGCATGCTGCATTAGAGTTCGCCACTGGCCTACCTTAAACTGTGCACAAAAAATTAGTGCAAATGTTAAAAATATGTGTGTTTAAAAGAAAACATGCACAGGGACAGTAGAGAGCAGAAAGAGCAGAAAACAAAAGAAATTGCAAAAGAAAGCGAAAGAAATGAACCTGGTTTGATGTTCACCCGTGGTAAAGTTTGGCACAACCCTTGGTTCAGGAAGCCTTGAGGTGACACCGGTTTTTTTCCACTGAGGTGATAAAAGGGTGTATGCCAGCAATGACATTCCAGAGGCACAATCACTGAGGAACACAATAACTTCAGTAACAACTACAGAAGTCATTCCAAAACAGTAATGAATGTAGGAGGTTTGGTGAGTGTGTTTGTCTTGCCTGCCTGCCTCCGAGCCTGTCCTGTCTGTCAGCAGTTGGATATAAGCATGTCACCTGCCCTCTACTTTACAGGTGTGCCAGCAGGTAAACTGCAATAGAAAAGGAGCCTCTCAAACATGTCTACTCTTTTCTTTCGTCTCCCTTCTTACTGCTTGTACAAATTTGCTTAATCCTTAAGGCACAAATCCTAAAGCTATTTTCTGACTGCATTTTAAAGTCTTTACTTCCTTGAAATCGGAGCGGTTAGTACAATACGTTTGACATTTATAGACAAAACATTTTTAGAGAGCTTCACTCAACAAGTTCTACAACTCCTTTAAAGTACATAATTAACTACTTTTCCGTGTTAGCTTAAGCAGATTTTTCTAGGATGATACTCTTAGCTACAAACTAATAAACCTTTTCACCTTGAAGCAGCCAACTGTGTTATTAGTCGTCTCCCCCCCAACCCAACCCAACCACCCCCGCCCCTCAGATCTGTCAGGTCCTACCCTGCCATCACTTGTCGCTCATTTTAATGAGCTGTTTACATCTGGAAACAGCCTCTAGCCTGAGGCTGAGATGCCGACAGACACTCACACAAGTGCGTAATGCTATTTAACAAAGGCAAAAGTTCACTGAGGCTTTAATTGGCCTTGTTTTCTATCTAATAAACACCTCTTTTCTCTCCCTTTACTTACTGCATCCTACCATCATTGCTATTGTACTTGATTGTCTGTCCTAGTGGTCACCTGGATCTGATGCAAAGAGGGGTTAATGCATGAACACACCTTATTTTAATTTAATTTATAGAAAGATCCATTAGAAGTGGTAGTCAGTAAAATCCTCTGTCACTGCTCTTCATCCATCCATCCATGCCTAACCCTAACCCTAACCCTGCTTCCACCTTCAGGCCTGATTATAGACTGATGATCACCTGTGGGACTCTTACTGAACAGGAGGCTCCTTCATGCCTGTTAAACCCAGCTGTCAGTTACCTAAGTCTGGCCTCTGGCAGGGTACAGGCTGGTCTGGAGCATGGGGTACGAGTAAGGGTGGTTGACACTTCCCCTCAACTTTATACAAGTCTAGACAAATACTGTACTACTATGTAGTTCAACAGAAAAAACTTAAATAAACAGGCTTCATGCTTCCTGCTCAGAAAGACAAAGTTAGCAAGATATTTCCCACTGGAGTCGGACTTACAATCATCAGGTGGACACAAATATGATTAAGTGAATGCTAATGTTGCTTTGCGTCTGTTAATAAGTCACTTTATTAGGTTTTAATGTTTTTTCAGGTGATGGGGGGACAGCAGCCCCCCCCCCCCTCCCAATTTAACCATGCAACAGCATACACATAAGGTTTACGTTATGCTGTTGCAAGTCATTTGGGTGATGCTCCAAAGTGCTGCATTTCTATTACAGTTCACCGCTTTTATTTTGAAAGCAGCACTTCAAGTTTGTGCTTTCTTCAGACTTTATGAACAACCTTCTTTTCGGCTGGAAGCCATAAATTGCATGCTGGAGCTCTGATCTCTCTGCATGGCTCAGTATTATCATGGGACCTCTGTCTTAACTAAAAACCTACTAAGTAATTTGTGCTGGAAATTTACCAGCATGGCAGATTTGCACCAGAAAATCAGCAACAATCAGCGCCGCTATTTACAATTACACAAATTCTCCAAGTCATTTATGCCATGCATTTACAGCTTTGCGCCATCATGAACGCTGCCTCGGCTACACAAATTGAAATCCTTGTCCAGATGCATGCATACACACACACACACAGACACACACACCGACAGACACACACATAACCTGAAACAAGCCCGAAAGACCTCTACAAACCGTCCCCTGCTGCTTGATCACCTCATTAACCCAGTGTTAGGTCAGGGAGTGTGGACGGATTTACCGCTGAGAGAAACTTCTAGTATGCACACACACACACACACACACACACACACACACACACACACACACACACACACTTATGCAGACACACACTTACAATGGGATTATAATTGCCAAATTAGTTCATCATCAATTAAAATTATGAATGTAGAGCATTTTGATAACATGACGCTCATAAAGTTCATGTTTGTGTGTAGAATGTTTCTTTGTTGCGTGTGTGTGTTTGTGTGTGTGTGTGTGTGTGTGTGTGTGTTAATGGTGAGGTGGGGTGGGGGGGGGGGTTACTTTGTCACTTATCTATTTACTTAAACTCCTGACAGATCCTTTAAAGTAAACACACACACACTCACTCATTCTTGTCTCTGTTGGAAAGGGAATCAATTAGTGCAAACTGAAATGTGTGTGTGTGCGTGTGTGTGTTTGTTTGGCTCGGTTAAAGCCAGTGACCTCGCCTGGTTCATGACCCAGAAACAAAAGCTGCATTTTACACAGGAAAAGAAAAATCTGTTTTTTAACTCTTTGTGGTGCAGCTCAGAGCCACACGAGGCCGTCTGCTCCATCAAGTTTACAAGACCAGACCTGATCCCTGCCATTACTTTCACAGTATGAAAGCAGCTCCAGACACTAAAGTGTGTCCTGGGAGGGCGACTCTGCTGAGAACCACTTTTGTGTCTGCAAGAACGAACATTTTGGACCATTTATCATTTGGACAAAGTTCACCCTGTGTGTTATTTGAGCAACCTGCCACTGCCAGAAAATCTATTATTCACAATGGAATATTTTAATATTGAAAAGAATTTCCCTAATTTAAGGCAAAGGCAAACATTACCGCTTTCTCAAAGGCAAACATCAGATAAATAGCACCATCTTAAGACCACATCACATCAGAGAGTGGAACAGTGGAAATTGGAAATTGATCTCCATGTTTTCGCCAAATAAGTGGTTCTAGAAACTTAGTGACACTAGAGACTGCTTTAAGGGTTGTAATTTACTTTAGCTGGCAAACTAACCGCTAACACACCACACAGCCAGCAACATGGAAACACTAGTCCGTCATAACAGCTCCAGGAGATTCTTCTTCTTTTTTCTTTCCTGGCATTTTGTACCAAGAGTAGAAGAGGGATAAAAAAAGCTCTCGTTCTGCTAACTGATCAATAAGTTCCCTGTTTATTCAAGACATTTATAGCGTTGACCCCTGACTTAGAACTGTCTACAAACCATTCCTCTTGTGGTGGATCAGTTGATACTCCAGAAGAGGAAGTTAAATAAAACTGAAACTTGAAGCAAGGAAAAACAAGTCTGGCAGATTTACTTAGAAATGAACTGATTAAGACATCATTTGTTTTTTTGGGGTTTTTTTTAATGTTGGTGTGACTGGAACTTATGCTGCGACTGCATATTTACCACAACTAATACAGCAGCTTGGTTTCAGGTCACTGATGGTGTCACCCTCAAACAAACACACACACACACACACACACACACACACACACACACACACACACACACACACACACACACACACACACACACACACGATTACCTTCCCTCTCCTCACAGACAGATATTATACTTGTGAACATTATTCAAACTCCAAAATGAACTGATGGTTAGTCTAATATGTTGTGCTAGATGGAAAAGCTCTCAAGTTACCCTACAAGTCACTTAGATGAATAGGGTCAAAGGTCATGTTAACACTCTGTCTTGTTTCTTGTGTTTGTTTTCTTTTTAGGTGGGATGGTCTTTTTCAACCCAATGACTTTAAGATTTATTTTTCCTCTTATTTTGATACCTGAATCAACTTAATGGAAAAACTAGTAGGATATAATTTGATTTTGCACAGTGAGACCAATGCAAGCCAAAAATATATGAACCCTTCAAGCAGTTGCATTATACTGTTTACCTGAACTAGGCAACAGTGGAGCTAATGAGGGATGGTGAACAAAGGTGTGTTTGAAAGTGGGGGTTAAGTAATGTTGATTGTAATAAAGTTAAATTCTATGCTTGGTTTTAATCCTGTAATTTGATTTGTTTGCGTGTACACTGCAAGCCTCACTGCACCGTGTGTGGTCTAACTGTGGAAGAGAAGTGTGAGGAACGGCGACGACGCGGCTCACTGCAAACCGGGTGCTGACACACGACTTTGAAAAGAGCCCAGAGGCTTGTAAGCATGTTTGGAGAGGGATGGGGAGGGAAATTATGTTGTTGTAATTGTGTGAAAGGATGGAGGGTATACACAAATAGGACACACACACACACACACACAGACACACACACACAGACTCCTACAGACGCCACAAGTGACCTAATTTGATTTTGCTCTGATAGCATAAATAATGCTTGCCCTTTTGAAACATTTTACTGTTCAGGGTAAAAGATGGATTTTTATTTTTGGCTGGACCGCAACCGCAGGGCCAGCCCTATAAATGTGAATGTCTGTCACTGACTGACTAAGAGAACCACTGACTAAGTGACAAAGTTGGTCGGCCCGAAGGCAAGACAGTAACCACTTCGATTCCTATTATGCGGTCCTTTTATCCAAATAATAACACCTATTTGGAAATGTTTTAGGAGCTGTGAGGAGCTGTTGCCTGGGTCAGACCAGACTCATCTCAGCTGCTGGCAGCCTGACTCTTGAGATGAGTCATCCCTGATGATCTGATGACCTGATCTGTGCAGCTCTTTGGCTCTAATGTCTCTGCAGTATATAAAGTGAAGTGTCATGTTTTTACTGGACAGAACAACAGCGCTGAGTCTGGGGGTTTATATGTAAAGATATCACCCTTTTTCAAATGTGGTGAAAACTTATAAACTGATAAATAAAAGTAATAAACAGATATTAAAATTAATTTCATTCAAACTTGCTAAGTCTGAACTATCAAGTACTTACAGTAAGATCAAACTGTGGTATTGAGAAAGGCTCTATGTCAAATTAGCTTCAGTCAAAGCTGGTACACTTCCTGTGGGCTTTGCCGCCACATGTCGCCACTTCCTGTATCTGTCATTTCAAATTAAAAGTTTGTTTGAATAATGTGTAATAGCCACCAGGAGTTTGCCAATTTACTTTTTTTGTTGTTTGCTTTTTTAAGCCATAAAAAAACAGCTGGGTACAACTTGAATGTTTTTTAAAGTATTTTTCTTAACTTAAATCAGGTTCAAAGGAGTTGAAATGGGTCAGTGAAAGTGTTGCCATGCTTTCTTTCAGATTCCTTTTAAAAGATAATATCAGATTATTTCAATT
Organism: Scomber japonicus; assembly: GCF_027409825.1. Classification (NCBI taxonomy): domain Eukaryota; kingdom Metazoa; phylum Chordata; class Actinopteri; order Scombriformes; family Scombridae; genus Scomber; species Scomber japonicus. The sequence goes on from NC_070579.1 coordinate 10,801,645, forward strand.
TCATGGGAAGATATGTGACTTTTAACTAGCTGAAGAACATACTGAGGCTCAGCTGAACAACAAACAGGACAAACATACCATGCATTTCGGCCGTATTAATCACAAGTGTGAATCTGGTAGCAGATATAACTCAAGATAAGTGAGAACCGATTTTCTCACATTAGCGTTGACCACAGCTAATGGGGAGTAAACACACAGGTATGCATGCACAGAAGTACAGATGTATGCACAAGGTCACATATGTTTTCCCACAGATGAGTCATATCACTGAAGACCAAAAAGGCTGAGTTCCCCCAAGTTATTGTTCCTGCTGTTCACTAATTCAGTTCATACAGTCATTTTAATACCTTAATTTAATTTCTCATTCTTATGATTTAATTATTTCAAGTCAGATTTCTTTTTACAACATGTTGCTCGTTGCTCTGTTTTGCTCTATACAAATTCAGAAAATATGCAATTGATATAAGGTTGCTATTGGCAACTTGTGTCCACATCATTACGGAAGAGAAATCATATCATATATTTACGTCTTTAAAAAGTGAATCCCAAAGTGGGTCTGATAGAGTTCTTGAAGCCTGAGTCCATGTGGTTTCCACTCCATAAACTCTGTGCATAATGGTGTTGCCTCTGAGGGTTTGGTAAGAACATACATTCACTAAAAATGCATTGTGCAAGAGTGTGGTGAGCCGCAGAGATGTTTAAAACAAAAACCTAGCTCAGTTTTTACCCCATGTCCACTGCAGTTTGCTGACTCAGCTGTCTTGTGTGCTGATGTCTTGTTTAGCTGGCAGACTACGCTCCAAATAATATGAAGAAAACCATAAAAAAATCAACAGGTAAAATGAATTGCATGTTTGGTCATTTTCACTTTATCATTTGGCAGATTGTACAAATTGAAACCAACAAGTTGTTTCTTGTCCTGAACCTCTCTCTCACACACACACACACACACACATGCACACACACACATGTAAACACACATAATCCCATCCCTTTGAATAATGGCAGCAGTCAAATTTTTAATGAGCAGGGAGTTTAGTCAAAGCCAGAAGTCTCTGAACTGACCAACAACCCAATCAAACCCAACACAGATATATTAACTTGATTTTCTGCTATGAGGCTGTGAAATTGCTTCATCAATCTTTGCTACCTCAATTTGTCTAATGCGTCCCATCTGTTCCAGTGGACGACTAACTCCAAACAGTCTGGAGAGCTTTGGCTTCAGATGCACGGAGCAGCGTCTCTCCAGCTGACTGACCTGCTGACTGCTTGTCTTGGACTTGTACTGGTCTGTCTGTGTTTATGGAGTGTCTTGGTTTAGATAGCGGCCATCGCTAATGTAGTGGTACATTACACATGACAGAAATAAACTCTCTCTCTCCTCCACAGAACTTTAAAACAAAGCCTGGCAGGTATCAGAGCAGAGTTTTTAATAGTGTAGCCTCTAATTAACTAATTGTACTCACAAATTACTTGATTTGGTCTCCTTGAATTGTTTGTTCATGCACACAGATCAATAGTACGGGAACAATTATCTTAAAAAATATGTTTAAGAAATGTCTCAGATAAAATAAACTTTGTTGGACAGACAATTACTGAAGTATGTTCATGTATCTCAATCCAAATTCACAACAAAACGTTAACCTTATTAAGCCCACACGGTCCATTTGGTTGGCTGTGACCTGTTTATATTGCACAGTGTTTATACAGCAGGTATTTGCAAAGTGTGCTGAAACAATGTAGTATCAAAAATAGCATGAAAATTGCTTTTATTGCATTTATTTGATATTTGAGGGCACCTACATCATGAAAAACAGTTGCTAGCTTGTTGCTTATTTCTCGACAACTGGCCACACTAGCAACAACAATATATAACTTTACATTGAAGGCATATTTATATATTTATAATTATCAAAAAGTTACTTATGCAGCCTGTATATTTTTGGTTTAGTCTCTTAACTTCTGGTCACTATTGCAAACGACAGTAAATAACAGTAAGTCGTGGTTGAGTATTTTCACACAGCCTGCTTTACATTTCAGTGTTTCCCCTATAATTGTACAGGGCTGGTGGGCTGCCAGGTCAACAAGAACCCCAACTAGGCCAAAAAAGTATGTTTTTCCTAAAAAAGTACATCCAAATAACCATTAATTTGGGAATCATTTTCGTGACACTAAACAGAGAAACGGAAGATAAATGTGTAGCTGCTGAGTCTCTCACGAGTTCTGCTCAGCGCCAAACTGGCTATCTAGGGGAAATAATGCAATTCACAAAGTCAAGAAACTTATCCACATATTTGAGGAGGTCACATGACCTGACATGAGCATATCCACTACAGACAAATTTACATTTAGCACTGACTAGCTTAATGCTAACTCAGCTAATTTATTCTGTGTTGCTGTAGCTTAAAAACTTAAAGAGCTGCTAGCTAAAGATGCTAACGTATCGTATATGATCTAATATTATATATTATTGGTATTCTATTATATGATGTTCGGTTATTACCATATTTTGCAGTCTTCACAAACTAATAACTAAACCAGATGGTATTTTATGGATCACATAAGTCAGAATTATTAACTACACAATAAGAAGCTAATGCTACAGAATATTAGCTTAACTCACTAAATGAGACTCCACTTTGTACTGTGAGTTTTTGGACAAAGAAATACTGTATTAACACGGCCACACGTCTGATCGTATAATACAACACAAATATTTACACATCCTGATCAATCATTCATGACCAGTGACCATAATCCAGTTGCTGTATGAAAGATATGTGCAATCCTCAAATGTTGGCACAAGGCAAATGTCTATGTACATAATGTGACATGACATCACCACCAGTGTAGACAGGAAGTTAAAATGCACCTGTCAGTAGTTTAACTTTGTTTACTTTGGGGGGTTTTTTTTAACTATCATGTATGCCTGCTGATTTTGTTTGCTATCTTCATATAATACACACACAGTTGTACTCATATGCAAGTAACACCCACCTCCACTATTCATTACCTTCCCCGCCACTATGCATTAAAAGCTGCCGCAGCATAACTTTTGATCCGCTTGCCATCTCTTTGAAGTGGCTTTCAGTTCTCATCTGTGAACAAGATGTCCGAATTAAAAATACCGCAAGCTCTCCCACAGCCAGGATCGCTATGCTGGATTCAGTGGGCAGAGGATGTGCTAAGTGCAGAATCAAGTGCAAAGTAATTTAGACTGATGCTTCATCTGAGTCTGCAATCATTCAGACAGAGAAACAGAGGCTTTAGTAGAAAGCAGGAGGGATGTTTACAACGTGTGATGGCTATATTGTTCCCAGAAACTCACAAAAGTGCAATGTCTCTAAAGTTTTCATACGAACAGTTTAAAGTTTTCTTCTCAGCTTTCTGCCCATTGGAACATTTGAGTTCCCGACTTACAGGAACACAAACATCACAGTCACCCACAAACAGTAAAATACATAACTCTGTGCTGCCTTTGCCTTTTTTTAACAGCGGCCAGACACATAACTGTTTCATTTTCAGAGACACTCACTTCCACAGTAGTTTTATTTGGATACTTTAAATTATAAGGATCATTTAGCCTGTCTCTTTGATGTTTTTCCTCCTTTTTTTTCCTCTATGGTTTATGGTACATTGTTTTTTAGATTCCAGCAGTGAGTTCATTTTTTGCGACAGTTCAGACAGACTCCAGAAAACAAATATTAAAAATGTACAGTATTATTAACTTTGCCAACTAGCATTTAGTTATTCGTATGGCATTAATCAAATATATCCACAACCAGACCCAAAAAAACAAAAAAAACCCTCAAACTGCCACAGGCCTTTAAGGATGTCTGACATTTTTTGCAAAAAGACTGTTGAAATCTGTTCTCATTTTGATAAACAAGTGAGTAACAGTTCTTGCACAAGTCTCAACGTGCTAGTTTGATCTGTTTGTCTTTCTGTGGTGGTCCAAGCATCATCAGATGGTCGGCCTCAAGCCAAGTGGAAACATAATGAGCCACAAAACGTACTGGGCTGTGAGGTGCTTGCTCAGTAGGATAGATTTCTTCTTATTTGGATTATCTGGATTCAGAGTTTGATCTCTCTCTCTCTCTCTCTCTCTCTCTCTCTCTCTCTCTCTCTCTCTCTCTCTCTCTCTCATTTTTCTGCTTTGTCAGTTTCTTGTTGTGGTCTGTGGGTTGACTGGTCCCCCCTTTGACTTCTGACCTCTTAATCCCCTGCCAGCTGCAGCGAGGCCTCCAGGGAGGACACTGTGATTGTGAGTGTGTGTGAATGTGTGTGCGCCACTGAGAGCAGAAACTGTGCAAGAGCTGATGTGTGCAAGTGTACAGTACTATACCTGTACGCTTTGTTAAAATCATTATAATCTCACGGTTTGCTTTTTTTCCCCCCACATACTTTACCTGAAACATGAACGTGTGTCTTTCTCTGCACTTGTTTGGACCGGCAAGTGTCTTTTGATCTTAAGATTGTAACATTACAGGTTACTATAAGAAAAAATGAGTATGGCAGCACTGAGCGTATCCAAGTATGCTGCAAACAGGCTTCAGGCTGTTATTTACAGATACAGGAGTGATATTTCCTGTTGTGCACAAACACTGAGCATCTGACTCAGGGCCAAATCAACCTTCAAGCCAAATTATTCTGGTAGAATTAGTTGAGGAGCAAGCAAAGAGCCACACCTGCGACACTCGTCTCATGACAGTCAAGGTCGTGATTTCTCATAGCAGCTGACATTAAGTTTTGTTGATATGCTCATACTGTGACAAAAGGTATTATAGCCTCACTAACATACAATGATTTTCATGATCAATTCATCATTTTGTTTATAAAATGTCAATAACCTGAAGATATTCCACTCATATCATGTATGATATATAAAAGCTTCATATCTTCACATCTGAGAGGCAATCAGCAATTGCAGCTTCTCAAATGTGAAGATACCAAGCTTTATATCAAACACCATGACCGCAAAGAAAAGTACAACTTTGTATCCGACGCTTGTTTTCAAACCACAAACTGCTCTCAAGCAGGTTTATCCTGGTTGTTGGTGAGATGTGGACCTTTAGCCCAGGTATACCTGCTGCAGCTCGTCTTTAGCATTAATGAGGCAAATCCAATTTATTTGTGTAGCGCATTTCAACAATAAGGCAATACAAAGTGCCTTGAGGTTTTATGTGACCATTTATCATGATTTTTGACATGCTGTGAGTCTCCTGCCAGTATTCTGTCTTTGTGTTGTGCAGGTCAGGGTTCAAAAATCTACAGTTTTTGAAAGAAACAAATGAAGCTGTTCAACCAGGAACGCTCCTCAATCACACCTAATATTTCTCCTCATTCCACATTCGTCTGTTTTCAGTCTGGTACATTTCCCTTGTTTGCTAAAGTTACTCCCACAACTTTTATCCTTTAAGTGCAAGTCCCCCTTTTTCTAGAGCTACTCCCAAATCTTTTTATTTTGTTAATTTCAGTCTTTTCTCAAGATTCGTGCCAAGCAAATCATAACCCCCCTCCGCCAAAACCACCACTACCACCACCTCCTGTCACATATATCCCCATCCTAAAACATTGGTAAAACATTTTGCAGGTCAAAAGATGTCTAGACGTCTAGGTTACAATCAGGCTAATTTGGATAAAAACATGTTTGATGTCCATACAGGTTTTAACTGTATGTTGAAATAGAGACATTTAATGCAGCTGAATAAACAGTAATATATGAACTAGAATTTTTTTAACAAGCAACCTTTTTAACCTAGATGTCTTTTCTTCTTGGTCACTTTAGTTTTACTCACATTAACATCACCGGAAATAGTTTTAAGAATACAAATGAATGAAAAAGGCAAAAAATTGGCACAAAAAATGGCACAAATAGGCGAACACAGACCTGTCGTTGCACAAAGGCTGGGTTTGCATGTCAACCCTACAACAAAAGCAGTGTAAATGATACAGGATACTACCTGTGCACCTAAATGCAGACACACGTAAGTGCACAACACATTCGCCTAAACTTTGCACCTGAGGCATCTGTGGTTTAATAATCTTTCACACTTCCTGACACACACAATAAGTTACACACGAGCGTGGACATAAGCACACGCATTAATGGAAACCAACACCGCCAGTTACCTTCTGTTTGTCAAACGGCTTCTCTCCTCACCTGTTGTGCCTTCAAGTTGTTCAGAACATCACAGGTCCAGACCTCGGCCCTTTGAAGTGCTTGGTGAGGCCCTGCAGCCCCCAGGCCACTGTCTACCACCTTGATTGTATGTGTGAGAGAATGTGTGTGTGTGTGTGTGTGTGTGAGTGAGAGAGAGAGAGTGTGCACGTGTAGAGGAATGAGGGCTGTTGAATGTGGATGAAAGGATGTCTGTGTGTGTGTGTGTGTGTGTGTGTGTGTGTGTGTGTGTGTGTGTGTGTGTGTGTGTGTACAGCTAGACTATGTGCCCTCAGAAAAAAGAGAGGGGCTCAAAAAAAGGGAGCTGGAAGGTGGGGTTCCCCTGAGCTAACACACACACACACACACTCACACACACACACACACACTAATACACACACACACACACAGCCAGCCCCTCGCCCTCAGGTACTGGTGTGGCTGTTGTCACTGGATGGAGGGGGAGGGATGTGTTATCTTAAAGGCTTCAGACAGATTAGGTGTCAAGCCAGAATATAAAAGCTTTCTGTACAGTACAGTCCCTGCTTCTCTGGGTTCTCACGCTGTATAGAAAAATCTATTTAATCATTTCTTTAAAAATGTGTTAAATTCAATCATTTTCAAGTTATAGCTTCTCTACAAACAGATTGTCTGCTGTAAAAAAAAAAAGTTAAAAACAAATTCAACTTGCTGAACTTCACGTAAAAGCATTTCTGTGGCGGCCTGGTAACATAGAGATTTAGAGATTTAAGGCATTGACCATGAACTACAATGTCCTAGTTCGAGTTCGGCTAACTACCTTTGTTGTATGTCTGTCCCCATGTCTTTCTCCTCTCATTTCCTGTTGTGTCTGTACTGTTGACTCTATAATAAAAAGGCATAAAATGCCAAAAAAATACTTTAACAAGAGTAAGAGTCTATATAGCCATGCTTGCGGCTCTATGGAGGTTGGTCTTAGGCGCAGCTGTGCTTTTAGCTAAATAGTGAAGTTAAAGAAAGTACAGCTGAGGCTCATGGGTGTGCTTATTTTTGCAAGTATTTAGTCATAAACCAAAGAACTGGAGAAACTAAAATTTTATAAATATAAAAAGTTAAAGGATTGTTGAGATATTTCAGTCTGGACCAGAGTGATCACCCAACATTGCCATAACACAGAGCCATGCAGCTAGCGAGGCTAAAAACAGTATTCTTAATTCAGCTTTCTTCAACCTTCTTTGGGGAACTTTGTTGAAACTTTGTCTCTTAATCTGCATTTGTGCTTTGAATCAAGACTACAAGCAATGGAACTGCTATTCTCTATAACTGGTGCACCGAAACAAAACTGGTCTAAATATATATGCTGCCTACGATACTGTAGACTGTACTGTACTGTACTTCTTCTAACACTTTATTGAGATTATGATCCGAGAGAGAAATCGCTGATATCTGGTAATCCAAACGTTAATCCTTGTTATAACCTCAGTCTGCTATTTCTGCATTAAAAGGGGGCACAGCATACTTTTTATGCTTTTGTTATCCATATACTATTATGATGTTGGATATTTGTGCTAAACATGGTCAAAGTTTCAAAGCTTGAGATAAATATATGTAGAAATGTTGCCTCCAAGTCAAAAGCCACAGCCTCAGTCTGCTCTGAACACTTCGCTTGCAACATATCTTTCTACCGTGCTGACGAGCTGACATCATAAATGGCCATCCATTCCTAAGGCTTGGTTGCTAAGGTTGTTGCTAAGCTTTTTCCATGTGCAGTTTGCGTTGTCTATCCTCATGTTTTGGATCAGATTTGGGCTCTAACATGTATGGATGTATTCAAGAGGTTAACATTTTGTGTAAAGAATGAGAAAAATGTGTGAAATCCTACTTCTATAGTTGCATGGTTTGTTGACGTAGCCTCCACGTCCATTGCAAGTCTGCCGCTGTGCAGCTTCCAAGAACTGGCCAATCACAACAGAGTGGGTTCCTCAGAACGGGCGCTTTAAAGACACAGGAACTAAAACGGTCTGTTTCACACAGAGGCTGAACTAAAAGGGCCAGTATAAGAATGGATTTTTGAACTGAATATGATGTAAATATATTCCAGTAGAGCCCCAGATTCAAAACATAGACTTGTAAATGTGCATATGTTCCCTTTACATAATCCACCCACAGATGTGCTGTTGGAGGCATCTTCTTCTCCCGGTGCCTCCTGGTACCAACAGAGGAATGTTACGAGGAGTCTATATGTGTCACGCTCTTTACCTTCCTACTGAACCACTGTGTTTATACAACACAGTATGAGGATGAGGGGGGAAGGTACTTAGAGACACGCTTCACGGGTTAGTAAAGGAGTAGCAACCCCTAAACCCTCCCCGGAGGCGGAGGGTCGAGTTCTAGGAAAGTAGAGGTTCCCCTCTGGTGAGCATGTTAAGTCTCAGCCTGTTGTAGGTTTGAGTCAAGAATTCTTCTGGTGTCAAGAAAGCTTGTAAAGATGTAATATGAGCCTTTTAATGACACTGAAAACAGAAACCAAATTTAGCAAACTGACATCATTTAAATAATAGTATATTTGGCAAGATTTTAATATAGGACTTAAACTGGCAGACTTGTACAGATATTGAATATCTTTCAGTTCTTTAATTTAGGTATAGTCAGTTGAGCATGAGTGACTTTTTCCTGAATTATGATAATCAATTAATTAGTCTTTATGTAATTTATCATGCAAAAATCTGTCCTATGTCTAGTGACAGCTTCTCTCACTTAGGTATTTGCTGCTTTTCTCTTAGTTTTATAGCAATGATGAACCAATAATTAATTACACAGTTCCCTAGTTAGTTGTTTTTTTATTCATGGTCTTGGATAATTTGGTGAAATGCATCTGGCGCAAAAAGTGGAGTCAACCAGTTAAACAACATAAACATACATCATCAAACTAGCTTGTTACTGTAAATGGTTTCAGTACGGTTGCTGAACTCAAGGTCGGCTTGTTCATGAGAAGGAAATCAGCCCTGAGCAGCGTAATGACTGTACTGAGCAGACCCATTTATCAGCAATCAGAGGCTTGATGCTGGACGTCCGTTCCATCTGCATGGCCCCTGCTCCCTTAAACGTTTCAGAATGAGCAGACAAGTAGCCCCCCTCCCCAACTATACATCTGCAGAACAGCAAGAGAAAGGAGAGTCAAGATTTTCTGTTTTCACTGTATGTGCATTTTGATTTTGTGCTTAAAAGCTGATTAAGATTTTGAAAGATAAAAGGTTGAAAAGTTGGTATACTGATGAAAGAAAAGAAAAGAAAGCAGTGATAAGAAGCAGTGTAAAGATTTTTTTTATGTGATAAAGCATCTTTCAAATTTCTCTGATTTGTGCATTTCTGTGTCATTCATGATGCAACCACTGGACAGCACCAGAGTGAGAAACTTTGAAATCCTGCACACAGTGTCTTTAACCTTTGTGTCGTCCTCCCGGGTCAAATTGACCCCGTCTGTTTTGACTGTTCCTTCTTTCCTCCATCCCCCTTTCTTCCTTCCTTCTGTCCCTCCTTCCTCCCTCCCTCCTTCTCTCCTTCTTTCCTCCCCATTACCTTCCTTCCTACCTTCCTTCCTTCCTTCCTTCTGTCCTTCCCTCCTTCCTTCCTTCTGTCCTTCTTTCCTTCCCTTCCTTCCTTCCTTCCCTCCGTCCTTCCTTCCCTCCTCCCTTCCTTCCTTCCTTCCTTTCCTTCCTCCCCTCCTTCTTTCCTTTCCTTCCTTCTGTCCTTCTTTCCTTCCCTCCTTCCTTCCTTCCTTTCCTTCTTCCCTTCCATCTGTCCTTCTTTCCTCCCTCCTTCTTACCTTCCTTCCTTTCCTCCTCTCCTTCCTTCTTCCTCCCTTCCTAACTTCATTCCTTGACTTGAGGACAACAGGAAGGTTAAATAATGTTATTAATAAACCTGCTTCTCCGTGTTGTTTTATTATTGCATTCTCTTTAAAGTGATTTTCTTTTTCTTTGGAAGGAAACATCTCGAAATATACAGGAGAAAAAGACAGATACATGAGAAACCCAATGTAACAGTCTGGATATCACAGCCCAGTATTCCCAAGAATTAAATAGGTATTGATGATGATTCTGCATCAGGTGCTAACATTTAGTGTCAGTGCAGGAAGTACTAGTAGGCACTCTAGCAAAGAAGTAAAAAAGGATGAGAAGTTTGGCGTGGTGGATGAGTGCACAGTGTGTCCCCTTTAAGAGAAAGCAACATCTTTTACTAATTTTAACCTCAAGTGTTTGAATTGCCTAACATTCATCGTGCTGCAGTTGTCATGCACAAACATATTAAAACTTTGGAAGTGGACATTAAAAAACATGAGTATGTAATGAGGGGCTTTGCAGGATAATCTGACAACAACGATCTGTCCAGAGCGATAGGATTGGGTATTGAGGGAAACTGAGCTAGAGTCAGTTTGACGTTCTGTTCCACATCAAAGAGAAATCCAGAGAAAATATTAGACCAAGAGCAGAAACCAAAGATGGAAAACAGATCGAACACACACCAGAACAAGAGAGCAGGAGGGCGAGGCTGGAAACGAGCCTCTCCGCAGTGGTAAAAATGTCACATCTGCACATGTCAAAAGGCAGAGGATGTGAAGAACAGGAACAGAGTGGCCAAGACAACAACAGCAGGGAGGCTGTTTTTGTCCTTGAAAGCCAAGAATAACTTAGCAGGCGGTGCATCAGTGCTTTAAAAGTAATTAAAGTTTTTGAAAGTAGCAACAAGTTCCAGTTAGGACAGCTAGTGGTGTCATTTATTTTATTTGACCATAAAAATCCACGCAGCCAGTCGTACAGTGACCGACATCTGACCTGAAGGGAGGGTGTGTGTGTGTGTGTGTGTCTAACATCAGAGCACCACAGGGCACACTTAAATCCCGCTAAGAGGAGGGGCTTTTAGTCGGTGTGGCTGATAACAACTGAAATCTCATCTACACACACACACACACACACACACACACACACACACACACACTACCCGATCCACGACTCAATCCCCTTCACCTTGTACCTCTTAACTTCCTTCATGGGGTTATTAACTCCCTGATTGGGGAGCTTTCCTCCGGGTTCCCCTCTATTTAGTTGTCATGGTGGCATGACCCGAACACTTATTAGCTGACCCTTGGGATTAGTCCAAGCTGGAAACTGGAGGGGGGGGGGGGTCAGAGTTAAGGGGTTAAGCCTTCACCTCGAGGTGCTCGTTGCAGCATCTCACAAAAACCTTAATTAAATTGCTGAGACACCGAGTCAGGAATGTTTGCTTTGCTCTCCCTCTCTCCTGTACGTACATCGGTCCACCCTTCTGTCTCCACCTTTCTTTGCTTTTCCCATACCCGTACTCCACGTTGGGTTTGTGCCAGCTCACCAACCTATACTGATGTGGAACAGCCTGTATTCTGCTCTGACTCCTCGTAGAGCACACAGACAGTTAAGTCAGCAAGTTGCTATGTGAGGGAAAAGACAGCAGGTCACGGTCAGCGTATCACTGTCTAGATATATCATCATTTCTCTGAACAACTCAGCCATGAATTCTCTCCCTCACATGCTCTTCATGCATTACCTATATATGACCATGACCTGCAGTTTTATATGAAGTTTAGACATGGATAAAGATTACAAAGATTGTTTTCATGATGTGAAAAAGAGAATAAAGAAGGATTGTACATGCAAAGATCTCATAGAGCTGCAACTGTGATTGTTTCAATTAACAATCTCTTAACCACATCATCTGTTTATTCTCTCACATGTAAGAAGACAATAGTGAAAATTCTCAGCACAGTTTCTCAGAGACTAATATGACATCTTCAAATTCCTCATTTTGTGTAATTAGCAGCCAAAAACTCCAAATTTAAGTTACAGCAAAGAAAAGCAAGAACTTTTTATATTTGAGAAGCTGGAAGCAGTAAAGTGTTTGGCATTTCTTTTCAATAAATTGTCAAGTCGTGATCAAAATTGGTGTCAGCTGTAATTTTTTGTGTACCCACTTCAGTCAACTGACTTACTGTTGCAGCTTCACTCTGAACAACTCCAGATGCATGAGCATAAAACTTTGCCTTACATGTTGCTCATGCATTTCCAATCAATTACAATGATGTGGAGATATGTTTAAAGTCTAGACATGGATACAGATCAAATGTGCAGTTAAAAATATGATTTGATGTTAAGGGTGATTTTGTTTCTCTTTATATCGATCTACTATAACGCTTCATTCATTTCTCCATTATTGTATAAATTTATGCTTTAATATGTCAGAAAATGGTCAAAATGCCCATCACAACGTGCTCAAAGCAACACCCTCACATTGCCTGCTTGGTCAAAACCCAAAAGTATTTAATTTACAATCATATAAAACAAGCGAAAGCAACAACTTCTTACATTTTAGAGGCAAATGTGATAGATTAACCAATTAACTGGCTTGACAGTAAGCAAGTCTTGCAATATTGCAGACGATTTGGGATAAAAATAAAGAAATAGACCAGAAAACACAATTTAATACATCTAATCCATATATTAACACCTGTACGCAGATGTGAAAGTCACCTATAAGCGCACTTGGACAGGTAACACCAGACGCGCGCGCACACACACAGAATAAAGTAACCACTACAAGCCTATTTGTCCCAGTGGGAATATCTTGATTTGTCACTGAGGATCAACAGTCAATCATGAAGATTAGAGTTTTCCCTCTGAGGTGAAAACAAACAGTCCAAAGTGAGAGAAACCATGGAGGCACAGATAACGACCACTAATCCGATACATTCGACACAAACACGGTCTGAAGCAGCGACAACGATAAGAGCTAATCCTGTTTCCACATATCTCTGCTGGAAACACTCCTCCCAGTGTCTCTCCTCTCCGTGCGTCCCTCTGAGCGCGTCTGGCCGGCAGATCCTGACCCGAGATAGTGACCCGTGCGCCGGGAGAGGAATGCGAGGACAAAATCACCGACCTCAAGGGAGGCTTTAGTAAAGGCAGTAAAGTAGAGTGAGGCTGGATCAATTATCGGAGTCTCTCAGAGCGTCCAAGTTTACAAGATAACTGATTAACGTCGTGGTCCTAATCGATATCATACAGCATCTAAAGGAGTTTAGGGTTTCTCTGATATAAAATGCAATAAAATTGCATTAGTCTCAACTTGGGAATCGAATGAGGTTTTGAGCTATTAAATCATCCCCATTGTGCACAAAATGCACCTTTTCACAGTTAAAATGAGTAGAAGAGAAGTGCAGGAGACGCTTACCTTAGTAAAGTAATCCAAAGTCCGCGGGAGTTCGCTCGAGCAGCTTCTGCCCAAACTGTTTATCCACTTTGTCGGTTTGTGTCAAATGCAAAACTCCTCCAAAACTCATCTAAAACTTCGCAGCAGAGTTAGTGTCCACGAGGAGTTTAAACCGAAAGGTGTAGGTATCACTGCAGGGCACTCGCTCAGCTCCGTCTGTCAGGTTTTTGGAGACCCTGCTCCAGCAGCGTTCAGGGGCGCACAGTCTGTTCAACAATAGCGTTCATTGAAGCGGAGGAGGCGAGCACTTAAACAAGCTGGACAAGTGGGAGGTACCGAGGGAAGCCTGAACGCGCAGCCAGGCGCGTCCCCGAGGCTGACTGCACCTGCAAAATATGTGCTCAGCAGCAGGGATGGGTTTTATTTTTACAACCTCAGATATGTACGTATGTAATTAAAATATATAATTAGATCTTCACATTGTCAAACCACATTACCTGCATTTTTTGGATACATGGGGGGGGGGGGGGGGGGGGGGGGGGGGTTGGGATGGTTGTATCAGTGTCACTTTCAACAATAAGAGAGCCTTGTGATCGATTTAATTTATGAACTCCTTCCCTGACCTTGTATGTGAATTTGCATGGCTGTGTGAAGGAGTGTGCAGATTGTACAGCAAAAATACACATTTTCAGGTAGGAAAGTACATTTTTGGACAAAGTCTATATTTTGATTAATACAGATACTTTAATAATGATAGTTTAAATTTGAATTATGTAACTTAAATTAGATTAGAGATTATGTTCTTAGATAAAATATGAGGCATTTTATCTATACTTATCTTAAACCAACATGTTGCTACAGCCAGATAAACAATAGCCTACTCCATTTTTTTCAGTATGCCCAAACAGTGGGAGAGGAAAATGAACAGGTGTGTGTCTGCACATGTGCTTAAGGCTGCAAGGAAAGTCAGTGAGGTCAATCACTAAAGACTACTTCATCTGACACTGAGGAGATACTGCAAGAAATTCACAAAACCTCACAGAACAAGGTTTAAGAAAGCTGCCAGCATATACAGTACAATTATTAACTCAGTGTGATTTAGTATGATAGTGTGGGCTCACAGCAGTCAGAAAGTCTTCAATGCACAGCAAGAGGAGGTGTTGACTGGTTACCTGATTGAGTCAGTGGATTGTACTATGGACTCACTCCACACCAGGTAGAATCGTCTGTACAAAATTGTGAAAGAAGCCAGTAAGATATTTGGCATGCAGAAGCTCTCTCTCTTCTCTCAGAGATCTTTGACAGGCGTGTTTTAAAGAAAGCACGGCCAATCTTGTCCAGCTCTGATCACCCACTTTTGGAGGAATTCATTCCTCTGCCGTCTGGACGGAGATTTAGGCCTTGAGTACAAACAAATAGGTACAATTCTTTCCTTTGTCCCTCGTGCAATCAATGCAGTTAACTTGTACAAACCCCTTATCAGGTTTGGTTGTGCTGTATGCTGAGATGATGTTTGTTGTGTCACTGTTTATTTATTTATTTATGGTTGTTGTGTTAGTGAACTGAACTGATAGGTCTACTGAGCATCCGACAGGTACAGATTAGCATATCCTAAGTAGAAATTGGTTACTTCTGTCTTTATTAGTTCCTCTGAGACACTGATTACTCTGATTAGATGACACACCTGTTGGTTTATTAATTCTCAAACGTCTTATGTGGATTATGAAGAGCTGCTTCGGACCACAGAGGTTTCCTAGTGGAGGTTTCTGTTCCAGTGTGTTTGTGTCAGTAGGTGTTATTGGATGATGTTCTCTAAGACAGCTCCCCTAATGTTAAGATCCTCATTATTAACACTGTTCCTCATTGAGACATCACTGATTAGTTCTGTTTGTTTTTGGTGAACCACAAGAGGATTTGCAGGTTTTGGCTCATGCACAGTACACTTATTTAGATGCATATTTTTTAGGGTGGCCTAAATTTTTAAGTCTTCAATTTTACTGTTACAATTTACCACAGATTGTGTTACAACATATCCTGGTAGTGGGGTAGGTTGTAACTCCTTGCATTTGATATCAAATATTGAATTTGGTGATATAGTTGGAGAAATTGAAGCAAGTTATAGGTGGAGAAGTGTGGGTCGTGTAAAGTTGGACTTTAAGATTCTACTCCTCACGTTCAAGATCCTTCACAACCTGGCAACATCATATCTCTCTGAACTTATTCACATCTACACACCTTCTCGAACTCTCCAATCCTCCTCTGCCAACCAGCTCTTCGCCCCATCTGCCAACTTAACCACCATGGGGTCAAGAGCCTTCAGCCAATCTGCCCCCCGCCTTTAGATCTCTCTCCCACCAGACATTCGCACTTCTGACTCTGTCTCCACCTTTAAATCCCGCCTGAAAACGCACCTATTCAGAGTGGCCTACTCTGTCTCCCACTAACTATGCAATCTTCATTCTTGTTTATTTATTGTACTAATGCACTTTGTAGTCACATTCATATTTATTCTTTATCTTTGCACTAAATGTCACCTGATTTATATTGTTTGATGTACTGTTGCTGTGTTATATATGCCTTGTAAGGTGACCTTGAGTGCTTTGACAGGCGCCTTTAAATAAAATGCATTATTATTATTATCATTATTATTATTATTATTAATTAGTTTGATTGACAATGTTCATCTGAGCAGTAAGAGTTAACCAAAACAGTAATGCAGCAGGCTGTAAAACTAAGGGGCTGAGGGGAACTGCAGTCAGCTGACAAGTGACACTTTTCACTTAGTGTTTTGGTTCATTTTTAATAACTGTGTTAAACTTTTGATAGATTTGCTTAGAGTGAGAATTAAAGCCAATCAACAACAGGAAATGACCTTTTAACTGAAGAGTTTATAAAGGGATGGATATTGACGTCAGTTCCATTACACTTGGAAACCTGATCAGAGCAGAAATAAAGCTTCATTCTTCTTCCTTTTAAAACCAGCATAACTGCAAAGGGAGCCAATTACAACAAATAGCACGGACATGCTTTGTATTCTTTCCACTGCTGCCATGGCCAGAACTTGCAAATGGACAAAATAAACTACTTTTCAATACTTGCGAGATTTATTTACATGTTTTGTCATAATAATTGGCCAGATGGAACCTAAAGGAACCACTTAAGGACATGTTGAGCTTGAAGGCTGAAGTTGAAGGTGAGTTTAGAAACAGATGAAAAACAAGAGTAATGATCCATTTTCTTGGAGTTTCCAAAGCTTTCAGCCACATCCTCAGTGCATGGAGTTACTCAGTTGTAATGGAGATGGTTTAGTTATTATCACATTATCTAAAATATAAGTGCATAGCTGAAGGAAGACCATTCTTTAACAGAGACGAGGGTTATGACCACCTGAATGACTTACTTGGGTCACGTCATTATAACTAAATCATCTCTATGACAACTGGGCAACTTCACCCAGAGAGGAAGGCCATGAAATGTGGTTTAAAGCTTTAGAAATACAAAGCAAGTGGCCTTTACAAAATGCAATAAAACATACAATAGCTTGAATGTTTTCAGTTGGTTGAAATTCCACTCCTCACCACTAGATGTCACTAAATCTTACACACTGGCCCTTTAAGTTATTTATTTAAAAAGCTGTTGTTATGTTCAATCTCCATAATGAGTGTTTCCTGAGTGTTTAAGTAGCTCTAAAATTACTCATACCTCCAAAACATAAAGATTTGTGTTTCTGTTTCTTTTTACAATTTTAACTGTTCATGTAGAAAGAACTTTATTTAATGATGAAACTTGAAGAGGAACGTGCCGTGCAATTCATTTTTCCTTTTAACATGCTTTACCTTTTTAAAAATGTCCATCCTAATTATGTCACAAGAGGCCTGACCTTAACATTTCTTTTTATTTACAGTTCAGTTGCATTTCCATTTTAAGCCTGTGTATTTATACAGCCTTGGGAAAGCGACTTTAGGTGCACCACTAACCAAATACCTCCGTCCAACACCTAAGTTGTTAATGAGCTGTGGACGGAGACACTAAATTCAACTGTGGGGCTTCGTTGCATGTTCAAGAACACACTGAAACCTGAAACTGTCATCGTTCAGGGCTCACTAACCCTCAGCCCGCAAAATGGGTTTAACAGCATCACTGACAGCAAAGTCTTGTCCGCTGGTGTCACGCATTCACATACTGCACACATTAGTAACCCACACATACAGAAAAAACATGGCACACAAACATATTGTACAAATGTCAATAAAACATATACAGTATTTAAATACATGCAGCTTCCATCACCAAATACACCAATGCCGACACACACACACACATATAATACACAATGTGTGACATCTGAGAGTCTAATATGAGACTGTCAGGCAGACAAGCCAGGACATGCATGAGCACTGTCCAGATGAAATACTGCCTCCATCTACGTGACTCACACACAATGAAAACATAAAAGACATGTGCTCACCGTTAGCCAATGGTGATTTATGTCTGATTTAGTAGGGGAAAAAAAAGTTTGGATTACTTTGTCTACTAGAACTGTTTTCACAAAAACATGAAGCCAAAAGTATCAAGAGCAAAGCCAATTTCCTTTTTCTATATATTGTGTCTGGATTGTCATATGAGGAACCAAATCAGCAAAGGAAGTCAGTTATAAACATATTGTCACATTATTTGGTATATTAACAGTTTGAGCCTGTTTGCTTGCAGTCTGAGAGTTTGATGATTTACTGTGTGTTTATAGGTGCTTCAAGAGAGTCGTTGCACAATTACATCTTTTTTAAAATAATAAAAGACACAAGCAAGTATTTGATTGGTCCAACATGCATTCCAAACACATTCATAATGTCCGTTAAAGTTGACATTCAGTGATTACTTGTGGGACTTTTCCTGTCATGCCCTCTTTAGGAGCCAAAACAAATTTGAGTTTTATTTTTCTTTCTTTAAAAAGTTTATCCATCTTGTACTTCACGTATTGTTTTGCTTTCTGAATGAATCTTAAGTCTTGAATCATGACAGTCCTCCACTGCTTCTGCCATTTTCAGTTAAATCAGATTCATGCACCTTTTTCATTTAGACAACTAATAGGAAAAGTATATAAGAATAATATAAGAAACTAATAATTACAATGCAATGCAGTAATAAAATATAAATACCAATACAGTAAATAATATAATGTAATAATACAGTAATACAATACAAGTACAACACCTACATGAAGAATCCTACCTAAGTAAAAGTACATATGTGAGTATTGACAGCAAAATGTTGTGTGTTATAAAAGCAATTGTTCTGCAGTGACTGATAAATGATGCTATCTGACATGTTACTGTTGTAGCTGCTGGAGGTGGAGCTAGTTTACTTTAGCTATATAAAGTTAGCTAGTTTAATACAATGGTTCCCAACATAGGATTCTGGCCCCTTCAAAGGGTCACCAGATTAGTCTGAGGGGTCGTGAAATGATCAATGGGAGAGGAAAGAAGAAAAAAGTTCTGATACACAAGTTTTTGGACTTTGTATTGGATCACGTGACAAGTTTAGAAGGGAAAATCACTATTTGGTGGAAGTGTTAACTACTCACAAACATCTGAAATGTGACTCTGATTATACTCGCTTTTTGTAAGTATTAGTGTTGCCATTGGTACTTGGCTGTCTCTCTATACCCAGCCACATATGAACCATATCCTTTACAATACAAGGACATAAAGGTTGTATTTGCCTTACCTTAATAACCAAAACCCAAAAGACCTCAAAACAACTCATCTGAGAACTTTTCTAATCTGACGCCTCAATAGTTTGGGTCTTTAGACAACTGAAACGTCTTGAAATGAAGCCCATGTTGACAGTTCGTTGGAAATGTAAGATGAGCCGTGGACTCCAGCAGTGTCAAAATCACACGCTTTTTATGACCACCCTAACCTCCTGTCCAAAATCTTCTGCAGCACTGATAACATTACGCTACTCCCGTCTTTGCTACTGAGAAATTACTGTCACTATTTGCACAAACACAAGCGGTCACTTATTTCCGGATACATAAACATTTTCATTGAAAGCATTTAAAAAAACAACAAATACAGATATTAATGCTTGAAAATGTGATGTACTGCTTACATCTATTATGATGCAGTTCATAATATTGACATTACAATCTTACAATCCAGTCTGTCTGCTGACACACAGTGAAGTGTGTTTGTGTGTGTGTATTTTACCCTGTTTAGTCAACATGTCCTATGACCTGAGGGGAACTTTGGGGAGACAAAAATAGACAGAGGCTCCTCAAACCCGTCAGTTCTTTGAGATTAGTCTGTTTATTATTACTGTGGATTTTACAGCAAAAGAAAAACATTTCCACCTTTCATGTAAAGATGAGTTTAACCAGTGTGACAAATTGTACTTCCTGAGAGTGCCGTCAAATCCTAATTATGCTTAAATCTTCCTAAACTCCAAAACATAAACATAGAGTTGCAAGAAAAATGGAGATTAAGGGAATTGCTTGCTCTCTTATTAACTATATCCTTATATATGATATAATACAGTTCACAGTCACATTAAAGTGCTGATGTGTGTTTGTGTGTCTGCATGTGTGTGTTTGTGTTAGTGTACTTTGGGAAGTTTAAAAAGAGGAACAGATTTTAACAGGAGTGCGGGAAAATAAACACATTGACGCCGATCCTCCACACTGTCATGTTTGATCTGCTGCTTCACAATGAATCACTGCAGCTGGGTGATTTTCTCATGGGAAGCAATCAATACACCAAACTGACAGGTCGGCCTATTTCAGGGAAATGACAATGACTGATGCCTTAAATTTAAACTGAACTGAAAAATTGAGTTAAAGGGACATTCCATATTTTTTACACATCATTTTTAGTTTACTCATAACATCAAGTAGTGATCAGCCTGTAAGAACAGCTGTGTTTAATGTCTTCTGTGGCTCTGGAGGAGTTTTCATCTAAATATTGTAAGATTTGTGGTGGATTGTCAAAGAGTTTGCAGGTGGAGTTTGTGCTGCTTTGGAAATATATCTCCTTGTCCATTTCTACATCCATGAAGGGTCAAAGAATTTGAAGTCTTGCAGGACTGTGCTGTCAATGCGGACGTACAGCATTTCCATGCCTAAACACTCTATTACAACAGTACAAAGTGGTGAGTAAGAGGCTTAGTGTGGCTCCTGCAGCGTGAGCAACGGAGGGAGGCTGTAGTTGGCTACGTAGTGTGAGTGTTGCAGGCAGAGTGTTTATGTGATTCACACAGCCGGGGCTGGGGAAAGCTTGACCCTTCACAGACCTCCGCAACTTAGCGGAAATGGCTTCTGTGAATGTAAGACCCTCGCTTTTCTCCCTCTGTCCCTTCCAAACGCCTTGACTAGCTTTATGAGAATGTAAATATGACAGGAAAAGGAAAGAGGCAGAGGGACTGTTGATGTGTGTATGCACGTATCTGTGTATTGGACAGCGGTCAGCATGCCTATATGTGTTTACTCGTGTGCATACAAGCCTTCCTGCGTGTGCTTGTACACCTCTCATAGCTGCATATACAGTGTGTTTTACAGCATTGCAGACATTGGTTAAGTTCCTTTAATGAGGGCTGGTACACGGACTGTGTTTCAGGGAGAAATTGCTGTGGTGGAGAGGAAAACATGAAATAACACAAAGGAATTCAGGCCTGGAGTTACTCTCCCCAGGGGAGGCAGTCAGACTCTGTGTTTGGTCCTGAGCCAGGAACACTAAAGGAAGACAAGAACAACGTTCATGTCTTTTTTCCCCCCGGTTTCTCTTTCAAAATGCTTTTTGTGTTTGTCTTTATGGAAATTCAGGACAACTTGTCTCTTTTTTAGTTTCTTTCAATTCATATTTTCTCCTTTCTCCATATCTACTATGTTTCCTCACCCCCCTCCCTCCCCCTGTGTGTGTTGGTGCTCCTCTCAGATTCTGATATATTAATAGAGCTTTTCTCTGCTGATGATGAGGATGCCTCCTGTCTACTGTCACAGACACACACAGCAGACCAGAGAGGGCACAGACAGGCTGGTAATGTGTGTGTGTGTGTGGAGTACAGGAGTGCCACATCTCCAGGAATATTGCTTAAGTGGTTTTTCTGCTCATTGCAACATAGTCACTGCATTACCTTTACCTTCATTGTGGCATCAGAAAAACAACAAAACTGCTGCAGGGCTATGCAGTAATTAAAAAAAATACTGCTATGTTCCTTTCGGCATCTTCTCTGATGATGAATTTGGCCTTTAGCATTTGAGAGTAATGGATGCCAACTGAGGCGGTCGGGGCAACAAGATCAATCTTAGAGAAACCAAGAGTAAAAACAACAGATATCTGCTACACAAAGTAATTCTCTAATCTTTCAACACTTCAGATTAGAAATTGTGTTAAAAGAATATTGAAATGAAATGACACATGCAAACTGTAGTAGATGGACTGCTTACTCATTCCACTAACATTGCATTAAATTGGATATATAATTACATTCACTTGACTTTTTATTTCATTTTAAGTTCATTTAAGTTCTTCTCTGTTTTCCTTATTTCCTGCACTGCTGTAAAGTGCCAATTGCCCCATTTTTATTTTATTTCATTTATAACAAGTAGACGCAAATCACATTGTGAGGACAAAGAAGCTCTTGAAATAAGCAAGGAAATGTAATTAGTAACTTAAAACTAATTTCACAACCAAATTGCTTCACATTCGAAGCTGATGAACATGGTTACATTTACTACACACCTTCAAGTATTCAAATGACAGAGAAGGTGAAAGTGACGGTCCTTTCTTTCTGCAACACTTTTTCTTCCCTCCACACAGAGGTCAGAGGTCATACATGCAGAAGAGCACATGCAGGTAATAGTCCATCAGTGTCTTGCACAAGGGCACTTCAACAGGGCAGATAAATGCTGATGTTGAGGTCTGGATTCTCAGGTTGCAGTCTCACTTTACCACCCAGCTGCTACAGTATTCCTCTTCACATCTCTGACAGAGAGAGAGAGGAGTGAAAAAGGGGTGGAGGAGTAGGAAACAAAATGAGGCATGGGGGGAAGCAATGGGAAGGTAGAGAAAAAGAGGAAGGGAAGAAGGTGAAGAGGAAGAGAGGATGAGATTTAATGAGGGACAGTGAGTGGGAAGAAGGGAGGAAGAAAAACAGCAGGGGAGAAGGGGGGTGGGGTGTGACACAAGGAGGAGGGAGGAGGGAGGGAGAAGACACAGTCATGGGAACCCATGTATGGTCCATGCTCCAGACTCTGCAGTTGTTAGCCTCGTCAGTGTTGTTTTGTTTTCACATGGCCTTCAACCTCGCTGTGTGGACCACAAACAGATGTTAATGACGTTTCTCACAGCAGTTTCTGCTCAGAGTCATCAGTGCAGCTAACGAGCTGTGGTGAGACGTTTTGTAGGGATGGACGCCATCACAGAAGTAACAAAGCTTGAGCAGAAATACCAACAATGTAGTTAGAAAAGTGGGCATAAATAATATCATAAAGAGGGAATGGTGTTCGTAGCTTACAATCAACTGATTCATTATGACAGATTCATAAAATGAGTCACATGATGTATCACCACAGTATTATTTTAACAAGAGTCAAAAGTTCCACATACTGTATGTCATAAGTAAACACAGCACACTAGCTCCAATATTATATTGTTATGAACAATTAAGAGCAGGCTGAGATTAAATAGTTTTAAAATAATTACCATATCCTTACAGTGACAGTCTGTGAGGAAACTGGTGGAGTTAAATTCCATTAATCCCACCTATGATGACAATAATCCTACAAACATATTATTACATTACAGATAGTACTGTACATTATACAGTAACTATATAATGACACATTTAAAAAAATCAACATCAATTGTCTCAATAAGGTTTTGGGTCACCACAAAGAGCCACAGACGCTTCAACGTAGAGTGTAAAGTCTGTGGACTCTTTGGAGGGATGAAAAGCTTTCCCCCAAAAAAAGATTCATATTCCTTCAACTGGTGTTTTGATGACTGTAAAGGTCAAAGCATATGATCCACATCAGTCATTCAAAATTCACCAAACCATTCAGTGTCCCCAGTGTGCAATGTTCTCACTTATTTTTATTTCTCTGTAACCAAGGCAAATATAATAAAAAGCAATAAATCCATCACTACAAATAAAACAAATTGGACACAACGTTTTCAACAAAAAGAAAATTAAATTTAAAAGCATGTTGTGTGTGGAGCCAGAGTGGGGGCATTACTTTAGAAATGCATCTACTTTACAAGGATAGCACTCATACAGTGATGTGTTGGCCTGTGCCCTTTCATAAACATCTGGACAGCACAGGGTTTGGAGTGTTGAAACAGGTCTTCAGTGTTTCACAGGTTGTAAAGCAAAAAATCCACACTTAGAAACAGAAGTGAAACAACAGTGTTCGGGGGTTTACAGCATAGCAACGGAGCCTTCGCACATAGCCGCTGTAGCTGACTTGGACCTTCTCACCCTTGTTAATGACATGTTGGCCAGATTGAGCTGCTTGTGATTTTTGGACGCTATTGAAAAATGTTTGACAGGTGAAAAATGATAAAAATAGTACTTTTAATCAACAAATCTTTAACCCTCTGTAAATGCCACGCTAGTCAGCTAATGAACGTTAACCCCGCTAGCCGGCTAATAAACGTTAGCCCCGCCCCCAGTCCGCTGACGTAATCAGTTCTTGCTTTAGACTAGCAAAGAGTTGGTGCTTGCTCTGGCTCCTGTTCTGAGGATCCGGGCTGGAGCTTTGGCAGTGGAAAAGCAAAGAACCGGTGCTTAGTCGGACTCTGGCTCCGAACCAGCACCAGCTCCAGCTCGGTGGAAAAGGGGTAAAAGAGATTGGAGGAATATTAACACAATGATGACCTTTACTGCCATTACTGCAGCTGTTGGACTAACTGCTACTACTCCTGTTACATCTACTACTGTTTCTACTACAGTATTTCATAATTGTGACAGTATTTCCTTAACTACTAGGGTTACTCCTAACACTACAGCGACTGTTAATACTTACAGACTTTTCATTGTAGGAATTATAACAGGCCCCGACCTGTATTATGAACTTTGGTGATAGAGCTGTTCTTTTGTTTGCATGTGGAAAGCTGTGCCCCTTTAAAGCCCACCTGCATTGAAAAATATGTTTTTCATCTTCCTACAGTTGAGCTGCTCTGTGCAATGGTTGAATGAATGATGCATGTGCAGAGACACGTGAAGGTTTTTTCACTTTATCTGAAAGTGGAAATTGTAAATCTGATTTTTAGGAACAAGCCATTGAGCAGAATATATGACCTCATAAGTGGTTTGGCAGTTTGGAAGTGTGATGTGGAAACTTGATGTCTCCAGTGGACAAACATTCAAAATGAACTTTTAGTCAAATAAGAGACATTTTGTGTCCCGCAGTTAAACTTCTGAAATGAAATATATTTGCATAGTCATAGATTCTGGACTTTTATTGAGTTAGAATGAGTAGATGCCATTTTAAGGATTTTAAAGTAGTAATTATATTTTTGTGGAAAAAACATATCAGATACTCATTACTGTCCTATACATATCTGGATAACAATAAAATGAAAACACAAAGATAATTGCTGTCTCCTCCTTGAAATAAGCTATCTTTTTTTCTAACAGAGATATTTGATATTGTGTGAGGCCTGTGCAATCCACTGTTCAAACATATCAAAACAAGACTAGTTGACTTAAACAGGTCTAATAATCATCTAATAATCTATTACATATGGTGCCTGACAACAAATGTATATTTGATATGGAAAAATATGATTTAATCTTCCTAAAATAAGATATTACTTTTTTTGCTGTGTGCTGCCTGCCAGCGCTGCAACAGCTACTATCATCAGTGTGAGTATTACGACTCCTGCAACAACTTGATAATTACGCACTATGAAAAAAAAACACTCAGCACTAATTCTAATGACATACAGTAAGTGATACATGTGATAATGGCTATAATCACCACAAAGCACTTCTTTAGCATCTAAAGCGGAGCGGCCTAAACAGCTGTGTTTGTTTTAAGAGAGAAGGAACGAGGGGAAAGGAGGTTCGCGTGAAAGTAAGAATAAGCCACGTGTGCCATTAGGTACGCTTGTTTGATTCTGCCTATATACAACATACGATGACTTGTGGCTTGTATGTGTTTGTGTTTGTGTCTGTGTGCATGCGTCGAGGGAGTCGACCGCAGCTTGAGGCCTCCGGCAGCCGGGTTTGCTGGTGGTTCTCACAGCCCACAGAGTGACTCCCTGACAGGGATCGTGAGAACCTGAGTGGCAGGGGTCCATGTGGTTAAGAGGAATTTGACAAAACGTAAAGAGAAGAAAAACAGTAGATAGTTAACAGCATAAAACAGTGGGAGGAAGAAGCTTTTACTCTGGTGATGTCTTCTGGATCTTCTGGAAGGAATAAATACTTGAACAAACATTATTACAACATTTTGGGATTTTTTTTTTTCTTTCATTCTTTCATGTCAAGACTTTTTGTCATCGAAACATTTTCGCAATTTCTCACATCATGGATTTTTGCTTGTTTTGTGATTATGTTTCTGTGGAAATGTGAATAATGTTATGAGAAGAACTGGTGAAATTTGGGAGCAAACAAAAATCCCTAAGAAGCTTTGTGG
Organism: Scomber japonicus; assembly: GCF_027409825.1. Classification (NCBI taxonomy): domain Eukaryota; kingdom Metazoa; phylum Chordata; class Actinopteri; order Scombriformes; family Scombridae; genus Scomber; species Scomber japonicus. Next base: position 10,827,663 of record NC_070579.1, read on the forward strand.
TTCATATTCATTGCACGTACAGCAGCTACCAACCATGTAATTATATTGTAAGATAAAAAACAATACAATAAGTTTGTTTTGTGTGTCTTTCTCTGGTTTGTGTCATGTTTGGTTTTGTTTTGTTTTGTTTCATTTGAAAAACATGTCGCTGCTTATATGTGGTTGACTGTAGTTTGGGGGACATGGGAAGATATGTACAGCTCAGTTATGGAATCATTTACTTGATATGGAAGAACGTAGGTTGTTGAGACAAATGTTTATGTGGGATAAACTAATTATTGGTTCCTGATCTGAAGATGTGTGCACAGTGTTCTGCAGCTCTGGGTTTGCTGCTGAGGTTTTTCTCAACGTTTGTTTGTTTAGAAAGTCTGTGTTTACCCAGAACAAAGTAGAGTGGGCTGACAATATATGGACTAAGCAAAAACTATGTGTCTTTATAATTGTAACAGCTCAGAAGGCAGGGAACCCAAAAGCACGACAACAGGAAGATATTTCAGAGTCCACAGATGTTTAATCGGAGTCAAAAACAGGCAGGGGTCAAAACCAGGCAGACAAATCCAAGGGAGCAGGCAAAAATCCAAACACCGGGAACCAGGCAAGACGGGCAGGACTAACACAGGCAGAGTAACGCTGGAAAGTTAGGCATGAAAACATCAGACAATCTGGCAGAGGACAAGTGGAAATGGGCCTGTATATGAAGGGGAACTGATGATGATTGCAACCAGGTGTGGAGATGGGCGGGGAAGCACAGGTGAGGGGAGTGAGCTGATGAGGGTGACAGGATCTGAAATGACAGGATAATTAATGAAAAAACATGACCACAACTGATCAACCCATGACAATAATGATGAAAACTGAATATAGCACAGAGAATTATGTTATATATAACTAGCCTAAACAGTAAAGATCTTTACATGTGCAGCTGGTATTTTACCTCTGACTGTTGGAATGGGATGATATGTCAATCTAGAAGAGGAAGAGAGGATTTGTCCAATGTGTTAAATTGAGCTCCATTTTGATCCCTACTGTCCTGTTTATTGTGAACTGTGCAATACCTTGTTTAGTAAGATAAAAAAAATGGGCTTTGATAATATGGATCATGCACAAGTTGAGTTGAGTTGGGGTTCACATATGAAACAATAAATAATAAACTAGCCAGTTATGTGGAAAGAGCCTGAAAGAGGAGGGAAAAAGCTCTGTATTGAGACAATCTGTAGGTAGTGAAGGGTTAATTTGGGATTTTTTTAATTACATTTTGTTTATTTCGTTTATTTTCCTTTATCCAAATTGCTTTGTATATGCAATACCAGAAGATGTATGTTTTGTAAAATGCTGCTGTCTTGTAATCCTAAGTGAGATATGCCAGCTGTTCGATATGACAGAAATAAAAACTAAACTATATATAAGTGGTGCAGGATGGTGATTTGGTATGATTTTAGATTTATACCTGGACAACATGTCTAACTAGATCTGCTGTAATGTGCTGATGGTGCACTTTTCCAGATTTCAAATAACTGACATGATTTTGAACTCAGTCATAAGATAAAACAGAAAGGTCCTGTGTTGTGTTTTAGGTCCACTTGTACTCCTGTGTCATTATCTCATCTGCATTTTATCTGTTAGTCAAGTATCCTCCTCTTTTTATCTGCACAGTAATACATTTCCTCTTCTTAACTAATTGTTCTTGACTCCACATCAAGCAACACTGATCACATACATTATTCAGACTGTGACAGTTTATCAATCAAATATGCCAAATGGTTTCTTAAATGGGAAGACTTGTTGTGTTTCTTTTTGGTTTTCTTTTTTTGTGTTTTATGATGCATGTAAATTGAATATCTTTGAGTTTTGAGCTGTTGAGCTCAGAAAAACAATTTGGGCTCTTGGAAATAGTGATGGGAATTTATTTTCTGACATTTTAGAGACTTCTAATCTACAGTTTGATTAATAATGAAAATAATCACAACTATAAAAGTTTCCAAGTGATGCATTCTTCTATGATTTTTCTCTACAACATCTACACTGTCTGCTCTCTGTCGCGAAAATTGATCCAACTGTTTTCCAACAGCATTTAACCCAGAACTGGAGCCAGCAGGGTGACTGTATTTCTCTCTTCTCCCACCTGTCTTCTTTCTCTCATCTATTACTCTTTCTTGCTGTTCATCAAAAGGCACAATCTCCCCTCCCTCTTTCTCCCTCTGTCCTTCATCTCAAACTGCAGCTTCCCTCATGTCACTGTGTGGCTGTGGGATTATTTATGGGCTGGTGAATGGAGAGAGATAGTATGAGACCCAGAGCTTGGCCTCTACCCTCCCACTGTCTGCTACCCTTAAATCATCACAGAGTCTGGCTTACTTTCACATTAATGGTTTGTTCATGAGTGTGTGACAGAGAGAGAAAAGACAGAGAACAACGTCAGCGGACATAATGACATGTGTTACAAACTTCTTCTTTTTTTAACTTCAGATCTACTTTAAAGTATTGGCTGTGTGAGGATAGGACCAACTAACAGATTATTATCCAGACATCATATCCACAATTGTTTTATAATGTCATACTAATTCATTTCTAAACTAACATATATTTTCTTTCTAATGTCTGTGTGCATGTGATGTTGGTGTGACTCACTTTTTATAATTTTAGAATTTCAACGATTCAACGATTCAACAAGCTTAATATTACATTGAGGTATTAATTCAAATAAATACAATAATTTAACATTAAACCTTAGTGTAGAACTTTTACAAATAATGTGCATTACATTCAAGCTCTTTCCAAACATGTTCAGACAGTGCTAATTAAGCCTATCATTGCTGTGTACAGTATATTTCTCAATATCTGGAGTTATTAAATCTGCTGTCAGGTTTGACATTCACGCTGACCTGAAGAATCAGCCTGTGCTTGTCGTGCGAGCAGAGCATGCAGTCAGAGGAGACTGCTGCAGGCCAAGCAGCTAATTGAACCTGTTAATCATGCAGCTCTTCTTAAGCTTCTATACTTATCATACTTATCATACCGGATGGATCAAATTCTGATAGTGACATGAGTCATTTTGCAGGGGTTGTATGATGTTCAAAACAATTTATCCATTTTAAAACTGCAACAGTAGCAACAGAGTAGGCTACTGTAGAGCCTATGACGTAAGCATGCATTGGAAGTGTTTTTGTAAATACTTTCACTGCCAGAATGGAGAGGCAAAAGTCCTGAACTCCAGCTTTAAGTAAACCAGTAAAAACAGTAATGATTTATTTTCTGGCCACTTGGGGGCAGAAGGACTAACTGTAAACACAACTTCACCTTGTAAAGTTACTGTGGCAGTCCTGTAAACAGTTACCTGTTTGTCACAATAACATTATCATTCATTTCTAGTCATGTTTCTGACAAATGTTTAATCCAGTGTTCACTGTCCTTTCAACTTTGTTTGTCACCAACTCTTCCTTAGGGAAATATCTGGCTCTTTAGGCGCTAAATGCTCCACACCAGCTAGTTGCTAAGTTTAACTGGCTTGCTGTTTTGTGCTGGCCAGGAAGGATAAGAGCTTTTTCACTGAAAACTGCTGCCTGCAGGGGTTGAAACTAAGGCTGACGAGAGCAGTGAGAGTGAGCCAAAACACACACAAAAAAAACTAATTATTTAGTGACACTAAAAAGCTCCATGAAGCTGAGGGAAACTGCAGAGTTTGGTATTAATCTTCTGTGGGTTAATCTCTATGAGTGGCTCCACATAACACATAGTCATTTGACCAATTTTAATATAAATATTATTGATACTGCAGCTTTAAGCCTGCATTACCTATTTTTGACCACTTGGGGACAGCAGAAACAAGTTGTGAAAAAAACACTGACACATCACCTTTTATGTTGATATGTTGAACTTGTTAGCAACATCTTGAAGTTATAGAGCAAAATAATCATTTGTATGGAGTTGTGTTTCTTTCTACCTGATGATTATAAGTACAATATTCTTCCTTTTATCTCTGTTTTTGGTGTCTATCAACTCCTTAGGGAAATATCTGGCTCTTTAACCATTAAATGCTCCACTATGCTCACTCTTAGTGCTGAGAACGTGGTGCCCAGTAGGTTTTTGGAGCTTTTTTCTGAAAACAACTGCCTGCTGGAGTCAAAAATGACACTATGATACAAAATCAAAAAAGGAAATTTGTAACCAGACAGCTAAACAATTAGCTTAAACTCGCTATAAAGCTCCATAACTGTCTGTTGCCAACTCTGTATGTTCTTCTCACATTGTCTTTTGATGCAAAAAATATCAATTATAGACGCTTTAAAGATACTTAGCCAAACAAATGTGTTTTGCTTCACTCAACCATTGTCATTGTCTCTCCTTTAACAGAGCCACTGTGCTTGTATTATAGCAAAATCTGCATTTATTTCACTAATTATAAAAGTGTATTCATCAGTGACAGAATATTTTCTAGTGTGTAGTTGGCATGACAAAAATATGCATTTTTTTTAGGTTACATAAAGAGATACTGTATGTTTGAGGTGGCGAGTCCTGTGTGTATGTATGTGTGTGTGTGCCTATGGCCCAAACAGGACCAGCTGAAGTTTACGACCCTGCAGTGCTCTCTGTTTTCTCGGGGTGACAGAAAGGACAGCCGGTCTGCAGGGGGCTGATGGTGGAGGTTACATTACAGCAACACCTGGTCTGCAAATATATAACTGGAGAGTGTTGGGGGGTGGATAGTATAATTTCTCTACATGTGTTGTACTTTAAAATGTGCGAGAACTAGTGAGATAATCACCTTTAGATTAACCCAGACTAAGTTATGATATGAATTTGGGTTTAAGTTTAAAAACAAAATTTAGATATAGGCCAGGGTTACGATTTGGCAAAAGGCAGAATAATTGAATGAATAGCCGGACATGGTAATGATACTGGAAAATATACATGTGTCCATCAGTGTCCAACTAATGAACTTATCTTATCTTGAAAACAAACTTGTTTCAGTAATTTGTAATTTGACAATGTCAGCACTTACTTTTCTTTGTCTGTTGTCAGGTTTGAGTTCTGCTTTGAGTTCTGCTCTCATGTTTCCGTCTACAAAAATCTCTCCGTCTTTCTGTTTGTATGTCAAAGTGGTTCTTTTTAAGTGTCTCAGACCTTTAACAGACTGTCCATCCTCCTGGACCAAAGCAGTGAGAAAATCCTTTGTTGTCAGATAAGGAAAGGAACATAAATAATATCCCATCCAACTTCCTGCTGCACACACACACACACGCAGATATTACATACAATAAATAATTCAGAAATCCATCAGCTCAATCCCGCCTGAGAGCATCAAAGGGGGAGAACAAGTTGAGCAATTTCCTCTGTAGTGTGTGTGTGTGTGTGTGTGTGTGTGTGTGTGTGTGTGTGTGTGTGTGTGTGTGTGTTCAAATTGTGTCTTTGAAATCTTTCTGAGGGTTTTGTGTATAAACCTGAACCAGCGAGACAATAAATGAGCTTTGTTACTCAACAGCAGCAGACACACACCCAAACAAACTGTCTGGTGGGCACATACAGGAAGGACAAAAGGAAATACACCGATCAGCCACAACATTAAAACCACCTGCCTCATATTGTGTACTTTCCCCATCGTGGCGGCAATACAGTTCTGACCCATCGAGGCATGGACCCCACAAGACCTCTGCTATCTGCCATTAAGATGTTAGCAGTAGATCTTTTAAATCCTGTAAGTTGTGAGGTAGGGTCTCTATGGATCTGACTTGTTTTTCCAGCACATCCCTCAGATGCTCAATAGATTGACATATGTGGAATTTTGAGGCCGAGTCAACACCTTGAACTCTTTGTCATGTTTCTCAAACCATTCCTGAACAATTTTTGCACTGTGGCAGTGGTGTATTACCCTGAAAGACACCACTGCATCAGGGAATTCTGTCACCATGACGATGTCTACTCGGTCTGCAAGAATGTAAGGTAGGTGGTACATGTCGAAGTAACATCCACGGATGCCAGGACCCGAGGTTCCCCAGCAGAATATTCCCCAGAGCGCCACACTGCCTCCGCTGGCTTGCCTTCTTGCCATCCAGGTGCCATCTCTTGCCCAGGTAATCAACACACATGCACCCGGCCATCCATATTTTATTGCTCTATGGTCCAGGTTTGATACTCACATGCCCATTGTGGGTGCTTTCAGTTGGGGGACAAGGGTCAGCACCCTGGCTATCATCATAGTCAGCATTAACTCTTTCAGCAACTTGTGCCAAAGTAGCTCTTCTGTGGGATCAGACCAGACCGGCTTGGGTACACCTTGGGCACCCATGACCCTGGTTGTCCTTGCTTGGAACACTTTCGTTATATACTGATCACAGTAAAGACCCCACAAGACAAGTCGTTTTAGAGATCATCTAAACCAGTCGTTTAGCCATCACAATTGGGTCATTATCAAATATGCTAGATCCTTAACACTTCCCAATTTTCCTGCTACTTTAAATTGAGATTTTCAGACACTTTCTAACCATTATCACTAACAGATGTAGACTTGCACTTCTATACATGGGGTGCATTGCATTGTGGGGCAGTTAGCAGGGAGCAATGTTAATGTGTTAGAGCAGGATCTTTGACATGAGATGGCAGTGAAAAAATGAATCATGTGTGTATCCAGGGTTTGGGTTTTCAGCATCTGTGTGATTTATGCAGGCTACAGTCAGCAGGAAAAGGGAGAACAGGGCCTTTGACTTCAAGAATCCCCCCTTATCTGACAGAGGGAGAACAGATTATAGACAGCTGGAGATGAATGAGAACACATGGGAAAGGATAAAACTGTTAGTGCAAGAGAGGAAGAGGCCATAAGCCAAGGTGAGGTCACTGTCCTCTTTTTGCTTTTCCTTTTAGGACTTTAAGGTGATCCTCTGTATGACCATAATTTGTTTTTGAAGTGGCACATTGACTTATAGTTTTGTTCTTAGATCAATCTGCACCAAACACCTATGTTCAGATCACATTTTAAGCCTTTCATAAAAGTATTCACCTATGTTGTTAGTGAAATAGACATGACAGAAACCTTCTTCCCTTTTTTCTAGATACAAATTTGCAGAACCTCCTAATGTGTCTTCTACTTATAATTGAAACTTGATTGAACCAGCTGCATGATATATGACAGCACTGAATATAGGACTGCAACTCATGATTATTGTCATTATTGACTGATCTAACCATTATTTTCTTATCAATGATTAATAAAAATGTTAAAACAACAATTTTTAGAGTCCTGTATGATGCTTTCAATCAGTTTGTTTTGTTTGACTGAACCTAAACATTTTTAAATGGCCATCTATTAATCAACTTATCGTTGTAGCACTAACTGAATGTGTTTGGCTTTCTTATATTTTTGTCCTCACAGCACAGCATTTAAACTGTTGCCTCTATTGGGCCATGCTAACATCAGACTATGAAAGGAAATGTAAATTACTACAAATCACAGATTAAAATCTTTACAGTCATTGCTTTCATAAAGAAAGAGCTTTTTCTGAAGCAGCACTGACAGTATGTTGGAACTCGTTCACAGTAAGTATATTTACATAAAACATTCATACAGGATGTAAAGCCTTTGGAAATCAATCAGAATCTACAGTCAATATTTTTAAAATGATAGCTTTGTTATTTTGTGAAGGGAACAATTCTTAAATCTATTGCAATTTCCACAAGACACCCTGAGGATTTGAACCAGTGCAGTCAGAGTATGGCTGGTGTTAGTCTGCCCTCTTCTGGACTAAAGACCAATTACAACTGTATATAAGTGTCAATACTGCAGCTGTTGCACACAGGATGCACACAGGATGCACACAGGACCACAGTAATGTATCATTCAAAGTACAACAGTTTGATTTTACAATTTATATTTTTCGATTTCCAATTACAGTTTTATTTTATTCATATAACGACAATTCACCATCATCACGTTATGATGTCACTGTAAGTCTGACTCACAGTTCAACAGACCTTGCCTTTAACCCTCATGTCGTCCTCCTGGGTCAAATTGACCCTGTCCATTTTGACTGTTCCTTCTTTCCTTCCCTCTTTCCTCCCTCCTTTCCTTCCTCCCTCCCTCCTTTCCTTCCTTCTTCCTTCCCTCCTTCCTCCCTCCTTTCCTTCCTTCTTCCGTCTATCCTTCCTCCTTCTCTCTTTCTTTCCTCCCTCTTTTCTTCCTTCCTCCCTCCCTCCTCCCTCCCTCCTCCCTCCGTTCTTTCTTTCCCCCTTTCCTTCCTTCCTTCTTTCCTTCCCTCCATTCCTTCCATCCCTCCTTCTCTCTTTCTTTTCTCCCTCCTTTCTTCCTCCCTCCTTTCCTTCCCTCCTTCCTTCCTCCCTTCCTTCCTTGACTCAAGGACAACAGGAGGGTTAAGAATCTCGTCAGACCCTAACCCTCAAAATGAAGATCCAAATACAACATGAACACTGACACTAGAAGTACAGCAGGATTATGGATAGAACATGAACAACTCCAGCAAAGTGAGAGATAAGGTGACTGCAGTAATCAGGATGTATGATTTATGTAAAGCATTCACATTTTCAGATTGAAAGGGATTACTGTGTCTGAGAATGAAGACTGTCAGATTGTGTCTCCTGTTTAATCTGAATACTTTCAAACTTGATGTGTAATAGTTTATAGTCAGTTGTATGTCTGGGATAGTTGTTGACAAAAATAAAACAAAAAGCACCTTTAAATCAATCAATCATCTTTATTTGTATAGCGCCAAATCACAACAGAGTTATCTCAAGGCGCTTTACACATAGAGCAGGTTCTAAACCGAACTCTTCAGGTTTTAACTTTAAAGAGACCCAACATTCCCACATGAGCAACAGTGGCAAGAAAAAACTCCCTTTTAACAGGAAGGAACCTCAGAACCAGACTCAGAGTGGGCGGTCATCTGCCTCGACCGGTTGGGGTTGAGAGGAGAGAAAGGAAGGATAGAGGAGAGAAGCACAATGAAAATCAACAATGAAGCTAGAAGGTCCGGGACTGGAATCTGTCATCCGGACGTCTACAGGCCCAGATTACCTGTGAGACCAGAAAGCACAGACAACTCCGGGGAAGAAGTTTAGCTTATTGAATGCATTAATAGAACATGAATGTTAATAGATATAGATGGATGGATAAACCATTTTAATAGCTTTTAATTATTTCTGATTGTATCTGTTTTATTCTTCTATGAATTCAAATGGGCTTCAGGTTTCAATTGCCTGGGGATCTGAGGCTGGTTTCCTGACAACAATGTGACAGAGGGGTGTACTCTCTAAATATGGGACACTTGGATTACAGACTGTAAGTTCACACCACTGAGACAAACAAAAGTGATTTTCCTGTAGAGAGGTGTCACATGTTTGCATGTTCATTGTGTTCACTGAAATACTCTCTAGACAACATGAGCAGTAAATTATATAAGTAACTACTTGAAAGTGTACAGCACCGATTGGGCTTATTTTGCCTATAAAAGGACAACATTAGCGAGTTCAAGGAAATCATTATCTAGTAGGTTCATGTGTCACCAAACCAAACACTGCAAACCTTGCATGCAACTTGATACGCTGCCAATGGATTTCTCAACAGATGAAAGCGGCACACCCAAGTGAATATATATACCCTCATAGCGACATCAAAGAACAAACAGGAGTCGCTGAGGGACTGAGGTTGGGCCTGAACAAAAGAAGTCACTGAGATTTCAAAAACAAGTTTAACTTTTTATTTAAAAAAAAGAAGATGATCAACACATGATAAAGTGCACAAACTCATAGCAAAAATAGCAAACAGCAAAAAATACGGCGATCCAGCTAACCCCCATCTCTCTCTCTGACAGTAACAAATGAACAGGTGACTTAACCCTCCTGTTGTCCTCAAGTCAAGGAAGGAAGTTAGGAAGTGAGGAAGAAGGAAGGAAAGGAGGAAAGAAGGGAGGAAGAGGGAGGGAGGGAAGGAAGGAAGGAAGGAGGCAGGGAAGGATTGAAAGAGAGAAGGAGGGAGGGAGGAAAGGAAGGAAGGGAGGAAGGTAGGAAGGAGGGAGGGATGAAAGAAGGACAGAAGAAGGGAGGAAGGAAAGAAGGAAGGAAGGAGCAGTCAAAACAGACGGGGTCAATTTGACCCAGGAGGACGACAGGAGGGTTAAATCCATGTGATCCACTATCCCATTACTCAATATGACCACATATTAATGAATGATATCATAACCAAAACAAACAGCACCAAAAATGAACAACATCCCTTCACCTTATAACTAACAGAAAAGACACTTGTTCATTCATTCATGGCTTCTACATACTCGATGAAGTAATGGTGAAACATTGTAGCTCTGATAAATGAAAGAAATTTTAAAGGCACTTTTTGCTTTCCTTTCTGCCACATAAGGACACTTACTATGTAACACAACATAAATATAACATAAATGCATATGTATGAAAATAAAAAATAAACTTGGCCTATATCAATAAAAACACATTCAAATTCAATATAGATTCATATTTCAATATTTCAAATCACATTTACAAACAACATCATGTCTACCTTCATAACCAACAAAATGCTTACATACATGCTTACAGGCAATATGAACTGGGTCTTGCAGTTAGTGTTTTAAAAGGATGAAATAAACAATTATCCATTGTAACTTCTGAAATGATCCTGTACTGTATTATTAAATCCAAATTTTAGGGTTAACATCCAACACGGTATTTTAAGTTTTTATTCTCCTGTTTTTATCTATCTTATTCTATTTTAGCTTAATCTAATTTCCAATTTAACACTTTTAATCATGTTTAAATGTATTTTTATTTTGCAATGTGTTGCTCTTATATTCTGTCCTCATGCATTTTTATATAAAGCCCTTTGAATTGCCTTTTAGTTGAAGTGTGCTATACAAATAATGAGCTAAATATCAACATAGATGGATTCATTTTGACATGGCTGCAAATTTATTTATTTATATATTTTTTATGAATATGCAGTCAATCCAGATTCTAAGACATAAAACTTGACAATGACCAATCTGACACAGTGATCTGCACATATTACAGTTTTAAATAAAGTGGCATTTTGCAAGCAGATCATTTCAGATCAACTTAATTTAAGTATTCATCCTGCTTGATTTCAACATAATTCAAGTGTTCACTTCCAGCCAATTGGCAAGCATTTCACTATTGCTACATATGAGAATTTTCTTCATTGAAAAGCTAAATGATGTAAAAAGTATGTTTATCCTCAGAAGCCAAACTGTATTATACATTCTCAACACTATTCTCACACATTCACATTAAAACTGTATGACACTGAACTGAGTCTTTTAAAAATGAGCTGCAAGCAGCTCAGTTGAATCTGTTTTATAAGGTGCAGTTCCTCAATGCAATTATTTGTTTTGCGTTTAACTTTTTTTTTTGTATTACTGACAAAAAAAAACACTTCCTTGTACATCTGTGCTTTGTGCAGTGTGTACTCTTCCTGAATGAGTCATCATCATTTAGTCTAGCTGTAGGTTAGTGCAGATAAAAATACTTATACTGTCCAATCCAACTGAAACAGAACAAATGTTGGGCATGATGTACGTCTGATTATACCCCACCCATGTTGAACTTCCTCACCAGGTCACATATTTTAAGGGTGAAAACAGGCAGCGACAACGGGAAATTACAGTACCATGAACAATGCCACAGCCCTCTAGAAAGAAACATGTGTATCAGCTCATTGATGTAACCTTGTTATTTTACTGTCTGTTTTAAATGGAAACTGGCAAAAGCAGCTAAGGTGTGATTGATGTCCTGCTAACAATAAATATTATCTTTGGGGATCCTTTTCCATCTGATATCATATCTCACATTTCTGTGTGGTAGCTTTGTATGTCACTCAATGCAGTGGTGTGGCTCATTGATGCGTTTTTAATAGTTTGGGGACAAAACTGTGGGTCTATGGCACAAAGGCATACAATATACCAGGAATCAGAAACAATACTTTCATTGTTAAAGGTCACCAAGGTCAAGGCCTTATCCTTTAACTACTTTTCCTCTCCTCTGTGCTTTGGCAAGAGAAAGAGTTTGACTAGATTTTCTAATGCATCACATATTCAAATACTCACTCTGTACTCTAATAATTCCCACACTTATTATAAGCCTCAGCCTTATTTTCAATATTTGTACAGGATCTCTACCGTTTGTACAGCTTCTTATTCTATTGTAGTTGTGTGATTATATTGTTTACTTGTCACCTCATTGAATTTTTCTAAGACTTTAACTAGGCTGATTCATTCATGGTTTTGATGATGTCACACAAAATCAACAACCACCTCACTCAAGAAAGAGGTGAATAGGAAAACCCAGAGTAGACTGAGCTAACTTAAAACCACCTTTGTGATACTGGTTTACCAGGTTCAGTGAAGCCAGCTAACCCCAAGTGAGCCAGTGGGTTAGAACCCACTGGTCTACAAGAATTCCCTTTAAAAATAGTATAAATTCAGATTTGTTCTGGTGTATCCCAATACTATACTGGCATGATCATAAATACATTGGAACATTTCTTATTTGCAGTAGCTATGCCGCCTCTCCATATAACCATGACAATAATCCCTTGCTAGCACGAGGACAAAATCTGATGAGCTGTGCAAATAAAAGCACTCCACAGTTGAGCTGAAGCTAATATGAGACTTCAACAATCTGAGATAGACTAATTAAAATATTCCAAAGTTAGTCTTCTTAGTACAAGATGTCCTCTGTGGTTTTTCCATGGACACAAGTCCCTTCATGAACTCGAATAGAGGACAGTAACAAAGAGGAATTTCATACTAAACAGTGTTGAAGCCTCATAATAGTCTCAGCTAAACTTTTAATCCATGTTTGGACTTTGAAGTTTAACTTTTTAAAAACCATAACTTATACATCTACCTGAACCCCACATTGGGAAACTTGTGGACAGCTAAAATTTACTAATTGATATGATGATATCTTGATATAAACGGGCATATATGGACTTTGTAATGAATTAAAATAAAAAATAAAACAAATTTAAATTTTGAAAAATTAAACAAAAATAATAGAGAGAGCTTTCACTCTGGATATCTGGTCCTGGGTTTTATGATAGTTTGGCTTAAAAAATTACATGAATCAGAAAAATGAATAAATAATATCAATTTATACTCTGTAGTGAAGGCTTGTTTCCTTTATTATTTAAAAAAAATAAAAGGTACCCTGAAGAGTGCTAACTGTAAACACATTTCTACTTATAACAGTGTGTATTCTTAAGGCATAGCAAATATATGTGCATGTGGCATGTATGTTTCAAGTTCAAGCAGCAAACAATTGCCATTAATAGGAAAAAGCACTCGCATTTCTACATCACATCAGGAAAAATAAATATTTTCTTTAGATTTATTTTGTTATCAGCTTTAAGGATTTCAAATAAAATTAATTTAATTCGACCATCTCCCACATTTAATAGTCATCTTTTACAGTGCAGTTGCTCAGAAACCATTTTTGGTCATCCTAATTCTCATTTCTGAAGTATGAGAATTATATACCATTACAATAGAAATCTATAAATAAATTACCCCCCCCCCCCAAAAAAAAACAAACTTTCTGCCACCTAAGTTTTTCCACCCAAGTCATTTTTCAGTGCATCTGCAGTAATCCTTGTCTTAACAGTATGGTCCAGGCTTCTTCAACTCTGTCCAGTATGTTATCAACTGTTGTGAATTGGCAAGGATGTACGTGATGATCTTTGAGAATTCACAACGGTTATATTTTGAGTTATAGGCCTTGAACTGGGAGGGATCTGGTGGTGATACGGGCTTTTGTCCAAGCTTTTTCATACACATTCCAATGTAAGCATCCTCAATATTAAAGGGCTTGATTGATTTTGACATCTCCACAAATCTCTCTGGAAGATCAATGGAGAAGACATACCCCATGCCCAGAGTATATGTCGGGTATCGGGGATCTGGGTACATCTCCACAGGAACATACCACTTGGAATCCTTTGAGCGGACGACCGGCCTGTTCCACATAAGATACCCTGTCAGGTAGTTTTGCTTGGGGAGGCCAGGCTTCTTTAGCATAATGACAAGATTATCAATGTTGAGGAACATATCCGAGTCAATCTTCATGGCGTATGTTGCTGTAGAGCAGCGAGTGGCCAGCCAATCCATGATCACCATAGTTTTGATGGTCAGATTGAGATAAGTGTCCATGAAGTCACTTTGGATCAGATCGTGGTGTTGCAGATTCTCCTGTTTGATCTTCTCCTGCAGCTGATCAACATCAGCACCTTCAGCGAGGCCCAACATGAACAGAGTAAGAACCACTTCTCCCTGAACCAAGCTCCCATTTCCCCATGTCTGTCGGATGGCATCCCGGGCTTCAACATTTTTAGGAGCCACTGGAACCATCAGGACCAAGAAAGGTGTTTTCGTCTTGCACACGTCTGCATTATCCATAACAAAGTGGTAGTTCCGCGGGTAAGCTTGGTGATACAGAGTAGATGGTGTAGATGAAATAATAGTCGATGGTAGTTTGGTGTTTTCATTGATTACATTTGACTGTTTGAGTCGTTGGTCGACACGGTAAGGAGGAAGTGGCTTATTGAGACGAATGAAATGAGTCATAGGGAGAGGAAACTTGAACCAGGACAGAGAGCTGCTGAACAGAGTGCTATACAGGATGTAGAGCAATAGACACAACAGGATCAGCCCCTTGAACCAGGACTGAAACACAGGCTTCGTCTGACGACTCGGGCTCTCTGGAAGCTGCCTGAAAAGATAAGTCAAGAAAAACTTAGTGAGAAAGTAAACTAAAACATTTAAAATAAAAAATAAAAAAAGTTTTGTGACCAACATTTCTTTTTTAAATCATATTACATGTACCCTGCCAATATTGGCCAGTAGCCTATATCAATCCTGCTGATTGTTCAGTTCATCTCTATGTAGAAATAACAGGAATACCATCCATAATAGAAGTACTGCTAGTTGCATTATCAGCAGTAAAAATTAATAGTGAAAGCAGAATCCTTAGCTAGCTGCCCTGCCTGAGGCTTTTAGAGGTCAAAACTGTGCATATTTGATACAAGATTTGCTTTATTCAAATGTATTACAGCGGATGAGGACACGTCAGCTATGCAGATAATCATCATTCATTCACACTAAAGCTCAAGTCTGGTGATTTACACAACAATTTAAATTAAACTGTACTGAAGAATAAGAATATATCAACTACAGCTGGAACGATTAGTTGATTAACTGTTGGACTGCAACTAGTGATTATCATCATTATCAATAAATCTTTCTTGATTAATCAATTAGTCAAAAAATTGTGAAAACGCCTGTTCCCTCATATCCTCATATATCTTGTTTTGTCCCAACAAACAGTCCAAAATCAAAAAGATATTCAGTCTACTGTCATAAAAAAACATAAAATATTCATTTAAACTGGAACCAGAGAATTGCAATATTTTCAAATGTTATAAAAACAAGCAATTTGATGATATTACCTTGTGCTTCTTGGAATATTATCTCACATTTTATAGGCTATGTGATAATTAATAATTATATTTATTGAGAAACAGAGTAGCCTAATTAGTCACAGCTCTAATAAGACGTTTCCTTTGACATTTTCTTATATTTTTATAATCAATTTTGGAAGTCTCTGGAGAAAAGTGTTTAGGAAAAGTTTATACAGCTCCTCTACATGTCAAAAATGAACTAATTGCAGAAGGTATAGATATGTTTTCAATCAATTGCAAAATGAGTGAATATGCAAAACACATTGGAAATACAAGCAAACAGGTGCTGACTGGGAGGAAAGGGGGGTTCACTCAATAATATACACATTAAAATCAAAGAAGAAGACAGAAGCATGATAAGACCAAACAATAACTAACCACAGCAGCCAATTGGCCATGACACTGCCGATTAACCGATAACAAAACAAAAGGCCTGCAGGGTGCACGAGGCCTGCAGCAAACATCAAACAGAGAAAACAGCCAGCAGCCTCATGCCTTACTGATGTGATGCAGTGATCCCCTGCACCCCAGAGGTGAATAACCTCAAGAACCGCCGTGATCCCAGTGGAGACGCGGATAATATGGATTTAAGGAAGCCGAGCTGAGCTTGGAGTGCGCGTTTGAGGACGAGGGCTGACAGGAGGAAATGCCTGCGAGGGAGTGTTGTGACCCCGGTAGACACAGCTGACGGGCCGGTGGTGCAAACTGCAAGCTCCGGGCAGATGCCCTGGTGCGCCATGAGGGGTATAGGTGAGTTTGAAATGAAACGTGTTCACATCAGTTTTAGCTGCATTGTTAGTTTGGGATTGATTGGCAGCGCATGTCGGTTTAAATGGTCCGCCACCTGAGGAAGGGTGCGTTAGATGTGTGTTACAGCAAGGAGGGAATGACATGTGAGTGTAGGAGGGCGTTTGGCATTTAAAGGGCCACCTCATTAGACTGAAACCAATCCTACATAGAGTGGGCCTATTAGCCTCCAAAATGCAGTTCACTGCAATTTATTTCTATCCAGTAGAGACCTCCTAACAACACAGTAGGTCTAAGCCTACATAAAATGTGAAACAGTGCCTAATGGATTAAGATAACTAACTGGAGTGTAATATTAAACTGGGTTCACAAGAGTCAGGTGCTGTCCTTCCTGCTGTTCATACTGGCTATTAAAAGATCCCCTTCAGTTGTGCTTTCAGTAAGTGATGGGGGCAAAAGTCTACAGTGGCTCCACAGTCATTTTGTGCATAAACAGCGTAAATTTCAAAGTATATCTGAAGCTTATATGAGGCTTCAGCAGTCTTTTGAGTTTATTAGGCTATATCAATTATTACTCATAGTGTAAAAAACTTATTCCACCAGCCATCCCCCCTACTGCATCAAGGAGGATGACATGAGAGCTGAGTTCAAGGATCTGAACATTAGGAAAGCAACAGATCCAGACAGTCATTCCTGCTTTGCTGAGCCACTGTTGGCTGCAGTGTTTTCCAACATATTTAACATCTGTCAAAACCAATGTACGATCCTTTGCTGCTTTAAACACTCACACACTGTGGCCATGAGTGCATCATTCTGTCATTCTTGAAATCCTGCATCTCTCCACTAATGGATCAGTTTGCATACCAAGCCGACCAGTCTGTTGAGGTTGAAGTTTGCACAGCACTCCACCGCTACTGCACATCAAACACCTCCACACACATCCTGTTCATTGACAGTTTAGACCCCTAATCCCATCGGCACACTCAAACTCTTTATCATACTCTTGCACTACAAAACTACAGATCTTATCAAGTGTTTAAATCTTTAGTATATTTGCATTCATAATCTAGTTGGTATTGTATTGGTATCTTGTGCTTACTGAGGAAATTTCTTAGTAAGCACTTAGGACTTCAGATTTAGTTTAAGTAAATGTACTGGGAGCTGTGGTGTTGTACAGTCTGATGGCCGATTGTATGAAAGAGCCCCCCAAGCACTTTGAGGCACATGGCTGAACATGCCTCTGAGCTGCCTATAGAAGGTTTAGAAGAAGTTTATACAGCCCCTCTACATCTCAAACATGAAAAAAATGCAAAAGTTCAAGACATGTTTGTATGTATGTTTATTTTTAATTAGCTACAAGGGGTATGACTCTAAAACATTCACTTTAAAAGGCTAGATGCCTAATTTTAAGCACTAGTATGTCAGGACAAAAAAAATCTAATTTTAAGCATCTCTAAGCAGCATTTAAGCATCAGCTCTGTGGTTAACATGAAGGTGATGATGATGATGATGAAGATGATGATGAAGATGATGATGATGATGATGATGTTGATGAAGAAGATGATGGGATATTTGTGAAGCCACAGCCAAATCATCTGCCATGGAATTTCACAATTATTCCAGTAAGTGGTGAGATAAAGATATTATACATTCACCCCAACTGCCAAATGTCTGACTGTTGCCACACTATCGAGCCAAACCCTCAGCATGATGATCCAATGACTGCAACAGTTCTGCAGAATTTCTCTCTTTCATTTTCCTGTGTATTCAATGTTTGTAGAAGAAGAACCATTAGACTTTGATGATCCCACGACCTCTCTCTGTTACCGCAACATTCAGGCCAGTTTTTTCAAGTTGTACCACATTATGTACAATTTCCCAAGGTGACACTAAACACCGTTTTTACATGATTACACTACTTTGGACTCTCCACGAAAATTGTTTTTTGCTTTGTGCTTGCTTTTCAGTTAGACCAAGGAGCTGGTGGGCAATATCTACAGATGCAGATACGGAGAGATACTCCCCTCCCTGGTGAATATCCAGGAAAGTGTTGACATTTTACGACTATTTGGGTGTTCAGATAGCAATAAACTGGACAAACAACACTACGGCACTTTATCAGAAAAGCCAGAGCAGACTCTACCTGCTTATCAATCAATCAATCTTTATTCATATAGAGCAGGTCTAAACCGTACTCAACAACATACCCACATGAGCAAGCACTTGGCGACAGTGGCAAGAAAAAAACTCCCTTTTGATGAGAGGAAACCACCAGGCTCAAAGTGAGCCGCCATCTGCCTCGACCGGATGTGGCAGAGAGGAGAGAGAGGAAGGGTAGGAGAGAGAAGCACATTGAAAATCAACACTGCAACACTAGCAGACTGAGGCCTTTTGGAGTTGACGGGGCAATCCTGAAGACCTTCTGTGACACTGTGGTGGCATCAGCCATCTTTTGGTCTGGGGCAGCAGCATCCCGGCTGCAGACACGAAGATAATGAATGAAACGATCAAGAAGGCCAGCTCTGTCCTGGGATGCCCCTTTGATTGCGTGGAGGTGGTGGGGAAAAAGGAGAGTGATTGAAAGGGGCGTTATCTCTGATGAGTAAGGATCCCATGAAGGACACTCTGCAGAGCAACAACCAACAGCCACACCCAAAGTGTGTGAAGGAGTGATAACCCAGGTCCTTCCTTCCTGCAACTGTCAGACTGTAAAATCAGTGCTGCTGCCAATGACACTCCAATTGACAAACTGCACATGTCAATGTTCACTACTGTGCAATATAATATAAGATAAGAAAATTCCTTTATTAGTCTCACAATGGGAAAATGTGCAGTATTGCAGCAGCAAAATGGGCAGTGGTGAGTGTCAATAAAAAAAGAATAAAGAACAGTAAAACATGTACAAAAACAATAAAAACAATGGTAGCAAATATAATAAATTAATCTTAACATGATAATATGCCTGAGTTTGATATTGTTATTGTTCAAAGAGAGAAATACTACTGGGAGCAGTGCTGGTCGAACAGCTGCAGGGATTTCAGTATTTCAGGTTTCAGTTCAATTGTGCAATATATTTTTCCACTTTAAAATCTGTGCTATCTATATATAGTATCATTACAACAATATTCTTCTGAACATACTTACTATTTTTTATATTTATTTCCTACTGTTCATGTTGTGTAACAAGAGGACAATGCCTTGGATGTAGCCTTATTGTTTCTCAGCCTTGTTAGGAAAGCCTGCTTCTATTGAAAGCATTTCCTTCAAAGTTTCCTTCCCCGACTGTTCCACCGACAAGTGAAGTGCTGTTCCAAGATGTTGACGCAAATTGAGTTGACTATCCTTGACTTGATATCCCTGAGGTTTACTTTTGCACTACTTTTTTCTACTTTGTTGCTCTCATCCATAAAAAAAAAAAAAGAATTTCATGAATCTTATTATTTATTTATTTTTTAACTCATATTTTATTGGGATTTTGTGCAATAACATACATAGGTACTTGAGTCTCATTTCCAGAGCATATAAAAGAAGAACTTAAAAGGCATGCAAACAAACAAAATATATATCACACATGGTTACATGTATCCAGAGTAAAGAATTTAAAACATACTTGGTTGGTTTTTAAGCATCTTTTGCTGTGTCATACAGCAACCATTTCTCCCACTTACTCATAAAGAGACCCTCCTTCAGTCTGAGTTGGTAAGTCATTCTCTCCATGGTGTAAACGTCCCTCATTATTTCTAACCACTGATTTATATTAGGTGCCTCAGTCTTGCACCAGTTTCTCGTTATTGCCTTTTTACATGTAACCAGTAATATTTTAGTTAAATATCTATCTTTTTCTGGCACATAATCATTCAAACTTCCAAGGTACATGACTTTACACTCTCTTGGTATTGCATATCCCAAAATTTTTTTAATTACGCTGTGGACTTCTTCCCAGAAAGAGTTCATCTTATGGCACCTCCAAAAGATGTGTGCGTGATTTGCTCCTCTCTCTCCACACATCCGCCAGCATGTGTCCAGAGAACCAGCATGAATCTTATTTTAAGTAATTTGATTTGTCTTTTTGCTCTTATTTCAAGTTTTTTTTTATGTACTATAATGACAGTTAGACTTTAAAGACATGAAGTCAAATTCACTAACTGTACTGGCAGCCAAATTAGCTTATTTTAAATGCAGGTATGTTTATATCTAGAGAGTTTGGGCTTAAATTTAACAGGGCATTTTTGCAGCGTTGACATGAACATTGACCCAGTCATACAGCGTTCCTGTGGAGCAGGCCACTGACGGTGATGGTTAATAATCTAACCTCACACAACCTCTTACCCTCAGCACAGGAGCTCATCGGGACTCTTCACCCTTCTTACTGTACACCTCCCCACTTCACATCCAATGACAGTTCTGTGTAAGCAGTTAAATACGCAGACTGTTTTTGAAGGTCCTCAGACACACGTTAGTAACAACCTGAAGTGGAAAATCAACACTGAGCACATCGCTGCAAAAGCTCAACGATGACTTTAGTTCCTCAGAGAGCTAACAACAGGAGAACATCATCACATCCTCCATTATAATATGGTTGAACAGCACAGACAGTCAAACGGGAGAAAACTGTAGCAGGCATCCAAAAATCATGGGCAACACACTCCCTTTAATTGAATCTTTACATATTTACTTTCTGTCTGTCTGCCTTACTGCCTGCCTGCCTGTCTGCCTGTCTGCCTGCCTGCCTGTCTGCCTGCCTGTCTGCCTGCCTGCCTGCCTGCCTGCCTGTCTGCCTGCCTGCCTGCCTGCCTGCCTGCCTGCCTGTCTGCCTGCCTGCCTGCCTGCCTGCCTGCCTGCCTGCCTGTCTGTCTGCCTGCCTGCCTGCCTACCTGCCTGTCTGTCTGCCTGCCTGCCTGTCTGCCTGCCTGTCTGCCTGCCTGCCTGCCTGCCTGCCTGCCTGCCTGCCTGTCTGTCTGCCTGCCTGCCTGTCTGCCTGCCTGTCTGCCTGCCTGCCTGCCTGTCTGTCTGCCTGCCTGCCTGTCTGCCATGTGTGTGCTGCAGTGGAAGGAGGATTGTGGACTTTGGCCCCCATCACCTACATTGTAAGTACGTTATGAGGGGATTTTCAAACGCTCAGTAGGAACAGGAAGAACAATTATAACAAGAAAAAACTATTACAATGTTAATTTGGGTACCTGATGAAATGTTTAACACCATTAAGTCTATTCCAGTGGTCTCCAACCCTGCTTCTAGAGAGATACTGCCCAATAAAACACACCTAATTCTAATAATTAACTCGTAACTCTTTGACAGGTTGAAGCTTCGGATGTCTGATTACGAGTTAATTATTAGAATGAGGTGTGTTTTATTGGGCAGTATCTCTCCAGGAGCAGGGTTGGAGACCTCTGGAATAGACTATTATTAACACCAGCAGGAACCAGGCTTACCTTTCTGTTACTTGTTTTTAGCACAATGGTTAAATTGGTTGGCTTTGATCAAATATTTTATATTTTATTTTTTAATTTTATATTGAAAGGTTGTTGTTGAACATCCATTGTTATATATGAATAAACAAGTTAATTAATATGAGATGAGAGTCATAATACCAGTTATAAACAAATCTGTAATAAACAGAACTAATGAGTCCATGAGGCTGGATTACCAACTACAAACAGAGTGAGCAACTGCTTGTAATTTGGTTTTGATCATTTGATCAGTTGTACCATTTAAGTACGATATCAATTAAGGCCAGTATACTACCTAATTAGCTAATGTTGTGTTTTATAGTTGGGCCCTGTGTAAAAATCTAGCTTTAATTATGCTGGCACCTGATACATTCAATTGGCCCCCATCAGTTTTGCAAAAAGACAAACATCTCTTTAGTACAATTTACAGGGATAGGGTAACGTTTGAAATTTCTCAGATACACCTGCAGCTGTTTTGAGCAACCTTGTCAGGAGGATTTGAGGATTTCTTTCAGCTTTAGGAAGAGTGTCCATTTTCTTTAAGGCGCGTAATCAGCAGAACAGCAGAATCATCATGCCTTTCCTGTTACTTACTGACAGACAGCACTAAAACTGCACTAGTAGCATATACAGTATTTTTTATCCTGACTGAGGAAGCTCTTCTCACTTCTCACTTCTCCCTTTGTTTGTCTGTAAGTAAGCTCTTCTTCCAGATTTCATGACTGGATACGTTTTAATACTTTTTAACATACCTAGGCAAAATGTTTAAGTTCTACTTCCTCTCAATAATGGCTAATGTAAATATACCTTTATTTCTCTTCCTCCCTTCCTGCCTCTAGCTTCATTCTGCAGATCCCTTTATTATCCTCAGTTTTCTGTCTTTTCTTGGCATTCTGTAGTCGTAACCAATGTTTATCTCCCTCTATAAGTGCAAGTTAATCCACTATAAAGGGTTGTAAATTTTGAATAAAGAATACACAGATTTCCTTTAAAGGTTTTACTACACCACAAGGTTGAGTTCCAGTTTGTCCAGAGATGGCTACATGCATATCTAGCTAGCTACTACATCTAGCATGTTGTTTAGCATGTTCTGCAGCTTTAGACAGGCCTAGACATAAAACCATCCTCGAAAATACAGTCTTCATACATTAGCAATGCAACCTTAGTCAAATTTAATCCACAGACTTGTATTAATTGCAATAAAGCCTTGCTATGTGACCTGCCTCACAGACTGTCATGTTTATATCTTAAACAGTACTAACTCAAACAATCTAAAAGGGGTGTGACTGAGCAAACTAGTGAGTAATACTATACTAAAATAAATTCAATGGAATAATGTCAGCTACAGAAACTACAATATGTTTCATGGGTGCTTTATTTTCCTAATAGTCAGCTGACATAAAGCATACTACATCGTTAAGGCTCAAAGGAACAGCACTTCAGAATGTTTTTCTCCCATTCATTGCACCCTATAGTGCATTTAAAGGGCACCCAATTCTACACTTCAATATGCTAGACTTAGGGTAACCCTAAACTGCACTTTTTCCATTTTTATTTGTTCACTAGAGGGGCACACATACAGAACCTCCAGCTCACCCCTTTACAATGGCATCATAGGGCACTGCATTACATCGTCTTCCTTAAAAGGGCACTCATGAGGGCACTTCATTCCAGATTATCACATATAGAGGCATCTATAGTAACCTTAGTGAGCGCTTTATCATACTGTGAGAACACCTTTAATGGCATTTCATCATACTGTATTATACTGAGTCCCCCCCCCCCCCCCCCCCCCCCCAGGACCACAAGTACGCTCACACGGTGCTTTTCTTGAATAATGTTGTGTTTTATCAAATTACCACAGACTATATCGACATGCAGAAAAGTCAGGCCAGTTGGTGTTATAGGAGTGAAGCTGCAGTAGTCTGCTGCATGTACTGAACTTCATGGGAATTTGGCGGCCACAGGGCACACAGAAATGGTAAGTGAGGGTAGTAGGGAGACAATAGGAGTCAAATTGCTTCCTTTTTTCCCCCCTGGGCCAACCTGTCAGTGCAAGTTCTACTTATACTTTTGTCATAATATGAATAACCAATAATCTAAATAATTTCTCTCACCAAGCACTTTATTAGGAACACCTGTGCAAATGCAATCCACATTACCAGAAAGGTGATAACTCTACTTCATCATTGAGGTTGTATGATAAACAAAATATTAGGAACTCTTTCCATTGCTCCAATACGCTATCACGCACCACTATGTCGATAATAAGCCGAGAGAAAGCAGAGAGAGGAGTGTGACCAACATGTTACTCATTATTAACATAATTTACTTGTTTGTATGGGAACAGGTAGAGTTACTTCTCATTGCCTACAGATGTAAAAGCAAACAAAAACCACAGGCCAAGAATCAGCAATTTGTGCTTCTTGGTGTGGAATAGCAACGCACGTGACCTGAGGCTTCACGTCAAATAACTAGAAAACCTGTTATTCATTGCTGTTAATGATGTAAAATAACCTGGAGCCCACGTCCACTTCAGGAAGCCACTATCAATATGCGAGAGACTCCGGGAAGTGTCTCTTGCATATTGATGTCTGTTATAAAGAAAACGATGACGTGTGCCTGTAGTAAAACGTCATCCTCATACAATCTGTTTGTGAGCATCATATAGGTTACTACTGACGTGCTGCAACAACGGATTAATGCTTAAAGATAAAGCTTAAAGAGAAGTCACAGAAATAGGCCAAATATTGAATGTGGTTAAAATAGGAAAGTCAGTATATATGTCTGCATTGATCTATAAATGAATGAGGATGATTATTATAGTCTGCGGCTGCTTTAGTACACTGTATGAGAAACTTCTTCGGTTCATTAAATCCTTGCAACATCTGTAGGCAGCTGGGACAGATGTGTTGAGACACTCGCAGCTTCTGAGATCTGAGAAGTACTGAGCCAGGACGCAGTGCCGTTATGCACAACAGTTCATGTATGTTTACTTTCATTCAATCAACCTAGGACACCACATGCACACAAACCTAATGACACATGAGACAGTTATAACTTCATATTCTGCTTTTTTAAATAAGGAGATCTCTGATTAAGATCTCACCAGCCTCTTTTACAACTTTCTTTCTTGCAACTTTCATATATGGTCACTTATTACTAAACTATGTGATAATATACGAGGGGAGATACATTAGTGTTATTTCTGAAATAGCTGTGGTCCCATCATGTATAATTATATAAACAGCTTCTTCAAATCTTATTTCAAAAACTTATTTCTTTTTTTATTTATACAGTAACTAGGCCTAACTGATCAAAAACGAATCCATCTGTCTTTGGCTGCATGTGCGTATGTCGTGATACTGAACTATCCAGAAATGTCTTGAAGATAAACTTTCGGTTAGTTGAGCTGTAATTACCACGTTTAACGTAGTGGCACAACTGTTTCAAAGCAGTTATACGACCAGCTAAAAGAGTATTTAATAACCATCACACCTGCTAATAGTCACCTTCACTCAGCCCTTTTTGTACGTTACCCTGCTGCACATATACATGAACCAAGATAGTAGGTGCGCATGAAGATTTGTCATTTAAGGCACATTATTCAAATTTCAACTTAGGGTGTAAAATATGAAACTGAAGATTCAATGTGTGCTTTTGGACCCTCGTAGAACAGGGCCTGGCCACTGAGGAGAAAAAATACGGACATTTACCGTAATCTAGTCTTTATAGCTAATGCTGTAGTAAGTGAACAGGTTAGACTACAATATCACTCTCATGTCACTAATAGCCCGAGAGAATCCAACTTTAAACAACAGCCAGTTAATAAGATGACAACTATAAATAACAGCCGACGCCTTGTGGTTAGTTCCTGAGAAACGGAATACCAGTTCAATAGGAAACTATTTTTGTTATTAAAACTCAATAGGCAAATTACGCCCCAAATCAAACTTTGACAGTAATTAAATAGTTTTATGATGACATGTGCTATTTGTCCTCATTCATTTTTTTCTGTTGAATTTTAAAAGCGTAATTTTAGTATAGAAATACCTGAAATCCTATGCGTAAAGCACGCCGATAAAGAACAAATTAGTTCAAACTTCGAAATATTGAAAACGATAGACTTATGTTCTGATCATTTATCATAATTGGTGAACCTGTCAAAGTAGATTATATCAATTTGAAGCAATACTTTGCCTTAAAAATGAAACGGCAGTCTGTGAAGCGAAACAAAGAAAAAGTGTTTCATTGAATTTCGTCGAGTTGAAGTTTGTTCAATGCCAAGTGGAAACTATGGGTGAAACTTGCAAAGTGATTTTAAGTCCTTACCTTTTCATTCCGTTGGAAACTAAGCCGGTCTCCTCATCTCCCATGACTGCTGCCACTCTTCCTTGTGTCCTTAATCCTTCTTTATCTTATATACTCTGCTTCAGCCATCAAACACACGTACGAACTTATTAAATGACCACCTCTAGGCATCGCTGACTTCATTATAACGCAAGAAGCTAATGAGAGAGAGAGAGAGAGAGAGAGAGAGAGAGAGAGAGAGAGAGAGAAAGAGAGAGAGAGAGACTCATGAAGGAAGAGACCTTTACACCTTTGTAGACTTTTGCGGAGCAGCCACACACACACACACACACACACACACACACACACACACACACTTCACATGACTTACAATAATTTCCTATCATTTCCTGGAGACTTAAGCTATCCCCAACATAAACCTGAACACAGCTTTTGTATACAATTTTGTACAACAAAAAATACCCCACTCTCCCACACACACACACACACACACACGCACACACAAGCACATACACACACAAGCACACACGTGTTCAATTTGACAAAATCATGCTGAAAAACAGAAAACACTGGTTTAAAAACTGTTCCTAAATTCTCCTTCTTGCGCCATCACAAGTTAACTGTTCGTGAAAATTTATTGCATTGGTTCATGCAGCATGTTTGGTATTTTCTATGACTGTGCTTGAGGGAGGAGGAATATGAGGAGGGTTGCATGTAGATAAGAGATCCTTACCACAGTTTTGTGGATGGGTGGAGACACATTCCTGTTTATGTTGGACTAGGAAATACAGCGTTGTCTTCGATGTCTTCGATGGAGCAACGAGGTAATTCCTATCACAATAGGCCTGTTTTGCATAAAAGTGCTGTGGACTGTAAGAAAACTCCATTTGCAATATACTGTATTGTCTTTTTAGCTTCAAATTCCCTCTTTGTGTTTCCTAGGATAGTGTTTACCTGTTGAGCTGTGGAGGCAGTATAGTAACAAATTGAAGAAAGCACTAGAAAGTTGAAAGATAGCCACACCGGTTTTTATTTTAGTTTGACTGTGCTCAGGCTCAAGTACAATTACGTCAATGATATATTTACTGGTGAAGTGAGGGGACTTCCCCTTTCTCCCTTTAGTTTCAATAAACATGGCTACACATTAATCTCATTTAGTTACATTGTGTGAACAGACACATACGCAGGCAAACAGAAGACATAGAAGAGACACCAGACAAACAAGTATATCAATTTAAGGTGAGAGAAAGGCAAATTTAAACAGGTGAGTCTTCTTCCTCTATAGAGGTGTACAGATCGTAACCCTAAAGGTAGAGAGTTCCACAGTGTTGGAGTCCAATCACCTTTTGTTTTCAGGTGGGAATGAGGGCCGAGCGATAGAAGAAGGCTGGAGAAGGTCACATACATGTTTAGGTGCCTGATTGTGTTGGGCTCTGTAAGTGATTCAAGAACCTTAAAATTAGTTCTAAACCTGATAGCGAGCCAATGTAAAGAATATAAAATGGGTATTTAATCTCTTTGTCAGAGACAAAAAAAAACTTCTGTCATCCACTTGATGTTCTGTTCACGTATTTATTTAGTAACTGCAGCCTACAGGTGTCCTCTGTCAAAAAGCTGCTGTCTGAGGTGTTACTTGTCTGAGTAACCTCAAGTAGTGAGCAACCCTTTTTACACAATGGATTCAAAGTATAAAACATATGGTTTTAAATAATATTTTGACAAATCAACTACGACTCAGCTTTTACAGACAACGACCCTCGTGCTGCAGTACCCGATGTGACCAGAAAGGCGGGGGGCGCTGTTACCGTCATTTCTCCTCACTGATCGTTCATCTTTAATTTGAATAAAACGTCTTTATTTCTCAAATAAAGACGTTTCTGACTTTCTGGGAAGAAGTGAAGTATTGAAGATACATTAGCCATAAAAATACTTGTAGAACATAAACTTTCTTTATCAGGTATTTACCCAACAGAGTCATGGCAGTAACTTAGGCCGAGGATGGGTAAATGGATTTCAGAATTAACAACTACTCTGCCCTTAGAAAATATCACATGTGCAATCAGCGGTAACATATGGGCCCCTTCAGGGATTTTCTAGCGAATAAAGACTTATCCCATAAAGGAAGCGCCTGATGATCTATACGCAGCCCTCTGCAGTTCAGATATTTGGTGTAAAATGATCTGATACCAATTCAACCCATATTGTCTTCAACCAGCATTCATGCAATGTATTCATGTGAGTGTGTGTAAGTACAGTCTTTTTCTCTATTTCTTTATTGTATATATATTTAAGTTTTTTGGTTATTTTCTGTATTTTATTTAATCTTCATTTCTTATAGGTGGGTTGGGGGAGACGGGTGTGTATTACATGGTTGGTGCAGGAGTATTTTGTTCAGGTGGTTATGTGTGTTAAACTGTTCTGAAAACAAATATATTGTTGGGG
Organism: Scomber japonicus; assembly: GCF_027409825.1. Lineage (NCBI taxonomy): Eukaryota > Metazoa > Chordata > Actinopteri > Scombriformes > Scombridae > Scomber > Scomber japonicus. The sequence goes on from NC_070579.1 coordinate 10,856,100, forward strand.
AAAAAACATCTTTATAAGGAATCTGATCACAGCTGCTGACACAGACTGCCATCAACTGATGAAGTTTGGATCTAAATGAAATTATTGGTTAAATATTTGTAAAGAAGTTCTCACAGTGTTTACCTCTGATCATCAAGTCAGCTACAGACTGTGAATAAGACTCTTCCTCCTTTCTATCATTAACTGTATTCCAACTTTAAACTCAGGCCTCCGATCTGTCCAACATCTCAGTCACAGTTCGGTCTCATCTACAGAAAGCTGTAAAAGTTTCTATCACTGTGATGTTATCCTTAAGGATTTTCTTTATAATCAACACACTGATCCTAATTTAAGTTTTCTTCTTGCAGCATATATGTAAATCTGCTTTCTGGTGAAATCTTAATCTGTCTTCTGATCTTAGTTTTCTCTTATTCCTTTGATTAATGTAACTCTCACAGACGAAGAGATTATCCAATTTCATGACCAACAGTGACATCTATGTTTCTATGTTACTAGGTTTCAAGAACAGCCATCCATGTGTATTTTCATGAATAAAATACAGTTCTGCAAAGACAGATGGATGTAAACACGCTGAAAAGCAATGTAAGATCAAATTCTAAGTCTTCAATCTCCAAAGGAAAAGGCAGGCTGGTGGGGCTCAGGTGAGAGGACACATGCATGAACATAGTCTATGCTGTCTATGCTGGCTTCTTATGGAGATATGGTGATTGCTTGATTACAGGCAGGCGTGTGGAGACAGGAGAAATGGAGAGAGAGAGAACGAGCAAACATGCAAAACCAAAACACACCAAGCACAAAAGGCAGAAATGTAACCAAAAAAACAAGCACACAACAGGCAGGCTGGAGTTACGGAGGATTCATGACAAACCTATAACACGAGTACCTTGTATACTGCTGCACAAAAAAATTACAAGCATGCCTAAAGGACATAAAGTCATGGATGACCTTCAATTCTCTTCTACTAAACTCAGACAAAACCAAAGGTACTGTGCTTGGCAGTAAACACATTAAAGACACATTATCTAACAATAGAGCTACTCTGGATAGCATTATCTTGGCCTTCAGCCCCACTAAGGAAACTAGGAGTTATCTTCCGCCAGATTATGCCCTTCAACTCGCACAAAGCCTTGAAACAACATCCTGTCTCAAAAAGATGCAGAAAAATGAGTCCACACATTTGTTACCTCTAGGCTGGATTATTGTAATGCATTATTATCAGGCTGCCATAAAGACTGCAGCTACATGCATACTGACAAAAAAAACAAGAAAAAGAGACCATATTTGTCCCATTTTAGTCTCCCTGCACTGGTTTCCTGTAAAAAACAGAATATAATTTTAAATCCTTCCCCTTAAAGCCCTGAACAGTCCATCACATTTTACAGAGCTCATAGTGCCCTTTTACCCCACTAGATCACTGCGCTCCCACAGTGCAGGCTCACTTACACTTTTGCTTCCAAAAGCAGAATACAAGGTGCATGCTTATCAAGAGGAGTTAATCATTCACACACACATTTACACACCAATCGCACTGCCTTTGGGAGTAAGGAAACTTCGACATGTGGACTGGTGGAGCTGGGAACAGCCGATTTTCCTGCTCTACCTCCCGAGCCAGAGCTGCCCCATGTTACTAACTTATCTTCTTTCCAGGAGTTGTTCTCATTGGACACTGGCTTCCATCAACTGTGACTGTGGGGACCCCTGTGTTCCTGCTTGTTCATAATAGCATTACAAATACATATACTGAGTCAAGTAACCCACCCATTATGTCATTGTCACGCCTTTACTAATGAAGAAGAGTCATCCTCCGTCTCACAACACTTCCTCTTGTCAGCTGCTTCTTTTCGAGGCCGGAAGTTTGAGTTCTAGATACTCATGAGGCTTTTATTAATGTTCTTAAGCATCTACCAACTGTTAACAAGTTTCTTATAAGTTCTTATGAATGTCTTATAATATGATATTAACTATATTATAATGGTGTTATTAACATTTATATAGTCTTATAAACACATAATGTTAATAAGCATCTTATAAGGACTTATAAGGGACTTATTTCCTATTAACCAATGCTTAATACAAGGACCTTAATATAAAGTGTTAGCTGTAAGGCTTTTACAGGCTATTATGAAGTATTTTTACTTGCCCACCTTTTATTATTTTAATTAATTTCTTTAAATGTTGCTTGTTTTTGGTTCAGTTTTGCAACAGCATCTTCTTTTTCTCCAAATTTCCACAAATAAAATTGATCAAAAAATTCAACTTATATTAACATGTCAAAAAATACACATAGCATAGAGTGTACTGAAGTCAAAACACAACAAGAGAGAGAAGACTTTTTTTCCATCTGTTTATTGACATTACGTCATTGTCACGGTCATCAACACTAGTGACGTCCTTGGAAAGTGTTGCAGTGGCCCTGATGTACAAATCACATCTGTTGTCAGTTATTAAAATTTAAGTTTTCCAAAATGTAATGAAAACTACATTTATACACTTTACATTTGCGTAAATATTTTCGTATATTGTATGATATATTTCAGTTGAAACACAAGGCACTTGGACACCTTTGAAATACTGATTAGGATAAATCAATGTGCAAACAAGTAATACAAGATAACACGGATACTGGCCACACGTGGCCATTGTCAAACGTCACCCCTTCAAAAATACCCAAGAGACAATTAAACACTTGTTTGGCTTCTTCTTGTGTACCTTTTGCATTTTAACATTCATCTGAAGCAAATGTGTACTCATTATTGCCTACTACACACCTTTGTCTACCTCGTTCCTACTTTAATGTGTTCCTCAGTTGGTAAAAGGTCGGGCAGATCCTGTTGAGATCCTTGTCTTGGTATGATTAATAGAGCAAGGAGTAAACTGAAAGCTAAGGAATACACCTTAAACCTACATTCAGTTGCGTCAACACAGTTTTTGTTTCTTTCATCTTGCGACTTGAAAAATCACATGGTCGAACAGATAGCTCTGTGTACATTATAACCTGTAGATTACACACAATGTAGGGTTGTTAATTTCCCAAACTAATTCTGAATCACGGTCTCCATCTGTTGTAAAAAAAAAGAAAAAAAAAAAGATAGCTGGCAGTTACACCAAAAGCAGATCTGAGCTGTTAAATCACTGAATCAGATAAGAGATCATCTGACAACCAGTGATAAAACCATACAAAACTTTTAATGACGGGTCAAGCATTGAAGAGTTTGATTACTAACTGTTCTAAATGCATCGTGGTACAGTGGGAGACAGCTGTAAAAAAAAAAAAACACATCAATATATTTTGCAGATGTATTCAGATGATTGGTAAATTTAACATAAACCCTTTTTTAAATGCCAGCAGTCATTCTATGAAGCACTATGGATATTTTATATTGGAATTCTTGACCTTCCCTGAAGATGGATGTACTGTGACTAGTCAATGTTGCATTAAATTATTGTGTATGGGCTGTGTTTCCCATTGCGCCCCATAATCCTGCTTTCCACCTCCATATTTATATGTGAATAAAAAAGTCAGTGGAAGCAGTCAGTGGGGGTTGTCGAACATAAAAACTACGAAATGGTTAGAACACCTGCTCTATTCATGACCTGGTGTAGTGAATCTAATACAGGTGATTGTCCACTGTAAAATGCTTTCTGTCAGTGAAGTAAAGGTGTAGATGAATAGGTCCACCCAAATTTCACGACTTCCAAGGACTTAAGAAGTAGGAGTAGAAGTAGAGTAAAACATCTGCAATACCTTGAAACAACAGGGTAGGATGGAATTTAGCATAAAAACCCAACCATTCACCAAACAGAGACGGATATCTCAAAATCTCAGTCAATAAAAATTAACCTGCATGGCTTTCTTTTTTTCTGTAATTTGGGTGAAGTGCCCCTTTGAAGTTTAAAGATAGCTGAAACATGACTGGTGCAAAATCCTGCTGCAACCCAACACTCAAAGGTCTTGCTTAACTTCCATACACACAGAAACAGCTGTAAATTTCAGTCTTTTAGTCTGCATTCAGCTGTTTCTGGGCTGGAATGACTGAAGTGCATTTATGGCTCTACAGGTGACAGCGACCTTTGATCTCAGACACACACACACACACAATCCACACTCCACACAGACACAGAAAAACACAAACACACACTCCCTGGATCTATACATCGCTGAGTGCACATCTTAGCTGACAACAGCTGGTTTGAGGAGGAGCGCCCTTGGGGGAACAACCACCCATGACAAGGGGTCACTTTGTCTGGGCCCCACTCCTGCAGACAGATTCAGCACCTCCCCCTCCAGCTCCCCCTCTCCTTCCTCCTCTTCATCCTCGCCTTCCACCTCCTTGCCTGCCATCCGCCCCAGACTTCCCAGAGCTCCCAGCCCCAACATCGATGCAGCTGAAAGTCCAAAGTGTAAAAGTGGTGAGTCAGAGAGGCCAAGCGGCCCTATGCCACCCCCTGCTCCACCCATGGAAAACAGTGGTGCCCCATGGTGGCCGAGAGCTCTGGCATGGCAGAAAGCTGACAGAGGATAAGTGGTCCCCAGACCCCCAAGCAGAGCTGCAGCAGCCCCAGGGATGATGATGTGAGCCCTGCCCACAGAGGGCATTTCAGTAGCGCTCTGGTGGCCGGGGAGACCCAAACCAGTCCCCATCCTGCTTGGGGCGCTTTGTTCCTGGGCCACAAAGTGCCCATGGGCCTTGATGTGCTTGCGTAGCGAGCTGGGATCTGTGTAGCGCTTCAGACAGCCTGCCATCTTGCAGTAGTATGGCTTGTCCACATAGTGAGTGCGAGTGTGCTTGAAGCGGTCACTAGAGTTGGAGTAACGCTTATTGCAGCCCTCATAGGGGCAGATGTAGGGTTTTTCTCCTAGAGGAAGAAAGAGAGACACATGATGAAGAGACAGAAGGACAAAACAAGCAAAAGACAAAACAGTTATTGAGTTGCTATTTGATTACGATTTAAATAAGAGAGCCAGGGAGGGACTGTCTGAACTAGTGTTAATTTTGTCGCCCATTTTTCAATTTAGTCTTAGTCTTGTGTCAAAGTTCATTCTTAGTCTTAGTCACATTTAGTCATTCACATATCATTTTTTGTTAGTCATGTTTTAGTTGAGTAAAAGTCTCAACATTTTAGTTTAGTTTTAGTCAAACGAGAACTCAAGTTATTTTAGTCAACTAAAAGTCTCAACATTTTAGTGTTTCAGACTCTGAACAGGCTTCATTGTAGGTGTAAGAGCCACATGTTGTGATAAAACATTTAGAAATTTTGTACTACTACTTTATTATGCAGTCTTTTTTTACCATTATTCTAATCATACAGAGATAATTTAGCTATAACACCGGGGACAGACTCCATACCACCAGATTTAAACAGAGACAACATGTGGAAACAACTGTGTTGTACTCCTCTTGACCAGGACCAAACAGAGCTATAATCAAAGTTTTAATCAAAACAGATTTTCTTGCCTAGAAAAAAATGGATAAACTGATGAAGCTCATGAGATATAATCAAAACATCCAGAACACCAGCTAAATGGACCTTTATGTGAGACTGTTTTGTGAGCCAAACGGAACAATGACAACGTATAAAACAGAAACGCTTTCAAAAAAAGTGTTCAGGAAGTCTGTCCATTATTCTGTGCTTCGATTCCCAGACTCCTTCAGTCCACAAAAGCAGTGCAATCAGTGTGTGAATGATAAGCTCCCCCTGATGAGCAGGTATTTTGCATGGCAGCCAGCCAGCGTGTGAATGGGTGAATGTGGTGAGGTAATAAATACACTTTATGGCTCTGCAGGTGGCACGAGGCGGGTAGGTATAGGAGGTGAGTCAAAATGTCACTGACCATCAATACTGCATTATTTCACAAGGTTTCGTCTATTGTGTGAGGGACAGGTCCTCAGCTGAGTCAAACATGATTGAATTATTGTTTGCATCTTAGCCACCTCACACCTAAATTAAAAGCATTTTAGATGAAAATGGTAGTAAATGGTATTGCAGGCAACCTAAATAAAGTCTTTAAATCTGAAACATTCACAGGAACAAATAAAGTACATTTTAATGATTTTAATATTTTTCATTTCACAGTGAGAAGGTTTAGATCTGATCAAGATGTGCATAATTAGAGATATTTCCTCTCTCTCTAGCTTGTTGTAAAAACACAGAGGATGATATAGTCATAATAAAGTCGAACAAGAGTCACTTGGTCCAGCATGTAGAATCACACTGTTCCCTTCAAGGCCAAATAACCAAAAAACAGATTATTTTCTGTTTTATTTTGTCTCTGCGGCAAACCTTGTTTCAACTATTACACCTTTAAAGATGCAGTTTGCGTAAATGCTAAAATCATACTGAATAAGAAATGGTCTCATTTAATAAAGCCACTGTTCATTAGTTAATTGTTGAGACTCAGAAGCTGTCACACAGCCACAGTCTGCAGTTGTGATGTTATGTAAAAGGCTGACAAGCGACAATGAAGAGAAGGAAACAGACATTTAACCCTGGGAGCACCCGAGGGAATTAAACACAAAACACAACATCCATGTTGGCTACAGCATAGTTGGATTTTCCACTTCAAGGTTCATGACTAAAAAAAAAAAAAATTCTCAGCAACACAAGACTAAAGACGGATGATACACATGAAAAGGAACAGGCACCAACTTGACACACTGAAATCAGTTTACTGATAATTTCGAACACAAAGCTGCGTAAGAAACTGGGGGTGTGAAGTTCAAAAGAGGTAGCCACGTACATGGCAGGGAGAGTCTGATGAAAAAATATCACAGAGTCTCATTATGGAATAGAAATGTAAGATTCCCAGGCTCCTCCAGTGTGCTTCGAGCTTAACCCAAAGTTGGCTTCTGCTGCTTCAGTTTTAATCACTCTTTTTTTTAAATCTCTATCACAAAAGTCCTCGAACTAAGTGCAACACTCAAATATATTTTTACACCACTGTGACCTCCGTTCGCCTCTCATGACCGAGCACCGGACCTGAGGGGACAGAGCCTTCTCCGTTACCGCCCCCATTGTCTGGAACTCATTCCCCTAAATCTCTCTGTGATTGTACTGACTTGTCAAATTCAGATCTCTTCTAAAGACCCACCTTATTTTTGTTTTTTGTTTCTTCTTCCCTACATTGGTTTTGTTGACTGTGTTTTCATTTATTCTGTATGCTTTTATTGTTTTAATTTGTCTTTGATTCTGTAAAGCGTCTGTGAGTTTTGTTTAAAGCACCCTATAAAATGAATATTGGTATTTCATGTATACGGACAATACTAATAATTTCAATTGTGTGCAATATTCATATAATATACATATATATATTTATTTCACTTTAATCTGTGCAATAAGAATATCACCTCTGGTATATTACCACTCAATACCAATATCACTTGTAAATAATGTCACGATTATTTTTATTACATATTTTTCCTATTATCATTCTTATTGTTATTGGACTTATTATTTATTCTTATTCTTTTCTTATTGCTGCTCTTATCTTCTATTATGCTGCCCACTGCTGCTGTAACAATGCAAATTTCCCCATTTCCCTATTCCAAGGAATATCTTATCTTATCTTGTCTTATCTTACATGTATTGTTATATTATGTATTGATATATTAATGTAGTGCCTTTCTATTGTTCTTGCCACTCGTGCCAACCTATTCATCAGTTGCCTTTCTTTCTTTTCATCGTGATCTCACCTGTGTGTGAGCGGGTGTGTATCTTCAGGTTCTCCAGACGTGAGAAACTCTTGTTGCAGGTGGGACAATGGTGCGGCTTCTCGTTGGTGTGCGTGCGGATGTGAATCAACATTTTATACCTATGAAACAATAAAGACACATTTATGGCATATATACGCACACACATATGATAAGTTGCCTTTGTTCTATATCTTTACTGGTAATGAGTTACCACACAAAGAATTATAACGTCATATCTACTGTGAGGTCATGATCCCGTCAAAGAGCCCTGCCTATGATGACGCTTTGGTTTTATTTAACTTCCTTTTCATATTAACAAACGCTCTATTGCATCTACTGTGTGTACACTGCAGATAACACTGTATAATAATATGTGAGCCAATAAATTATTTTTATGTTGCTTTGCATGCTGCTTTTCATCCAAATGTCCTCCAACATTACATCAGTCAGCGTTTAAATGATTTATACTGTTTCTTTCCTTATGTTGTCTTGAAAATGGTGACTGTTGGAGCTCCATTATAAATGATGAATACAAATTATTAGACCATACTGACCAACTGGTGGGTCATTCTTTACAAACTTATGCTTTTTTGTTCAATTTTTGCATTTTTTTTTTTTGTCAAATTGTTCAAACATTAGCAGAGATACCTGCACAAGATAACAGAACAATTCATTCCTGGTTTTAAATAAAGTACTTTGCGTAAATATGATATAGTTTACCTTTTGAGGTTTCGGTTTATTGACAAAACACAACACAAGTAGACAATTGAATACCAAAAGCAACATAATTCTTGGATGATTAATTTCTATTGAATGGGTGGGTGGGGAGAGTGTTATTGCAGACCGGTCGGTGTGGGCTTTAATCTCAGGCGAGAGAGGAAGAGGGGGAAGGGACTGGAGTTTTGTTGCCTTCCTCTAGTTAGTTATAGCTACATAGCTACATGCCTTCCTCCAGCCATCCAAAGGTCATGTCTAGGACATGGGTGGGTTCTTGTAAGATGAAACGCTTTTTTGATACCATGAGGTCAGGGAAAGGAGTAGTGTGTGAGTATTGTCTGCAAACTTCACAGGTAGAGGTTAGGATGATGGCGTCTGCAGTCATCTGTGTACAGGATGAACAGCAGGAGTGAGCGTACATAGCCCTGGGGGAAGCCAGTGGATGTGTGCTGAATGTCAGAAAGCCTTTTGTTGACCAGCACCTTCTGTAGAAGTCCTTAACACACAGACTTACACAGGTCTTTTTTTTTTGCCAGGATGTGTGATTGTGAGGTGTTGAAAGCGGACGAGAGATCTGTCAACAGGTGCCAGGCCATTGTGTTTGAGCCCTCTGGGTGTTTATGGCCAGAGTACAGTATAAAAAAGTTTAGCAGTGTCAACCCTTATCTTAAGTTAACTGAAGAAGGTACATCTTTATGACTGTGGCATTAGTGACACGGCTTTTCACAACTCTTTCAAAGGGATTCATGACGAGGGATGTGAGGGTTATAGGTCTGAGATCATTTAGGACCTTCGGGCTGCTCTTCTTGGAGATGGGGATGTGATAGTAGTGAACTCTGAAAAAGCTGCTGTAGTTCTCCTCCTAGCTACTGAGCACAGTGTTTAGTGTACGGCTGCAGATGTTATCTGGCCCGGAGGCTTGTTTTAGCCTGTGTCCTTCTCAGACACTGTACCACTGTGTCTACCTTGACACCTGGGGACGGGCTGCTGATGGCATGTGTGTGTGATTGTTTGTCTTTCCCAAACTTTGCATAGAAGTAGTTTATATCATTGGAGAGTCAGTGCTCCCAACAAACAAACAAAAAGGCAGTGAAGGCACTGGTGACCTAAAGGAAAAACAACTAATAAACACAAATTACTTATTAGTCGCGGCCTTTTTCATTTGTGTAACTGCTTTTATAACTGTGATGTATAGTGGTGACTAATACTTCAGGAAACACTACAATCTACAGCTTCAAACACTTACTTCAAATTAAACATTAAGACTTTTCTTTTTGTTAACCCAGTACTGTTACACAACCATTTACACATAACAAAAGCAGATGAGCGTTACGTCAAACCATTCCAAAGCAGGATATTTGAAATAGGTTAGCTGACATAGTGAATGAAATGTGTTGACATTTCAGTGATAACAGGGTACCTGGCATTGAAGCCTCTCCCATTTCGAGCACAGCCCTCCCACTGACAGCAATAACCAGAATCCTTTTCAGGCTTGACGTGGAAGTCGTTGATGTGATCCACCAAGTCCTGAAGCGAGTCAAACAGCAGGTGGCACTGCAGGACAAAGAAGTAGAGGGTGATTAGCTGCTGGCTGAATTCAGAACTGTGTAATTGCTCCAAATGCAACTGAAGTTGATGTTTTGCAATTTATTCCAGGTCATACTTTTAATGAAACCTTCAGGATTCATGATTAATTAAAACCATGGTTTTACATTCTTCTCCACAGTAGTGTGAACATTTCAGCTTATCTCCACATTTTCAAATAATGTATTCTTACATAGTTGACTCAGATCTTATCAAATGTAATCATATGTTATCTCATTGGCTTTTGATTTATTAAACAAACAGGTTCATAAGTACTCTGATTGTAGATTGAGGTCATACGTTTCATGAAATATCTTTATACACTGTCAATTAGATAAATGCTTTTTGCTTACTTTTGGTTTATTTGCAACCTATTGGAACGTTCTATGCACACAGAATGTCAAACAATATGATACTTGTGTTTTTAAATTGATAAGCACCTTAAAATCTCTAAAATATACTGTACGATACTCACCATAAGTCCCCTGAGCTCTATGAACCAACAATCTAAAACCCCAAAATCATCAATTTACCAATGATAATAAAATACAGAAATGGAGCAAATCTTCATATTTTATGAAAAAATGTAAATGTTTGGCTTTTTATGACTAATAATTGATCAATTAGACTAATTGAATTAATTGGAAAATTAATTTAAGCACCTACTTCTACTATTGTATAAAGTCTAGTATTATTTATCTTCAACCTCTTTTTTCCAGACAACTGTGATTATATTTCGTTCAGCACCATCTAGTGGTCAAATTAATGGTTGCAGTGTTTTTCACCCAATCGCCGATTACAGGATATTCTTATTATTAGATTCAATGTGCTTGTTATAAATTGATGTGAATCAATCAACTGAGACTATTCACACTGTTTTTTTTAGTAAACTTATCATAAAGCATATTTGATTAAGCATGTGGTGAGACATGCTGTTCCCATAATTACACTTGTGAACACAAACCTGTGCAGATTATTGACACAAGCATCTAATTGTGCAATGATTAACTTTTGTTTTCCTAATTTTATTTACCTTCATCCAACGGCAGGCCAGCTGGCCATCCAATGAGGGCTCTGGTGAAACTTGCTTCTCTCTGTTCTGACCAATGAACATGGAGGAGGGAAAGCTGTACCCCTTAGGTGGGCTTGCAATTGGCAGGTAAAACGGATAACCCTGAGGTGAAGCTCCGCCTTCTACCCCTCGATGACGAGCTGGTTCCTGAAAGAGGAAGAGGATGGAGAGAAAGGTCACAGGGGTCACTGCAAAAGAAGGAAGATCTCAACTCTGAAACATGGAGGTGGAAATACATCTGCATTAAGTTATTCAACAGTAAGTTAACATTCTGCATTTATTTTATCATTTTGCTTAACATTTGATGGATAAATGTGTCCAACACACATTTTCTGCTGACAAACATGTGCAATATGTTAAAGGATATACTTTTTAACTTTCTGTGTGTAGCTGTTTATTCAGCAAACGCACTGTCAAAACCAATGATTCCCAACTTGGGAGTCAGGACTACACAAAGGAGTCCCCTGTGGTTTATGGTACTGGGATAATAAAGAATCACACAAAATCACATTTAAAATAATATTTATTTTTTCTAAATTGCTTTTTTCCTGGGAAATACATAATTAAGCTGTTAAATGTTCTAAAAAATCCTTCAAATGAAAAGGCTATAGAAGAAAACCAGTTTTTAGTTAAACTGCTCTTACCACTTGCCGTGACTCATAAGGAGGCACAAGTAGACATTGCTTAATTTTAAGGGTCCTCAAGCCAAAAAGGTTGGAAACCACTGATCTAAACAATGATGGTAAAATGTTTAAATAGACTTGAAGGAAGGATGTGGTGGCTTCATTTGTCACAAGCTATAATCACAGACACACAATATTTATAACTTGTTTCTGAAAACATATATTAAACACAAAATGCTAAAAGACATTGAGATAGCAGAACTTTTTAATTCATATCTCCAAGATTTAAATCTGGTGCTACCTCATGTTTGCCCGTAATGAAAGAAATAACTTGTGGAAGAGAAGATGAGAAAGTCATAGGATAAAAGTTGATGATTTCTGCTGTGGAATCTGCTCTGGAAATATTAGTAGTTTGCTTGTTTATTCTGAGCGCTTTCACTGTTGCTATTACTATCTTTGGTGAGAAAAAACAACTTATTTTATATTTATTCATAATAAAATAAGGATATTTTTAGAGGATTTGAAGTCGTGCATGTTTTAAATCAGAGGTTAATCCACACCGGCCAGCTAAGTGAATTATAATGGACAAAAAGCTACTGCTAAACATTTCAAAGACATCTTTGATGAACTTAATGAGTACATCTGGGAAGACATAATGAATGCCTCTCACAGTTCAATTTTAAATGCTTAAGACAATTTCAAAAAATGTACTTTTAGAAGTAAAGGATGAATGTGGGCCAAGAGGGGGATAGATTTAGTGTCTGTGCACCAACAAAGAAGCTGAGTGTTTGATGTTTTACCATTCAAGCACGGCTAGAATTTGATTTAGACAGAGTCACTGGGCGGCTGTGTGCTGTGTGCAGACACTGCCGCAACAAATTAGATTCACTCCCAGGATCCCAATTCAATTCAATCCTGTTGAAGAAGAGTGGAGCACATTTAGCAACAATCAGTCCCTGGCTGGATTATTCTGAGAAGACTGCAGCCATGCTTCTGCACATGATTAACTGATTACACGAAAGTACACACCCACTGTGTGTTTCCCTACAGTATGTCCCGGTGTTCAGAAATCTATCTACCACAATATAATAGAAAGAGAAGAGAGTGTTTGTGTTATAAATATATACTGTTTTATTTGTCAAGAACTAATTAAAGCATGCAACACAGAAACACATAAGCACATGCAAAGCAATGAAATGGGGAATATTAATGTTAATAGAAATAAGGAGTGAGTAACATAGTGCTTTATTATTAGACAATAATTAAAACATGCAGGCACACATATATAAAAAGCACAGACAGTACATAAAATACAAAGCCACAATAAAAGACATGCAGGTACACGAGACAGAGTGCAAGACAGTAACATTGTATGTGACAGCTGACAGCAAGGAACGCAACTTTTACTTAATTTAAAAAATATCCAGATATCTTGTAAATATGTATGATTTTATTAAAAAAATCTAATTGCTTGATGCTGACAGTTATCAAGTATTTTCTGCAAAATGTGTGCATGCACTAGGAACGTCACGGTGACTTAAGTAGTCTAAGATGTGCACCGTGTAACTGCAACATCCATGGCTTAAATTGAGTGTGGAACTGGTATTGCATTTTTGACTGATGAGTCCGTTTCACCAAATTTGAGGATATGCAAAATGAAATTTGCAATCTGCGGTAATTTCCTCTCCAGTTAGTTTTGACACGTTTTCAATCAAAAAAGAAATTATGCTCTGTGCTCAGGATAACTTTTAAACAAACACACATCTTGAAATAGCATTTAAAATATCAATGTTGTTAGTGCACGTAAAAGACGAGGAGCTCTCTCCAGCTTGGCCACAGTTTACATGACACTGGTTGGACGATTTAGTGACTGACAAGAATGATGCATGATAATGAAGAAGGAATGTCCTGGAAATATAAAACACACCTGCATGATAATCATTTGAGAAAGTGGATGTTGACTTGTGGAAAAATGGGCCTTGGATCTATTTGTTATCGGACGCTCATTATTTATGTGCTAAGTGTTCCTTTGTGTGCAAAATGTAACTTTTGTATGCAAACGCTTGGACTCACCCGTGAGAAGAGATGTGGTTGAGGGCTGCTGCTGCTGTGGGGGGACTCCAGGGGTGAGGAAGGGGATGGCGAGGAGGGTGAGGAAGGGGACGGGGACAGGGACGAGGTGTGGCGGGAGGAGGGGGACAGGCTGAGGTCCATGGCCGGAGGAGTGAAACAGGACCCGTGTCGCTCGTGAGAGGAAGACTGGGAATCTAGAGTAAAGTATAGAGTAGCGTTACAACAGGATGGTGTTATGTTTTTCAGACTAAAGGAAAATCTTTCTACAAGTTTATAGTTTTCTGATACTTCCCATGTGATGGCCTGATAGCAATGTTGTAGGTACGTCAGGTTTAGTTTAGTTAGCTTATATACGAGGGTACACTTGCACTTTGTGAATACATTTAGTATAAAACAGGTGAGATCATCTGCAAAATGATTACACCTGAACAAATGCAACAAAGTCCTCATACTCGGTATTCTGGTTTAACTACATTGTGGGGACACCAGTTCCCATTGTGCTTTGTGGGGACTCATTTACAATACTTATTAAACATCTATAAAATAATGGACAGATTAGTTGATGATGATGATAATCGTTCGTTGCAGCTCTACATAAAACCTATAAACCTTTATCACAGTTTGGATGAAAGAGAGAAAGAAACTAATGAAAAATAATGAAAAAAACAGAGTGCCTTCGCTGTTGCAACCACCGCTACCTCTGAGATACCTCTTTTGACTCATGTTGAACCAAAAGAGAATATTTTTCACTGTCACCTGGAGCCGCTTAGAGCTGCATTAAATCCTGTCAGAAATCCAAACTTGATTAAGTGTTGACAAATGGCACCTGACATATTACCACCTGAGCTGTTAAACCACAATTTGTTCTGTTCCCGGAGTAAGAAAATCACATTCAAAATCACACTGATATTTGCAGCGATGCAAATTATAAACAATCCAGCCTTTTATTCAACAGTATGTCATGTGGTTCTCTTCATATGTCTCGATAAAGATGCCAGTTTTTTTTAAAAAGGACATAATGTTGTGTCTTTTTTAGCGCTGACAGAAGAGTGGTAGCCAGGTGTCTGCAGTTAGATTAGACACATAATTTATTTTAGACAGCTGACACAACAGCTAAAAAGGTAGAAAAATTATATCGGATAGTGTTGGTGAGGATCATATGGCTGAAGTTAGAATGTGCTGGTTTATTTTCATGGGATCACTTTTTTTTGTATGCTAACTAATAAATCACAGTTTAACTTTTTTATGAGCATGAAAAGCTACTGTACTGTACTGGATAGGCTGTTCATTTATTTTATAATATGAACAGTAAACCAGAAAGACTTATTTCAATGAAACAGGAAATTGGTCAAAAAGCAGTTAGCTCGGAGGTGACTCCAGCTCTCTTTACACTTTCATGGATAAATTGACGATATGATTGATTCAAGTTCAGTATTATTCTCCTTTTTGCTCTTATTTGGTCTCTGATAAACTCTCTTTCTGCAAATAAGAATCGTCTCCAGAATTAAGCCAATGCTCTTCTATTCTGACCTGGAAAATATCATTCATGCTCTCACTTTCTCCAGACTAGACTACTGTAATTCCCTCCTTTCCGGTATAAAACAGAAGTCTCTCTCTCGCCTCCAACTAGTTCAGAGCGCAGCAGCTTGGCTTCTTACTGGTTTTAACAGACGACATCACAGCACCCCAATCCTGGCTTCTCTCCACTGGTTCCCTGTTCATTTTATGATTGATTTTAAGATTTTACTGATCACTTTTAAAGCATGTCTGGGTCTGGCTCCAAGCTATATAACAGAAATGTCAGGCTTACTCAGGTGGGGCCCGTCTAGCTGTTCCAAAGTCGGGGCTGAAATCTAAAGGTGACTGTGCTTTTGCCATCAGGGCTCCTCAGTTTTTGGAACGACTTGCCTGTGTATATACATACTCACATTAAAAAAAACTATTATAACTGCTTTAACAGTTGCTTTATTCTATTCAAGTGTCCCAGTAAGTCATGCCAGTGTGACAGTGAGCCAGTACGCACAACGAGGACCCTAAAACTGAAGGTCATTTTAATTTAGCAATCATCAATTTTATTATCACCTGTGCTTTTTCTATTCTGACATGTTATATCCTGTGAGAGAAAAGGGCCTATGAGTTTAATTTACTCACTTTAATATGAAGTGGAATAGTTGAGTTTGTCATCAGCGACTCCTTTTAAATTCAACTCAGTAAGTACAGGGTTAGGGTTAGGGTAAGTTTTCTAGTAAAGCTGGTCTTGTTGTTGGGGATCTTCTAGAAAATACTAAAAGGACTCTCAGTGCCTCCATTTGGGAAAGTTAGTAAAGCTATATACAACTATGTAATAGAGTGCAAAATCACACAACAAAACATAAGAGTAGACTACATCAGTCATGATACACATTGCACATTTAACATAAAACTGAGCTCTTGGACTGCGCCGAGGACGGAGGTAAACAGTCCATTCAGACTTTCATAGAGGCCTTGTTGTGGTTTCCTTTGAGGTCACCAAATGTCAGTGTCACGCTCCTCTTGTTATGAGCCACACTGACAAATTTGGAGACAATGTATGTCTATTTGAGGACAGAAGAGAGCTACTATTCATGGGATTTACAATATTAAGTTACTGGGAAAGTGAGAACATAGAATCCACTTATTATACTATTGCATTATCAGAGTGATACGCTTAATCACTGCAACGTGGCATCAGCAAAAGCATGTCCTTGTGTCTTCGAGAGAGAGGAGAAACGATGGAGGCTTTGTCGATATGTCTGTTGATGGGAATATTCTCTCTTTCACTCCATCTGGTTAACTCTTACCTGGAGAAGAGGGTGGAGACGGAAAGGTTGTATATATCAGGCGTGGCCGTGTGGCGCTGAGAGGGGCACAGATAGAAGAAGAAGTCCTCTTTCCTAATCTCACTGGACCCTCTGTCCGTCCTGAGGGAAGCTTCAAGTCCAGCGGCTCGTCCAATGACAGCATGGCTTCTGGTTACTTCCAGCCAACCTGGAGAGAGGAGAAAAACAGGTTAACTGACTGAACGTATCAGTATCCAGATCAGATTTGATGTTCAGTGTATCAGAAGCATTTTTACATGTTAGTGTTTGGACTCCTGTTTGGTCTCCACCAGCTCCAGCGGGGAGATATCTGACTATTTAGAAGTTAAATGCTCAACTACGTTCAAACAGCTAGTCATTATCTCTCTATTATTGTTAACATTGTAGGCCATACAACCAACACGATGAGCTGAATGACACTAAAATGCAAAGGACTGCTTTTAGGAGTTTAGGGTGGAGCCAAATCTAAATATTTGGTATTCAGAAAATCATAATTAGTGGGAGTTTTACAAAATACCGATTTATCCGATTTTTTTTTTTTTTTGAAAAAAAACATGTCAAATAACAGCATGCAGGTATTTTATATCACTATCTCAGTCTTTCTTCACTATACATTTATGATGTCTATTAGCAGAGAGCAAAATCCACCTGCTGCACATTTCCTTATTTGTTTCCCCAAAGTTAGTTTGTAAAAAAATGAAAAATGAAAAAAAAAATGAAAGCTGCAAAACAATAATTCTTCCCACCACATCACACCCCATCACCACAACATGCTGTGCTGTCTCTGTGTTATTGGTGCAGAGGTCAGCTTTAGCACAGTCATCTGTGATATTTGGGAGACTTGAGTTTGAAACCTGCTGTAAGGACTTCTTTTTAAGATATTTTATTGAGGAACACTTTATTTTAACACTTTAATACCTTCAAATTAAAAGTGTAGTAAAAACAGAAACAGGATTTTCACACCTATCTACAAATAAATACACAAATAAATTATTTTGCTGCCTCTACTAGGCTCTCTGCACATCCCTGATACAAAGATCTCTCTCTCTCTCTCTCTCTCTCTCTCTCTCTCTCTCTCTCTCTCTCTCTCTCTCTCTCTCTCTCTCTCTCTCTCTCCTCTCCTCTCTCTCTCTCCCCTCTCTCTCCCCCCCCCCCCCCTCTCTCTCTCTCTCCCCCCCCCCCTCTCTCTCTCTCTCTCTCTCTCTGTCTCTGATGGAGATCCACAGTTCTCTTGTGGTTGTTAACCACTAGAGGAAGGGCCTCCCCACCTTCACAGTAATCTGTCAGTCAAAACACACGGCTGCTACCTGGAGAGGAAAACAACCTCATGAACAGTCTGCTGACCAATCAGGATATTCAATTATTTTGCACCTATCTGCCATTGACATCAGTGTAAAGCGGAGGAAGAGAAAAGCAAAGTGTCTGTGTGAGGTCTCGGACAGATGCAGTTAAATCTCCATAAAAATATCTAGACAGCAATCGTTTTAGTCATTCGCTAATCACCTTCACTTGTGAGTTAGTGTGTCATCGTCATGGGAACATTAGTCACATCCTTAGTCAGATTCTTTGAGATCTTATTCAACTACAATTTGAATATAAGGGTAAGAGTCACCATTATATAACCTTGAGATCCAACTTTCAACTTCATTTTTACAACTTTATTATCTCAAGGGGAAAATGACACACATATAAGACATGATATATTACAGAAAAAATGTATGCTATAAATGCTACAACTACGACACAAGCTCACATAAGAAAACATCATCCGTCAAGTGACAACAAATTTGTATTCCTTAAAAACTGTACTTTTAAATCTCCAACAGATGCTGTGATTAACATTCCCAGAGCCAAAACCAGTCATCTTAATCATAATGTATCCGTAATCAATCTGATCAATCAATCAGTAAGTGTGCACAGATGAATTGGGAATGTGTAAATGAAAGAGTTACAAAGAGTTAAACTCTCATCCTGACTCTATGACCCATAACACATGACACACATCACAATAACAATCTTAACATTTTGTTTAATTTAAAAAGAGGAGTTTCCCTTCAACAACCTTTTCTCTTTTTTTACTGATCAAAATGGAAAATAAAATTATAACTTAGAAGCAGCTGTGCTAGTTCATGTCTTCACAGATCATTCAGTCATTTTGAGAATAATAGCAGATTCCAACTCTGTGTTTTGAATTTTAGTTGTTGCTCAGTTCCTGAGGGAAAACCACTGCGAACCATTATGATGTGGATATGTTATTGTGATCCTCTACATTTCTGTGGTTCGGCTTCACTGAGCGGCCAAACGAGAGTTTGCAGTAGTTTTCCACCCGTGGCAGTATGATACTCTGGTGAAGCATGGGACTAAAAGCTGCCCTGGTCCATGACTCAACTCATGAGTTCTTGTAACTGGATGACTCAAGACACAGATATCTGCATCAAAGAAAAAAAAATCTCACAGGAGGAAACCAGAAGGGAAAAAACTCTGCAGGGAAATGGACCAAAACTGCAAAGAAATGCCCGACAGCTGCTGGGAAAGTTGACACATATAAGACTCACACCTGAGAAGATCTTCATTCATCTGTTTGGTTTAAGGTGATCTCTGCAACTGTAATATCTGCTCACTCATAATCTTAATATAAATCTGATTCCTTGAAATAAGAAATCTGAAAATACACAAAGAAACTGTAGTGAAATCTCTGTAGTGAAATGTCTGAGGTAATATAAACACAGGGTCAAGTTATCTCAGGGTTCATTTCACATAGAGAAGGTTTAGACAGTACTCTTTAATTTAAAGAGACCCAACATTCCCCCAATGAGCAGCACTTGGCGGCAGCAGCAAGGAAAAACTCTCCCTTTAACGGGAAGAAACCTCAAGCAGAACCGAGTCGCTATCAAATAGTTTGTCCACCAGAGAGCACTTGACAAGCTCATTTTTCAACTGTAAAATGTTTTTCTCTGTGCATATTTTGGTCGTAACTATTTAAAACAAATAAACTTAAACTATCTTTTTTTTTTTGTATGTGGTTGTAGAAATAATCATCATTCTCTCTCTATGATTTTATTATTTAGCTGAAAAACCTGTTGGAGGGAGGAGGTCAGGCTGGATGGATATATAGTTTACAGTGGTGTGACCTTTGGCTTTTTTTCCCCTAAATTTTAACGAGTTAAGTTGAACAGTCATTGCAACGTTTTGGAAAGCAGGATGGTGACAATCCTTCTTGTCACGTACTATAAAGCTGTGAGTGACAACTTAAAGCTCTCAAACTCATACTGAGCATTATTCTTAGCTGTTAAAGAAAAGCTGTAAAAGGAGAAGTTTAATGTTTTCGGGAACTACGCTTATTTGCTTTCTTGCTGAGAGTTAGAGGAGAAGATTGAAACCCTGCAGAGAGGTCACTCTGTCCGACTGCTGTTTGTTTGCAAAGAAATAATTACAGCATGAAAGTCCTCATAAAATTCAACTTGTTGTTTTCTAGTTATTTTTAATATGTGAGTTTTAGAGTTGCTGGTAAACTTTGGATATTTCTAGTTTTTACGCTCCAATCTAACTCTTTGCAAGAAAGAAAAAACATGTCCAAAAATCCAACAGTGTCAAACTTTTCCTTCACCCTAAGCTTGGAGACTTTACAAACTTTTCACTTTCACATGAAACCTTACACCCACAGAACAAAAAGAAAAAATCAGGTGTTTCTTTTTTTAAGCAGTTGTTATGTATTTATCCACTATTTGCCTCCAGTAGACTCCTCTGTGGCGCCAGACGTGGGTTCCAAGTAGATTTGTGACACAACTGCAAAACCTCTATTGGGTGTCTCACTATATGACTCCTTAATGATAGCTGGCAGCGAGAGCCTTCCTAATTTACTTTCACTGGCTGGATTTCCAAACGCAGTCTGGGATTCAAACCGGCAACTTTCCAGCTACACGTACACCTCTTTAACTCTTAAACTTGCTGTCACCACAAATTCTTCCACAATCACCGACAGGATCCCCCGACATAATATGAGGCAGAGGCTAAACCACAATGAAGTCAGTGTTTAGGTCCTTCTGCCAGTCTGCCAGCTACCTCACCACACTGGTTTCACATTCCACAGCAACCTCGTTGACTTTTCTCTTTCTCTCTCTCTCTCTCTCTCTCACTCTCTCTCTCTCTCTCTCTCACACACACACACACACACACACACACACACACACACACACACACACACACACACACACACACACACAAACGCTGCTATTTGGAGGTATTGTGAAGGCACGCACATAGAGGACCATATGTATCTAGGCACGCATGCAGACTGAAATCACAGCAGCAGGCATGCGCAAACTCATAACCACACGTGAGCCCTCCACCTCCAGCAGCTCCTCCCCCTCTTTTCCCTCAATGACCTGCGTTTGGGCAGCATGCCCGGACCCTCTTATGGATCCCTACTGCCTAGCAAAACACATACTTTGGCTTTTAACACACTTGCACACAAACATATATACTTGTGCATACGAGCACGGACACACACCCACTCATAGTGTATATTCTAAAGACATGTAAGGGGTAGCGCGCGCACACACACACACACACACACAGATGGTAACACACACACACACAGTACATGTGCACATGCATACATATAAATTACATGTGTCCAGTCACACCCATATTCTGGGCACTGGAGCCCTTTAGGGCACTTAAAACCTCATACATACTGTGTACACTTGCAATATCCAAAGACACTTAAAAAATGTCAGTTTCTTATAGAAACATGACAAAATCTTAACATTTTTTCACACAGTTATTTGTAAAAGTGTACAGAAACCCAGAGTGGATGCCCCCTCGGTGTAACGTGCATACACTAACACACACACACACGAGAATATCTTTCCTTCTCTGACAGGAAACCTTCGCCCTGAATTGGCCTCTCCCTCGCCTGCATTTACTCCTCTGTTTCTCTCTCTCTCTCTTTGCTTCCCTCCCTCTTACTCCTTCCTGTGGTTTTCCTCTCCCAGTCCTCCAGCAGAGCATACCTCTCCTGTTCTCCTCCCCTCTCCTCTGTACCTCCCACTCCCTTTTTCTTCTCTCCCATTTTTTATTCTCCCTCGCATTTTTGAACTCCTTTTTTTCCATATTTCATTATTATTTCTTGTCATTCCGTTACAGCAGATGCCCCAAAAGGAAAACATTTCCTGCAGTATCACTCTTTATTAGCATTTTCCTTCATTTTCTATAATGTATGTTTTCATTACACACACTTAATTTAATAATTTCCTCCTGGATGAATGCTGTTTTTAAAAATTGGGATTTTAGGGGTTTTCTGAAGGAGGTCGTGGATTTCAAGTTTTAATGTACAAAGAGAAAAGGTTTCAGAGGAGAGACAGTCCATCACTCTGCGAACGATGTCAGTCCATGTTTTTTTAAGGGGTTACATCCTTTGATCCTTCCATCCCACGTCCTTATAAGGTATTACGCAATGCCGCTGCAACAGCACAGATGACAGGAGGCTTTGTTTTTGTGACTCAGAGGCATACAGTCATGAAGAGGAAGACTGTAAAAGCTGAGGTGCATTCATGGGAAATGGCGAGAATTGGAAGAAATTGGACACCTGTTTGAAAAGCAAAAAGGAAAGAGTAAAAAAAATAAACCAAGAAAGCAAAACACAAAAGTGGTTTGCATTGAGAAGTAAAAGGGATTTTAAGGACATGAGGTGGGGTTGTGAAGGATCGAGGCATGGGGAAAACAGCAGAGGGTTCCTCTTACCACGCAGACCGTGGCGAAATGGAGACAACAAGCAGAACATACTGTAGTTCTTGGAGACCAATTTTTTTTTTACCGAAAGAAGACAAAAAAAAGTTCTCTTATTGGCATCCAAGTATTTTTCAAATAGCACAGTATGTTTTCAACTTCTCATCTTCAAGGCCTAAGACTGTGTAGATCATCCAAAACAGTAATGACCATATCACGTTTCAAGCTCAAGTTACAAAAACAAAACCACTGTAGTTAGGTGGTTTTCTGCCGCCACGGCAGCAAAAGGAAATTTACTGTCAGTGTTCACAACTTGTGAATGTGTTGAACCAATGTTTTATATGTCAGCTCTGATTCACAGCACACTCTCTGTGCCAGCGTGTGGACGAGTGAATTTCCCTCAGGATGCGAAAAATGGCATCACACGGGGAGACTGAGTGTGAGCGAGCGGTAAAAAGAAATGGCAAATAGAAAAAGTGAGAGAGGAGAAAGCGAAGGGAAAGAGAATGGCTGGAGGGAAAGACAGAAACTGAAGGAGTCAGACGTGCGCTCCCACCCTTTCCTCTCCTCACACTTTTCCCATTATTTGTCTCAGTGTTATCCACCCTCTCTCTCCCTCTCACTCTTGCATCTCAACAGTGCTAAGTGATGCAACTCTGCAGAGCGAGTCTGCAATAGCCACCAGTAGAGTCTGCAGTGTCTCTCGCGCTGACACTGGCGTCTTCACCACTTAAGAGGGGAGTGGTGGCGGCTGTCAGGGGAGGAGGAGTGGGGGAGTAATCTCTCAAGACAGGGATTATTTAGTTCTTTGCTTGAAAAATGCTCTTTCCAGACTCCCTCTGCATCCCTAAACTGATTTTTGAATCACTATAAGACTCGGTTCAACTCTTTAAAAGGGATTGCTGCAGAAAGCCAGTCAATGGTTTAAGTGTTTTATCAAACCTGCAGAATTTGTTTGAAGCAGCCACTTTGGGGCTATATATTTTTCATGCTATATATTTCAGCACTTGCAATAAAATATGGTAAAGTGGTTCAAGGACTGTGACAAAGGGTCATATCCATGGAAGAGGTGAATTTGTAGAGTGTGTTCCTGCTTAAGAAAGGATGGAAAGGTGCAGCTAGACTGGATTTTGCCTGGTGGAAATGTATTCATGCAGCAAAAAGCAGGCTGGACAGGAAACAGCATGAGAAGGGTTGTTAACATGGACTGCGGGAGCTAACATTGCTAACGGGCTAAAAACAACAGATTTTATCAGTAACTTTGTCATTAGCGTCTATTTCTGTCCTTGTACACACTACAGGCAACCAACCTTATCCCTTCTCTGCAGCCTGTATTATTTTGCAGTGCGGGCGACATAAACAACAGACAATTCATACATCCTAAATCAGAGTTCAGTACCACCCTCTCCCTCTAAGATATTGGAGAGTCTGATGACTTTGCATGTCAACATTCAATTAGCTTAAACTCGGCACAAAGTGAAAGAAGCAGATTAACTCACAACACATCTCACCCACTAACTCTTACAAATCAGAGGAGGCCAAATCCAGTTGACTGCACCTGAAGACTTAAGCTCATTGGCCAGCTGAGAACCCAGGTGAGCTATAGCAGCTGACGAACCTCCTCAGTCAGCCAGTAAACCCTTTTCATTGTGTACATTTTAACATGTCATACCAGGAAAAACACAAGTGTAATTAATACCATGACGTAAGGCCACATTCCATTTATGTGTGCAGGTTTGTCCTAGCTCAAGTCAACATGTCTGTAGATAGCAGACATGATGGGAGGATGTCACACACTTCAAAAAACTATTACTAGTACTTAGAAATGTCAGTTTTTGCATACTTATCTACATTACCACTTGCTGTAACTAAATCTTTCTCTGTTTCCATCCCCCCAGCACTAAGTACCATCATGTAATCATATTTGTACAGTATTCTGTATCAATCAATAGTGTCTACACACCAGAGTTTCTTATTCTACTTGTACCAAAGAACAGCAGCTTGTCAAAACTTTCACAAGTCTGAAAAGGCCTGGTTGATTTTTGTAGTTTTGTATACCTGCAAAAAAGACTTCAAATTATATATGGTAGTCTAGTCTCAGTTAAAGGAAGAAAAAATATACAATCAGTTATGTGTTGTTAAATATATGTTAAAAGCAGAGCATTTATTCTACTAAACATGTTACACTAAATGGTTTGTTTTGTTGTCCATTGTTATAAATCTGTTTTCCCCCCTTACTGACAAAAGTTCAAATATGCCAGAATGCAATGCAGCCTTGACACATGTTGCATTCTCAATAGGCAGAGCTTCATTTTTCAAAAACTCGATAATGGAACAAGTTCAGACACAGGCTCTGCGTTGTCTAGATGCCCTCTGGAAAATGTTAAAAATCTAACTACATGAGGCAGGTTGACAGAAATTGGTCAATTATACATTCTTGTCTCACAATACAGGCAACTCCTGCATCGTCGTATATGAAGGTGCAAATTACCTAACAAAATGTAGAGAGCAGGCATGATTTTGGAAATGGAAATTTATTCTCAAACACACAATAGACTGTAGTCACATGAGCCACTCAAGACTATCAGAACGACGAGAATACTCCAGTTGAGGAGAGAGGAAGGATGCAGCAGTGCTTTAATGCAGGATGAAGCGAACTCATCCCAGTTTATCCCATCATAACTCAAAGATAAACTGAACCATATATAGTCATAATATAAAAACTGTTATCTCTATGATTCCAGTTCAGAGCAAGTTTATACAGACCTGATGATCTTAAAGGAAACGCGTCTTTAATTTTTGTGATTGTCTGTTATTTTTTATACTGTTATGATGTTGGATGTCAAGTTCCAAAACTTCAGGTGAACCTATGCCTAAATTCTCTATCCAAGTCAAAAGCTAGGGCTTCAGCCTGCTCTGAACTCCAAATTTGCAGAGTTACCCATAGTTTTCCCCATAGAAGTGACATCAGCTGTTCGCACATGCTGACAAATGCCCACTCGTTTGAAGTCTTTGTTGCTACGATTGTTCCATGGGTCACTCACATTGTCTACTTGTATATTTCAGGTCAGATTGAGATTTGAGAAGTTTATTTGTACTAAATAATGAGAAAAAGACGAGAAATACGACTATTGTTTATTTATGTAACCTCCAACGCTGAGAGAAGTCTGCCGAAGGGCTTCTTCTGGGAGTTCACCAATCAGGACAAAGTCGGAAGGGGGGGCCTTAAAGAGGCAGGAGCTACAATGGCCTGTTTGAACAAAGGGGCTGCATAAAGGGTCAGTATAAGAGTAAGATATTGAGATTATATCAGTTTAAATAAGTCTTTGAACTGTGTATCTTGCAACGATCATCCAGTAGAGCCCAAGAATACAAATATAGACCTGGAAATGTCATGTCTTATGTCATCTTTAATGCCTGGGTCAGTGGGGAGCTGCATCACTTAGAGAGAACAAGCTGCACTAATCAATATTTTCACATCGACAATGGATGAAATAACTACGAGTGAAAACCCCTCAAAAAAATATCACCTAATTCTGTAGTTCCCCTCAGCTCCATGAAGCATTTTAGCTTCTTTCAGTTTCTTGTTTTGGTGTTACTGCCTGCAACATTACTATTGTTGATTCATACTCATCACTCTCATCAACCTCACACAAAAAACAACATCACCAACCAATAGTTACATCATCGTATAGTAACTCATCATCAGCTGAGTCTTCATGAGGATTAGAGAAACCAGAGAAATAAAATAATTGTTCAAGATCAAATATTGTTTTCACAGCTTAGTCTGCTGCCCCCTAGTGGTCAAAAAAACTATTATTGCTACTTTAGTCTATTCAACATGTGGTTACATCTGTTTCACCGTAGACACAGTAAAATCAAGCCGAAGTATACAGATGCTGCTGTTACCTACAATTCACTTTAAAACTGCGGTTAAAATGCTAAACTATACTAGATTTGTTTAAGGTGTCCTGTTACAGGATTTTAACTGACAACCAGAAACTAGTATTTCCCGTCGCAGTGGTATAATAATCCATAAGACTTTCTCAATGTGCGTTCTTGTCTGTATTTTCTGTGGACATGTGAAACATCATCAGTCACAGCCCAAGTACTGTTTCAATTCAAAGTCCGTCATCACATCGAGCCAAGTACAGTCCAAATGACTGGAAGTGTTCCTGCTCAGCCGGTTTTAATGATGATACATTGGGAGCTGACTTGTGTGGATTTGGGATAGCCAAATATCCCAGAGCGCGGCAGAGTTTTTGAGACAGCCTAGAAGCTGTTATCATTTTCATGCTAGGACTGCTATTATGTTGCAGGTTTTAATATGTTTCAGGTGAGAAAGTAACCATCTATATTTCCAACATGTGGTCAGTTTATGCAAATTTGGATTATTTGCTCTGATGTTTTCAGCGATGTGAGGATCCACTGCCTGGTTGTCTTTGGAGTTGGTCTTACATCAGCAGTCCCTTTGCTAATTTACTAGTAACTCTCTTGTCCCTGTATCTCCTTATATGTTCAGAAATCCCCACATTTCAATAAGAATCTAGATATATTTAAATAAACAGATCACATAACATCATTTACTGCATATCACTGTCAGTCGATTTTTTTTCTCTTCTGAAAAAGTCTGTCTGTGGAGCTTTGAGTTAAGATGATTGGTCCACAATACAGTAAAGTACAGTTGTGTTAAAGAGTAATCACCAGAGCTGAGCTGAGTTAGTTGAATTAGCTGTTCCACTTGCAAACACTGTGTCCTCCCATCTTCGGGGGTGTATGTACTCCCAAGTTAAACTATACAAGTCCAAACTTGGCGTCCTCTGTAGTGAGAAGGGCCTCATGTAAAAGCATGAGGGTCATTTAAAAATAGAAATCAATACAGCTCTGAAATTATATTTAGAGTCTGATATATACATCCTGATCATAGCATGACTGAGTAAAAACAGGGAGCTTGGGAGACACATGACAGTCTTCCACAAACCCAAACACTTCTGGTCTCGAGATGTACTGAAGCACAAAAAGACGGGAAAACATTTAAAAGGCCACCGCAGTTACACCACAATGTGAAAAGATGGCATCCTCGTAGTATCATGTATTGTATGTTTATTTTGTACCTCAAACCAATTTAATCACATTAAATTTTGTTTGAGCTTCTGAATTAAGGCTTGTTTGTGTCTTACTGTCTCTCTCTCCCACCATGACTTCCTTTCTCCTCTTTTTCCTTCCATATTAGTGGGTCCTACGTGTTCTCTTTCTCTCTCCATTTATTTCTCTTTCTATCCCTTCTCCTCACTCATAACCCCCACCCATAATCCCTTGCACCACCACCATCCCACTGTTTGGCAATGGGACAAGGTCAACACAGAAACCTCTTCACTTCTCTTCTCTGCTTTCCCTCCCTGTAATTCCTCGCCATCAGCGGAGCAACAGATCCCTCCCCCCTCCTTCTCCCCGATCCTTTCATCCACCGCTGAGGAGCGAAGGAAGTCAGGGAAGGAGAAAGACTAAAGATGGAGAAGAGGGTGAAGGAGCCCGACAAGTCTGGGGATGTCGACAAAGAATAGGTGGATATACCCTTGAAAGTATGAAAACAGGGGAAGAAGGAAAGAGGGAACATTAGGAAATGAAAGGCAGAGAGGTGAAGAAGGGGAGTCGGTGGAGAGAAACAGAAAGACTGTCGGTGAAAAGTGTTTTTAACCTTCTTTGTCAGGCGAGACGGACGAGACCAACAAGAGCCCCAGAAATCAATCTTTCCCTATACCTCTACCACTCATTTTCCTTTCCTTTCTTTCTGTTTTGTCTTTCTCTTTCCCTCCATCCCTCTCATTCCATCAGCCCTGTCATCCAGACCTAAAACACACAAACACATGCGCCTCACATTCCTACGTGCAGAGCAGATTCACCCAATTTGTTTCCACTGCGTGTGTGTGTGTGTGTGTGTGTGTGTGTGTGTATGTGTGTATGTGCGTGTGCCAAGCCTGTAAATAATAACCAATCCCAGCTGTACTGTGGGCCGTTCCTCTAGTTCTCTGTGGGGAAACAAAGAAGGAGCAAAGGAAAGAAAAGAAAAAATAGAGGCTCCATCAAATAACAGAGTAATGAGCTGGAAAAAAGTCAGCAGAGAGTTAAGCAGGAAGAATTAATAATGTTTTAACGCTAACAGACATCATGAGTGCTGTACAACTGCTAGTCAGTGGTCTCTGTGTACTGTGTCGGAGCTGCAACTTGTATTCGTTTCAGACTTTTATGTCCCAGCAGCAGGCACTCGTGAGGACCGAACTCCTGCTCCACAGATAAATAAACTCTATACTTTCTTTCCAAATTCTTTAAAACAATTCATCACTATGAGTTGCCTTATTTCATCCTTATTTTCCAGGTTTGTGTGAAGTAGCTCAGCCTAATTGGGGTTGAGTCTTAACAAAACAGAGTCTAGTGTTTGTCTACTTAAAGGGAAAGGAAGGAGTCTGAGATGAAAACAAGAGATTTGGAGAGAACAACGGTGAACAATGTTGACAGATGTAGAGAGAGAGATCGATGGACATGAAGGGAATTAGCAGAGAAAACAAGTTCATTGTTGGAAGCTGAGAGTCAACTTGAATCTTCTTGAATATTGAATGCATGGTACACAGGGCACAGTACTGTATAGGGCTACAATCGACACTTAATGTCATTATTAGCTATTTTCTTGATTTATAGATTAATTGTTTGGCCTGTCAAATTTCAGAAAACTGTAAAAATGTGAATCACATTTTCCTGAAGTCATCAGATTACTGGTTTTGGTTGACCAATAGTCCAAAATTCAAAGGTACTGTATTTACTATCACATAAAACTAAGAATAGCAACAAGTCACAAATGACAAGCTGGAAATGGGGACTGTCTGTTTTACATTTTAGTTGACCGACTAATTGTTGCAGCTTTAGTATTGTATTTAAGTTTTAAATCAGTTCATTTTCGGAGAACTGCAGTAATCACCTTATTCCCTCACAGAGGCAAAGTAAATCCTCGTGGAGTTAAAACTTTGACGCACAATTGCAAATTATGTTAACAGTGCTAACATAAGGCAGGAACTAATATAAACAAGCCTTATGTCTCTTTAATGATCTGTATGAAAGCTTTTCTTTTGTGGCCGGCTAGTGTTAGCATGCCAACAACCAACTAACCCCACAAGTAGTGAGGACATTAGTCTTAATGTTAGTCCGTCTTAATGTTAGTCTTACTAGTTCGCTAATAAAAATCAGAACATAGAAACATTAAAGCATGGTCAATAAATCCAATTGTATTCAATCATTTCAAACTATGCAATAATTTATGCCAAACATTGGTACGTCAACTGACTGAAAATTATTCCACTAAATTTGAAAGATGAAGTAAAGAAGTAAGCTAACAGTCCATCCATTGTTATCCACATCTTTGAGCCAATGGGACAAAAAAAAAAGAAGTCAATTTCTGATCCTACGCCCATCCGGCACTTGATCCTTCTTTACAAGCATAATTCCCTCCTCTGCCAACACATCTTTTAGTCTTCCTTACATATCCATTTTTTCGAGTTGTCCATCTTTCCGTCTATCCGTCCCAATCTCATGAACACCTTGAGGGAATTTAGAATTTGGACACAACTCAACAATTCAGGCACAAATTATGAAACAAATGTCTAATTGGATAAAATTATGAAGTGATGACATTTTTTATATTCCAAAAGGTCAAAGGTCAGCTTCACTGTGACTTCATAATGTTCTGCATAAACACTTCTAGCCATCATACAACACCTTAACTCAGGAACAGAAGAGGGAATCATGTCCATATTTCATTTTTGGTCGGATACTGAACTGGTGACACTAATCTTGGTTGCCCTCCTCGAAACTGTGGTGATTGCATTGATCTTCTGTACT
Source organism: Scomber japonicus (assembly GCF_027409825.1). Classification (NCBI taxonomy): domain Eukaryota; kingdom Metazoa; phylum Chordata; class Actinopteri; order Scombriformes; family Scombridae; genus Scomber; species Scomber japonicus. The sequence goes on from NC_070579.1 coordinate 10,886,317, forward strand.
GCTGGGTCGAGACTGTATGTGAAGCATGCACATTTTAGAATTCGTGACTTCCTTGCTGCAACATCCATGTCTAAAGCATCGTCTGCTTTCATAGCTACAACTTTGTGCTCAGAATCAGAATCAACTTTATTGGCCAAGTACGTGAAAAATACAAGAAAAATATACTTTATAACTTCCATTGAACTCCTTCAACTCAAAGTCTTCACTACAAGTAGTATTATATAAGTCTGGGCAGACATGGATGTAAACTGCAACTTGACTGGTTGATAGAGGAATACAACGCAGGGCGGTATTTCTACTTTTCTCTTTTTTTTTCATGAAGGCCTGCATTTCGTTTGCCTCTTTCCGCAAACGCAGACCAAAAAGAAAGAGACAGACAGCCAGTGAGTGGGAGGGAGGGAGGAGAGGGGAGAATAAGAAGGGAGGAGAGGGAGAAGGGGAGTGATGGAGGGGGGGGAAGGGGGGGTGTCGGGGTGGGGTTTGTGGAATTTGGTCTATGTTTGGTTTGGAAGTGAAGGCCCCGGCGCTGGGCTCTCAGGAGGATAATGGAAAAGAGAGGGAGAAGAAAGGAAGGTTTATGGATGTGTGTGTACCCTCACAGGTGGTCGGCACATACTGATGGGGGGCCTTTTTGTGTGTGTCAGAAAGTGTGTGTGTGTGTGCGTGTGTGTGTGTGTATGTGTGTTTACTGACTTGCGTCGGCATGATGGCAGAGCTAATGCTACGTGAGCTCAAAGCATGTGTGTGCATTTGTCTTTGCAGATGTTGGCACGGAGCGCTTCAGCGTGTAAGAATCAGAGAAGGAAGACAGAGGAGAGGAGGTGAATAAGACATTCCTAGGATGGAGGAGGAGGACGTGGGGGGAGATGCAGAGAGCCAGTGGTTAGTTAGTGGTTAGAAACTAAAGGAGAAAAATGAATATCTGGTCCAGGGCTGGGCCCAGAAACGATACCACAACCAACCGGCGAGCCAAGCAGAAGGAGAGGAGAAGAGAGGAGAGGAGAGGAGAGGAAAGGAAAGGAAAGGAAAGGAAAGGAGAGGAATAAAGTTTAAAGGAGTTATGTGGAGGAGAACCAGGGAGACCTCCTCCTCCTCCTCCTCCACCACCTCCCACCCGCCTCCCATATGAGGCCTGCTAACTCCTGCTCTGCCGCAGGGGAGAAAGAGGGGGAGTGGTGCTTTTATAGCTGGGCTGAACCCACTGAACCCATCATGTACAAACAGCAGGGAAAGTATGGAGACAACAGAGGGCCGAGGCGAGCAGCCAGCTACACGGGGGGCTTCGGTGGTGGGGGTGGGGGGTCAGAGGGAAAGGGGGGCAAGAGGAGGAGGTGGGGGGGTGGGGGGGGTCAAGGTCGGGGAGCACAGGAGGGCCGGAGGTTCGAGGAGCAGGAGAAGGAGAAGGAGAAGAATGATGGCAAAGATAGAGGAAAGATCTCCTTCTACTCCCTGCCCACACCATTAGTTAGGGTTTAATTTCTGTTGTTCTTTCTCTCTCTTTCGTTCTTTCTTTCTTTCAACCACTTTTTATTTTTTGCTTTCCCCATTCTGTTTCCTTCACTTATTACTTATTTCATTTCTTTCTCAGCCGTTCTTTGCTCCCTCCATTTTTTTTCTCCATTTTTTTCCCCCTTGCTTTGACCACCCTACTTTGATTCCTTCACATTTTGTATTTCCTTCCTTCATTCCTTCTTTCTTTTTTCTTTCATACTTAATACCATTTAATTTCTCCCTTCCTTCAGTCACTCCTCCTGCCATTTTTTGCTTTTTTCATTCCTTTTTTTACCTCAACTTATTCCTTCTCTTCTTCGTTTTTCTTCTGGTTCTTTTTTACTTTCTTTCTGCCATTTCTTGCAAACTTTTCAGTCTTTCTCTCTTTAGTTACCTAACTTACTTTACTGTCTTCCATCTTTTTTCCTTTTTTTCTCCTCTATCATTCCTTCTTCCTGAAATTGTTTGTTTAACTCACACTTTGCTTACCTACTTACCTTTGTTCTTTTCTTTTCTACCCCAACCCTAACGCCAGTCTTCCATTTTGGCATTTTATGCTATTATTAGAGAGTTGGCAGTGGGGAGATTGTAGGAAATATGGGGGAAGACAAATGGTTAACAACATGCAATAAAGGCACTTATTCTTCCTTCCTTCTTTCCTCGACTTTCTTCCTTACTTTCCGTCACTTTCTCTTTACTCTTTCTCCCATTCCTCTTTCCCTTCGCTTTCAGCTATTCTTTGCTCCCTTTACTTCCTCTCCTCCTCTCTTCCTGTCTGGATAAACAATATTTTAACACTCACACACTCATCTATGCCATTTACATGAGCAGCACTCCCACCCTGGAGCAGACAGTGTGGGTGGAGGGGAGGGGGGGCTGTACGGCAGACGCACCCAACAACAACAGGAAAGGAGTTCGCTTAGCTCTGCGCCTTTTCTTAAATCCATCCATGTGTGTTGGTCCGACCTTTAGAGAACAGCATGATGCAACGTGCCTGCAACCTGCACATTTACTGCCATCACATGAAAAACCACAAATTTTAGAAAAACCCTTCACCCTGATGTTCAATGATGCATTTTAGAAAACTTTAGAGGGGCTGACGCACCCGTGGGTCACTCCCAAAACCAGCCCTGCCTCATGGGACCCCAAAGGTTTTACTTCAAAATCATTACAGCTTGAGATATGATGGGTTTTTTAGAGGGTTTTTTTTCTAATGCAGAGGCGTATCATCCTTTAGGGAGGATAAGGAGGCATGATTAGCAGAGCTGTCAGGGGGTTGGAGGACAAGTGGGATTTGATGACCCAAACTGCTGGGAGGAGGACAAATGAAGCAAAGGTCTTGTCTCCACCCTGCCCCACTTGGGAGTTTGTTCAATATACACATTATATACAGGCAAGCAAGAGTCTGCATGTTGTTCTATGCCTCTCACATTTTCCAAAATATGGATTTATAGGTACACATCGGTTGGCCATCTCAGGTCCCACTGCATAATTATACATACTGGCATACTGTACATTATATAATACCACAGATCTTCATATATAAACTACAAAACAGGCTGCCAAGTGAGTGCCAATATGATCTGGAACCCACATCGCTAGAATGAGCATAGTTGCAGTATATTTTTATAAATTGAGGCAACTTAACTATACTTGGTTAAAGTAATCTAAAGATTGTGAACAAGTTTAAAAGAAGGGATAATATTGCCTTCTGAGCAGAGATGACAACCAAATCCCATTCACCAGTGTTGAAAATCAGACGCTATATATCCATTTATCAACCCTGACCTCTTCCATAATGACTAACAGTAAGACATCATATGCATCCAACACCCACTCCATCTGGAGTACTTGATTAGCAAGTTGCAATTCAATATGCATATATATTGAAGACAGACTAGCCTCCACTTCAAAACAATGGGGACATGATGATTGAGAAATATGCCTATCTGTCTGTATCTGTATCAGTCCCACCCTCACATGCTGTATATGTGTGTGTGTGTGTGTGTGTGTGTGTGTCTGTGTGTGCAATCAGCTGAGAGATTTTCTCCTGCCAAGTAAAGAAAGAGCTGAGAGTCATCTTCAGTGTTTGACAAATGTTAGTAAAATACGTGATGACAAAACACATTATGAACTGCATTAACTGCACAGACAGGGGACATCCTCATTAGACGAGCTGCTTCAGAAAACACCAGAGAACACAGCTGGCAGCAACTTGATGAGTGTTAATAAATCCACTAAAGGCGTTTTTCACTTGATGAGTGTTAATAATAATGCATTTTGGAGCAGAGCCATCTCTAAGATGCATTGCAAACACTTCAAAACAGGTAATGTTGTCAAAGTAACACGCTAAAGTCATGTGAAGAAAACGATAAGATGAACTGAAATCGCTAGACGTTGAGCTGACTTCGTAGATTTACATGATTTGAGTCAAATGATTCACATGTTTTGAGTTATATTGGCATATATATATAATTTAATTCCAACCCAATACATAAACTAGATAAGAAATGGGACTAAAAACACGTTCCACCTTAAAATAACTTTGCTTATTTTCATTGAATACATGTGTAGGACAAATTATACATTAACCATCATTGTGCCATGTCTTGATAAACTTCACAGCGGAGGATTTCAAAGTCTCACCAGGGAGGCTCCATACAGTATCAGCGGAGGCTCAGTGAATGAAAGGAGAAATATTATTTATTACATTAGCTATTGAAATTGGAGCATGTAGAATAGCCTAAATGTGTGTAATTTGGTATAATAGATAGTTCTGAGATACGGTACTTTGGGGGAATTTAACTTTTTCCTACTTTCCCAAAGTCAGAAATTAACAAATGCCTTTGGCTAGACTTGTTTTATGTATTTAGTGTAATCTGAAGTTATGTCAAGCAGTAATATTAGGTCATTTTAGCTCAACTTTTGAGAGTCTATGGGATCGAATAACAAAATCAGGATCCCATAGGCATCCAATAATTGAGCGGAACTAAGCAAGTAAACTAACTGGGGTGAGGGGAGCGCCTTTTTCCAAGTTTTGTCTGACAGAAGCTTGCAAAAAATACCTCTGCCTTCCAGTGAAGGTGTCAATAAATAAATAAGAAGTTCTGATCAGTCAGTTGCTGCTTACTCCATATCTTTGTGGAAAGCCTTTAAGCCAGACAGTATTTGGTATTTTTGCCTGAAAAATCACTCAAACGATGAATCAATAATCAAATTAGTTTCTTATTACTTTCGTTCAATGAACTTATCATTTCAGTTCTAAATTTTAACACTAAATATTTGTTTTATGTGAACATAACTCTTTTTACAGACACATACAGTGCCTATACAGATCAGAAAATAGCTAGTCTTTTCTCTTATGTATAAACCAGATTTATGTGAATTAAGGAGGACCTAGGGAAGAGCCCTGAGGAACTCCGTGTCTGTAAAGAGCTGTGGATGAAGAGGAGATTATAACCATGTTGATATTTTGGAAACCCATTTTCAAAAAAGGCAAATACAACACTTTTAATTCAAAATAACTTCTGCCAGTAATCAATTGGCACCTGTAGACATCTAAAAACGTTAAAAGTGTTTGTTCACTTTTAATGGATGTGGAGCTGAAAACACTAACAAAGTGTTGATTTCTTTTTTTTTTCTTTTCTTTTTTTTTACACTTAAATTAAAGATTGTGTACATGTAAACCACACACCAATACAGAGCAGCTTTTTTGTAGGCTATTTGTAAGGACATTCATATATCATAAGATATTAAATAAATAAATGGGTCCCCATATGAATTCATCATGATTGGCCTTGTGATGAAATAGCAAAAACAGACACGTTTAAAACAGTTATGCTGGAGCATTAAAGGGTTTGTTAGTTTCATATTTTTCCCAGCAGCTGAGTCTCACTGTGATTTACCTTAAATGACAGCCTGTAGACACGTGAGACAGCCTCCTCTGCTCCTGGTGCTCTGTCTGAAGATGCTTTCGATCCTCCGATAGAAAAAAAAATTGAGGACAGAAAACGACCAAAATCAAACGAGTTTGTCCGACGTTTCCCGGCGTGCCATCATCGATTAAGTTGTAAATTGTCTGTGGATGATTTGAAAGTATAAGAAATCGGTATTTTAAAAGCAACTCCTCCCACGGTGGGGGATCGTTCAAAGGGGGAGGAAAAAGAAAATGCCTGTTGCGAGTTTTCAGATATGCAATCGAAAACCTTGTCCTGTGAGTAGTTTTTCTCTCTAAAATAGAGTAACGTATGCTAAAAGGTACTGGATGAGAAGGGGGGTAATTAAGTGTCAATCAGATGTAGAGGATGTAGTAGGCTGCGATGTGAATGTCAAATCCGCAAATAGGTAGACGCTCTCCTGGAGGCGCATCGCTCAGTTGCGACGCTGGTCAACTGAGCTTCCAGCGGCGGTGATGAGGGAAGAGGCTGCATGGGTGGAGGAGAGAGAGAGAGAGGGGTGGAGAGACACTGGGAGAGACTGAGGGAGAGAGGGAGAGGGAGAGAGAGAGAGGGAAAGAGAGAGGGAGAGAGAGAGAGAGAGGGAGGGAGGGAGGAATGCGAGAATACAGATCCAGCCTCCTCCACCAGCTGTTGACTCTCACGACAGGAGTCTAAACTGTGCTTTGTGTGTGTGTGTGTGTGTGTGTGTGTGTGTGTGCGTGCGTGTGTGTGTGTGTGTGTGTGTGTAAAAGTTGGTGAAAGTATACCAATAGGCTACAGCAATGTAAAAAAAAAAAAAATGCAGCAAAATTATGAAAGTAAAAGCACTGATTTGACTCCTCTGACAGATATATAAGAGAAGATAAACCTTCAGGTGTCAAAGCAGCAACAGTAATGACAATGAAACACAGGCAAGGTACAGTACAGTTAATAGTAAGAGTCCACAAACAAACCAAGATATTAAGAAAACAAGAAAAATAAAGCACTGAACTGCTGGCCCTGGATCGGCACTAGAGCTCTGAACGAGTGGACATATACACAGTCTATCAATAAATAGTCAGAGTTATGTGATTTATTAGATTATTAGTACAGTACTGAATATTAAGTCATCTAATTTGGCCCAGTGATTCTCAACCTAAGGGTCAGGCCTCTCCAAAGGGTCACCAGTTAAACCTGAGGGGTCATGAGATGATTAATGGGAGAGGAAAGAAGAAAAAACTAAGTTCTGATACACAAATCTGTTTTAAGTTTTTGGACTTGTCTTTAATCTTTGATTTTTGCTGAAATATTGGATCATTTGAACATTTACTGAAATGAAACCATGTGAGAAGTTTAGAGGGAAAAATCACAGTTTGGTGGAGCTGTTAACAACTCATAGACATGTGAAATCTGAGCCTGACTACACAGTACACAGTTTTTTGTAAGATTTCAGGAGCCAAAAAATTTCGAAACCACTGGTTTCATCTTTAACAATGTGTTGTATTTTAAAAGTTTGTTTTATTATCCATCGTGCCAAATCTTCATCTGAAAAGTAACTAAAGCTGTCAAATAAATTGTGAAATCTGTTTATGCAGCAGCCTCCACTTATAGGAGGAGTTAAAGTTGTTCACAAATACATTAATAAACACTTAACCTAACAACGCCATTATAGTGAGTTATAAACAATTTATTACATCTTTATATATTGCTTATAAATGCTAAATGAGGAGGGGACAGGGTGTTCAACAAATGTGTTATCCTTCCACCACACTGACTTAATTATTTCCGTGTGAGCTGTGTGACACATTTTGTTGAAGAAAAATGAAGTATGCTGCAGGCAGTGGTGTGTGATTTCAAGCAAGAATGCAGCAGAAACCCCGGAAAGCAGCTAGACCAGACAACGTGTCACTTTAAAGCACAGCGCTGAGCAATTAGTCCACACACACAGATTCAACAAAGTCACAAAAGCACAGGCCCTACCACCGTCAAATCCTCTACTATAGTCCCATTGACCACAAGCCTGTCGCTCTGATCCCTGTGACCATGAACATTTTTAAAAGACTCATCCCATTCCACCTTAAATCAATCACTGACCACCTGATGGATCCGGGTCACATTTAACAGGTCTGTGGATAACACAATGAACCCAGGCCTGCATTTCACCCTTCAACATCTGGACTGCCAGGGATTCAATGCCACGATCATGTTCGTTGACTTCAGCTTGGCATGAAACTCATCTGTGTGGCTGTGATGTTGGGAAAGTCCAAACCTCCACCCTTCTGACCATCAGCACAGGAGCACCACAGGGCTGCATACCACCCAAACGCCCGACTGGCAAAAAATGTACCCAAGTATCAATTACACTTACAACAGATGCATGAAATCACCTGCTAACTACACCAATGTGTTCTGGTCCTGCTCACACCTAACAGACTTTTGGAGACACATTTTTTAACACATTGGGAATAGTATTTGACGCAATCTTTAAAGCGATGGTTCGGCGTAATTTCGACATAGCGTCATCTGCACCATGAGGTCTATCTAAACATCACGTCAGCCGTTGTTTTTTCATTTGGTCAGAAAATAGTGGAGTTAAAGCCATCATACAGGTGTACAGGCGCTAACGGGACCACCAGTGTATCTGGTAAATGACCCCACTAATAATGCCTGGAGTGTTATCAAACTTCTACAGTAGTACAAATGGGGTCTTTAGTCATAAATCGATGCTTTGGAAAGTTTGTAAGTACACCAGGAGTTTATTAAAATAAACACTTACCTGATGGCTTTTACTCTGCTGCTATTGCTAAAGCTGTTAACATCGTCAAAATATCACGCGACCACTGAAATACCGTGTGATCTCGCAGCAGCATCACAGCACATCTGAAGATCTGTGCGTGATCGCGATATTTCGACGATGTTTACAGCTTTAGCAGTAGCCGCGTGATTTACAAGATACACTGGTGGTCCCGAACCATCACTTTAACCCTGATCCACTCACAGCCCTATTTGGAGCGCTACCATCTGGAGTACCCAATGTTTCAGCGACCAAACGACATGTCTTGATCTTTACAACTTTATTGACCTCTCTGCGATCATGTGAAGAGAGTGCAACAGTGTTTAAATGAATAGATTGGAAGATGCACAGACAAATAGTTGTTGTAGGAACAAATTTTTCTTGTTTTTATTATGTTTTTATTATTATTATTATTATGTTTTAGGTGGAGGCTTTAAATTGGCCAATTTAGGTTTTCTGCCTCTCCCTGCACTGTATATTATTTGTTCTTTGTCATTTTTTGGTGTACAATTACACTAAACTCAACTATAAACTTAAAGGTTGAATATGTAGAATATTTATTAAAAGCTATATTTTTTTTTTAAAAATAATACAGCCACGGGGCGTTTTGAGGGGTACAGAATGAAAGTATTGCTTTTCCATAAAAAAAAATATTTAGTCTGAATTAATATTTTTAAATTTTTTTGACGGGTCCGACAATGACGTTCTGACATGTTCTATGTACATTGTACCAGCCATCCGGAATTGCGGGTTGCCAGGGTTGTCTGTTGTTCCGGTGCAGCTACTGTAGGCTGGCACTGGGTGAAATGGAGTTGTAAACAAACACGGCCGTGTTGGACTTACTAAAACCAGCGTTTTTTGCTGTCAAGTACAACTTTTCATCACAAAACTTCGAAGGTAAGACAGAATATCTGTTAGTCGCTGTAAATAAGTGGTTGTTTACCGTTGTATGCTGCTGGTTCACTGAGTTTTTAGCGCAATAATAGTGGTACTGTTGAACTCGGCAGGGTCTTAGCTTTCATATGCGATGCTATTTGTTTGTGTACCATGAAGTATCAAAACGGTAGCAATGGAAATGTGGAGAGTGGGTTGACTTTCTGACGCTATTCGGATTTTGATATTTGATCATTAACCTCTTAACGCACGCTGTTCCGTTCACGGGACGGGACGGATGTTAGGAGGTAGCCACACGTTCTTCTGAATGTTTTAAACACCAACCCTTAAACATATATACTCATGCCGTACATTATTGGAAAGCTTAGATTGTTCTGATTCATTCAAGACCACTCACGACTTATATGGTTGCTCACAGCCGTAATAGTATTAGCGATTAGCTTGGCTAGCCACTCAGCTAAGTGAGAAAAGCTATAATGCCTACATACCTTCAAAGTCTTCCCTTTATCCACAACGATCATCTTATGACACAGGACTTTCTGTACAGCTCGCCAAGTATCCATTCTTGTGAAATATGAAATCCGTTTCCATAAAACCGGAATATTTTCCTCAATATGTCCATGTATTTAGTCCAACACGTAATGTAATAACACAAATAACAAACCATATACGGTCCGTTTACGTCATTTCCTGACCTGCGCGTCCATCTCAGAGTACACGTGACTAGATGTTTACGACTGTGAGCCTCTTCTGCTTCTGACGACACCACACACAAGCCAATCGGTGTTTAGGATTAGGCAGTACATGCAGAGACATTGCTGCTACTCCCACTGGCGTTACAATGTAATGTACCTCGGTGGTTTCAAGTCAGTTACAGCGAGGGTATGTTCGCTTCCTGTTTTCAAAATAAAAGCACCAACTCTATCGTTATGGTTTTCTTAATAATAAAAGGCAACGGGTGTTTTATTTTGTGAAAATGACCGGAAGTGCGTTACTCGCTACGGCTAACTTGAGTGGCTCCGAATTCGCAGGAACAAAACTTTAAGCAGATGTTATTTGGACAAATTAGCGTCACATTGTTGATCTAAAGGGCTACTTTCTCGCCTAAAAAGGTTAGACATGTGGATAAAGTGGTATATTTACAGAGTTAGAGCTAAAATAAAATCCGGCACCGGACCTGGCAACCCGACTGCTGGAATTACTTTTTGGTTGTTGCGACTACGATCTCGAGACATTAGATGGCGGTGTTCTGCTCATTATACATATTCTACCTTTAACTAAACTCTAAACTAAACTCTAAACTAAACTACAAATTAAAGGAAACTAAACTAAGCTAAACTATAAACTAACCTAAACTAAGCTAATGTCAAACTTCAGAGTCCGAGGTAAGCTAACTGTTTTAAGCTCAAACAAATACTGGATACTGCCCTTCACATAATGCAAAAATAGCGCTGATTTTGTTGCTGTTTTTTTTTTTTTTTTTTAAACCTTCCACGCTTTTAAACACCCACATCTTTCGAAGTCCACCAGTCTATTTTGTACCCTAACACATGATTTCTGTTACCGAATAGCAGATTACAAGGCTAAGCTGACAAGTGATGTCACTTGAGTGATTTTTCTCAGACTTACATCTGTGCAGATTCTCAGTCACCCAGGTTAAAAAAAACTAAACAGACAATACAGAGGGTTTGTGACAACTGAATTGGATAATTGAGCTAAGCAACTAACTTTATTTGAGCACTCTATTATAAGAGCGCTACATCACTTCTGTTTAGCTCTGATTTGTTTTTGATCACACTAACCCAAAGGCCTACATTACAGCTGTTGTTGTTTTCGTTGTGTGCTAATCATCATTTCAACATCTCGTCACAAAAAACAATGTTTTCATGAGAAGCACAAACTCAGCGATTGGTTGCTGCTTCACCAGTATGTCTGCTCATTTATTATCTGCTGTTATTTGCTCAACTTCAGCTCGATGCTCTTGGTGCTGGAAATGCGCTGCTTGCTGCTGCTAAGGCGTCTGAAGTCCTTTATGAATGACTGCCGGCTGGTTTTGTCAATTATGAATCTGGGTCAGTTGGGGTTTTATTTTATTAGGATCCCCATTAGCCATTGTGCTGGGCAACAGCTACTCTTCCTGGGGTCCACAATTATCACAGAAAAACAATACAGTAATATAAACCAACAATATTATACAAAAATACAACACAATGAAAAAGATGAAAGAGAGCATGCAAGAGTAGCAACATATGTTCAAAGCATACAGGGGAAAACACACTGGAAAAAGGACAAAGAAATATAACACCACACAAATTTAGACAAGATTGAAAAAGAAAAGAAAAGGAAAGAAAAGAAAAGAAGGTCATCCCCCATTAGTTCAGGATGACACACATTAGGTTGTCTAGTTGTGGTTTTAATCATCTGTATCTGTCTGTGTGGTGAATATTCCTCTTGCCTCTGACACCAGACAACTGAAGTTTATTACATAATACACATATCTGATCTACATGAGTGATGTATGTGTTAACTGTAGCTAACATTTGTCCAGCTGCTGGAAACAGCTGCTCAGCTGAAACAGATGCACAAATACTGCCGCTTCAACTTAATCAGTCCATTTTACTGCCACTGTTAAAATGCATTTAACATTCAGGGCAAGGAAGTGTTGCTTATACAGTACATTAATTTTGTGTTGGTTTTTTTGGAAACATGTAATTAGAGACCTGCTTCTCCTGAACTTTAGCATTGTATCTGCTGTCTGACACTCTGACAGCGTGAATTAAACCAGCAGCTGCTTCTGTTCAAGATGCTTGTTAAGAGTTAGCATGAGCCTCAGATAGCTAAACTGGACATCTGCCAAACAGCAACTTGTGGAATTTTATAACTTTATGCTTCAATGTTCATCAACGTGTCAGCCACAGGGAGCAGATCTTATTATACATGCATGGAGCAGATCAAGCCATACTGCAGCATTTTGGTCCTTTTGTACAGTCACCAAGCGCACCTGTAACACCACTTTATTAAAGAGCAAGAGGCGCTACCTAGTGGTGCAACCGCGTACTACAGTAAATCTGGAGAACATTTTCTGACAGTGGTAAGAACTTTATTTTCATTATTTTGAGGGTCAGACAACAATATAATGAAATTTAGATAGCACTCTCTGAGGCAAAAGAACATTTAAGACTATTTAAAACATACATGCATTACATGCTGTTCATATTCTGACTCAAAATTAGTCTCTACACTAATTCAGATTCATATATCATAAATCCCCCATCAGTCAAGTGTTTGATTAAGCTTATGGGGAAAAGACATTCATAATAACTACATTATGGTCCTGGAGGGTATTTTATAGAATATGATGAAGGCAACATATTTGAATGCAGAGTGTTGCACGTTTTTAATGAATATAGATCAAATTTGTGCAGCTGCACAAACCTTCATTTTTGTATACTGTGGGTCACATGAAGAAAATTTAGGCTAAAAGAAATATGTGTAGTGTTTTTACAGCCTCCAATTGACCCTGAACATTATGTAAGGGTTAAGACATAAATAAAACACTGATAATCTATAAGGGCAATAAAGTGCAAATACAGCAAAAAGCAGAAATGCTTGCTGTAACAGTAAGTCGTATGTAAACAACTGAAACAATTTAAAGCACACAGGTTATATTGAGTGAGAGGGATGAAAGGATCAGGCCATGTTCATTAGTTTAACAGTTTGGGGGAGGAAGCTGTTTTTCAGTCTTGTTGTCTGTGACCATGTCCCTCATCTGCTCATTTTATCAGTTAATATAGTTTTAATCTATTAAATTATTAACAGCAATTAATCACTGACATCCCTTTTTCTTCTTCCAACAGTTCAGGCCTGTCACCTCTCCTCAGTCCGAGTGTTTGATCAGTCATGCAATACAGCACCATCTAGTGGCCATTACACAAAATTACAAGCGTTATGTGACAGTTCATTCACATACACAACACTTCATGATACTTTAATTAAATGATCAGTTATGATTAAATTGAATGAAAAAGCTTCAACAGAAGATCCAGTGAAGACTCTCCAAGCACACTGTGAGGATTTAATGATATACTTTATACTTTATTTCATCCGGTGACATCCAGAATGAGATTTAACAGACAGGTTAGATACTGTAATGTAAGAACAATAATTTTACTTAATATAATATCGTAAATTGGGTTCTCCTATTGCATATTTCCATGTATGGGTCTTTCTGTCATTGATAACTAAATATAAAAGCTTTACAGAATCAAATCAAATCAAATCTTCCTATTACTCTCTCATAAATGAATGTCATACCCTGAGAACATCACATTATATCAGGAAGACCACCTCATACACTTTGTTTCATTTTATTTGTTAAATTAACCAAAAAAAAAAGAACAAAAAAGACCATTTTAATTGATTATTAAATGGTTTATAACTTTCTATAATGCAGTTGTCAGTAGATATGTGTTTATTAATGTATTAGACAGCAGTTATATCTCCTGTTGTAGACAACCAGAAGTGTTTGCTGCTGTATAAACAGTTAATGAATGACAATATAGTAAAACACGGCTGTAATAATATAAAATATCTTCACAGGAGAAGTTACAATTGTTAATGTGATCAATGAGGCTCGCAGCTGTTTGCACAACTGTAGTATAACTTTTTTCATAGTATAAAACTAAAAAGATGTAAATATAACTGGAAATAAGAGACAAGGTTGAATTAAAAAAAACAAAAAAACAAAGCAAATGGCATTTAGCCCAAGACAACAAAATAAGAGCCAGTAGTCCAAAGTCTCCGGTCTAACCGTCTAAAAACTAAATCATACAAACATTCACAGAATTGTGCACATATTATAAAAAAGAACAATTCTCCAGTGAAAAACAAAGAAAACCACATAATGTAATAAATATCTGTGTTGTATCAGGATAACCATCATAAGTCACTGATGGTTGACGGACATATCATCATCATCTTCATATTATCATAAAACAGTACTCGTGTTCTAGTGAGAGCTTGAAGATATTAAACAGACTCTCGATGCTGCAGAGTGAATGAGAACTTCATAACTTACTTATTATTCTTGTTCACGTCCGAGGTCAAGAGGAAACCTGGACACAGCATGTTTTAGCCGTACAATCAAATAGATTTTCCAACTCCAGAGATGAGCAATGCCCAAATAAAAGCAAATTTGAGTTCACTAAGCTCTTCCTTCAAATTCCCAGACAAAAACAAAGTTGAAATTAAAGAAAAGCTCTAACCCTAACTCCTAACTGAGAAGAAGAAAAAGGCAATTTACAATCATGTGACTAGTTTGTGTTTACATATTTTGACACATATTTACCAACATTTCATAGTCCAAGCATACTGTCTGTACTTAAAATGACTAACTATAAGATCCTGAGGAATGGCTGATCATTGTTGGCAATGGAAGAGAGATAAAGCGAGGTTGTTGTTAGCTGAGGTTTTCACCCATCATCCAACAGCAATTCCTTCACATGAGCCAATCAGACACACACAACACTTACAGCTCATCACACACACATACTGAATGTCATATATACCATAAAGGCAATCTGGACCCTTGTACTTTTTTGTTTGTTTGATTGTCGAGCTCTTCAGAAATATGACACAAGGCTGATGTGGTGATGTTGATTATTATGGTCACTGTCAGAAACCTACAGTAGTACGTCAAAAACAAAATATAGAGTTACAAGAGAGAGAGAGAGAGAGCAGTTAATACAAAAACATGACCACAAAAAACATAACGTTCAGTTTTTACTTTGAGTCAGTTTGTACATTCTCAGTGTCCATGCTTTCTCTGAAGTCTTCCAGTTGTGTCTTCATGTTTTCACACCCATCAACAGCTTCCTGACACTGATCAGCTTTGTGTATAAGGCTGTTTGTGGTCACTGAGGTTTTGAGGTGAGCAACAACATCTAGCAGTTTCCCTAACTGTGTTTCAAGTCTAATAATAAGCTCTACATCAGACTGAGCTGCTTCTTTCTGCAGATTTTCACACAGATTATTCATTTCTTCCAGCTCACTTTTCAGAGGAGCAACAATCTGCAGCAGGTCATCCACCAAATTCTGTACTTTCTTTACAGTTTTTCTTGATCGCGGCTCTGCAGTTAAACCAAGAGAAGCTGCTCCTGCTACACCAGTCATTACTAAACTGAACCCTGCAGTAAACGGAGATATAACCATCCCCAATGCAGCTACAACTGCTGCAGTAACAAATCCTGCATTTTTGCTATTCTTTACTTTTCTCTGCTTCTTTTTTACGTTAGCAGTGATCTCTTGCAGCTCCTCTACAATCTGTCTCATCCTGGGTTTACTGTTGTTATATAGATTGATAAATGAAGCTGCATGTTGAGACAGATCGTTCATCAAATCAGCTGGAAGCTGAAAATCTTCTGCATCATCCTTGCTCTTTCGTTTTTGTTCAGTCAAGGCCATTTTCAGGAAAGTTCCTCTGGTGATCTGCTCTCAGATCAGAAACAGGTTGGTCCACTTGGCTTCTCTGATGGATAAACAGATTTTTTGTGTGTCTTTCAGACGCTGTGTGTGGCAGAGGAGGTAGAACAGCAATAAGAATGTCGTGTTTCCTGCTGACAGTCAGTAAAGGGGAGTTTATGTGATGGTCCTCTCAGGTTTCAGGTTCAGTCCCACTCTGTTGCTCTGAAATCACAAGATCAGAGAAAATCAACCACAGCAGTACATGCAAACCCACAAACTGCTGCAGAGTGAACAGAAAAGATCAGGGGCTCTGTTATCGACACAAGTTAAGCAACAAGTGCAGCCTGGCCTGGTGCACAGACAGAGTAGATGTCTGGTACAGTGTTTCATGCATGTGCAGCAGCGCAACATGCAAAGGAGCTAGATAAAGGTGAATTTAGATCAGTGGATATGGTGATTATAAATACTCTCTCAACCAGTAACATCACTACTGAAAGTTGTAAAAGGGGCTATAATGAGCCCTGGAAACTTGACATCTCATTCATAAACAAGCAGAATATCTTGACCAGTCTGGTGTGTGTGTTGTCCTCAGGTGATTTAATGAGGGTAAACACAGTGAGCAGTGGATAATCGTGTCTAATGGCACTGTACTCTGGTGCAGCAGATTTATCAACAGGCTGAATTGAATCTACCTGATGACAAGAGCTCAGACAGCTGCTGCTCACACAGGATTTTTTATTCTCTTAGTGGAAGCTGAGATCTCACTACTGTTTAGGATAAGGGCAAAAATATCTTTTGTGCATGTTAACATCAATGTAATATTTTAATGAATTCCATAAATTATTTTTAGCACTAAATGCTCTACCTACAACATCTGAATTGCTGCTTATAAGTGTGTTTAAATACAAAATGAATAATTCAATTAATAATATTATGCATTATATATAATAATAATATTATTATATACCTGTCTGTCCATCTCTCAGTGCCTCAGATAATAAATGAGTGTAAGGAGGGACACAGGAGCAGCTGCAACACCTTCATTACCTTCTTCTTCATTAGCAGCGGCTGTGTGGACCTGAATCTCCCGAATTCTCTAATAGACCCTGAAACAGAAACATCCTGAGTGGACTGACAGAAAGTCAGTGGAAGCTGAGCTCAGCCAATCACAGAGCCAGTCATCAGTAACCAGGTAGACTCAGACAGATGCTGCTCACACAGGAACTTTAATACACAGACATCTGGAGATGCACTCAATCAGTAATCAACACTTTGTTTATAAAGTATTTCCAAAATAAAGGTTTAGAGGAGGAAGTAAGGAGAGATAATGAGCAGAAAAAATGTTTGTCAGAGTGTAACTATTTATTTGTGAGGAGAAACAAAGTTATTTAAAAGTTTTACATTTGTTCGGATTCATTGTTAAACAGTTCAAATCTCAGTGACAGCTATTTTGGGGGTTGTTTTAATGCTTGCATATGAAGTGTTTTCAATCTGACATTGATAATCACACAGTTCAGTGTCAAAACTGTGATAAGAGCTCTGAGCAGGAACGTCTGTAAGAACACAAACATTTACACACAACTTTACACAATGATAACAGTGATAAATCTCACCTGTTTGTGCAGATACAGGCTCATTTACATACCGTCACGTCCCCAGAACACCAAATATGGACATCTTCCTCTGACAGTCCTGTAGTCTTAATGTAGAGTTACTGTTGTGAGCAAACAAGACAAATAAAGATGAAAAACCTGAAACACAGTGAGACAGTGGTGGTAAAGTACATTTACTCAAGTACGGCACTAAAGTGTAGATGATTGCACAGGTCAGGTGTTGGTTCCTGCTCTAGACTTCCGGCTTGCCGCACCTCCTGAGGTTCCAGGGGCATGGGAGCGTGTCATAGACTGCCCTGATTAGGAAGCTCAGTCTGCTCTGTGGCATTCTCCAGATGTCTGACCAGCTGATGCACCTCTGCACAGCAGCCTCCTATTGCATCCAGTCTCCTTGGCTGCCCTGGGATATCGCCTTTATGTGGAAGCGTTCCTGCTCTACCCTGGTGACTTCGTTCACCACCATGGTCTTGTGCTGCTTCTTGGTGGCTTTCGACCAGAACTGTTGCAGAGTGTCCCAGCCTAGGCCAGCCCGACCTGTCTGGGTTAACCCCATCACCTCCTTGTGTTGCAGGCTAGTAATGGCATTCTCCACTTCAGCGGCCACTTTCCACTTGCGGCCTGTGCGGATGGTGTTTCTTGCACTTCTTCTCCAGCACAAGACGTGCCTTCTCCTGCTTGTACCCAAGGCTGATGGATTTCAAAGGGAGCTCCAGCATGTTCTATCCAAAGAGGCCTACGTCTGAGAAGCAGCAGGGCAGGCCCATGGACTTTCTAATGTAGCTGTTGGCTAGGCTGTCCATCTTGCTGACCTCTGACACGGGGACCTCACTGACCTTTAGAGGCCACATCACACGTTGGTATAGTGTATGCTGGTAGCACCACACCTTGTGCTTCCCTGGTAGCTGGCTTAGGTAGATCTTTTCTAGGCCATCTGTGAGTTGTTGAGCTTGCTTCCCCACCTGTATATTGGACAAGTCTGCAGTGTACTGCGGCCCCAGGCTTTTGAGTAGTCTTTCAGCGAGCCGTGGAATTGGCTCACCTCCTGCAACAAAGATGGTCTTGTCTTGGGTCACTCCTTTCCTTAGCGAGAGACTCCTTGACTTTGCTGCCTTTACTTTCATTCTTGCCCATGAAATCAGCTCGTCTAAACGCTTGAGGAGCCTTGCTGCACATGGCGCAGTCTGCAGGATGCTCGTTACGTAATCCATATAGCTCCTCAGCGGTGGGAGCCTCTCGCCTGATGCCTCCAACGACCTGCCTGGCCCCTCTGAGGATGACTTCAAAGGCTGTCACAAAAAGGATGGAAGAGATGGAACATCCCATGGCGATTCCACGCTCCAGCCGTTGCCATCCAGTCGTGTAGCTTTCCAGGCCAAACGCATGTGCACTTGACTTTAAATGAAATGGGGTTAGGGTTAGTGACAAATTAAAAATTAAGAACAAAAAGAACATTACATTAAAGTAAGATAGAAGCTTTGGAGTCATGTGTAGGTGTGTGTTACGTTATCAGGACTTTTTTAATATCTTGGGGAACTTGTGTTGTGGAGTTGTGGATTGACCTTTGACCTTACACCGATGTGCAAATGTCTGCAAAGTTTCTTAGGTTTTGATCACAGTGATGATAAGTCTGGTTTGATAGAGGTTGGCCTCATCCTCTGATATTAACTGAATATGACTAAGCTCTGTGGTCTGTGTTTTATGAAGATGTATTTTGCTGATCATTTGCAAGTCAGTGTGAAGCAACAGCAAACTGTTGCAAGGAAGTGAGATATTTCCATATTTGGTAAATGTGTGAGGCTGTGGAAGAGATGAATTGTGTGGATTATTATACTTAAACAATATTTTCACTTTGAGCAACATTTACATGAAGAGATTTTTTTTTCTAGCTGGTTTGACTTAAAGTTATAAATTAGATCACAGCTGATTTTGGTTGTTTTGTTTTTTGGAGATAATTTGATTCTGTTTGCTCTCTAAAATATGTGACTTTATTCTTTGCATTAAAGGTAAATTACCCTAAATATCATTGTTCTGGGGTAATACTTGCATGCATTCATCTGGACCAAGGGGATATAAAGCGCATGTTCCAAAGACACGTAACATCAGTGAGATTATATCAAAAGCTTCCTCTCCAAACTTTTCTACACCACAAACCAACCAAACCACACGTACCTTCATCACTCACCACTCCATGATGTTCTACTCTCATTCTCACTCAGCAATATGTCACAGTTTAATAATCATATGCAATACACTATGTAAAAATATTATAAAGAAGAAATGTGATTATTGCTTAAGTGTGAAGGGATTAAAGTGTCTGTGGATAGCATCAACATTAAGTTCCATGACGCAACTTTAATGATTTCAGAGAAGATTAATTAATCTCCACAACAGGAAGGAAGATGTTTTTATGTCAGAGCTGCATGATGTTTATCCAGCGACTGCAGTCCACACCTACCTGCAGTCCTTTTAGTTCTCTCGGGCGATCACTTTGCTAAACAGATTACAATTGGTTGTGACTGGTAAGTGACATTATTTATTTATTATTTATTTGGGTTTTCTTCTTGGACAGGCTGAATGCAGACGTTATGAAAAAGGCCGATACAAATAATATTATACAATATTTTTTTCTGACTAGAAGCTGAAGGACTACAGAAGCCATGTTGTTGGCAGAAGCTGTCTGTGTGTTTGTGGGTTTCATTCTGGTCTCAGGTATGAATTATGGTTCCCTTTCTGTACAGTGATAATGTATAAAAATTAAATGTACAGTACATGTGATATATGATTATTAATTGTAATCTGTAAAAATCAAAGGGGAAAATGAGCAATGCTTTACAGAAATACGGGGGTTATTGTTATTTATTAAAAAAACAAAAGAAAGATGTCATGTCATGTAAGATTGTCATATAAACTACCATCATGAATTCCCTTAAATGTCCATAATTTTCAGTATATGATACCATAATGATGACTAAACATCCAGTATTTAAAGGGTATAAAATGTGTCTACGTGTTTACTAATGAAAGCTTCTGTTAAAGGGACTCAGGAGCAATCAAACTGCTTCTGTGCCTTAAAAGGTTCATCAGTGGATCTGCCCTGCTCAGCTCAACATCACACTTCAAGCATGAAATGGTTCACTAGACAGTGGGATGGCAGCGATACTGTTTACAGTGAGCTCTCTGCAGATGGAAATCATGTAAAGTACAACATGTCTGAAGAGATTCATCCAACTCTAACAATCGAAAATGTGACAGAGAGTGATACAAACAAGACTTACTGTTGTACAGAGAGTGTCAAAGACACACAAAACTGCTCAAAAAGTGGATTCCACCTCCATCTTACAGGTACAGTGTTTGTCACTAATGTGTTACTTTAAGAATGAAATCAGTCTATGAACTCTCACGTTATTCACCATCATCTCAGACCTGCAGGTGAAGGTGATTCCTGCCACAGAGGGACAGACAGTATCACTGATTTGTAGCTCCAGCTGTGGTCTGACTGAAAACCCTGCAGCCTACATCTGGTACAAGAACAGAGAGTTTCTCTATCAGGACTGGTCTCCCTGGTACCAACAGCTGGTCAGCAGTGAGGAAGCAGTCAGATACTCCTGTGCTGTCAAAGGCTACGAGCATCTCAGAGCTCCTGAAGTCTCAGTGGGTGAGTGACAACGTTACAAAATCCTTGGCTTAATATGTTATACTTTCAAGAAAAACTGGTGGATAAATCTTATGAGTATTATTAAAGCTCAACATAAAAAATACTCATGTTATTTTGTGTTTTGTTTTGGTTCAGATTCTGTCACATCGACCTGCTTTACTGTGACCTACGCTGACAGAAGAATGTGTCCTAATAACCAGGCATTGGATAAGCTCTGCTCCATCACATATCCAAGAGGTTAAGTATCCACAAACATACAAACATACCTCTAAATATATCACAGTGACTGATTTATCATCTCCCAACAGAGGTACATATTCAGCAAACTGTCAGAGACTCCAAATACCGCACACTGACCTGTGCCACCAGCTGCCCTACCACTGACCCTCATACTGCCTATAGATTTTACGATTGGGGCAGTCATTCATACAGCACCTGCGGGAGTCAAGACATTACAGTGCTTAACTCAGATTTTTATATGAAAATATCATGTGGTATAAGGGGAAGTGATGATCTGCGCTCTACTGAAGTCTGTGAGTATAACCCAATTTAGGTCTTTTTTTGTACTAATATTACAACCTAAATAATGTTCAAATATCACAGTGGATACACAAAAGAAAAGAAAATGCAATAGATCATAAAGTTGAATTTTTGTCCATTTCTGTTTTGATATTGGTGTTATTTATCAAATACAACTAATTGTTTCGATGTCGTGATCTTTCAGTGAGGTGTCTGTTGATCCAGTTGTAGCCAGTGTGCCTTTTTAATAATGAAGTCTTCCTGTGTTTGTTATAACTCCTCTTACCTGATTAGATACTTTCCAGTTTTTTGTGACATAATATAATTCAAGTAGAGTCTATTTTGGCTTCTTAAAAACTGTAAGTGCCAAATTCCTTCTTTTTGTTATGATTCTTCTACTGCAGCGTTTTATTACCAAAAAAAAAACTGTAAAGATATCTCATTTGTTTAACTGACTTCAGATAAACTGTTAAATACATTCATTTTTCTTCAAATGAGGACTTATATTGAAAGGGGATCCTCTAATAACCAGTATGAACAGCCAGCAAAACCTGTTTCAGTGATCATTTGGGCTCCTTAGGACAAATTAGAAAAAATGTGACTGGCTACTTTAAACAACAGAAATATGTTAGGTATGTTTTTAATGATTTTTTTTGTCCGTTTTATTTTTCAGGCATTAAACCCAGAAGATGCCGGACAATTGTTTATGACCAGAGGAGAGTCTGCGCCCTGGAAGGCACTTCAGTGAACATTTCAGCTGATAACACATGGGGCTCCAGATATCATGCGTGGAATAAAATAGAGACAGGTGGTAACAAGCCTGCTGAAAGTGTGATCAAGGAACATTGGATAGAGAATCATAATGGCGACCTCTTCACCCTGACCATCAATAACCTGCAGAGGAATGATTCAGCAGACTACGTATTAATAAAAACTGGGAGGGAATATTGTAACAGTTGTGATTTACCTGGAGTGACTTTGGTTGTCACAGGTAACTCTAACCTAAACTAAACTCCCTGAATATCTCCGCTCGCTGTAAACTAGCAGCAGTCAGCAGATTATATGTATTAATGTCTTTACTTTGCTTAATGAGAAAACACTTGGAACTATACCACACACTGATGTATTTTGTAAGGATGCATAATTGCTAGTTGTGTTGGCAAATTCAGATCAGAAATGTCTGAAATATTACTACAGACACCATGGTGATGTTGGAAGTACACAATCCGATCTGTGGTGCCATTTTTAACTTTTCTAAAAAAAAACTAATTTAAGAGATCAAAGGGTTAGGATTAGGGTTAGGGTTAGTTCACCTGAATGTTTAGTCCTGGGTAGAAGCCCTGCAAACTGCTTTTTCTATTGTGCATTAAACAGGTCTGAAGTCTCTTTTTTTATTAATTGATCTTTTAAACCTTCTTTCAGGCCTGAGAGTGACATTTAAACCTTCTGCTGTGGTGACAGAGGCCCAGAGAGTCACACTGACCTGCAGTGCCAGCTGTCCTCTGACTGACACCGTCTACATTTGGTACCTGAATAGTCGACGTCTGACGGAGCCAGAGAGCCAAAACAAACACCTGGTTCTAGACCCAGTCACCATTCAACATGCAGGAAACTACTCCTGTGCTGTCAACGTTTCCCAGTTCATCAGCTCCAGTGAAAAGGCTCTCACTGTCAGACGTGAGTGTGGTTTGAAAACACTTTTACAGTTAAAACTAAAGCAAATGTTTAATATTTATATAATATGTTTTTTCTATTTTTTGGCATTTTGCTTTGGGGTTGTGGTGGCTGGGAATCGAGCTGTGGATTTTGCTGTTAGACAGTATTCACCTTAACCATTAGGCCACCGAGGCGCCTCATGTCTAATAAATTGTTTTAATGAAAACATCATTCACCCACGTTTAATCTTAACTGTATATCAAAAGATATAAAATAGTAGATTGCAGTGACAACCAAACCACCACAGACACTTTACCACTTCACATTAGGCAAGGCAGCTTTATTTATATAGCACATTTCATACACAATGGCAACTCAATGTGCTTTACATAAAACAAGCATTTAACAGTAAGAAAGAAAAAAAACATAAAAACATGTAATTTGAGAAATAAAAATAAAACCCAAACATTAAAACACAATTAAACCCCACTAATAGTAATACAAATATAAAATAAAAAAATTAGTGCAGAAAAATAGAAAGAATAGAGCATTAAATATAAGGTTGTAGCTTAAAATAATGATTTGCTTTAAAATCATTAAAAGGACAGAGAGTGCAAATGAAAGATTAAAATGTAAAGTGCTTTAAAAAAAAGCTCAATTGTAAGCACAGGAGAAGAAGAAGTGTTTTTAACCTGGATTTAAAAATGTTCTACATTAACTTGAAGGAAAATAAACTGTGGAGATTATAATTACAATAAATGACTAAAGCCTACAACATACTTACTTACTTTTCATTGTTGTGAATTATGTTATATTGGTAACTCACATCTCATATCCATCTGTCTCCAGCTCGAGAGAAATCAATAGTGATAATGAACGCAGTAAAACTGATTTTCTTTGGTCTGGTCCTGTCTGCTGTGCTCCTCTACCTGTGGATGAGGTAAAATACTTTCATTGTCTGTATTAAAAGTCTTGATTTAATGAGTCTATTCTTAGTAGTAATTATTATTAACATAATCTGACCATTAAAATCCAGAAAGAAGAAAACTATGACCCCTGCTGGTGACACAGCAAACACTGAACAGGTGAGTGCAAACGGCTTCAATGAATCTGTCAATTAATGTGTTTCATTTGTTCAGTCTAAAATAAAATGTTTGACTTGTTGTCCTCAAGTCAAGGAAGGAAGAAGGAAGGAAAGGAGGAAGGAAGGGAGGAAGAAGGAAGGAAAGGAGGAAGAAGGAAGGAAGGAAGGAAGGAAGGAAGGAAGGAAAGGAGGAAGAAGGAAGGAAGTAAAGAAGGAAGGAAGGGAGGAAGAAGGAAGGAAAGGAGGAAGGGAGGAAGGATGGAAGGAAGGAAGAAGGAAGGAAAGAAGGAACGAAGGGAGGAAGAAGGAAGGAAAGGAGGGAGGGAGGAAGGAAGGAAAGGAGGGGGGAAGAAGGAAGGAAAGGAGGGAGGGAGGAAGGAAGGTATGAAGGAAGGAACAGTCAAAACAGACAGGGTCAATTTGACCCGGGAGGACGACACAAAGGTTAAATGTTATTTGTCCACAACTCAAAGATATTGTGTTTAGTCGGCAATTAATTTTTTATTGAGTGATTAAACAATGAATTGATTCATGGCTGCAGCTCTAGTGTCTGTTTTCTCTGCTCTGCCCTCCAGACGTATGAGAGCATCTCACTCAGGGCCGTGAATCCTGCAGCACAGAGAAAGCCAGCAGAGCAGCAGGAGGACACTTTGTAATGGTTCACATAGAGTATGAGCAGGGTCGAGAAGGTTACAGATGACTAGTTACCCTATTTAAAATGTAATATGTAATGTCATTATTTCAGTAATCAAATTTATTACATTTGAATACTTTCTGATTACTTTTCTATTTTTCAAATGAATGTTTTCAGCTGTTAGAGTGAGTGATTTATAAGGGAGATCATTCCTTATGAAGCAAGATGTATCTCTCATTTGAAAATGTATTCATTAGGAATATAGATTTTAGATATTTGATGAAAAAAGTCAGAAGTCTGTCATGGGCTTAATTGGTACTGTGACTCCATTTAAGCCCATGTGTCCTCCAAATAAGCCCACGTCATGATTTATTTATAAAAGATTAAACACATATTGATTTCAAAGAATTGAAAACAGCAATATATGTATTCAGTAACATTTTGAAATATTGAACAATGAAGGAAAAAACCCGTCTGAGCAAAAATCTTAAAGGTCTAACTTCACATGTAACCTCCTTTTGTAATCATCAACATTTTCATAAGTAACTTTAATTTAATTACACATAATTAAATTATGTAATGCCGTTAAATGTAACTATTTACTCCCCAACACTGCATTTCAGCTCAGAGTATGTTGGAGGTCATGGAAGTGTCAAAAAACCAGAGATACTTGTCTTTTATCCTTTCTGACATCTACTTCCTGCTTTAGCCAATACTGCTGGTTAAACACAGTGTTCATATCTACAGTTATGATCAGTTCATTAACGCCTACCGCATGTTTAAAATGCTGATATTAGTTCAAGTTTCTCAAATGTTCTTGTTAACTTCCTGTCAAACAAGTAACCGCTGCATGCTCCTCCCACCATTTGGTTTGTTAGTTTTCTTTTTATATTTTATCTTTTAATGGCATTTTTTTCTTGTTATGATTCTTGTTGATTTTTTTTTTCTGACAATCATGTTTGATACTATTTATGTCATATTCTTTATACTTTGGGGATTACTTTAACCCTCTTCACATAGTATTGTATGTTTGTGTTGCCATGAACAACCTGATTAAAGTGAAATTAGAGCAGAAACAAATTTAAGATGAAACTTTTATATATTTTACATTTTTGAATGGTATGTCTTTCTTGTTATTGATTATACTCTTATTTGTCTCAATATAATGTCTGATATAATTACAATACAGTTGTTAATCATACATAACTGTGTATTAAACCTTTTATTATTCTTCCTGCATTGATCCACTTAGTTTTCACCACAAAATAAAATCAAGTTAAATTACATCAAACTGATTTCCTTTCCTTTTTTTTTTTTTTTTTTTACTAAACCATACTCTATTTTTAGGTTTTAATGCAGTATATTTTCTCATTATTGCTTATTTTCTGTTTGTCTTACAGTTATCTGTCTATCTACAGTATGTCTGATATAATTACAGGTCATTGAATATAATAGTTTTTATACACTGAGGATAACTTTGTATAACCCTGTTGCCATGTTTCCTCTTCTCCACAGATACGAACAGTTTTATTGCGCAACTAGGTGGACTAGTTTGTCTTTTTCAACTTAAAACTCTTCTCAAAAGATTTAACACAACAATACAATTAATTAGCTTGTGCAATTATAACGCATCCACTCCAAAACTTGCAACACCAGCATTTGTTTGACTCATTTTCCTCCTATAATTTCTTTTTGATTTTTTCCTCAATATAGTGTTATAGTATGCATTTGAAGCACATCCATAGACATAAATGAAATTCATCATCCAGTAATTAACGAAACCTTAACAAATCCTAAGAACAACTGGTATGACAGGAAGGTGGAATGAGACACTATAGGCTCTTGTTTTTTACCACAAAGACATTACTTTCTCTTTCCAATTATTTTGGAGGTACATCTTCCATTTCCACCCAAACATTTTATTCCTGAGAGCTCCCTAATTAGTTGCTGTCTTTCCACGTTCGCTGTCCACAGGAAAGAAAAGTTAAGCCCTGAAACAGAATAATGGAGGTGGCAGAACATTAAACCTTAGCAGCTGAGACAGAGAGGAGGAAGAGGAGGATGTAGACCTTCAGTTTATCATGACAGGTGGTTGACATATCAGTTTTTTATCACTCATCCTCCACCAGGACCCAAGATGGTGACATACCAGATGATTTAAGCTCCCCGAGTGGAAAAGCAACATTGAATCAGAGCTGAACATGTTTTTTCTTTTCGTCTTTGTGTGGACACTGTTGTTGTTTGGCAGTGAATGTGGCGTGAATATAAAGCACCTCCATCCTCGCCACTCCATTACTTGCTTTCTGCAGTGCTTCTCATTATAGCCTCTTCCCCTGGGAGTGCAGGAATCACATGCACTCTGACTGCAGGGCTATTGTGTTGGATGGCATTATGCTACTGTGTGTTTATATAAGATAATAGCACTTAGAAATACTGAGAGCATGCAAAAGTAATGCACAGAGCATTTAAAATCATCAAAATCTGTTGGATACATAAGGGTCAGTGACGAATAAGGGTTGGTAAGATGGGCAATTTAACAGTGTCTTAAAAAATAGTTTTACTAGCTGATGAGTGTAGTGTCATAACTCAGGTCATTTTGAGTTTGGCACACGATTCTCAGCTTTCTGGTCATCTGGGAGTAAATAAAATGTATGACAGAGCATTGCACCATTTCTTCTGGCCTGGTTTGAAGGAGAATGTGGTTGCTGGCAAGCTGAAGAGAATCTGAGTGTTGCTCAAAGTAAGTTTTTTGACCCTTTAATCACTAACTTATGGTGGGGGTGTTATGTACTGCTCCTCTCTTCTCCTTTTCTTAGTAATTTTATTTATCTTTAGAATAACAGACTACACCTCTCCTGCACCCATTTCACCATAACACTGCTCTGATAAAATCACCACAGATCAGTCATGCATCCATGCTATCATGTGGTAGGCCTATTTACATATTTACAAAGAGACGATGATTAATAAGACATGAACATTTTATAGAAAAACTTGTCACATTGTGTCGGAAAATGTAATTTAGAAAGTCTGTCTCACACAAAACAACTAGTGTGTGTTTCTTCACTGCACAAATCAAGTCAATTTTTGTATGACAGACCACAAAACTGCCTCAGGGGGTTTTACAATCTTGATTAGCAGGCCACAAAGTGCTGTGGTTGGTTTGTATCAATGTGTGGGGGAAACTGTGGGGGGGAAACTAGCGAGAATGAGTAGTTTCAGTGGCTGTATTAATCCTGCCTTGGGTGTACCCAAAGAACTTGAACCTTGGTTTGCACCTCTTACCTCAATAATGATGGGGTTGTTTTTGATAATTTGGCCTTGTGGATATGACATTTTCCTAAAAAAATAAAAACAATGTTACAAATATTCTTATTTGAAGTATTGTTTAAAACATAATCCTTCCAAAATGTTACACAAAATGAGCAATCACAAAATAAATGAAGAACATCCTCTTTTTCAATTTGACAAAAAGAGCATTTGTCATCTGATTCTAAAAATCTAGAAAGGTAAATATTTGTTAGATAAATGTTGTGTAAAATTTTCAAATGGATCATCTTCTCTTTTTTTTTTTTTAGAATCCAATCAGCGCCGCTTTACGTCACTCGTGCGTGTGACGTACGATGATGATGCATTCCCAGTCACGTGATTTGCGTCGTACAGAGGAGCGTCGCTGCTGCGTCTTGTAGTCCAGATCAGCACCTCTCTGCTTCAAGAAGAAACCACCGGGGCAGCTTGTGTTGACCGAGTAACGCACAAAAAAAACATGGACAGCAGAGGCTACGGTTCTGGTAAATATAGTCTGGTTGTTGAGCTATGTAAACTAATGTCCAATATAACCTGTGCATATATATATCCGTCTTGGCTGCAGTCATTATCGTTTATTAGTTATCCGGTTAGCCGCATGCTTTGTTACCCACTAATGTAGCTTAGCATCCGTGCATTTACACTGTTAGCTGTGCTGTAGCAGCTAGGACAGATTTTCAGCTGCACAGCAACCAACCCACACACACATTCACAGTTGCCTGTTATGTAAGAAAACATAACCTACATGTTGTGGCAATCACGAATCGTGTAAAAGTCTTAAAAAGGTATCCCAGGGCCTTGTTAGCTAACTTGAAAGAAACACGGCGAGTTAGATGACTAGGTTAGCCACTTCACCGCCAGGCTATTTTATTTGAGCTAACATTGAGGAGTGTGATAGCCCATTGTTATGCTGTTGTGTGTATGGTGTGTTAGCTCGCCTTTGCTAACTAATGATAACCATTAAAATGGAGTCAGTGTGTAGGGGAGGGAGGGGGAAAGCTTGCACTTTAAAAGGCTAGTCTATAAAATGGCCGTCTCAGCAAAAAATGCCTCCAAAAAACTTAATTTGGCTGCAGCCTTACTGTCATTAATACTCTTCTGCAGCTGTTTTTGCATTCACCATTTTCAATATGCCACCAAACCAGGAAGCGATCAGGACGGGTTTTACCATTCACTTTTTCCTGCTATAAAACAATAACCAGGTTAGGTGCTCCAATAAACCTTGCAGTAGGCTTTTCTAGCTGCAAACATTCCTCCTATAGAAGATCCCTTATACAATGCTCTTAAAATGTCCTCCTTCTGTGCAAAAATGTATTGAAAAGGTTATCTGGAGCATGATGTGAAGCTTCAGTCATCCAAATATATCAAACCAGGTAGATATCTTTCAATGTTAGTCCTTTTTAGAGCCAACGTTCCTCTTTTTGTTACTATACTTCCACCCCAGCTCAACAGGGAACACAAAGAGGGACATTGATGGTAAAAAAGACAGTAAATGTGGCAGATATCCACCTGATATGACTAATTCAGACTGCTAAAGCTAAGCATAAAGCTTCAGATAAACTTTAAATGTTTATGACTTTGTAGACAGACACGCTATTGATTTTTGATCACTTGAGCATTTAATTGTTTTTACCAGCCAGTATTAAATCTTTTTATTTAAATGGGTAGTCTCATATGAATCTCTCTTTCAAGAGAGACCTGTATACAAGAAGTTTACTGATAGATGAACAGACAATAAGAGAAACAACATGCCAGTACAATCTTTTAAAAGGTTCGAATGAAATAAGAGAGTTCAGTTTTAGTATGAACAGGAGGAATGATTACAGTAAACCCTTCTCAAATGTCGTGTTGCTTTTGCTTCATAATCTGTTCAGTCATCCATACAGGCTGATGCCTCATTGATAACCAAATGTATTCCCTGATAAAAGTTTGAAATGTCATGTTATTTTTGAATTTGCATATATCAATCTTTTCCCTCTCGTCTCTTAGGTTACTCCAGTTGGGGAGGCGGAGGGTCGGGAAGTAGAAGTGAGTGAATAAGTCATCCATTGTCCGTATGATCGCACAATTGAAGGAAACACATTGTGATGCCAGCTCTGAGTTACTGTAGAGATCAAACTAGAGCCGGTTTATACTGACATGATTTCACATGTGTAACAGTGTGTGTGTTTTTATTACTGGTGTTGTTTTTAACAGTTTAACTAAACTAGAGAGATGAGAGATTAATGTCTGTCTTAGTGAAACAACAAATCATTTTACTCTATTTGACAATTGATGATTAACATTTGACGTTATCATTTCTGATTATCCCTCACATACTGTTCATATTGTCACTCATAATTAGTCTCTACACAGTTCAAATTCATAAATCCCCCATTAGTTATTAATAAAAGTTTGATTAATCTTAAAAAAGACATTCACAATCACTATTTTATGGTCCAGGAGAACATTTTATTGAATATGAAGAATTTAACATGTTTAAATGCTGATTTTGGATTTTTTTTTTTAATGGATTTTATTCCATTTTTGTAAACTGTGGGTCATATTAGGAAAGGTCCAGCTAAAAGAAATGTTTATATAGTGTTTTTTTAATGTAAAAATGGGTCACATTGGACCCTGAACAGTATGTAAAGGTTAAGGGACTAGTGATTTAACCTCATTTAACCTTAACGTATAGTATGAGATGGGACATTTGTCATATTCAGGTCTTCTAATTCCTCACCGCATTAGGTTCTGGGAGCTTTGACCTGTATGGGGGAGGTTATAAGGACTCCATGTCAGGGCTCGGGGGATATGGAGGAGGAGGAGGAGGAGGAGGAGGCAGCCACATGAAGAGAGGTCTCTCGGGAGCGTCCCTGCTCTCATCCACAGGCACACATGCAGATGCAGTCATTGCCAAAATCAACCAGCGCTTGGACATGCTCACGCAGTTGGAGGGGGGTATGAAAGGGGGTCGAGACAGGTAAGATTGTTTTATTTTGTTTATTTATTGGCTCCATACTGTTTTCATCAGCCATCAGATACCACAAACACATACACATTATAAGAGTATTACATTTCCCATTTAGTGTCTGTCATGTTTAAACATTTATGTGGTAGGTTGAGAACTCCCCTCGTACCCGGACAATAAGATAAGATATTCCTTTATTAGTCCCATATTGGGGAAATTTACATTATTGCAGCATCAAGCAGATGGCAAGAAATAGAAGAGCATCATTAGAACGAATAAAGAGCAATAAATAATGAGTAAGTACACAAGCAATATAACGGATAGACAGTAGTATTAAAGAATAGTAACATGTCCACAGTAGTATTGGTGTCAAACAATAATATACCTGAGTTGATACTGTTAGTGCACATATATGTATTTAAAGACACACATATATAAATATCCAGCCAGTTAAATGTTGCTTCTTTTTGTTTTTTTAGACGAATCTGAATAAAGGACCTTGGTAAATGTCTGCACTGATATTAAAAGACACTTTGGCCTTCTAATGCTATCGGTATTTGGTAAAAGTCATTCCAAGTTTGGGATTGTGGAGTTGGCCTCGTTGTAGAAAAACAACTATGTGTAAAGAATTGAAAACCAAGACCAATGTGGCGATAGACCCAGGTTGTTGTTGTTCTAGAGCGGAGAGGCAGTATAAACCTGTACTTACACACACTGCACATTTATCCTTGGTGAAACTATGTATGCCTCAATTCCTATTTGTGGTGGAGGTGAAAGTGTGAGTTGTTCACAGGTTGCATTTGAACGCCTCAACATCTGACGGAGCTTGATTGCTCTCTTTTTTTTTTTTTTTTTTTGCTAAGTTCTGCTCTGTCTGGAGAGAAAGTCTTGTCATAGAAGTCATGAAAATGCATGTCCCTCCTGCTGGAAGTACAAGTACAGACCAGAGTCTCCATTTTGTATCAGATTGGCATGCTTGCACGTGAAATCAGTCCTTCCATACCTAGCACTTCCTGAACATTGCCTTTTGTCTTGACTTTGTTTTCATTTCACACACACACTTTTGTTTTTCTCATCCATGTGACCTAACCCCACATTCTGGCTTTAGGTTACACAACAAAGATGAGTTGACAGGTGTTGGCCTGATATTACTTTTGCTGAATTGTTTATTGAAGGCTGCCAGCTATATCTACTAAAACACTCTTACCCCTGGAAAAAGCCCAATTTGTGTTTCAACCCCTTTCTTGAGTATTTATTATAATCCAGTCACTTCCCATGATATTGTCCCTCTTGAATCTGTCTGAAGACATCATTGGTTCTAATGGACTGTGCTCATGTCTGTTTCACAGCCAATCCTTTAACAAGGACTAGTGGTTAAAAGACACTACAATTCCCCTCCTCTGCAGATACTGTTTGACCTCCAACAAAAAATGTGGTTGGATGAGTTTCTGAAAATGTAAAGATCAGAGGAAAATTCGGTATTATATAATACAATACCACAAACAGAGTGTTAACTTATTTTGGATCACCAATTTCTGATCTAATGAGGTTTATGAAATAAAGCTGGGAGTGACAAGAAAATAAATGGAGAAAGCGAGACCATGGAGGAGAAGGAATAGCAGGTGGAGAAATCCAAACCTGACTGCCTTTCTGCCTCCTTTGCTCTCAGCTCTTTATCACCCCTCTCCCTCCCTCCCTCCCGCAGGTTTGACCAGTACGAGTCTTTCGACTCGCGTTCCTCCGCTCTCTCCTCCTCCCGAGATCTCTACAGATCTGGCGGCAGTAGCTATGGTTATGGCGATGGCCGTGGGGACAACATGCTGTTGGGTCAGCGAGGAGGCTCGGGCTTCGGAGGGGGAATTGGGCTAGGGGGAGGAGGAGGCTTCGACAGCCCTTCCTCTTCCTATGGAGTCGCTAAAATGCGACAGAATATGAGGGAGTCCTTCACCAGTGGCCAGGGAGCAGGTTCTGGAGGTGCAGGATGGGCTGGAGCAGGCCGACGTTCCCCCAGAAGGGGTGGAAGTGCTGGGGGTCGAGGAACTGGAGGAGGGTTTGGAAGCCGCAGGTCAGACCCCACTCCATTAGGAGGAGGAGGGCGGGGAAGCGGTAGTGGTGGCCAGTCCCACCGTGGCCATTCTCCAGGAGGTGGTAGAGGCAAGCTCCCATCCCTCCTGTCCAACCGCATGTACCCTGAGAGTGGGGGTTTCCATCAGGGTTCCACTCAAGGGCCTCACGACTTTCCTGGGAGGCATTTTGGAGGGGGCCCACGGGCCGGCCGCCAGCGAGGCCGCAAGAGACCCCTTAACAAAGTAAGTACCTCCAGCCAAATTAGGAAGCCCTCTTCAGACATTGGGCGTAAGTTAAGCCCTTTCCGATCCCCTCCTTTTTTGTATCCTCAACCAAATGGCAAGTCAGCCTCATGTGCTACTACCTGCTATGTGCCACCAAAGCAGTTTGTCACAGATAATCCCAGACACACATTTGACGCATCACTTGCCCTTCCATCTCCGTCCAGCCCTTATTCAATGTGGTCAGAAATGCCTCATGGAGCTAAACTGCCCCTTTTGAACATTAAAGGCAAGTGGTACTTCTCCCTGCCCCATCCCTGTTCTTGTTTACATGCGTCGGTATCAAATGATTTGACTCGGGGGAATTATATATTGATTTATTTAGTTTAAGGTTGGTTAGATTTAAATGTGTTTTAAAAGTGTTTTTGTTTGTTTTTTTGTCTTTTGGGTAATCTCACAATAAGGGTAATGCGAGTGATAAGGACATGCCCAGAGAAGGAAGACTTGTGAAGTGTACTAATTGGCTTTTAGAAGCATTAAAGGTACCCTGTGGAGTTTTTGACCTCTAGTAGTCCTGAGATGATCATTAGGATCAGTGGAGGTAAATATAAGTATTGGATTTGGTACAGACAGCCAGTTATTTAAGGACTCTGATCGGAGCCAAAAAACTGTATTTAGGACATCTGTATTTAGTAATACTACGGAGCAGCTTCATTATTAGTGAGTCCCTCAAGCACCAACATGAAGATAGACATGTAGAAACACTGTTTGACTAACAGGAGGCGCTAATGTCTCAAGAAATGTGCAACAATGTGCCACTAATGAAGGCTGCTAGCTAATGTTTTATTAGGAATGAAAAGCATTCATCATGTTGGTTAGAACTTATACTTCATTGTTTACCAAAAAAACTCCACAGAGCACCTTTTTTTTTTTTTTTAAATTTAGAATTCATTAATATGAGTTTTTGGTTTTACTTCAATGTGTTTTTGTCAGAGTGCAAATTGATTTTGTTGACTGTAGCAGGTGAAGCCACAGCGTGAACCCCAGAAGAAGAGAAAGCAAACGCTGAGTGGAACCGATGAGCCAGAGTCAAAGATTAACAGGACTGAGAGTGCAGGATCAGAAGCTACCCAAGGTAACTAAAAAAAAAACAAAACCCCAACATCAAATAAAACCCGCCGTATTACCAGACGGACCACGGCCTTTGTGCTGACTTTGGCTCATGTTAGTATGTTTTTACTTCCGCAGAGCAAACAGAGAAAAACGGTGATGACAGTGAATCAAAGGCTGCAGCTGCGGTGAGTAAATCAAGCTTGTTTGGAGACTGTTGACTCGCTCAGCATCAAATCATCCTTATTGTGCAATATCAAAAAAAAATTTCTGGCTTTATTAATCCTTCAACTATGTTTATAAAATAGCAACTGTCTAATACATGGGTTATATAATAAATAAGCTATGGCAAGATTAATTCATACAACCAATTTTATAAATATAGAGTTTTTATTTCTACCAAACAGCACAAACACAAGCTGGCTCTGATCTAAACCTCATCATTTTATACATGTAATAAATATCGCAATGCTTTTCTTCACAGGAGACAAAATCTACTGCTGATGGAGATGATGGTGAGTTTAACTACAGACTTTTTCCACTAGTTGTACTGTTTTACTTCTCATGGAAATTGTGGCATTAACACTTTCTGTTCTTGTGCTCAGCTGCACAGAAACAGGAGGATAGTTCCCAGGCGAAGAAAAAGAGCCCAGCCCAGGGTCAGGACAAGCCCCCGAAAATGAGGAAGAGGAGGGGCTTCCTGGAAAGGTAAGAGGGCATAGCATAGACCCCGTTTACACCTGGCCACCCCGTTTAAATGACCACCAAGACGCATTGTGATCCATCACTCTAACCAGGGATGCATTTGACCACATATCTTTGTAGTGTAAATGCTAAAGCGTCCCTGCCAAGGATATAACAGGAAATGATGTCATCACCGCAGCACATGGTGGTTGTCTTGATGAAAAAAGTAGCACAGATGAACATGGTTGCAGTAATCTAAATACTTAGAATAGCCTGTACATACATTCTTGAAACATTTTTTCTTAGCTTTAATGACAAATCTGGCACTTGTTTGATGTGATAACTGTGCACGAGGGTCTTAGACGATTGTAGGCAGCATCAACATCTGGACACAACTGGTCAGCTCGAGACACATAAGAGGCACTGCATGTTAACAACAGATATAAATAGATGCTTAGATACTTAAAGGGGTTTTCAGAGGTGCGTGCTTTCATTCTTAGAGAGCGTGGGATGCATCCATGTTTCATTTGACCTCGCTATTCCTATAGTTTTGTTGCAATCACAAAGCTAGGTTTCTATAGTGATAAAGATTGTTTCATGTGCCTCTTTCCTCATGGGTTTTAATACTAAGATTTTGTATTTTAGGGTGATGTTTGCATGCTCTGTGTGCAAGTTCCGTTCATTCTACAAGGAGGAAATGGAGGCTCATCTCGAGAGTCGCTTCCACAAGGATCACTTTAAGTTCCTTTCCGGCCAGCTGTCCAAGCCCACCACAGACTTCCTCCAGGTGATTTGAGATTTGGGTTACATTCACACCATATGTCACACTTACAGATGCTCCAAAAACAGATTTATGGCCTTAAGCCTTTGCTCTTCGTAAATGCACTAAAATAAGAGTGCAGCTTTTTGTGCATTACATATATGGTTTTCATGGCAGGGTTATTGTGTTGAATGTTTGTTGTATTTAAAGATGTTGCTGGTTTCTTTTAAAGAGAAGTTCCACCAAATGTTGTGACGTCATTATAAAATAACACTCAACTTCTGCTTTAAGTGATTCATGCACGTCGAGGTTTTGTGGTTATATTAAATACAAGCATAGTAAACTTAACAGGAAACAAAAACATTGGTTTATTGTTTTGTACATGCAGCAGGTTTAGTAGAGTAACTGAGGTTGTGCGTGCGTGTGTGTGTGTGTGGGGTGTAAACTAACACAAACTTTTCCCTTTTTGTGCTTTCTAGGATTATCTGCAGAACAAGTTTAAGAAGACAGAGCAGAGGGTTAGTCAGTTGGAAAACCACAGTGCTTCCATCTGCCAGATGTACAAAGAGCAGGACCTCACCAGGGGTAAGCAGCAGCAGCTGTGTGTGTGTGTGTGTGTGTGTGTGTGAGTGTGAGAGAGAGAGTGGAAGAAGTAACCTGATGACTCATCATGGATATTTCTCACACTTTTGTGCAGATCTCGGTATGGAGCACTTCATGAGGAAGGTGGAAGCCGCCCACTGCGCAGCATGTGACCTTTTCATTCCAATGCAGCCTCACCTGATACAGAAACATATCAAGTCACCTGACCATAACTACAACCGCAAGGTACGGCCCATTGACAGAGACATTTTAATAAATCTGTTGGAATTAACATTGTATGAAAAGCTACAGACTGAATGTGAGGAAGGCAGTGAACATGACTAGAACCTGTCTGACTGTGTCAAATCCAGTTTCAATACATGTTTGTTTTAAGTTATAATTGATTGTTAAAATGTTAGCCTCTGGGGATATAATTAGAGTCGTAGAAATGACTGCAGTCAAACATTTGTATGTGATCTTTCAAAATTAGCCAACACAGTCTTTTTGTTTTGGTGCTTTAATTTACTGTAAAAGTCATAATGATGCAGGATAATATATGGTTAGGTGGGTTCAACTGCACAAAGATGCACCAATCCAATTACTATCACACCCCTGCGGCCAACACTGGATGATGTAATGCTTGTTCCTTGAATGTTTTGTCTTATTTATGACTGGGAACTGTCCTTCCTGTGATTCAAGGGTATGATGGAGCAGTCCAAGAGAGCCTGTCTGTCCGTCGCTCGCAGCATCCTCAACCACAAAATCATTGGCAAGAAGCTGGAGAGTTACCTCAAGGTATGTGTACATGGACTGGCAACCAATATGCATGTTCTGAATAGCGTACTGGTGCTCTTTTTAAATGTACTAATATAACATCAATATATTTCTATCAGAAATAGGAATGAAGATGAAATTTGTGGTCACCGTGTCATTGCTTGTTTTCAGCCACAGTAAAAGTGAAACCAGAACAAAGCCCTAAATAGTTTCATCACATCACACTTTGGATGCATTTCAATCTTTTAAATTTGAGTGTAAATACTCTAAACTCATAATAATGGTAAAAATCAAATATTTATCATAATTATATAATATTTGAAAACTATATTACCATTTCTGTTCTATTGTGATGATAATAATAGGGGAGCTAAAATGACTGAAGTGCCCCTGTGTGCTATATTGTGCCATTTTGCTTTTAACTGGCAGTAAAAAAAAAGTGTAATGGAGCGCAATTCTAGTATAAATGACACCATGAAAGCACAAATTAAACCAGAGCCATGCTTTTAATTGCATCGCTCATCTAGCAGCAAGTAAAAGATGAGCAATTTTGGAGGAAATAGGCTGATTATTTGGGTAATGACGATACAGTATACGCTAATCTGATTGCCCTTTCATCTAAAACAATTCTACAGTATTAAACTATAGGCTTTGGTGGAGAGTGCCACTTAAAAGTTGAAGATCAATGACGTGCTTTGTAGTATCAATCAATCCAACTTTATTTGTGTAGCACTTTTCATTCATCGTGATGTAACACAAAGTGGTTGATATAGTCAGAACAAACAAACGGGGGGGAAATCATTAAATATAGGAACAACAGAGGTAGGATAAAACTGTTAAAATAAATAAAATAAAAGATTAATGAAGGAAAGAATGAAATAATGTCACTATAAAATAAAGTGGGTAAAACCAGAAATGTTAGGAGTAAAAGAGTAAAAGTAATGAAGTAAAACAGACATAAAAGGTGGGTTATGAAAAGATACAATAAAGTAAAATAAAATAAAGAGGATAGTCCAAGCAGTAAAACAGGCTAAAATAGAGAATAAAGGGAGGATGGAGATGGGATGTTAAATTTCAGATTTCCATTTTAACTCATTATGAACAGAAGAAACATAGTAACAAACCTTCTTCCTTTTCTGTTAGGGAGAGAACCCGTTCACTGGTAACCAGGACGACCAGGATCCAGAGGACTCCATGGTGATGGACGTGTCCGAGTTGGAGTTAACCAGCGAGACAGCAGACGGCCAGACGGAAGCGGCGCCAGTTAAAGATGATGCGGACCAACAGGAGGTCGAGGGTGAAGCAGCAACAGAAGCACCAGAGGAGGCGGAGGCAGAAGCAGAGGCGGAGGCGGAGGCGGAAGAAGAGGAAAAAATGGAGGAGGGGCTAGAAATGGAGAGAAATGAGGATCAGGGGAACCAAGAAGAGGAGGAAGGTTTTGAAGTGGAAGAAGAAGAAGAGGAGGAGGAGGGATATGTGGTGCACGATGAGATTGGAGAAGATGGATTACCGGGCGAGCAGGAAGCAGACGAAGAGGAAAGAGTGGAGGAGGCAGCAGAAGCAGCAGCAGAGGTTAAAGAAGAAGAAAAAGAAGAAAAGAAAGACGAATGACTTTTGCACCCTGTTGTGACTTGTTGACCTTTAAAATCAGTCTGGACCAGTCACTGACTCCCACAATCCCATTCAGCCCAGTTTTATTGCCAGGCACAGTACTGAAAACTACATATTTTGCTCTTGAAATTTGTCACTGTCTATTGAGTCTCAACTTTAAATAGTTTTTTGTTTTGTTAAAGAAATAGTTTGACATTTTGGGAAATCCTTCTGTTGGCTTTCTTGCAGAGAGTTTCATGAGAAGATGGAATAACATAGTGTTTTATTTATGCCTACCATCTCTCTTTAGAGGAGCTGCTGAGTGTATTTTTGAGAACTAGGCTAGTAACTTTATGTATGAGGTGGTTTGTTACACAGAACCATCTGAGAAATCACACTTGGAAACTATTTTGCAAAAGAGTACGCACTTCCAAAAAAATACCTGGCAGGTGATTGGACGATCCATCTGTCCATCACCGTCTTACGTTGCCAGGCAGCTGGATTCATGAAGGTCACGCAAGAATCCTCATTTGGACGTGGATTCGTCCAGCAGCATGGTACTGTTAAACCGGAAACACCTCGGCTACACTTTATTTTTATACAGTATGTTAGCTACACACAGCATGGCATGGCTGTAGTAATGATGCTACATATGCTAACTAGCTGCTAGTTGCCACGTAAGCTGGTAAAATGGATCCTTTTATTTTTCTTTGTGTCTGTGGATTGGTGCTCCCGTCACTGTTTTAGTTGGTAATTTTGTTTGTTTGATATTTTTAAAACTTATTTCGGGATGCTCACTCTCAGTTCTGTTATGTACTAACATTTGGCACCAATTAATATATTATAACCTTAAGTAACAAGTACAGTACCCCATGCTAGTATGACATCCATAGCTTTTATCTTGCGATGTTGTGAATCCAGCTGTGTTGCTAGGTAACGAGGCTTAATGGCTCTACTTCCACGCTCGGCTCGGCTCAGACCCCGTCACACATTCTCATTTAAAAACTTGGCAAGAAAAAATGCCCAAAATGTCCAGCTATTCCTTTTTTAAATACTTTTGCTTGTGCCTTTGTTCAAATTCTTCTTAATTTTAGATACATTTGTTTAGAATTGTTTAAGAAATCTTTGAGTATTATAAAGTTAATAGATTAACTTTTTTTTTTCTTTTTTTCTTATCACATGCCATAGCATTCTGTTCATTGCCAGTATTTATGATGGTGGATGGATGATGGATTGGTAAAATGTGGAACAAGGGTGGGCTTTCTATTCCTCAGACAGGGTGAATGTGTGTAGGATAAGCATGGGATAATTGGAGTGGATATCAGTCATGTATAAGACAGCTTTGTTTCACATGGTAAGAAATAAACTTGTTGAATAAATGACTGTTTCACTGTTTATATCAAATATATCTACAAATACCGCCATTTAGCTACTATTTCATATCACGTAGCTTTATATTCTTCATACTACCACTAACATTATGTAAGGATATTGTTTATTAAATCTCTATTGTACATGTGCAGCTCATCTCATAGCCCCATGCTAGCTTAATCCAGCCAGCAAGCACTACTTTGGACGACTGCCAATCTGAGTCAAATGTCATTACTTTTCTCCTTGAATTTAACACCAGTCTTTAACGTAAAGCAGCAAACTCATTCCCTCGTTCCCACACATTAATAATGACTCACAAATGCCAGAGTGAGGTGTAGCTTAATTATCTACACTGATAGGATTTCATTTTATTAACTGCATATACATATTCCAATCTTTTAGATCGTTAGGCAAAGGTTGGCTGTTAACTCATAAATACAGTAAAGTGTGAAAAGTGTCATTCTGAACATTACATTTCTGATTTTGCTCCGTCTAGTCCAGAGGTGTCAAACTCATCTTAGTTCAAGGACCACATACAGCCCAACAAAACCATTGCATAATAATGTACAAAAATATAACTTTACTATAATAAACCATCTAATTATTCTACACAGAAGCTGCTGATTGATAACATTTTGCACACTTTTCAATATATAAATGTTTCCCTCCTGCTGACTGGAGAGCGGTACTGGAGCATCTGCTTCAGGATGCTCAACAGCTTCTTCCACACAAGCTGTGAGGCTTGTAAACAGACTGACGACAGCCTTTTACTGGAGCTAAATTACAATAAATAAATATTGTAATTTTTCAGAGAATTGTATTCATGGTCAGAGTGGAAACAGCCTGTGAAGCCGCAGACCGATTTAAATTACTTTCATACGTTGCAAAGTTATCCAGTGGGCCGGATTAGACCGCTTTGGCGGACGGTTCTGGGTCGCGGGCCCTATGTTTGACACCCCTCGTCTAATCAATATGTACTGCTCAGGGGTATAAAAGCAACTTAATGGCACTTCCTTGGGTACTTAGCGCCACAGGGTGGTGCTGATGAGGAATTAATGTGATTATATTTAACTATTTATATTCCTGGAATGTAATTTAAAGTAAATCTATCGAAGACATCATCTTTGTTATGATGAAGTAGTTTCTGTTTCACTGAAACTATTGCGGGGTATTGCGTGATGTTGCCCCGGGGGAGGGAGGAGGAAGGAGGGAGGGAGGAGGAGAGAAGAGGAGGAGGAGGAGGAGGAGGGAGGAAGGAAGGAAGGAAGGAAGGAAGGAAGGAAGGAAGAGGGAGAAAAGAGGAGGAGAGAAAAGGAGGAGGAGGAAGGAAGAGGAGGAAGGGATAGAGAGAGAGGAGGAGAGAAGAGGAGGAGGAGTCCTGGGTGACATTTCGACTGACAACGTCCAGCCTGCCTGCGTGCGTCTGACGTCAGCGAGCGACGTCGAACGGGACTGTTTGTTCTGGATTTGGGGCGAGGAAGGTCTGCGAGCGCTGACAACCGACCGAAGAAGGTAAAAAAACACCATTTAACGACCTTGTGTGGACACCAGCGATATGTCAAACGAAAGCGTACAACCTCGGGAATCCGGTAAAAGCTTTACATGGGACATCGGTGGCGTATTTCGCGCGCTGTCAGTGTGCGCTTTCGGCGAGCGGAGCATGAGCTGTCTCCGCAGGCCTTGCACCGGTTCGGGCACACGAGATAGATGAATTTCTACCTTTTAAGTTAGCGCCATTTGGAGTAGTTGAGCATATTCCGTGTTGTGTCTTTCTCCTCGTAACACCTGTCCTAAGGTCGTTTTCGTAGCGTCGGACATACCGCGCTGTCAGTGTGCACGTTAGCTTGCAGGTCGGGATCATGCTAGCCTGTTAGCTTATCGGCTGTTTGTTTGTAGCCCCCGTAGGCCGTATTCGTGACATAAGTTACGTTCCATCGGTAGCGTAGTGTACGCACGGTGGCGCAGACGCTCATGTTGAATTATGACGTACGGCACTTCGAGAATATCAACCCGCGGCCAAGTTGTATTCTAGAAGGCCGTTTACGTGCGGAGATGTCCGTAAGCTCACAGTGGACATGGCGATGCACTGTCAGGGAAGGTTAGCAGAGGTGTCAAGTTATTCTTCATTAAAGTGTGTGGGGTTTTTTTGTGCTCATTGCTGGTTTCTAAATATTAATTTTATCCGTACATAACGTTAACGGTAGTATGAAGAATATAACGCTACGTGATACGAAATAGTAGCAAAATGGCTGATAAATGTTGTAGAAAGGTTAATTTTAGGTGTCAAATTACGTTTATTCGCTTCTCTTTTTTGCGTTAGTTAAAGTTATCTCCAATATAGTTTTTGTTTAACACTTAACCTTAAGTGGTCATTTGTACCTGTAGCCATCAGACTTTACAATGATAACACCATAAGATATAATTTTCTTGTATATTTTTGTTGTATATATTATTTTTAACTTTTAGGCTTTTTGTATGTATTATTTGTACTTATTATTTATGTAGTTGTGTTTTGTGGTTATCTATGAGCTATTGGATATATAAATGAAGTGTCTAACTCTATACATTACATTAACACACTTGTTTAACTTTAGTGTCGACACTGGGTCTTTTTAGAGTAATATTAGACTCATAGTAACCTTCATTATGTTTATGAAAAGCTGCTGCTCAGTTAGATATGAGATAATTATATATAGTAGATATATAATAATCATATCTTGTACATTTGTTCCCATGAATTAGATTAGCTTGTACATTATTAATCCTACAACAAGGAAATTCACTTGTAACAACAGCAAAACAGAAAAGAAAATGGGTATCCACGACAACCAGAAACCCTTAAACATATAAAATAATTCCGAGCTAAAACAAGTGATAAAAGTAAAGTGACCAGAATATAAATAATAATGCTAAAATGATGTTGGTGTGGGTTCATGCCTGAAACTTAAACCACCTCTAATGTCTGAAAGCTTGTTGACATTTAGGATTTAGTGATGTGATATATTACAGTTTTTGTTTCAGTTTCTATTGTGAGGGACACCTAATATGATGAAATTGTAAAAATAACTTACATCAACAGACTTATTTACCTTAAATGTGACACTGGGTCTTTTTGGAGTAATATTAGACTCTTTAGAAAAGCTTCTGCTCAGTTAGATATGAGATAATTATGTATTAACATTAAGATTTTGACACTTGTGGTCTCATTAAACGTAAATCACACTATTAAACATCTCGTATAAATCCGTCCATGTGTTGACATTTAGGATTTAGTGATGTGAGATTACAGTTTCTGTTTCTATTCGGAGACACATCTAACATAATGAAACTGAAAAGCTTTTTTTAACAACAGTGTAATATAGACCGGTAGAAGAAAAAAAGCTCTTAAAATATTTGTAAGAACTGTATATATGTGTGTGTACATACATAGCTTTGAACAAGTTAGTAAATCAGTTTAAAATAGGAAGATTCAGGTCTTAGGTGGAAACTGAATTGACTATTTTCTTTGAGCTTTCGGAAAAGTGTCTCATAGAAATAACCTAAAGCATCTAAAAACAGTCAGTTTAGTGTTTTCATGAATAAAACCATTAAAATTGTAGTTCTTCTGTCATCCAGCTCAAATTAAAGTCACATAAATGCAATCTTAATCAACACAAGATAAACTATAACATATAAAACCTGTAAAATACCCACACAACTCTACTGTACTGTTATATGTCCATGAGGAAAAAGCACCACATAGAAATGATAAAAAAGATTGAGACATCTCCTCACAAACCCTGTGATTGTCCTCTTTAATTCCCTGGGGAATGAAGAGAAGAAGAACATGTTTCATTTGCTATATATATATGTACTTGGCCCATAGTGTGTGAACTTCAATAACTTGGGGGAAAAAACATCGGCATAGCAGAGATGAAGTAGATCGACTGAAGAGCAAAAAATACACTTAATAAGGGTTTGTTGCTTGCAGAGTAAAAACGCCCTGCCAACAACAGTAAATAAGAGGTAATAAACAAGGCCGTCTGGCACACTGAGGCAGAGACTTGAAGGATTATCTTGCAGCAATGAAACCTTTTTTTTTATTATTATTATTTAAAAAGTGTGGTAGGAGTATGTCAGACCTAAGAAATGCCAATTCCACCTTAAAAACAAGGTGATTTCTTTCAAACATTTGTCAACATTTTTATTTCTACTATGTGAAAGTAGTAGGTTTGGACTTCAGACATTGGTTTGTTGGTTTATTTGCACATTTGTAAAATAAAAGTAAAAGAATAATAATAAAATAAAAATAAAACATATGTGTGG
Source organism: Scomber japonicus (assembly GCF_027409825.1). Classification (NCBI taxonomy): domain Eukaryota; kingdom Metazoa; phylum Chordata; class Actinopteri; order Scombriformes; family Scombridae; genus Scomber; species Scomber japonicus. The sequence goes on from NC_070579.1 coordinate 10,930,756, forward strand.
GTGAGGTAGAAACTCACTCTCTCTCTCTGGGCTTATCTTAAAACCTCACCTATAAGAGATAATATATATAAGAGAAAACAATGCAAAGTAATATAACAAAAATATGATTTACCTAAATAATATTAGGTATGAACAATGCAAAATAAAATAAAGGAAAATAGTGAAGAAAAAAATTAATTCACATTTTGTCTTTTTTTTAACCTCTGTGTTTTATTCACATCTAGATTTTACATGTATGAATAGTGGAGATTTCATATTAAAGCATCATTAATGTAGTTACTGATTTGATGCTGTTGCAGAGAAACAACCTCACAAGTAGGCATGGGCCGGTATGAGATTCTGGTGGTATGATAACCATAAGAAAAAATATCACGGTTTCACGGTATGGCGGTATTCAGCTCTAAAATGTTCCTAAAAGGAAGAAAAATAAAGACAGACATGTTCATTTAACCTGAGTATATATGGTAATGACAGTGTGAGGGGTCGTGATACTCTACGCTGCAGCTGCACCACCTGAGGGATTTCTGACCAGCACTTCCTGTCTTTGACCAGACAAATAACAGCTCATACCTCAGGAACGCTATGACAGAAAATTTGGCTGTTTCGGTTAACGTGGCTTTTTCAAATCGCGGTATACCTTGAACACGGTTATCATCCCATGCCTACTCACAAGTGATGTTTTTTTTTTTATTGAATTTCTTTATTGGCATTTTTAGGCAAATAGCAGAGTAATACAAAAACATCAAAATCAACCCCATCAAGTATGCCACTTATAAACCCCAACCCATGTCCCACCCACCCAACAGTTGCATGACTGTACAATGAAATATATATTTTTTAAAAATGTGTGATGTTTTTTTTTGACTCCAGTTTTAATCCCTCATCTCTCTTTCTGTCTCTCAGGTGCGACACTCGGTCCTCTCTCAGTGTGTTGTCGTTTCCTTGCCCCACCCACCCATCCACCCACCTGACCCACCCCTACCCCCCGCCCACCCGCAGCGTGTCACTGTCAAACTGCCGGTCTTACCTCAGGAGATCGCTGCCTCACCAACTGAGATATGATCACACAATTGATTTAGATCGCGGCTGCACGGAGACAAACATGTAAGTCTCTATATATATAACATTTTGTCCTCTGCGTATTTAAACGTGTCTGTTGATTAAAAGCTTGATGTATCTATAAAACAAGGAATATTTGTCTGTCTGTGTGTGTGTGTGTGTGTGGTTGTCCTTCTCATATCTTGACAAACATTCATCCAATCTACTTCGTACCTGGTGGATGTAATGCTGTGGACTCAAAGAAGTGCAGTGTCAAGTTTGGTACAATTTGGACAAGTGATAGGTTTAATATTAATAAACTTTCAATAAAGACTCAAACAGCAGAGACAGTGATGGAAAGCTTTCACTAAGAGAGAGACAGAGAATCCATGAATGACAGAAATAACCCTAAGGGCCAATTCAAATGATGTTACCGTCACTACTCACATACTTCCATGCGTCCTTTACGTTGGCATGGATGTTAACCAATACATCCACCAGGGGGCAGCGCAGAGTCAAACATTTATGACAACAACAAATTCAAAAACAAACATGGCGACTGTGGAGGAGATATTGATAATGTTCCTCTTGCATAAAAGACAAAAACGATATGTTTAAAGTTTCTAACCAACTCACAAAACCTTTCCTCAAAAAGTTCCGCCATTGTTATTTCTTCTTCGTGTCTCATCACTAGAGCTACGTATCGAGCTACGTTTCTTTTATACAGTCTATGGTATCGAAATTTGATCGCGATTACGATATCAAAACTAATAAAATTGAGGGGAAACGATTTTTTATAATAATGAGATAGCGCTCAATAACAAAGGTTTTATTTTGAAAAGCTTAGACAGGAAGCCACCGCAGCACCGTTAGTTTGACAGAAGCTGAAACACACGGCGAAATGTTTTAACTGTAAATAAAAGTGCAGAGTTTCCAGCCTGCGTCAGACGATGCTGAGTTTACTGACTAATTATTAAAAACCAGGAAGTGACGTGTGAACTATCGTCATGGTAACCAGCTCAGCACTAATATCTCCTCACGTTTTCTGATGTGTGTTGCGTTAAGCGGCAGTTAAAAGGCTGCTGCTTGGAGAGAAAAAGAATTAAGCCGAATGGACAATAAATGCAGCATGTTTCTAAAGTTAAAAAAAAAATCGTTTTAATAATCATGATTTCAATTTTGACCCAAATAATCGTGATTATGATTTTTTCCATAATCGAGCAGCCCTAACCCAACGTTATTATTAGACTGTTTCACAGTGTTTTTTTTACGTCCTAAAACACAAATAACCATGAAACACCAAACAGATGCTGCTAGTTTAGTAGTTAGTCTGTTTCATTTTCCTCCTCTGCATTTCTCCTGTTTAGTCATCACCTCAAACTGACAGCAGTAAATACCAAAAACACGACACATTTGTGGTGTTTTTTTCCTCCCCTTCATGTGTGGATGCTGTTTTTAACACCACAGCTGTGAGGAACTTTGCAAGAGAGAGCAGCGGAGTGTGGACGAGGATGATGACTAAATGTGAAAAATGTATTCAAGTTGTAATTTATTCAAGTATAAATGAGTCAGTAGTATTCAGTGTTTACACGTCATGTTTTAGTGTCGGCGTTGCTTGAGGAATGTTACATTCACATGGCGTGCTTTTAAAAAATGAAAAGTAGATGGAAACACATCTAGGTAGGTAGGTGGATGGATAGATGGATAGATGGATAGATGGATAGATGGATGGATGGATAGTCACTTTATTGATCCCAATGGGAAATTCAGTTTAGCAGCAGCTCAATGGAAGCATGAAACTAACAAAGCAACAAACTACAGACATTAAAAAGACAAGAGTAAAGTAGAGTAAATAAAACCAATAGCAAGATAAGAACCATATATAATGGCTAAAAGTAAATAAAGATACTAAAATCTGTTATAAGAACACCTAATAAAGTGCAAGTTAAAAAAACAACTTTCAGTCAAGAGTGGACAGACTCTTCGGGGAAAGTTCAAATGTAGTGTGTCTCATATAAGCACAGAGTAAATATATCCAAAAGACCTTGTTTTATTTGATTGCTTCACCATATCTTAACTGTTTAACTGTATTTATTAATTGTTTTATTTTATATAATTTTATTTTTCTTGATATTATATTTCTTTTATTTTATTTTACCTAATATTGTTTTGTGTGTTGTGTTGCTGTTAATGTTTCTCGATACCATTGTAAATGAGAATTCCTCCTCAATGGTCTTTCAAGATGAAATAAAGGTTAACAATAATAATAATAATTAAAGCTGCAAGCAGTGATGAACCCCCCCCACCTCCATGCATGTCGGTTTACAGCTGGTCAGCGCTCGGGCCCTAATAATAATGATAATGATAATAATAATCAAATGATCTGACCCGAAGCGAGAGAAGAAAAAAAAATAGTCCTAAACTAATAGAATCAATCCACTTTATTTTAGGATGCGTTCATTCTCCTAAGCGTTGAAACAGCAACGCCGGAGGCCGATAATCAGCCACGTGATACAGGCATGTGTTGAAATGTTGATCTCCCCAGTGACATCTGAAGATACACTGCACACATTTTCTAGGTGACATTAAAGGACATGTGACTGTAAAGGTTCAGATATTAAAGTAGCATTATTTAATACATTATTCTTACTTTTGGCCTGCCTTTGTGTACATGGATCAAAGATTTTCACTTTAGTTATACCTACAGTCCAGCATCACAATCAGACTGTAAAATAGCAAGCATGGGATGACTTAGCTTATTTTGTATGACTCCTGTGAACTTTTGATATTGATGTTAATGCACATGAACATGAACGTAAGCCAGAGTTGGGAAGGCTTGCAGTCTTTATTTGTTCATCACCCGTAAGTCAATATTTGTTTTAAGAAGTTTGACGTTTATCAAGTTGTAGTTGGTCTGGAATGCACACATTTGTTTGCACATGTAAACAAACAGTGTGTGTCTCAGAGGTCTAGTGTGGAGAACATAGTGGAACGGACTTTGGCAGAAAGAGAATATAATGATAATGTTCATAAATATGTTTTATGTAGGCAACCATATCACCCCGCCATGTTTCTTTAGTAGTCCAGAAGTAACAAACCAAACACTGACTCTAGAGAGTCTTGTGTGATTTTTTAAAAATGAGTTGCAATCTGCAGCGACTTCACCAGATGGCGCTAAATGTTACCCGCACAAATCTTGGTCCTTTTTAAGTGCACAATCCCGTTTTCCTTATTTTAAAGATAAACCGCATAGGGCTGGGCTGATACGCTTTTGTGCCGATTCGATTCTCTCACGATTTTTGGGTCCCGATTCGATTCCATGTGTTTAGGGTTAGGGAAAGATCATGACTTGGGTTAAAATGATCACTTGAAACATGGTTTATGTGTCCTTAAAGTTACAAAACCGTCATCATCATTGCAATCATAAACATGACAACGTTACGTCTTATTAGAAAATGTCCCGACTCAGCGTTGGAAACTGCAAACTGACAGCAGTAAAGTCCATTTTTTGGTCATAATCACTATGGCTGCTAGATAGTAGGGCTGGGCCGATATGCTTTTGTGCCGATTTGATTCTCTAACGATTTTTGGGTCCCGATTCGATTTAAATTGCGATTCTGATTAAACAAGTATTGCGATTTTATATTTCAATGATTGTGACTTTCTTTCCTTAAACAAGAACAGGTTGAACCAAAGACTTGATAATACATCGTAAGTCATATTTACAAAAAAACAAGACACACATCTCATCAGTTTGTGAGATTTATTTTGAAAACTGTGAACCTGCCCTCACAAAAAACATTCTCATCCGCCAACATCTTACAGTAAACTAAACTGCTACATTTAGCTGGTCTTTAGAATATAATAATAAAAAATAAAAAAAGAAGTTAAATAAATAAATAAATCGCCAGAAAAAAATCACAATTAATATAAAAATCGATTCTTGTATGAGAATCAATTTTTTGGCCCAGCCCTAAAACCACATCAAGGACGAAAATGTCAACTACATTAAGTCAAACTTGGTTGAGTCACAGCTACACCACCAAAGATGAGCTGGTGTGTGTTTTTCTTCCACGTCCACCTGAGTGTGTGTAGATATGGATCAGTTTCAGATGTGAGGTGTTGTAAATAGATGAGTCATACTTCGGCTTCTCTAACAAGCCTAATAATAAAACGGCAGCAGATTGAAGCGCTGATAACGCTTTTTTGTTGATGGTTCTTTACAGAGAGTCGAGTGAGGAGTGTAATGGCCTGAGGGGGCTCCCCCCGGTCCCACCTGCCCCTGCCAGGTCAAATCTGCCTAAACTGTCTGCTCAGTCACTGCAACCCACCACTGCGATGGGAGACGGCCTGGAGGCGGGCAGCAGCCAGAACCCTCCCTCTGACCCACCACCTCTCCCCTTCAACCCTCCAGCCCCCGAATCATGGCATCCCTCCAGACCCAAACGACAGACCAATCAGCTACAGGTAGCGAGCTTTCTTCACTATGTATTTGTCACATGTCAATTTTGTCTAGTGTTCAAACTTTATCTGATGTCATATGATTTTTTTTGTGTGCTCTTTTTCAGTACCTACTTAAAGTAGTGATGAAGACGTTATGGAAACACAACTTTGCATGGCCCTTCCATGCTCCAGTAGATGCCATCAAGCTCAATTTGCCTGTGAGTCATGTATTTATGTGTCTTGCATGCCTATCATGAAAGTACATAGTTTGAAACCTAGCGATAGCATCAAATAGCCCCTGCACTCATTTTAAATGCAAAGCAGCAGTAGAGTACACAGCGGTGTGGGGTAGATGTGCCGCTCCGCCTCTTTCCTGTTCCTCTGCATTGATGTTTTGGATTTTTTTTTTTTTTTTTTTTTTTACCCCAGACTCTTCGTCACTTGGAAAATTATGACAACTGACTTAAATATGAAGAGAAAGGGTTGAGTCATTTCTTGAACTGATAAACATAACACAACAAAGCCTTTTGCTGTTGCTGTGGACTCAGAGTGAAATACAGGACGGCAAAACGAACGATCACTTTCAGTATCAATTTAATCCCCCCAAATTTTTCTTGGTTAATCTGTAACCTCTTTTTGCCTTTAAAGCATAAAAAAAATAATAAACCATGCTCATCAAATGTCCTTTTTTGTGAACCAAAAGTCCAAAACTGAAAGATACAATTTACTATGATCTAATACAAGGAAAAGCAAAAAGTTCCCACATTTAAGATAGACAAAAAGTTGATACTTCCTTCCTTAAAACAACTTAAACAATGAATTTGGGATTGAAATAGTTGCCAATTAATTCAATAATAATCTAATCATGTTGGTATGGTCTAAAGAAAGCAGATAGGAGAGTTGTGTTTTCTGAAAACATACATGCTTTGTGTCCAGACATTGTTCTTATCACTCTACTTATCTCTACCTGCTTCCCTCTCTCAAGGACTACTATAAGATCATCAAGGTCCCCATGGACATGGGCACGATAAAAAAACGTCTGGAGAACAATTACTACTGGAATGCCCAGGAGTGTATCCAAGACTTCAACACAATGTTCACAAACTGCTACATCTACAACAAGGTCAGCCGCTGGCCACATAAGCAGTCCTTGTAGTGTCCTTTTTAAACAGTTATTATTACTTTTAGATAAAGAAAGATGGCCTCGGTACAAAGAATCTTCTAAACATGCGTATATGTGTTTGTTTGTTTAGCCCGGGGATGATATCGTATTAATGGCGGAGTCCCTGGAAAAGTATTTTCTCCAGAAGATATCTGAGATGCCGCAGGAGGAGTCGGAGATTCCCGTGGTTTCCAAGGCACGGCGCGGGGGCAGACGAGATAGCGGTATGATGTTTAGGACGTTATTTGAACCATATTGTTGTTGTTTCAGTAGCAAAAGATTTAAAGATGTTGACATAATGACGAAGGTTGTGTTAGTGTGACGGCTGTAAGGAGTAAATTACACCACCCTAACCAGTCGAGCTGGTGTGAGTGATTTAAATGTCGTCAGTGCTTGGTCCTCCCTTTCATCCACCACACCTAATATAAAGCATGTTAATGTTAATGATTTAAGTTTTAATGGCTTCGTGTTTTATGGGCGTTTCCTGATCAGTTACTTCATTTGTCCGACAGCTTTCATGCAGGTCTGGGAAAAAAACGGTTGGTGTCATTGTCTTCACTCAGATTGTTTTCTCCCCTCCAGGTCTGATCTCCAAGTCAGATTCAGGCAAAGACTCGCCGACTCCCCCCACTACACCCCACACACGAGGCTTCTCACCCCCCTCAAACACCCAGCAGACGCATGCCTCATCCACCGCTCCAGGCCCTCCCGCCCTGCCTCTGGCTCTGCCTATGACCCTGCCTCTGACGCTGCCTCTGGCCTTGCCTCTGGCCCTGCCGCTGGCCCAGCCTCAGCCTCAGCCCCCACGCGTGCCTCCTACACCCACCTCCCACGCACCCCATTTGGGACCCCCGTACCCTCTCTCAACACCAGACGTCCTGGCCCAGAGCATGACCTCTGTTCCTCCTCTGGCCCAAACACACCCAGGCATCCATCCCACCCCGTTGCTGCAGAGCTCCCCTGCTCTCATCAAGGTAAGGAGCTGTGGAGAGTAACATCCTTATTAAATAGAAGCTGATTTATTGTCATTTTCTAACTTCTAACCCTGATGCTGCCATAGCAACGGAAGAGCCAAAAGAGGAAAGCAGACACCACCACCCCCACCGCCAACGACCAACTCAGTGAATCATCTCCCGTCTCTGTTGACACTCGGCCGCGCCGAGATAGCAATCGCCCGTTGAAGCAGGCCAAAAAAGACCCGTTGCAGCCGGACTCTCAGCACCACCTGGGCGGAGGTTTGGAGACGGGAGGAACGTCAACGCCGAAGCGTCACGAACAGTTGCGTTCGTGCGCGCGCCTCGTCAGAGAGATGCTGTCCAAGAAACACGTGTCGTACGCCTGGCCCTTCTACAAGCCTGTCGACGTAAAAGCTCTCGGTCTCCATGACTACCATGAAATCATCAAGCACCCCATGGACCTCAGCACCATCAAGGTGATTTTATGCAGATTGGTGGCCGGCATCCAATGGATCTGGTGTCATTTAGACAGTACTTTGGGTTTGGACTTCTTTTTTATTTTTTCTAATCAGAGGATATGTAACGATCATAAAAATAGTGGAATATTAAAAAACAATCAAACAAATAACCAACAATAAAAGTGCAGGATGAAAAAGATAAAAAGAACACAATCAATGACTCGAATGTAGAATAAATGAATTAATAAATAGGCAAATTAATAGTAATAAATAAATATAGTAGTTGGTTTCTAAGGATAGTCCTGTTCAGGTTCAGTATATCCCTAAATAATCCTCAGATTTTCTATAATATAAAATATGATTTAGATTTAGAATAAGTTTTAAAACTTACAGGATTTGGATTGTTTTTGATCTCTTTGGTTTGTTTGTCTCCTTCAGAAAAAGCTGGACAACAGACAGTACAGAGACGCTCAAGAATTCGCAGCAGACGTCAGGTTGATGTTCTCGAACTGTTACAAGTATAATCCACCGGACCATGACGTGGTTACCATGGCGCGTAAATTACAGGTAAGCAGCGCATCACACATACTGTCAAACAAAACGTAATCAACACTGTATGCATTATGTGACCGGACGGATGTGGACGCCCCTTTATCTCTGATTGAGAGCTAATTGAACATCTTTGTTGAAATCTTTCCCAGAAGAGTCTTTTAGGGTAACAACTTATATTTGTAACACATTCCTGAGCAGCTGGTAAACCAAAATCTATCTTGTCCTTTTGTGTGTCTGCTAATATCCACATAAGCACAAAATGGTAACTACTGTAACTCTGTTTAGCTCATTTACTCTCTCTGTCAAAATGATCATTTCACTAGTAAACATGTAAATAAATGTATTGAGCACAACATTTATTTATTTATTTAGCTCAGTTTAAATGATTCTCTGCCTGATCGTCATTTCTCCACCAATCATACATTTATTAGCTTATAAAGAGTCTTTTTCTTTGCTCCAAATGATCCATTACAGAATGAGGCATAAATATAAACCCATATTATAAGAGCAGGTTAAAGCCTATAGTTTTGAAATGAAATGTTGTAAAATCACACATGGGTTTAATGTCGAGGTGTCCACATACTTTTGGTTATATAGTGCATATGGTTAGTCTGTACGTTAGCTAAATAGGTAAGCTAAGTGTCTCCAATCAATATTGTAAAAACATTCAGTTCAGAATTTTAAGAAAAAAAGAGATTTGCTAAAATGTAGTTTTCATTCTACTCATAATAAACCTACAGTGACTAAGCGAAAACATCTTTTTAGACATTCTTGCAAAAGTTTTATTAATTCAGAGTATCTATAAAAAAAGAGTATTCATTTTATATTATATTTACAGCATCACATAGACCAAATATCAACAATTAGTTAATTTGTTTCTGTTTTTAAAGGAAAGAATGATATATGTGGCAATCAGCCCGTTTAATTCTCTGTCTGTCCTCCATCCAGGACGTGTTTGAGATGCGTTTCGCCAAAATGCCTGATGAGCCAGAGGAGCCCGCCCCTGTTCCCACCCCGTCGTCGGCCCTCCACCCTGCCCCCTCCACTCGACAAGCCCCGCCTCCTTCCATTGTCTCGGATGATGACAGCTCCAGCACCTCCGAATCGGAGTCCTCGGCGGGAGACTCAGAACACGAAAGGCAACACCGATTGGCTGAGTTACAGGAACAGGTTAGAGGATGGAAAATGAAGGGGGAGGGAGGCTTATGAGACACAACAGGTGGGTGGGCCATGCAGAACAGCTTTGCCGAATGCGGGTAAACGCTGAAAGCACAGAGAAGCAAAAAAAAAAAAAAAAAAAAAAAAAATGCAAAAAGGCCGCCGCTCATCGTGTCTCCGAACGTCACAATCGTCTCTTGTGTTGTTTCTGTGTTTGTGTCGTCTAGCTAAAGGCTGTCCACGAGCAGCTGGCCGCACTCTCGCAGCCGCAGGTCAGCAAGCCCAAGAAGAAAGAGAGGGAAAAGAAGGAGAAGGAGAAGGAGAAGAAGAAAGAAAAGCACAAGAAGAAGATGGGCGCAGAGGAACCTGTGGAGGCCCCTCCGTCTGTGATGCTTCAGACTTCCAAGAAAAGCAAAAGCAGCAAAGAGCCAATCATCGTAAAGAAGGACAGGAAGAAGCCCGGGTAGGTTTTTACAGAAATAATACGGTATGTGATGTTAGTGCAGCTGCGTTAACCTGGAGCTAATCTAATCATTTGTTTCTAACAGTAAGAAAGAAGGGGTTAAAAGCAGTCGTCCAGCTGTGCCCCCTCAGACCGGGCCGACCCCTCTCGTCCCCTCGGCTTCTCTTGAAGCAGGAGATGACATCGGTACGTATACGAGTGTTTGTGCTCCAGATCAGCTTATACTTTCCTTAAACCACTCAATATTAACCTGCTTTTACATTTTTTTTCCTCCCCAGATGTGTTCGGGGCCGTGTCCACTGAAAGGTGCAAGCCGATGTCGTACGAGGAGAAGAGGCAGCTGAGCCTGGACATCAACAAGTTGCCCGGCGACAAACTGGGCCGCGTCGTGCACATAATCCAGACACGCGAGCCTTCGCTGAAGAACTCCAACCCGGACGAGATCGAGATCGACTTTGAGACGCTGAAGCCTTCCACGCTGAGGGAGCTGGAGAAATACGTCTCCAGCTGCCTCAGGAAAAAGAAAAAGCCGTCAGGTAGGCTGCTCAGGTCTCGACATGAACCGTAAGGGACTGTCACGTGACTTTTTTGTGATTCCAACAATTCTCCTGTGAGTCAAAGCTCTTTCCATGAGACTGTCTGGCTTTACCACCCTTAATTAAAATTTATGTAACTCTTCTGTTGAACTGTCAAATCATCTTTAAGACTACATACGAGGACTGGTCCCTCTGGTTTTACAGCTTCTAGACAACACAGGAATGACAGACTTGCTCATGGATCGCTACATCAAAACAGTTTGTTAGCCTGGTTGTTTTACCTGATACAGGCTACATGTTCAAACCTGCACTATTTCTATTTTAAGGCTGAATCTAGGGCCATCGTTATATATAATCTGCATATTAATGTATTATTATTAATGGAGTAATATAGCAATTTCTATCCAAATAAGTGATTATAAGCACACTGCAATTAAAAACAAGCCAAATCAATACATTTTATATAGTTTGCTCTAATGTAATGCATAGCCATGGAACACTTGCTTTGCATGTCATTAAACATACATTTGCTATACTGCTAACCTGCTAACACTTTTTATTGGATTTTACTTCATACACACAGCTGCACATACAGCACGAGAACATCTAAAAACACCAGTGCTTCACACACACACACCATAAAATCCATTAAAAAATGATAATAATGAAAATAAACAAAATTAAATTGATAGAAATATTAGCGTTAATGACAATAAACAAACTGCTAACACTGTGATGAAAAATGTGATGATGATGATTTTGATTTCAGGCATGCATCCTGGCTGTTAACAAGCCATCAGATGCTTTTGTAAAGGAGTGCAGTTAATTGTATTTAGTTGTTTTTGTTTAATCCGAATGATTGCTGTTCATTTATTTTTCATGACACCAGCTGAATGTCTGGTTACACAAGTGAGACGGAAGCTGTCAGTCCATCACTTATTGAATGTTGTGTGTGTGTGTGTGTGTGTGTGTGTGTTGCAGTAGAGAAGCCTCTGGAAATGACAAATGTGACAAAGATGAAGACGGGATCTTCGTCTTCAGGCAGCAGTGACTCCTCTGATAGTGATGACTCTGAGAATGGTAAAAAAACAAACAAAACACACACACAAAAAAAATCAACTTTGAACTGTACACACACATCTTTGAACTGTACACACACATACATAGTAACTGTCATTCTTCAACATGTTATATTCCTCTGTGCCGGTCATACAGGGCTGGTTCCCAAGCAGAAGAAGATCTCGACTAACAAGGACACCAAGAGACCGCACCACCAGTCCCTCAGTAGCATAGCTGGCCCAGTAGCTCCTCAGCTTCAACCTCCACTGCAGCCTCAAGTGGTCCAGTCCAAACCACCGTTTGTCCCTCCTCCTACTGTCCCAGTCGCCGCCCCTTCTCTGGACTCCTCCCAGCTGTTAGGCTCTGGATTTGATCCTCTGGCCCACTTCATGAACCCTCACCTGACGCAGTCGAACACAGAGCCCAATCCAACCATTACTACTGCTGGTGCCCCCGTCGCCTCTGGCCTCCTCAATGCAAACACACCCACTGGCCAGACTCCCACTGAGACGCACCCCTTCCTAAACCAACATCCCATCATACCTTCACCAGGTGAGCGCACTTCTGTAACACTTAAGAGCTGCAACTAAAATGATTTTCCTCATCAGTCTAAAAATAGTTGTTAAAAAAGTTACAAACAAATTATTGAGCATTGTTGCTGATTTCATTACATTCAACCCAATATTTAAACTACTTTTTATGGCGGGTATCAACTCTGGTATAACTGTTGACTGTACGTACACTCATTACCTGCCTATTTATATATAATAGTTTGCGGAGTCAGTGCATACAAACATACAATATGTCACATAATGATGTAATCCAGATGAGTTGAACAGCTGGTCCTGGGCAGTATAGATACAGATTGGGGAAAAAGAAGTAGTGAGTAGCAGCTGAAAACAAGTTTCCTGCCCCCCAGTGATTAATTAATTCATTTTAAATGGAAGTCTGGGAATTGTTTACTGAAGACGTTGCCCCTAGTTACTCCAGCTGTCGCCAAATTATCCAGAAATGAAATCTTAAGGAATAACATTGACTTGTTATCTGAGTATTAATCCTTTTGTTGGTCTGAAGGTGTCATCTCCTGCTGTTGATCCAGATTCTTTAAAATTTAATTTAAGTTGCAGGAACAGGTTAATGTTTGTTATTTAATTCTTAATGTTTTTATCTTTTCTTTTCCTTTTCTTTTGCAGCGCTCCACAATGCTCTTCCCCAGCAACCGTCGAGACCTATCAACCGTGCAGCGCCACTGCCTCCGAAAATCCCACAGCCTCCCCCGTCCTCGCTCCCCACGCTGCCTCCATCCACCTCGCCCCAGCTTCAGCCCTCGCTCCCTCTCACCCTCCCCCAGCCCGTCCCCCGCCCACGCGTACCTTCACCCCCGTCGCACGGCATCCTGGGTACCCTCTCGGCTCAACCGCCCCAAGCCCTGCTGGAGGACGACGAAGAGCCGACGCCCACCAGCGCCGACACCCCGCCCCTCAGTCAGGTCCAATCCTTCCTGCAGTCGCTCCAAGTCCGACCCCCCGTGCAGACCCAGCCGCTGCACACGCACTCTCCCCCCGTGCAGGGCGCTTCACAGCTGGTGGCGTCGATGCACAACGCGCAGGCTGTGACGACACTCGCCCCCGCTCTGACGCAGAGGCACAGCACAGGCCACACGCACATGCAGCAGCCGTTCCCGAACACACACACCTCAGCGTTGCAGCAACAGAAGGGGGTTGCCCTGCAGCAGAAGGTACAGCAGATGCAACATCAGCAGCAGCAGCCGTCGCCACGCAGCAAAGCAGAGCATTTCTCAACAGGTAAGATCCACATTTATACTGGAGACTGAGGTTCTTAAACTCAAGAGGTCACAAAATGATGAACATGTTTATTTTTTCCTCACCTTTTCTCTATTTTTTGTTTGTTTTCATTCGAATTAAATAACCTGAGTAGGGGGAAAAAATCAGTCTTTGGTTAAAATGTGCACAATCGTGGCTGTGTTTAACTCAGTGGGTAGAGCACCCGCCCCATGTGTTGAGGCTACAGTCCTCACTGCAGGCGACCCTGGTTGATTCCTATCCTGCGTGTCATTCCCCCCTCTCTGCCTCCCATTTCCTGTCTCTCTCTCTTCTAACCTGTACAATAAAGGCAAAAAGCTCCAAAAAAAATATACTTTAAAAAAATATATAATGTGCACAATTGGCGTGCAGGTGGTCGAGTGGTTAGAGTCCTTATCGGAGGTCCTTTGCTGCATGTCACACCCCCCTCTCTCTCTATCTCCCATGTTTCCTGTCGGTCTACTGATAAATAAAGGCATCTATGCCAACAAAATCTTAAAAAAAAATAATAAAATGTGCACAATTCATGTCCACATTAAAGCCATAACCTGTTTACAAGAGGTCACAAGCAGACATTTCTTTATTTTGAGTGTGTTTGAATGGGTGAAGCAAACTTTTACACCACTTTGGAACAGCCCATTTACATCACATTGTGAAGTGAAACCAAGTTTAACATCTTTTTATGTCATATCTGCGTTTGGCCATGCTGTGGAGCAAGATTCCTCTTTCATGACAACATGTGAGTCAAACCTCTTGTTACCAGCGGCTGCGGCTCAAGAGGCTACTCTTTAAGAGCTTTGCAAATTAGGCTGCTGCTGTTACATAATGCAGCGCTGCTAAACACTCAGCAGGAGTAAACACTACTTCAAAATCAAAACACTGAACCGAAATTTGCGGCTTTGTTTTTTTTTTTTTAGATTGAAGCTGCTTATTTAATTTCACTTTATTTATTTACAAAGTTGAACCACAGGCTTTGGGAACTCAACTAATGTCACTCTCCACTTTTGGATCTATTTACTTTTGCATTGAAATAAACGGTTTTCAACACTTGTTGTTTTTCCAGGCTGCCTGCGTGAGAGCCCCTCTCCCCTGATGATGCATTCTCCTCAGATGCCTCAGTTCCATACAATGGGACAGCAGTCTCCCCCACAGATCAAGAAACACGTTAGTGATCCACCTTTTGTTCTTTGTTCGTTGTGTTCGCAGTGACTGTCTGTGCCAGCCGCATGATATATTCTACTGTGCCTCATTTAAATGTCAAGTGTCTAATTTTACACAAACGTAACAGGAAGAATCATCAGTTTTAATTTGAAATATCGTGTGATGAAAACATTATGTTGTAGATTATAGAAAGGCTGTATGTTCATGCTCTGTCTGTCTGTAGGACCCACGGTCAAACTTGGTGGGGGTCAAAGAAGAGAAACCTTCCCAGTCGCCAGTGCTGCCCCCCTCCCCATTCAGCCCTGCCATGCGTCTGGACACACACAAACCTGACAACAAACACAGTGAGTACAACAGAACCTCATAGTTTATCTAAAGCTAAACAAGGTAACATTTACTTAGAAGTTGTGACAATACTTACAGCCTTCCAAATGTTATTACTTATATTCAGTGATTTAAGGTGTGAATGTTCACCACTCATATGTCTCCTCCAGGATTAGATCTGAAGCCATTGGATGGTTCTCGCCCTGGTCCCCGCCTCCCAGACTCCCCGGCGCCACCCTGCTCCCAGCAAGACAACAAAATCAAGCAAGAGCCCAAAACTCCCATCGCTCCCAAGAAGACACAGGTGTGTCCGATAGTAAAATAAGAAGATAATGGAGAAGATTAAGCTATATTACATTATATCTACACTCCCCCATCTGGTTTGTCTGTTTTCTCTTCCTCAATTAAATTTGTCATGATCCAATTTTTTTGCATTTATCTTCTTCCTCTCCTCCCCAAGGATGTGAAGTTAAAGAACATGGGTTCTTGGGCTAGCCTGGCTCAGAGGTCTCAGTCCACACCGGCGTCTGCCGTTCGCTCCTCCAGCGACAGCTTCGAACAGTTCCGACGGGCCGCCAGAGAGAAGGAGGAGAGAGAGAGACAGCTGAAAGCTCAGGCTGAACAGGCCAGGAGAGAACAAGAAAAGCTACGGTAGGCAGGAGGAAAATGGAAAAGTCACACACTGAACTGACGGCATCCCTTAAAGCATTTTCACACCTGCCATGATTAGTTTGGTGGAGTCCCACCCTGCAGCGTTCACCCCCCTCGATGTGTTCGAGCAGGTGTGAACACAGCGGTGGCACTCAGGTGTGAACCGAAACAACAAGACTGGGGGTCTGTTTGAAACCGCATACTTTCCTACTACTCTACTAACTCTGACGTCATTTGAAGTATGTAGTGTGTTTCAACTGCGTAGTATGTGATTTAGAGTATGTGAGAAGTTCCTGGATGGTTTACTAGATTCTCCAGAAATGCAGAGTATGCATCAAGAGCTGACTACTCACACTCACATTACCCAAGATGCAACGCAACTTCTGAAAAAAAAAACCCAAAATACAAACGTCACAGATCATCAGCTCGGTGGTTTCAAGTTAGCTACAGCGAGGATATGTTCGCTTCCTGTTTTCAAAATAAAAGCACTAATTCTATCGTTATGGTTTTCTTAATAATAAAAGGTAACGGGTGTTTTATTTTGTGAAAATAACCGGAAGTGCGTTACTCGCTACGTCTAACTCCGAATTCTCAGGAACAAAACTTTAAACAGGTGTTATTTGGACAAATTAGCGTCACATTGTGGATCTAAAGGGCTACTTTACTTTCTTCCTAAAAAGGTTAGAAATGTGGATAAAGTGGTATATTTACAGAGTTAGAGCTAAAATGAAATCAGCTTCAGCCTGATGATTTCAGCTCGGGTAGGGACGAAATGCATTGTGGGTTATCATGTAGTTTACTACAGTGTAAACGGTCTGCTTACTATCTGATCGTTTAGTGTGTAGGATGGAAGTATGTAGTATAGATGTATGCGGTTTCGAACACAGCCTGTGACTTTGTTGAAGAGGAGGTCTCAGTCCAGTTACAAATGAACTTGGGTTTGTTTAATGGTATGAATGTGCAGGAAGCATTGCACATGTTGAGGATCCAACCAGCTCTCTGCATGTATTTCTATCTTATGATAGAACCAGTACCAGTCAAACACCAGTTGTGAGGACATTTTGGCCGGTCTAAACAACTTCAACTCCTGCTCACATATTTTGGCTTGGTCCGCAGCCCAAACGATGATTGCAATTATAGAGAAATTCTGCTGACGGTCCATTTAGGATAGTTATAAACTGGCTTTTCTCTGCCCGCCAACCCCACGAACATTTCTGACCAATAAAAAAACGAGTCGATGAGTGACGGCTCCCACATGGCTTCAAATTTTGCCTTGTGACACCAAAACCAAACCAAAGAGAAACTCATCCACTGATTCACACTAAAGCAAACAGACAATAAATAATCAAACTGGTTATTACTACATGAAAAAGGATTCATCTTTTAGCAACATGCAGCTGAATCAGAAGCTCGACGACAGCAAACTCTAAGAAGAAATACTAATTCAGAGCTTCCATTTGTGCAAACAGACTATAACATTTTAACACTGCTGCTATTTTTCTGATAAAAAGCCAACGTGTAGTCATCCTAGACCAGATGTACCATCGTCATTGCGTAATTGGGTTGAACAGAATTAGTAAGTTAGTTTATTTGGATCCCCATTAGCTGTTACCTAGGCAACAGCTACTCTTCCTGGGGTCCATCTATTGGCTAATGAAACAAAGGGTGGGGGGCTTTCATCCAAGTCAAGTCAAGTCAAAGTTTTTATTGTCATTATATTGTGAACAATACAACGAGTCAGAGTCCAGTCATCCTAGACCAGATGTACGATTACGTCATTGCGTAATCGGTTGAACAGGGTGTCAAATCTATTGGATAATGAAACTAAAGGGTGGGGGGCTGTCATAGTCATAGAGTCCAGGCGCTACACCTCTAACACCATGTCACAAACACATGCATATCTCTTAAAGATACAAAAGATAAAAGTGCAAAAAAGTCCGTTAAGTGTGACCAATTAGAGGAAACATGACAGATTCAGTTCTCCATTTACGCTAAAAAAACTCCACTGTGGTCAGAGTGTGAAACTGTTTGATGTCAGCACCTCGAGGAGAGAGTGAGTTTTTTTTTTAACCCCCCCCTTAACTTTAACGATACTACAGAGCCGCGGTCAACCTGCACGTGATGTCGTAATCAACGTTTTGTGTACATATTTTAATCATGTGCTCAGATATGCCAATCTTAAGCAAATCTTAAGCAAATCTTGAAAGCATGTTCGGTCTAGAAAGTGGACTGTGGTGAACTTTCTCACACCAGCCAAGCAAATAACAGGATTGCTGAGACTATCTGTCATAAACCGTTAAGCAGAAACACTTCTAAAAGCTTTTGTGTGCTGGAAACACGAGTTACTCCCTGACAACTGGAGATACGTCATGAAGGAATCAAGAGTTTTATGAGCTCTCTGGTGATTCTGTAAATATTCAGAAACAGGACTTAAAAAATAATCTGATGAACTTTTTTTGTGAAGTACTTTTTTAAACATTGTAATAAATAAAATGTCATAGTGTTATTATGAGCACAGTTCATACTTTTATACATCTTAGCTTACCACATATATCAGTATCTGTGTATATGTCTACTGATAAGTAACATAACTACAGTATTAAAGGGCCTCTCGGATATTTATATAAGAGGTATGTGAGGTAATGTAGCAGCAATGAAGAACCATAATATAGTTTAACTGTTCATATGTTTATATTTAAAAAGATCAAATATCAGTTTATATCAATTAAAAAAAGACAATCTGTATCTATCTGTAATATGTAGTATCAGTCTGGTTCTTATAATTGTGTCCTTATCATTAACGTTGCATGATACTCATCAGACTCATCTCAACCCTCCTTGTTTTTTGTTTTTTTCGTGCAGTAGCCGTGACGACGACGACACCGTGGAGCAAGCTCGTCGGGCGCAAGAAGACGCCCGCCGTCGCCAGGAGCAACAGTCGCCGCTCGCTCCAACGCCTCTTGCTTCTACCCCGCCCACTCACTCACCGCAGGCGCCACCAAGCCAGCCGCAAGCCCCGCCCCCGTCCTCGTCGGCTGCACAGAACGCTCTCGACCAGCAGAGGGAGATGGCGCGCCGCCGCGAGCAGGAGAGGCGCAGGAGAGAGGCGGTAAGGGTTCAAATTCAACACCACAAAAAAAAAAAAAAACCCTCATTACCTCACCACCACCAAACTATGATTTTTTTTAACGCTGCCTTTTGTTCTTTTCTCCTCCGCAGATGGCCGACACCATTGACATAAACTTCCAGAGCGACCTGATGGCTATTTTTGAGGAGAACCTCTTCTGAGAGAGAAAAGGGAGGATGATGATGGAGGGGGACGAGAGAAGGACCTGTACACACACACAAGCAAATTTTACAAAATGCATATAGACCACAATGCTCTGATACACACACGGTCGCTGCTCATATTAACGTAGACACACACACACACAGATACACACACACATATACACACACACACACACACAGACTTAATAGTAACTGTCCCTTTCTCTCAGTAGTTGAAACAGCTGGCTTGTGTCATGTGAATGAGAGGGGGGGAAGTGACATCGAAAAAATAAGCAACCCTCTTTCCTCCAACCTCAGATACGTTTTGGTGTCTGGCTTGGTGTTTATGGTTGTTGATTCTGGGTCTCCGGGGACGACAGGTTTGGAACAAACGGAAAAAAGAAAAAAAAAAAAAACGGACACTGAAATATTGCGATTGTCGGCTCCCTCGTCCCATGTCGAGGAAAACGAGAGAGGCAGAGTTTTAAAAAAAGAAAAGAAAAGAAAAAAAGGAGGGGGACAGAACTTTTACATTTATATAAAAAAAAAAATAATAATAGTATTTGAAAAGGAGGATTTAATTTAAGAAATTGCGTGAAAATTATGAAAACCTTTATTCTCTGATGTCTGCGAGGAGAGAAGGGGGGTTTTAAAAAAAGGAACAAATTACAACCGGATAATAGATCACTCTTGTTTTTTTTGTTGTTTCCTCTCTCCTAATCTTTGTCTCTTTTTTGTTTTTTAAGTTGGATTTTAACTTGGGGGAGGATGGGGATGGGGAAGGGAGGGGTGGGGTGGGGGATGGGGAGGGGAGGGGTGGGGGGGCTTGGTGAGGTCTAGTTTGTCAGGTCCAGCGCAGTCGTCTTGAGAGTCGGTCGTTATCTCAGGACACAGCGGGGACGAAAAACACCCCCCGGGCCACATTCACACACTTCTCAAAGACATCCTTCCTTCTTTCACTTCCTTCTCTCTCTCTCTCTCTCTCTCTCTCTCTCTCTCTCTCTCTCTCTCTCTCTCTCTCTCTCTCTCCCTCTCCCTCTCTCTCTCTCTCTCTCTCTCTCTCTCTCTCTCTCTCTCTCTCTCTCTCTCTCTTCAGTCACTAATTGAGGAGGTCGGAGGCTTTTAGATGATGTGACCTAACGAGAGGGGGCGATGAGGAAGGATCGACGGCGTTTTTTTGGAAGTTTCAGAGTGTGTCCTTTTGCCTTAGCGCTCTGGCCTGTAAACTTTAATGATCACACCCTACAAGTTATACATATTATATATAAATAGATACATGAATATATATTATATACGACGAAACGTCAACGAAAAAGAACATAAGAGGAATTTGGATTGCGGGGAGCAAAGCTCGTCTCTGTGTTCATCTCTTGAGCTCTGGTTTTGATTTTGTAGAATTTACTGTAAAGAAGAAAAAAAAAACTTTTTTATGATTCTATTGAGAGGATTGTTTTCGTCTGTCTTATTCTCTCTCTCATACTTACTCTGTTTTTTGTTTTTCTTGTTTTGTTTTGTTGTTTTTTGTTTTTTTGTTTTTTTCTCTCGACTCTATGCCAAAACCAATCTATTGAGTGCTGAAAGTTCATTCACAATTTTTTACATGTAAAATGCATCTTCTTTTCACTTTATATTAAAGGCTATGTTTTTATTGCTATTTAATTTTTTTCCTTTTATCCCGTTTTAAAATCCGAGGTTATGCAGCAGTTTTTGCTCTGTAATAGTTTTGAATAAGCGGTTCCAAATCATTGTATGGCACTACTTTTACTAGACCCCCATCATCCTGTAGCTGTTTGATCTATCTGCACTTAACCCTTTCATTACTTACATCTTCTTACACCCCTCTTAGTCTTTTTTTTTTTTTTTTTAATTTCCTTTCATCATGTACATGTTTTTAGTCTTTCGTAGCCGTCTCGTCCACCACTATCTTCCTCACATCTCCTTCAGTTTGTATAATAGGTTCCCGTTTTTGTCATTCTGTCCTTTTTAGTTTTTATTTTTAAAATGTTTCCGCTGTGGATGGTGACAGTTTTTTTTGGGATGTCATGTGCCATTGTGTTTTTTTGTTTTTTTTCTGGAAGCGGGATGTTTTCCTGGTTTCTGTAGGTTGGCCCAGAGATCCATGAGTGTTTATCAATTCTATAATCGCTTTTTTCTTTTTCTTTTTTTTTTTAATGTCTCATTAATTTCTTGATCCTTGATCGTTTTTGAGTTTATTTTGTTTTATTTGCTCTTTGCTATTTTTCTCTGATTTATTTTATCCAGAACAACCTGTTGGTATGTTGGTGAGTGACGCATTGAGGTCAATAGATTCATCTTGTTCAGAATTATGGAGTACAACATCTTTTTTTAAGAAAAGTATTAAAATAATATTTAAAAAAAACAAACCTTAATGTTGGTGTATTTGTTTTTTGTCATCTGAAGTGAATATAGTTCTGCATTCAGGGCTGCAAGTGACCATTTTTTAAATTATTATTATATAAATCTGCAAATTATTATCTTGACTAACTGATTAATCTTGTGTCTACATGTTAGAAACTAGTTACAAATGCTGGTTATAATATATATCAGAGTTCATGTTCATCAGTCCAAATTTCATGACCAATTGTTTCATTATTGATAAATCTGCAAATGATTATCTTATTATCTATTATTATCTATTATATATCTATTATCTATTACTAAGAAAGAAGAGACTAGTTACAAATGCTGGTTATAATATATATCAGAGTCTTCAAATGCCTTATTTTCTGATCGTCAGTCCAAATTCCATAGAAAGTCACTTTAGTATCACTTAAAAGCTTCAGATCCTCATCTTTAAGAAGTGGCAATCAGCTTAAAATGAACTAAAACAATTATTTGACTATCAAAATAATTAGCGGGTTAATTATTCTGTTAGTTCTAGTCAATTATTAATTGTTGTCTGATCACTGCAGTTCATTAATCAGCCAAAGGGGGGCACTGTAGAGTAAAAGGAGGACAGCAGATACAGTTCTCAATCTCAGGTACTTCATGTGTGCTTTAATGTCAGAAATATGCGGATATCACTTGATGTTTCTCATGGTTTTGATTAAGGGACATCGTAATGCTGCACAATATAATGATACTTTTGGGGAACATGTACAGGCACAAATTAAGGTCAGTGAGGTTTTTGTGGATTTCTGAATCTTTTGTGGACACAGTTGGCTGGTGTGCACTGTACCCTTAGTTCAACCACATTCAGAAACTTCAGCTTCAACACCTACCCAACACTACCAGTGGCTCAACCTCACTGTTGCTCTTGTGGCTGAATTCATACAGCCAGGTTTAACATTTCTCATGTATGTGGTGTATGAAACTAGAACAGTAGAGGGTTTTATAGCCGCAGCCAGCGATTCCGAGCTGTTTTATTTGTTCTCGTAACGTGTATATAATATTTTAGAATAAAAAATAAATAAAAAGCAAAAGCGCCGAAATGAATTTACATTTCAGAGGCCGATGGAAGACAAGGAAAGACAGGAGAGGACAACTAATCTTAAAATGCCCCATAAAGAGATAGATATGAAAAATACTGAATTATGTTACTGCTTTATAACTCACTGTATCCTAAAATAACTTACAAAAGGTCCCCAAAGCACATTTCATTCAGAGGTTCAAACATTGTACCACTACATTCACCTGACAGGTAAATGTTAGGGGTCACGTTGCTGATTTTACTCACAAAATATAACAATAAATAATAAAATATGCATTACTATTATTAATTTAGCTATCCAGCTTTAAATAAGAATGTAAAGCTCCACATTACCTCTATATCACTTTAGTGTTGAAAACCTACCTGAGTTATGAGAATCTGCCTTCTCCCAAATAACTAAATCCACCCCTGGACACAATAAAGGTGCACTTTTATAATTTGATGAACTATAAAGGCAGGGCAAGTACCGCAGCTCTTGCATGGAACGTCCCAAAACGTACACTGCAAAGGAGGGCGAAGGGTGTAGCTAAAGGGTGTCAATAGGGAGAAACCCTGTTTTGGTGAAGTAACAGGAAGAGGAACTGGTGATGCTGACTAAGACATACGACAACTGAGGTTTCTATACAGGCCTTGGCATCAGTATACTAAAAAAATATATCTGACTGTGATTTTTGAGGTAACACTTTTGAGAGGCCGGGGCAGTATTGTTTCAATCATTTCCTAAAAAGCATCCAGACTAAGTATGGAAAAACCAGAACCCCTTTTCTGCTGCTGCCTGGGCAGCTGGGTTAAATCAAACTGTGGTTGAAGAAGTGGTTTGATGGCTACGAGGAAACCTTAACAGAGCTGGGAATTAAAGATCTCCTGTCACATTTGGGGAACTGTGATGAAACAGGTCTGCAGGACCACTTTGTGACCCCGACAGTTGTGGTAAAAGTAAGGAGGGCCTGCGATGAGGTCACAGCTGGTGATGAAGGGGAAACAACTGCAGCACTTTCCAGCTTTAATGCACTGGCAGACTACATGCTTTGCTTGGGATTCTCAAAACCAAGCATTTGAAAGACGAATGGCTCTACCAGGAACAGCCAAACACTCTTGTGAGGAGGTTCAGATGGTGGATTACCAGCGAACTGGTCCTGGACTTGTGGGAGGCAATTTGTTAAAAACTTGTCATAACAAAACCCAAGGCCACATTTTCGTCTGCTGGATGGACACAATATCCATGCCTACAACATCGACTGTCTAAATTGAATGAAAGAGAATAATGTTCATGTCATGTATGTGTTGAGCAGCACACAACACAATATATACAAGTCCCTCTTTTAAAAGTTTAAAAAAAATGCTGGAATGAAGACGGGAGGAGATAACTCGGAGGTCGGAAGTTAAGAAAGTTGGAATTCTTCACCCTGTTTTGCAGAACATGGAAAAAAGGCTGCTACTGTGGAGATTCCCTAAAATGGGTTTAGTGGAATTGGTATGTACCCAGTTACAGAAGACATAATAAACGCTGATGTTAATGATCCAAGTAAAACCGCTGAAAGAACTCAGCAGCCAGCAAATCCAGAGCTATGGCACTACAGCACAGGCACCAGTATGATGGCCTCCAGCACAACAGGTACGAGAGGCTTCATGGATTAATGCGGAGGTGGAAGTGAGGAGATTTGCAAGACTCTGTTCTTAAAAACAGAGAAGTGGGCATAGAGAGAAAGCAACATGTTCCTCTGTTATAGTCATACCAATACATGAAAGAGGGGCAATAAATAAAGGATAAAGGATTCAGGTCAAGGCAGGTGGCCGCCCACCTAGAGTCTGGTTCTCTGGTTCTGTTTTTCCCTTTTCCACCGAGCTGGAGCCAGTGCTGGTTCGGAGCTAGTGCTAGAGCCAGTGCTCAGTTGGTGCTAATCCAAGCACCTCTTACGAACCTGTTGCTTTTCCACCGGCAAGGAGCCACGTGATTATGTCACTGTATAACGTAGCCAGCTCGCGCCTTTGAAGCACTTCCATGATTCACCAGTGAGAGGCAGCAGCATGGCGCAAGGCATCTGGCCTGTCGGAAACAAAGAAGAAGAAGAAGAAGAAGACGAGAGCTCTGGCAAAAAAATGATAAAAATAGTACTTTTAATCAACAAATCTTTAACCCTCTGTAAATGCTACGCTAGTCAGCTAATGAACGTTAGCCCTGCTAGTCAGCTAATGAACGTTAACCCTGCTAGTCTGCTAATAAACGTTAGCCCCGCTAGTCTGCTAATAAACGTTAGCCTCGCTATCTGGCTAATAAACGTTAGCCCCGCTAGCCGGCTAATAAACATTAGCCCCGCCCCCAGTCCGCTGACATAATCGGTTCTTGCTTTAGACCAGCAAAGAGTTGGTGCTCGCTGTGGCTCCCGTTCTGAGGCTCTGGGCTGGTGGACAAGCAAAGAACCAGTGCTTAGTCAGGCTCTGGCTCTGCACCAGCACCAGCTCCAGCTCGGTGGAAAAGGGCAATTCTTCCCGTTAAAGGGGAGATTTTCCTTGCCAAAATGAGAATTTTGGGCCTCTGTAAATTATATGAAAGAGTATGGTCTAGACCTGCCTATGTGAGAAGTGCCTTCATTGATTGATGGTTCCAACCCACACACACAGACACACACACACACACACACACACACACAATGGCATCTGACAACTGAGGAGCTTTTCAAACACTTTGGCTCATAAGAATCAGCAACAAATGAATGCTGCCAAAATCAAAGAAAACAAAGTGAGAGATGTTGCAAGCTCTCGTGTGCACAAGCTATGAAAAAAAGGTCAATTTTCAATAAATCAAGGCAAATTACTCAGAGGTGAGATGAGATGGATGAGATGTGATTAAATAGACAAAAAAAATTCTACTAATAAAAAAATACTTGTTCTTGCAAGTTCCTGTTTTCTTCCTGCATATAAAATTGTGATATGAAACTACGAGGTTGCTGCCATGCTGTTTGAACATGTTTTAATACTCTGACTTCCAAACAATACCCTGCACAATGTTACGACGCATTGATAAAGACTTCAGTTGATCACAGTTCTATTGTTTCTGTGTCTCAAATGTAAAGATAATAATAGCAAATGTACAAACAACGAAAAAAGGAAATAAAATCCATTATTTGTTTGATGAGACAATACGTTTTCAAAGGACATGTTCTCTGTGAGGGGACAACTATGCAGGATGTACTTTTACAACAGAGCAACAGAGGATGTTGTGGTTGAGACCAGTTCAAACCAGCCGCAGATTGGAAAGAAGCAGCACACAGACTGAAACTGCTACTAACACGGATCCAAAGCACGTTTAGACATCACTGCTTTGCTTTTTCAGATAAGCTTCAGAGCTCAAGTATTAAACACATCAGCGGGTTATCACACATCAGAAACCTTGGCACGTACACTCTTAATAGTATTGTACACACACTGTTATTTAAACTGTATCCTAAACTGTGTCTCCTGTGGCCTTGAGCAGTCTGATAATGCGCTTAGTACACTGATAAACCTGCTGTTGTTCGGATCTGTCCTGTTTAATGTTTCTTTGGCTTTATACAGCAGACAAAGAGCTTTTCCTCATCTTTGACTTTCAAATGAATTCCTTTGTGGTTTTGCATAATATTTGTTAAAATCAAATCCAGGGCGTGAAAGAAACCTACTGCATTTCCAACCCCCTCACCCCCCACTTGGGTTAGGTTGAGGTTAGAGAAACTAAATATGGGAAAACAGCCAAACATGACCCTGGATTTATCACGTGAGAGGGTGAGAAAACATAAAGATAAGGCATGCCGGTGATGTGCAGGAATCTCTTCTTCCTTTTCCAGATAGGAATAGCAAAAAGCACACTGAAAAAAGGGCAGGCATCAAATGTGAGAATAGTAAAGACTGAGCATTTGTGGCAAACACTGGTATGCAGTAACTGGAAGTGAGATTCAGAAATGTGACGAGGAAAAAGGGGATCTGGGACCATTAGTAGGTTAATGAATGAAGAAGTGAAATGCCTGCCAAGACACAGAGACACTATGACGAGACGAGTGCGTGAATAGCAGAAAAGGAATGAGAAGTATTAGTTACAACTGCATGTGGCAGCAGATACTTGAGAGATGTCTCAACCGAAGCTGTGTGTTCATGCAGCAGTCGTGTGATGCTCTTATAGTGGCAGAGAAGCGTGGCTCTTTGCATTCTTAGTGTCCAGTTTCTTTTGTGACTCTTCTACCATTATCGGAGTACATTTGCTGATTTCTTTTTACATTTTCTAGGTAAAGATATGTTTTACTCCACTAGTACATTGAGCTGGAGTTATTTTACAGCAGTGGTGGTGTTCACAAATGGCATTAACATCATAGTTCACACTTAGCCTTAGACTTCCTCTCCACATACATTGAGAGTGACCATTTCTCACTTCACTCATCCCTTTCCTTCCATATATTCACATGAACATGCACATCATTTCTGTTTGCAAAAACAAAATGTGTTGTTGTTTTTCGATGGTGAGGGATAGCAATTCACTTCCTGTGCCCAGTCTGCCGGAAATTAAAAGAAGACATTTGCATAGATCACTCAGGCAATATCAAGACTCTTCACATACATCTACTGGTTGTGTCTAGTTCAAAATCATTGGATGTTTAAAGTTCAACCAAAATGTATTTCCTTGTTTAATGTTAATATTCTTAGTGCCATATAGAGATAACATTCACAACAAGTAATGCACCAGACAAAAAGCAAAGATTAGAGAAGGATCTGAAGCAGAAAATAGTTTTTTTATCTGCTCCCCTACCCTAATAATTCTGTGACCCCTCAGATCAGGGTCTCAACCCCCACGTTGGGAACCGCTGCCTTACGTGATAACATTTTTGATGCAAGGCACAGAATTGCAACAGAGGGAGGAGAATATTTATATATGTGTGGACATTTATACATCCACACCAGGAAACAGCTGTGGTAGACTGAAGCAGCTGTGGCAGACATGGGGAGCTGAACAGCCCCAGTGCAGTTGGTGGTTAAGAGGCTTGCTCGAGGGCATCTAAACAGCAGCATTGGGTGAAGGCCCTTCCCCCAATGCTGGGAAATGCTGTAAAAGTTACAGAGCAGAACGTACCTTTACCGGAAGGGTAAGTTCTGCTCTGTAACTTTCTCACCAAGCTTGCAGGTCCAGATATCGAACCAGCTCGAACGATCACAAGCCCGCTCCTCCAAGCATTATGCCAACACTGCCCTCACAGTGTGATTGACTTATGAAGCAGTGTTTAAGTTGAATCTATGATAGTACAGTTTGGATAATTTATGTCGCTATTGTTGTTGTTGTTGTGCATCCTTAAAATAAAGCTATGTCTGCTTCCACCCTGTCATCACAGGTCATTGATGTCTGTGAGCTGTAAGCACTTCAATCAAAGAATGATCCTCGTCTCTCGAATTGTTTAACTTGATGTTGGGACCGAAGTTGAAACCCGTTGAGGGGGTCGTGATAACCAGGTTTGAAATCAGATTTACAATCTACATTATTTAAATGTTTGTTTGTTGTTTTCATGTGAATAAATTAATAATTCAATTCAGATTTAGTGCTTTTGATCAAATATTTTACTGCTTAGCACAGTGTCCCTTTACCATTCACTAATTTTTTCCTTTGGTTTCGACCTACTATTATATAAATGTATATCAGGTTCTCTAGCAGCTAAATGTTCCACTGTGTTCACCAGATAATTACTAATATTTGCCATTTGGTGCTGGACAGGTAGCGTGCAGTGTGGTTTTTCCTTAGTGTGAGCTGTGCTGAGATGGTAAATCTGAAACAATCAGCTGAAAGATGCTGAAACAAAAAGGTCTATGAACTGAAAGGAACTCCAGGGTCGTGCAATTCTCTGTTGTTTTAGTAAGGTTTTTTCCTGATTGAGCTTTTAGTGAGATTTCGAATGTAGTAATCACATTTTCAGATTGGTAACATTTTCAATCTCTACTACCATTGACCTATAACACAAAAACAGTCAACTCTCTACGACAGCAAATGAACATAGAACCTTCAGCTAGATGTGTTTGAGGTTTTCGTGCCTACTCTGACAAGCATAACCACAAGTTTCCTGTAATATCTGTATTTGTGGGTGTGGGGGGGGGGGGGGGGGTGATGTACTGCGCCATAGAAGACTGTACTGTACACATATGGCCTTACATCCACACTAAGAGAGGAACTGCTGTAGTCTTTCTGGTAACAGCATTAAAATAATTTTTGGGGGGGGGGGGGGGGGGGGTTGAAATCAGTGATGAGGGCAATCACTGGGACATCAAGGCCCTCCCAAAATCGATGCCAGATGACAATAAGCAAATCCATATGTGATTTACACACACACACACACAAAAAGTCATACAATTGTGAGTCAAACCCATTGCACAAGACAGCACATATTTCGGACAAAAACACACACTCGCTGACACATTTCTGCCGCTCACACGCAACTTGCTCTCATCCTTTTGGATCTTGCTGTTTTATGGTGCACGTGGTGGCCTGTGGGAGGTGATCTGGCTGTCATGCAGTTGTTGACTGGGCCTTTACCATTTCTCCGTCTCTGCTGTTTCACCACATTGGTCGAAAACGTTCATGCCCTCTTCAATAAATCACTCGGAGGTATTTAAGCTTTTCCTCCATTGTTGTCTTGGGATCCACACAACCTTCCCCTTTTCTTCCTTCCTCTTCCAAAATAGAAATTCCTTTTGTCTGTTTTGACTTTTTTAGCAACAGAACAATTGAAATACTAAATAAACCTCTTGGCTTTGTCCTTGCTTTGTTATTTTATT
This sequence comes from Scomber japonicus, assembly GCF_027409825.1. Classification (NCBI taxonomy): domain Eukaryota; kingdom Metazoa; phylum Chordata; class Actinopteri; order Scombriformes; family Scombridae; genus Scomber; species Scomber japonicus. Next base: position 10,960,044 of record NC_070579.1, read on the forward strand.
GATACCTTACGAAGTCCTTGGCTGCAGTGTCCTAGTTGTAATGTTTAATAAATGGAGGTTAAAACATTGCTTTATTAAAACCTGTTGCACCACATAAACTATTCATTATGAAGAGATGAGTCGATAATAAATATTTACGCCTACTAACTGACAGGTGGAAGTGTTGTGTAAGCAGGCTGAATGAGCCAACTAACAAAGCTAACGTTGACCTGCAAATATATGACGAGTTGAGATTGAACAGAGCAGAAGGACGTATAGAATATGGTCGACATATTTGACATAACACCACTTAACATTACATTTAACAGGGCCCCTCACCCAAAATATGTCAAATTACAAAGCATTACATGAGACTAAATGACCAAGTAAGGGCAGTTACATTAGTATAGTCTGATCTTTCCCTCTCACAGTAAACTACATTAATACCACCAACTCTAAAACACATATTTCTCCAGGTATGCAGACATAAATAAATCAAAGCACCAGCAGTTACGTTTATTTAATATTTTGGCCTCTAAAATTGTTTGAAAGTTATTCTACAGCTTGTCAGACAGTGACTTAAAGGTGCAATATGTAACAATCAGAAATTCCTTCTCAGTAATGAAACCGGTTGCTGTTGCTTGGGCTCATGCGTGTGCTCCTGTAACCGGTGGTGGTTGACGTGTCGTGTCGTGTGCGTTGTGTAAGATGCAGCAGTTGCAGAAACTCAGGCCACCTCACGTTTATTCCATAGACTGTATAAAAGAAACGGACGTAACATCCGTGACGTCACCCATTGGTTTGTGGACTGCTGCTCGGAAGCCAATAGTTTCGAATCTAGGCAGTGCCATCTTGACAATTTCAGGTGCATGCTGGGAAAAGTAAAAACACGGATTCTACTTATATGGACATGAGGCGGAGCCAGTGGGCGGAGTGGGGAGGTTGCGATAGGTTGCGAGGACATTGGCCAATCAACCTGTCAATCACAACGTAGCCACGCCCTAATGCATACCCTGCTTTATCGTCAAATTTAAAATCAGGGAGGACAAAATTTCACAAATGAACATCATACTGCATTGAAGAAGGCTTTAAACTAGCGATTGAGACCATAAACACATTTTTAAAACGTTTACTGAGGTTAGAAATCAAGTGAGAAGTTGGTGAATTCTCCATTGACTTGTATAGAGACGGAAGTCCTTTAGACTCCAAAACGGTCGCCCCCTGGTGGCCTTTTGATAGAATGCAGTTCTAAGTTACTTCCACGTTAGCCTCATTTCAGAGGACCGGAACTCCCCGCCTGGTTTATTCTGATCACAGAAACAAAATCCTCCCGTCAATCAATCAAACATACAAGCCTGTACACAAATCAAATGACACAAACAACATGTTAGCATACTATACAAAAACCTAAGCTGACAGACAAGCAGAAAAGATACATACCTCTCTCATGGATTACACTGACAAAAAGGGGAGAGGCAGAGGTGGGAAACAAATCTTATAGGGGGGACACACACAGAAATGAACGTTGGGGAGACAAACACTCATACGTTCCACTTGGCTGGAGGAGTAGCATATCAGGTATGTACTGATAATGTTAGCTTACCTGACTGTGTGTTGTGGTGGGTTCAGGTTGTTGGTTGATGTTAGCGGACTCAATTTCTAAGTTAACGTTAGCTGGTGTTGCACAGAGAGAGGCAAGCCATTCAATAGCGCACATATGTCCTTCACATAAAAATGAGTTCACAAGCTGTTATAGGCATTTTTTTAAGTTACTTTACAATCTGTTCCCACATTTACAATTGAAACTGATTAATACATGTAAATTGCTTGACAATTGTCATATTGTCATACATACATGTACACACATAGCCGGGTATCTGGAAAAACTGATATATTTTCATGTGTTTTTGCCATTCATCCACACGACAACTGTTTTAGGTCACTGAAACGATTATTTCTGAAAACTCCGGCCAAAGTGGAGATTTGGGAAAATGTTTCGTGTCAGCGTGTATAGAGGGGGAAATGGAGTTTTAGGGTCCTGAACATCACAGTATACGACAGAAAATGCATTAACATCAGGTGTGCAACCTTGGTTTAGGCTTATTTATGCAGGTTCATGTGGACGATGTTATTACTGAAAACGGAGGGGGGGGAATATCCGTTTTTATAAATACCCGGCTACATGTGTACATGGACCTAGTGATGAATTTACAAACAGCTGGAGCAACCCAGTCCTGGTTACATAAATAGCGCTTTATATCTGTTGAGCAGTTATGTAGGACCTCTCACAGGTGGCAGCAAGATGGATTAAATTGAGTCCGTTAACATCACAGGAGAAAGAAAAAAACATGTAGGAATTGAAAGCTTGTTGTTTACCTTTAAAACAGCAGCTGGCAAAACAGTATTAGGTCCATTCAGTAGCTGCATATGAAACAAAACTGAGAAGAAAGAAATCAATCTTTGGTCGAAGTGCTCATGACCAACCTGTGATGACTGTAGGGGGGTTTCTAAGTTGACGTGTCTCGCCACTAATGGGAAACACTAATGCAGAGTTGGGATTCAAATGTGCTTAGTCATAATCGTAATTAAAAAAAAAAAAAAAAAAGGGATAAAAGCCCCTTTTGTAGGTGGGTGAAGCTCTCTATATTGCTGTTAAGAGGTGTTTATCCTCTTGCAAAAACACACCTGCCTTTGCTATCAATTAAGATAGTTTAAAAAGCCTCTGCAGTGGAAAAAATAATTTCACACAGTGTTTGTAGTTTCTGTGTCAAAGTCAAAAACATAAACCCAGCTGTGTTTCTCTCTGCAAGCTGGTTCTCGTTTTGCAACAGCTGATTCTAATCAATTCCATATAACTTGCACAATAACTCTGAGGTCTTTGTTGTAGTTTAACATGTCATTGCAATGAGTTTTGGGTGGGGCATACCACATGTTGAACAAAAAGGAAATTATATGAAAGCGTGCGTGACCTAGCCAATGAAATATGAGACGCTAATGAATGGAGAGTATCCGTCAGCCCTCACCTTTTTGCAGAGTTGGCTGGATTGTTACTTTTTTCTGTCCATTTCGCCACAATACTGACTCATCAAAAACTAGACCTTCCAGATATTAGGTGCATTTATACTTCAAGCAACTGACACTCCTTAACCACACGAGTTATCTCCAGTTAACTAATAATGTGAAGGCACTCAAGGAGCTGGCAGAGAAAGGGAGTTTCAGGCTGTGGCTCAGAAGAAGAGACCCTAAGTGGGGGAACTAAAGGATCATAGAGAAAGCTGTGGGGAGCTTTAGGGAGGCGCCCCTACCGCTGCTCCACCACCCAGACATATCCTGGGATTAAAGGGGCGAAACATCTGTGAAGGGTGGCTCCCAGCTGACAACCCTGAGGCTGGCCCATTGGCACGGGTGGAGGTGTGACAGACAGAAACGCCCCTCAGGCTACAAACCCCTGTGCTTCTATCTGACTTCTAAAACTAAATTGCACCAGTGATTATTTAGTTGTGTTTTTATATTTAATACATCATCTTTTTTTTTTGTTCTATTCATCAGCTTTTTTTCTGTTTATCAGTCATAAAAGTCACATTAAATCTACTTCGATTCTTTTGAAACTATAAAATATGAATTTCTGTGAATGCTTTTTTTTTTAAAGAAATGGTATAACCATGAGTACTTCAGTTCAAAGCTACAAATTCAACTATTGATCCCAGAAACTGTCTGTGAAGATTATCAGTCACTGAATCAAGGAGAACTGGACTTGGTTCAAGATACTTGAAGACATTTGACCTCTCATCCAGCGAGCATCTTGATTTCAGGCTAAGAGTATGCACGCACATGGAAGCTGAAGAGGGCAGGCGCTGGGCTGAGAGTGAGCAAATGTCGAAATAAACAGCCGGCACACTGCAGGGCTCCAATGTCCACTTTTAATTTATTAAATCAAGGTGACGTTTCGAGTGGCGAGTCTGATGAAGAGCAGCAGTGCTCGAAACGTCACCGTGATGTAAGAGGACATTGGAGCCCTGCAGTGTGTGTGAGCTTCTTCAACCCAGAACTGAGGACGCTTCTTGGATTAGAGGTGAAACATCTTCAACCAAGTCCAGCTCAACCCTCCTCTGACCCCAGAAACTCATCCTGGTCCCAGATATTGGTACAATCATTTTTTCCATGTTGCAATCAGCTGTAAGTGGATTTTCACTTTAGTGGAGCATTATTGATCATTGTTTAATGCTCGCTTCTGCCAAAAGATATAATTTATGGTGCAATAATAACAAATTCTAAACATTAAATTGAATTGCTAACTGCTCTAGCATGAAAGATGTGTTTGTTCATGTAGAGCATCAAACAGGTGTGGAAGGCACGGAGGGCAATCAGCATCCCCGTTGCGTGGCGACGGCACTTTCAGCCTCCGGGCAGCTGTCTGTGACACCGAGAGGAAATAAGAGAATGGAGAGCGTCAAGACGACAAACTGGAAAGTATGACAGCTGGAACACACACACACACACACACACACACACATCCACTACACACTAGCAACACACAACCTAATAAGGACAGAAGACTGTACATGTTGAGAAAACACGCCTGTCACATCTCTCTCACGCTAACCCCCCCTACCACCACCACCACCACACACACGCTCAGCCGCTCGTGTAAACAGGAAAGAGTATCCACTTTTTCCTTGCTCTGTCTTTTCACTCATGCACCATCTTTGTCTGCCCCACAATCTTCCTGTTATTTCCTCCTTATCTTCTCCCTCCTCTCGACGCTCATTTTCATTATGAGACAGTTGTTTGCTCTTTCATAAACGCTCTGGACTCATCCATCGTGTAGAGTGGTATTTTATTCCACTCTTTAAACAATGGAAGAAAAGCAACATACTGGTTTCATTTTGTGTCCCTGATGTAAAAAACAACCTCTCTGGATTCTGCCCTCTCATCTCTGGGATGGTGAACTGGGTCGTTTGTGGGCCTCGTGCCCTCAACTTGTGAATAAAAGATGAGGCCATTGTTTCCGGAGAGTGGTGGTGTTTCTGTCGTTATCACTGTCATTATTGTGCTGTATTGGTGGCAGGTTGGGTTGTGAATCTGATCAAGTAGAGGACAAGTTCAGTTGGTCCGATGAACAAAAGAAGGTTTCAGATTGAAAAAGGTTTCACTTTACAGATTGTGGGTCACTTCTAGAGTAGTTAATGTAACAATATCCATGTGTGTATGTGTAATTCTGTCCTAATTCATGTATTTGGTCATCTTGTATATAGTTTCTTAGATCGTAAAGTAAGAGCGTCTACTTTCAGCCCAAAAAGCTTTTTTGTTTTAACAGAAAGCAATAATACAACCTTATCCTTATGTCAAATATTTTGTCTTTTTTCTGACTTTCTTTGTTTCGGTCTTTTCTTCTCTTCTTATTTTCATCCTTCTGACTGTATGTCTACGCCTTTTTTGTTTTTACCCCCAACAAAACCCCCCAAAACCTGCATGTATGAGATTTCCATGAATGAAATTAAGCTAGACTAAAATTGAATGCTGGACTTGTTATTGAGGGTTTTTTTTTTCTTCCACCAGTGTGTTGCCCGTTTAACGTTCATTAAGGATTTGAGTGCAACTCCCCGAGGGCTGTAGAAACTATAGAGGAAACTGACGTCATATCCTCTGTAATTTAGGGAGATTCCTTTATTGTCATTGTATAACGTGCAACGAAATTCAAAACCCAAGGCAGAGAACAGAGCTCAATTAAAAAGTAGGGTGAGATAAAATACATATATACTACACACACACAACCATACACATACATACTCAGTCATACAAAAGTGCCAACATAGATACATTTCGCATTCACAGTAATAATATTGCATAAGCTGATTTATTGCACTTTGGTGTTTGTGAGGTTTATGTGTTGTTAGGTATGAGTTTGGGTTTGTAAGCTTGTGTTAAATGTGGTAATGGCTTTGGAATAAAAGCTGATTAACAGTCTGGTGGTTCGGGTTTTAACTGCCTGGGAAAGCCTTTTTGTGCAGTTTTGATAACAATCTGCCGAGCTGCTGCCATACCACACAAGGATCCCATAGGTCAGAACTCTCCACCGAACAATGGTAGAAGGACAGCAGCAGGTGTTGTGGGAGGTTGAGCTTCCTGAGAGCCCCCATGAAGTATAGTCGCTGCTGTGCCTTACCAATCAAGCAGTGAGTATTCTTTGTCCATGTAAGATCCTCATAAAGGTATATGCCCAGGAACTTAAAAGTAGGCTTGCTGGTTGGATACTAAAAGAAGAAAAAAAAGATCATAACCGGGATAAATAGCCCCGTTTCCACAAAGAAGGTAATTTCTGGTAAAATGTAAGAGACGGGACCTAAAAATCCCACTTATTTTGGTGCTTTCTGCAGGCGGGGAGTTCTGGTCCTCTGAAATGAAGCCGATGCGGAAGTAACTTAGAACTGCATTCTATCAAAAGGCCACCAGGGGGCGACCGTTTTGGAGTCAAAAGGACTTCCGTCTCTATACAAGTCAATGGAGAATTCACCAACTTCTCACCTGATTTCTAAGCTCAGTAAGCGTTTTCAAAATGTGTTTATGGTTTCAATCGCTAGTTTAAAGCCTTCTTCAATGCAGTATGATGTTCATTTGTGAAATTTTGGCCTCCCTGATTTTAAATTTGACGATAAAGCAGGGTATGCATTAGGGCGTGGCTACGTCGTGATTGACAGGTTGATTGCCCAATGTCCTCGAGATACAGCCCTCGCAACCTCCCTGCTCCGCCCATGGCTCCGCCTCATGCCCATATAAGTAGAATCCGTGTTTTTTTTTCCCCAGCATGCACCTGAAATTTTCAAGATGGCGCTGCCTAGATTCGAAACTATTGGCTTCCCAGCAGCAGTCCACAAACCAATGGGTGACGTCACGAATGTTACATCCATTTCTTTCATACAGTCTATGGCTTTCTGTTAACGCCACGTCCCGCTTTGAGTATACCCAATCATCACCAACTAAACCTCAAGCCCAACCCAGGACTTTTTCGGGACCACTTGGAGTACGTACCCCGAGGCAGGGTCTCGTTTAGCTCACGTAAAAGTTCCGAGAGACACACGCCAACAGCCCCGGCCCTGTAAAATAACTCTGAAGTTTTTGCAGTGGAAACGGGGCTAACGTAAATGCACACACAATATAATAAGTGATTACATGAGCTTTTGTTTTATGTCATATCACTGTTTGTATAAGACTATGTAATAACCATAATACAGTCACCTTTATTGTATTTTATTGTCTTATTTCATAACCTCCTTCACAGTTTGTTTAGCTGCACAGAAATTACATCGTAAAAAGATTTACAATAACGGCTTGATAATTTTCCATATAGGATTTTTATTTTTATAGGTGTCATTTGAAATTTATAAATGGGCAAATATTTCCTTGTGACCTGCCAATGAACTGCAGACGAAACTAGTTAAGCTAACTCTGGTGCAACACATCCAATGGTAACATTTATATTTGAAGGACAATTTCATAATTTTTCAAGTCTGTTTTAAAACAACAGTCAGGTGCTCATATAAACAGGGGACGAGATTGTGCTCATATTCCTCCTTCTATATATGACCATTAAAAAAATCCCTTTGAAACACACTTATAATGTAAGTGATGGGGGTGAAATCCACAGTCCGTTTATTCAAAGCAGCCAATGTTAGTTAAATTAATCGAGTATCTCCCAAAGTTATTGTCTTTTTTGAATAAAGGTCCCTCATTTTTAATAGTGATAATAAAACAATAAAGGAATTAGGCACTAAAAAGACAATAAATTTGACAGATTTTCACTTTATTTAACACATTTGAATGACTGAAGCGTATTAGGATAAACATTTTTTGATACTCTAAATATATTTTTGGCACTGAGGGAGGACTGTGGGTTTTTTGCACCATTACTTAAACTGAAAGTGTGTTATGAAGAGATCATTTGAATGAAGTTCTAACCTCCTCTCACGAATACCTACCATGAAACCCTCCTGGAAACCCCCCGTTGGATCAGATCACCTTCACTCACGCCATCGTAGGTAAATGAAAGTCACATTTACCTACGATGACGTGAGTCAAACTTTAAAATGTTAATTGAATTTTCATACTACTTTGTGTATTTAATTATCATTATTAAGACCTTATTCTTTCAGCCCTCTATGTTGCATTTATGGCTAATTAACACATTCTGATTCTGATACTGGCCGTTAATTTCTGTTTTAGGACTAGATGATGCAATCTCTTGTGACTAGGCATGGGCCGGTATGAAATTCTGACGGTATGATAACCTTAGGTAAAAATATCACGGTTTCACGGTATTATGATTACGGCTATAAAATGTGATATTTTGAAATGTCTGTATTTAAAATTGTCTGTATTTTTTTCCCCATTGAATGGTCTTTTATTTTTAGTAAATATGTATTCAAAATAAATGATAATAAAAAAAACTCAGTCCTTCAACTGAGGCTAAACCTGCAGCTCAAGTCACCACATAAATTGATTATTTTTTGTGAGAAAAAAAACAACACAAAATGCAAATAAATGCAATCACTGAACCTGTGGCTAAAGATATCAGAACATAAATAATTGAAAAAAGTAAAAACACTTCTAAGATAAATATAAATAAATAAATGCAGGCAGGAGCTTAAAACTGAATCTCAACAGTTTTTGGAGACTTGCTCACGATCATATATGATGTATTTCCTCCTCGCGCTGCTACTGTCCGGGACCTTCTTCCTCCAAGACGCGGCCGTCTGTCTTTTTACGGTAGCCTTATAAGTATAAATACAGCCGACTTGGCGCTTTTAGACGGGAGGAAAGTTCGGGGGGCTCGCCTCCTCCAGCCATCATACAGCCTGCAGAGCGACCTGCTTGTAACAGCAACCGGAGGTGCGCTACTTTACGCTGCAGCTGCACACGACCAGGGACCTCCACTCTCTCTCTGACGAGATGTCACATTAAAAAAAACCCGCTCATACCGCAGGAACGGTATGACGGAAATTTTTAGTGGTTTTGAAACCGTGACTTTTTCATACCGTGGTATACCTTGAAACCGGTAACCGGCCCATGCCTACTTGTGACTTTCATTTTAAAGGTTGATAACAGTTCAGCTATTTAGTAGGGCAGCAGTTTATGTTCTTGTGTCTTCTTGTTATGCTGCAGCTTATGTTGAAGTCCTAATAAAGATCCTTGGGAAGTCTTCTGTCAACTCTTCAGTCCTGAGGGTGTTTAGCACCACGCGGCACCAGGAGGTTAGGTTACAAAAAGAAAAAACTTGTTTCAATGTTCATTTGGACACCTGATTATTGTTCTAAGACAGACATGAAACATTTGTGAACCTGTCTTTTAATATTCTCAATTGTCTCTGACTTTGAGAATTAAATAAATAAATGTTTTTGCCTCTCACGTGCAGAGATCTTCCTCCTCTTACCCAACACAGTAGAGGAAAATCGCCTCCACCTCCATCCAACCTTCAGCATCATTAATTCACTTTTCTCTCACTAAAATCAAAGTCTTATAAGTCAGCCTGAATCGCTGCTCTTGCCGTGTCAATCACTCTCCGCTCTGTCTGCCATTGGCTGTCACGCCTCCCAATCAGCCCACTGAAGGGGGGCAGCTGGGGGCGGATACCGAGCGCTCAGGTTGGCAGAAGCAGCATACCGTCGGAGCTTTCAGCCGCTCCTTTGTGAGAGAGAGACGGCAGCAGCAGCAGTAGAGAGTGCCGCACCCTTTGTGCTCCTCCTGGGACTCACGGCACGGATCATTGCGCACAGGTAACTACCGCCCAAACACCCGGAAATGACTGAAAAGTGAACACAGGTGGTGAAAGGACACATCTGCATCAACCAACGTTGTGGGACGAATTAAAACTGGAATGGAGCATCGCTAGAAAACAGAGGAAAAACAATCCTGCTTTTATTACCTGACGCATATTTTCATCTTCAGCTCCGGCAGCGTTGAAAGGAGGTGACCTCAGGTGCGAGCGCGCACTGTTTCTCAACTCCATACTTGATAAACGAGTTCAACGAACAAAAAAAAGTAAGTAGGTTATACTACATGTTGTTTTATTTCTCTCATGTGTTTTTGTTGTGTGAAAAGCTTTTTCATTGAGTTTGACATGTGTGCAGTGGGGATACAGCCAGAGTTGTGGTGTTTTTGCGCGTTTTTGTTCTTCCGCCGGGAAGTCGGGGCTCCCCTCAGCATATTGAGGCATCTGCACAGTGTCAAAGCGGTGTGGAGACAGTCTGGAGTTCATTACAGCCTTGAACATCCTCAACACTGTCAGTTGGACCGTGCCCTTTCTGAGAAATGAGTAATGCAACCATGCAACTTTAGTCCTGCCCTCTAAAGAAGGGTTACCATGCAACCATGCAAGATCAAATGTATTAATATCTTCCGCATTGGATGTAGCTGTAGGCACGACAGCACATATCCGTACCGTAGGTGGCACAGAGATGGTATGAAAATATAATATATGCGTCCTGGTTTTGAGAAAGATAAGCAAATAACATGGTAAGTTGCTCTGGTTCTCATTTTACAGTACAGGTGTTGCCAGTTTCAGTTGAACCTGCACAGGACTACAGCTCTGCTATAAATCCTATCATTGTGAAGGTTAAGGCTATTGTTTGGATTGTTGACACAAGTGTGGTTTCTGAGGCTGTAAATATTGGCAGAGTTAAAAGGTTTATGGCTGGAAGTGATCATTCTTCCATTATTGAATAATCTGCCAATTATTCAATTAATTCATTGTTTAGTCAATAAAATGTCAGAAAATGTTCATGTCTTAGAGCTCAAGGTTGTGGCTATAAATATTTTATTTTGTCTAATCAACAGTTCAAAATTCAAAGATATTTAGTTTACTATCATGTATGACAGAAAAGTTACAAATCCTCACATTTGGGAAGCTGCAACCAGCAAATATTTTGCATTTTTCCTTTAAGAAAATGAAGTCTAGACCAGTTGTTCAATTATTAAAATAGTTGCTTTTATTTATCTGTTTGTCTGCTAATTAATGGATTCATTTATTTCAACTTTTAAATATCATAAAATAGTGACCTGTGGCCAATCACAGTTTTCCGCAGGTTAAGGTGGCATCTTCAAATTACTTTCTGTTGTTGGACCAATAGTCTAAAACATTCAACAATAGCAGAAATCTTCACATATGAGAAGTTGGAAGCAGTAAATGTTTGATAGTTGAGCTTAATAAATTAGTTCAAAGTCTGTCGCATATCAAAGTGGCTGGTGATTTATAGTTTTCATTGTTCATTGATTTAACCTTTGCCACCAGGGCTGAGTATTGAACCATAAGACTTTATATATTTCTGATCAACATGTGGCAGTATCACCCATTCAACAGTACCAAACTATTGGCATGAATCACAGCATCCCCCTCCAGTGCTCCTATATTCCAACACTTACGGTAATTAGACATCTCAATCATCCCTGTCCACTTTATTTACATAAAATAAAGCAGTTAAACATAAAACAGGAAGAATATTCAGATCCAGCCAACCAGAGCATCGTCACACAAAGTGAACATGAAAGCCAATATAATGGTTTCAATCATGTGTGTTATCTTGTTCGAGTCTGTTGACGACATCGTGTTGAAATGACAGGTCCAAAGTCAAGTTTATTTATACAGCACATGTTATATGATAGGCGTAGACTCAATGTACCTCTAAGGCAAAAAAAAAGAAGTTAAGAAGGCATTATTATTATTATTAGTATCATTATTAAGGGAATAATAATAATGATGTTGATTCTAAAATAAAGGTTTACCCATTAACCACATACTTTTAACCTAACTAAAAGCTAGATGTGTTTTTATTCTGTTTTTAAAAGAAGACATTATTGTAGAAGACTTCATTTCATGTGTTTAGAGAAGTCCAGACAGTAATGATGATCAGATAATAATGATGAAGACACCATGAACTGATCTAGAATATCTTGTAATTATAACGAGGAGTCCTCTGCTTGATGATTTAAGGGACCTGGCAGATGTGTAACCCTGGCAGATGTGTAACTCAGTCAGCACATCAAACAATGTAAGAAGAAGAAGCGGAGCCACTCAGATTTAAAAAAAACAAACCACTAGAAGTATTTTAAAGTCAATTATTTGGTTTCCTGGCAGCACGTGTGAAGAGATGTTAAAATAGGAGTGATGTGTTCAAAGTTGTGGTTTATGTATAATGAATGAGCTGCTAGATTATTTAACACCTGCATGACACTAATCTACCCTTTTAGAAACAAATGCATCAACCAGCTTTTCAGAGTGTGACTGTAACAGGAAACATTTAACTTCACATATATAGATATATTTCTGAGATGATTTAAAGACCGTCTTTCTGGTATGTGCTTCTGGAAAATTAACATCAGCATCCAAAATAACACCCAAATCTCTGGCGTGCTCACAAGGTTTTACAGGCAGGGGAGTTAACAGCTTTAATCTAAGACCCACTAAAAGAATCTCTGTTTTAGTCCAAAACATTTCCTTTTTCAGTAAAGGCATTCAGTGTGCTCCCAAAAGCTTATTCAGGCTATCATTCAGTTGGGTATGAGTGACATTTTCACAACAGGGCAGCATGGTGATCATTTAGAAAGGTGAAGCTGTAGGAAAGTAATATATTTTTAACTGAATTATCCTTTAAATGTGGATTTTGAGGCATGGCTACTTATAATACAAGGACAATGTTAGAAGTCTTGCTGCCATCCTCTAAACTCATAGATTTGCATAATTGAACCATAAAAACTTGTATATTCTCCATCAATCACTTGTTAGCTGTTTGGTGTTATTATGATATATGATATTATGATATTAAATGAATTATACTGCCAACCTGTGGTGTAAGCAAGCTATAGTTACTCCGCTGATGTTTAGTGAGAGTCTCTGGTCTGAAACACTTTAACACACACTAATATACACCCACACACTCCTGAAATGAACCCGCTGCCCCTTTTTGTCTCGTCCCTTTGTTGATTTCTTCCTCAACGAGACAGCTCCAGATTTAAATCAGTACGCGTGCTGCTGCTTGTGTTTTACATTGAAGACAAAAGCAAAGGTATAGAATAATAATCGCTGTGGTTTCATAGTTTGGGTATTGTGTGGAAACGATGTCATCATACAACATTTTTGCTGATGTGATATCAACAATAACAAAAACCATTATAAGCTTCTCGATGTGTTTGGGAAGCTTGTATTTGTTGAATTGTTTTATTTGATTGTTAAATTTTTGCCCATATCAAGTTCCAATTACATAAAACATATAAAAAGCAGCAGATCCTCTTAATCAAGAAGTTGGAATAATTGACTCTTGTATCAAAATTGTCCATTTTAAAACTTTATTAATGGAATAATTGTTACTGCACTACTCCCAATCATTGCTTTGCCTGTGTGTTGGATGCTCATGGATGATCTGGGGCAGTTACTGTCATGATTCATGTTGTGCTGGTGAACATTTCTCATGAAGTCACGACTCGATGACTTAAAGAGAAAGGAAAGTTAATTTGGCTGAGAATCAATGAGGAGTACCGGCAATATTCCTTTTAAGCTGAAACCTGTTTTTTAAACCGTCTCACCCTGCAGCAAACATTTGGATAATGAAAGTACAGCTGGCACTATGAAACAGTTAGCTGTAGGGGCGTTTTTTTCTCAGAGATTTCAGTAACAAACATTCAGAGATTTTAAATACATAATCCTAAAATAAAGACTCCAACCTCAAAGCTCCTTTAGAATCAAATTTGGTTCCTTTTATGCATTTCTTACAGCATCTCTAAATGGGATTGGGAGCAATTCATTTAAAAAAAAAAAAAGTCACTAATTATAGAATTTCAAATGCAAAAGTAACATCATGATTATATTTTCATCTAAGTGAGTCTTGTTTATACTTTAAGAAAAGCTTGCACAGGAAATGTCTAGTTTGCAGTTTTTCTTATGCAATCAGGTTCTCTGGTTGTGTCTTGTGTGATACGGCAGGAAGTAACCGTGCAAGTGCAAGTGCATGTGTGATTAAGCGGTTGAAGGTAATCATTATGCAGACACCTGGCCAGTCCCAACATTTACATGTCTCCACTTCACAGCTGGATGGTCACACTTCAATGCAGGCGGCTAATTTGAACAAACACATGCAGAGTGAGTGTGTGTGTGCTCCTCCTGAGGGGATGGAGCTGAATATCCATTTGTACCTGGGATTGAGGCGTACACACACTGAATTAACTGTCACACACTCCTCCACCACCTCCGCCGCAGTGTGTGTGTGTCTCTGTGTGTCTCTGTGTGTGGTGTAAATCTTTCCTATTGCAAAGAAGTGCTGCCTCAAGTTGATGTGCCAAGGCTCTTCTTTCAGAGAGAGGAAGAGAGAGGGGGAAGGAGGGAGAAGAGACTCGGGTGTGGCTGCTCTGGTAATGACGGGTTTGCATTCAAACTAGTGTTTACTGATTCAGTCCAGTCACACACAAACACAGATATATGAGGCATGAAAACACACAGTCATGCAAATGTATTCCCTCAGAGCCACACAGAGTGGAAGAGTTAGTTTGGAAGTATCCAGTATCAAAGGAAGAGAGTACATTTTTTGTATAGTAACTTTTATTGTGAAGGGATACATGGCTCATACGCAATAAGGTCAAGTGTAGGGATTATACTGAGTTACAATGAGTTACGCTGGAAATGTTATAATTAGTTAACTCTATTTTGACTTTTTGCATCTTTTAGAAGTCTAAATCATGTTTTATTTGGTTTATTGGGAATTCACAGTTTGATCTGCGTCATGAAATATAAATATGAATGATGCTTTATAACTGTGGTTCATTTACTTCACCACAAATCATCCTGAGTAAATGGGTTTAAAGGAATAGTTTGACATTTTGGGTAATCGCTAGCTTGGCTTCGTCAAACAGTAACAAATATATACACGGTATCAAAAAATCTGGTTTAATCCATACAAAAACAGAAGTGTAAAAATGTCAATGACAGGGGTTATGTGCCAGACTCCTGCTAACTGCTTGAGGCCTAAGTTATTTTTGCACTTTGTGTGTGTCTGTGTGTGTGTGTGTGTGTGTGTGTGTGTGTGTGTGTTTTAGATTTAACAGACAAAGATGTTACTTATTGAGCTTTAGAGGTGCTGAAATTTTGCAGGTTTTGTTACTTATAGACAGAACCAGCCTAGCTGTTTCTACTCTTTATGCTAGGCTGGCTGGCAGCAGGGTCTTATCAACTCTATTTAATTAAAGAATAATTTAATATTTAAGAACTCATACATTTTGTACCCTGACATATTTTTTGCTCTTTAGCTAAATGTTTCAGTAAGACATTTATTAAAACCTACATTAATTAGCCCATGGGGGGATTTTGTTACTTTTGAGCTGAACCACACTCTCTATTTCCAGCCTTTATGCTAAGCTAAGCTATTTAGCTTCTGGCTCCAGCTTACTATGTAGATACACAGATACACTATAGATCTTCACTTTTAACTCTCTGCATTAAAGTTAAAAACATATTTCCTAAAATATTAAACTATCCTGTTAAGCATTATTGTGTCTGGAAACGTTATACTTTTAAGTCCAACATCCTCTCAGCTTGTAGCTCTGTTTTGCTAACACCTTCACCAACATCCTAAATGCTCCACTATGCTTTGTTGCTTTGCTTGTTTTGTTGTGTGGTGCCGAGCAGGCTGTGTACACTTTGTTCATCGAGGCTGTTTAGGTGAAACCAGCTAACCTCTGCTGCTGGAAACAGGTGTAATGAGAGCAGGTTTTCTATACTGCTGAAACATCCACATCCTGTGATTGCAGCTGTGTGGAAGCCACAAAATCACTGACCGATTTCATCTGTTGCAGTCTTTGTCCTCCAGTGTATCTTTCTACCTTTTTTTTTAAGCAGCAGTAAACTTGCTTCAGTCTTGATCTTTCATGTGCACTAAAGTAGGGCAGAAGTTTGTTGCAAGAGTTTTTGCTGTTCTGTGACCTTTTTAGTACAAAAGTTACACAGATTCAAAATAACTTGCCTGCTTTGCAAACTGCACCGTAGCAGATGAGCAAAAACAGTTTTAGCGTGTAGTTGCATGCTGTATGTTTGCATGTACAGCACTATTAAATGAACCACACATTATGGAAATTGTATATTTTTGAGTATTGATGACAAACCTATATGTGGCTATTGATGCATTGGGCTTTAAACAGCTCCATGCCCTACAACACATCAGAAAAAGAAGAGAGATAAATATACATTTTCTAAGTCGTTCTATACTAAAGCTGATAACCATCTCAGTAAGTACAGAAGACCAACTGATCTTTCTTTAAATTAATATACCTTATTATTATTATTATTATTATCATAATGCAAATAAAGCCAAAGGTCACAAATGTTGAAACACAAGCAACTGAGTTTTAACAGACATAAATGGTTAAATGAAGTGTTAAAACCGTAACTTAAATAAGGATCTGTCATACTGCTTTTGTCAGCTAGATCATTGCATGTTTATCAGGTTGGCAAACTCTCTGACGCAAACGAAACTGTCACAAACTTCTTTTTAATCTCTTATCTCTTTTTCTATATTAAAAAAAAGGTCAGTGGAAAACATACACATTAGCAGGCTTCCCATTTTCAATCAACTGTTCAAGAGAATTTCTGGTTCATTTGCTGTTTTTAGGGAGGTATTTATGCCAGCGTTGAGTCAAAGTCTGTTTCCTCCTTATCTTTAACCCTTTCCCAGCCCTGTTTCAACTCCAACCATTTATCTCTGCTGCAATTGTGACCAATACCTAAGCCCTAATTTAAACAAAGGTGGCACTACAGGAAACATTTCTAACAGGAGGAAAACACCATTTAAAAGAGCACCTTTGACACAAGACCTGGTCTAATTACTTCCTGGAGAAATAGTCCATAAGATAAGTCCTTTGGCTTTTGTACAAATTAAACAAATGAGAGGTATCTATTGATTAGCGAGCTTTAGAGGTGCTGGTTAGGGTTGGGAGGGAAAATCCATACAGCACAGCATAGTATTGCCATATTTTGTGTGGCAATGTTGTATCGATACTAGGGCTGCACGATATTGGAAAGAACTAACATTGCAATTTTTTTCAACCCTACGATAAATATTGCGATATTAAAATACGTGTTCTGTGTCGGCAGTGCCTTTCATCTGTTCGAGAGGTATCGAGAGGTAACGCAACTAACCTAAAGGCTTCTGAAATGTTTTTTAGTTTTGGATGACATTCAGATCTGGCTTTGCATTCGTCATACTGAGCTGTGTGGTTAGTTGTGTTACCTCTCGTTGTGGCAACAGATGAAAGGCACTGCCGACACACAACAGTTTGGTCGACGTCATCCTTCTTGTAACTGAAATAATTCCAGGTAACTGACGTTGCCTTTCTTTTTGTCAACAAGTCTTCATTTTCGGTGGTTTTCTCTTGTTCGTTGTAGGCGTGTTCAAGGCATACCGCGATTTGAAAAAGCCACGATAACCGAAACCGCCAAATTTTGTGTCATACTGTTCCTGAGGTATGAGCTGTTATTTGTCTGGTCAAAGACAGAAAGTGCTGGTCAGAAATCCCTCAGGTGGTGCAGCTGCAGCGTAGAGTATCACGACTCCTCACACTGTCATTACCATATATACTCAGGTTAAATTAACATGTCTGTCTTTATTTTTCTTCCTTTTAGGAACATTTTAGAGCTGTAATCGCAATACAATTCCTCCTCTCTGATTTTGATTGGCGGCTGTCAGGGTAGTCTGCTTGGCAACTGAGTAAAGAACGAATGTTATTGGTGGATCGCTGCACCCTTGAAATTAGATGAGTTTATTCGCCTCCTACATCGTAGGCTCTGCAATGTGACTATCGCGATGACGATGCTCAAACGATATATCGTGCGGCCCTAATCGATACACATATGCCAAGTATCAATCTTTTACTATATACATTGCAAATTCAAATTTTAAGTCTTTGGTACTAGAATAATAAAATCAATTGAGTTTTCAGTCCACTAGATGGCTCTAGTTTGTTTTGTGGTGAGGTCAGCAGAGGTGACAGTCAGTGTGCAGGAGGAAGTTTGCAGTTGAAAAAAAGTAATGAACTGCAATACATCACAGCATATCCCAATTCATTTAAAATGGCAGTAATATCTTATCGTGACTCAAGTATCGTGATAATATCGTATCATGGAGTCTCTAGTGATTCCCACCCCTACTGCTGGTAGGAAGAGTTTCCTCCGGAGACAGACGGGTTAGCTTTTTACCTGTTCCCAAGCTACGCCCGCTGCTGGTTCCAGCTACATATTTACTGTACCAACATGAGGGTTCAATCTTATCTTCTCATCTAATGCAAGAAGACAAATAAGCATATTTCTCCAGAATGTCCGTCTGTTGGTTTAAGTAAATATGATTGTAATGAGAGAGAGAGAGAGAGCGAGAGAGTACTCGATGTCGATAGATATCCTGTAACTTAAGGTATTGGGAGAAAACGGTGCTGATTGTGTTTCTCTTTAGTGTCTTGAGTTTGTCTTCCATGTCTTTTAAGATTTGAAGCATGAAAAACTGCAAAGCTGATGCATGATGTTAATGGAAAAACAGCAGAAATGTCAAAGAAACAGAGATATAAAGATAAAAGTGAGGTAAACTGTAAAGCAGAGTTCAGAGGCCTTCTCCTGATGTCAGACCTTGGAGCGACTCTGTGTGTGTGTGTGTGTGATCTGAAGGATCCGGGGTCAAAGATCAGCTGTAGTGCTTCTGCTTGATTGACAGCTTGTGAGAAAGGTTTGTTTAAGAAGAAAAGTTACAGAAGTCTCTTATTACTTATTCACACCAGTGCCCACATGTTGCCATCTCTGTGGTGTTCAGACAGTTACACAAACACACATCTGCGTAAACTTATTCACCAAAGTGTTCTTGTTTTTGTTTCTTTAACCTTCTTGTCCCTTTGTTCAACTTTCTTCAACTGTTTTACATTGTTGCTTGAATCAAATCCTTTTCTTTTTCTCAGTGTGTCTCATCCATCATTTCATTCTCAAGACTCTCAAAGTTCTCACTCTCCCCACATTTTTCTGTTCTTGATTTGGCATCTCTTTCCACACACCCTTGGTAGGAGAGTGGGTCACAGAGGCTCCCTCCCTGTGTGTGTGTGTGTGTGTCGTGCATGTTTGGATTGAGATTGGGTTACATAGCTGGATTGTGTAATTGTGAGGTGTGTCTCTGCTGTAGGGAGCTGCTCTGCTGTTTCCATTGTTGAGAGAGTTGAACTTGGAGTCGGCGGTACAGTACGCGTCGTCGTGCCGGGCTGGCGTTCACAAGAAGGAAAAAAAAAAGAGAGAGAGAGAGGGAGAGAATGTGTGTGTGAGGGAGTGTTGTTGACTCAAAACGCGCCATGCAGACCGAACAAGTTTACTGTAAATAGAGGGACGAAACTTGTTATTTTGGCCACTGCGTCTCTTTGAGATGAAAGTCGGCCTCATTCGTGGTGGGTCTTAAATACAGTGTCACATTCAGGAAGCCTCACATCATTTTCCTGTTGTAACTTGTCAGTATTGTGTACATTAGTGTTGGTGATTGGGCTCAGTAGTAGTTGTAGGTGATGACAGTAATAGCGGCTGTTGCTGCTTATCAGGATTTTCTGGTTTAAGAAGTAGATCAAAATACTACACTACTTTATGAGCGCCACTGTTTGCATAAAGAGTTTACATATTTTTTTCATATGCCAATAATAACAAGCTGTAAAACCATCTGCTGCGTTTACCTCAACACGTAGTAGACTAGTTGGTGTAAAATGAGTGTGTGTTGTTTTCAGACCATTGTGGTATAACTGACACAGTTCAGTGTAAATCTTCGTCTATTCATCAGATTTCTCATTAAGTCAGTTAAACATCGTAAAACCGCTATGCACAATTTACTGGATGATCTTATTTAGATGTTTAGTTTTGTCTGAAACCCAAATATCAGTTTTACTATCATGTAAGATAAGGGCTGTGTTCAAATGACGTCAGAGTTAGTACGATTAGTAGGAAATGTATGCGGTTTCGAACAGACCCATGGAGAAGCAGCAAGTTCCCCTTTTTTGAGAAGCGTTGTGGTTTTGCTATTTTCACTAAGCTACTGTAACATGAAAAGTGATAAGTTCCTCTTTAGAGACACGCATAGCTATATGATTCATTTGAATACTGAGCTTATTTGCTCATTAATGTTATAAAATGTAGCAAACAGCCTGATCTTTATCCCAAAATGTCTCATCCGTAGTATCAAATGATTCACCTTTATCCTCTGGTTACTGATGATTTAGTTGCTCGACGTCACATTAATCTGCAAATATTTTGATAATAATTCAGTTTGAGTCATTTTGAAGCCAGAAGGGCAAACATTCTTTGACTCTCATAATATATGAGGATGTGCTGTTTTTCTTTGACTGCTGTGATAGTGAACTGGATTTCTTTGGTCTGGTGGGGAAAAAACAAGCTATTTGAAACCATCACCTTGGATTCTTGGATATTGTGATGAGAATTTTTCTTATTATTATTATTATTATTATTATTATTATTATTATTATTATTATTATTATTATTAGTAGTAGTAGTATTAGTATTAGTATTATTATTATTATTATTAGTAGTAGTAGTATTAGTATTAGTATTATTATTATTATTATTAGTAGTAGTAGTAGTAGTACTAGTATTATTAGTAGTAGTATTATTATTATTATTATTATTATTATTATTAGTAGTAGTAGTAGTAGTAGTATTAGTACTAGTATTATTATTATTATTATTATTAGTATTAGTATTATTATTAGTAGTAGTAGTA
This sequence comes from Scomber japonicus, assembly GCF_027409825.1. Taxonomy (NCBI): domain Eukaryota; kingdom Metazoa; phylum Chordata; class Actinopteri; order Scombriformes; family Scombridae; genus Scomber; species Scomber japonicus. Next base: position 10,980,800 of record NC_070579.1, read on the forward strand.
GTAGTAGTAGTATTAGTGTTCATATTCAGGACTGAGAACATATTTGGCAAATTGATCGATAATATAAATAATTGTGTGTTGTAGTTCCAGACAAATACCTGTCTACTGTTGTATCGTTGTAAGCTCATGAGGGTCGTATCTGATACACGGTTCTACTGATGAGTTAATAAGTTTGGCTCTGTAAGATTCTGGACTGTAGTGGCCTGAGTGGTTGGTTAAGCGTGTGGTTAAATACCATTGATTGTTGCTAGTGTTGTTGGTAATGTCAATTCATCAATCAATAGACAATTAGCAACTCTTTTTGTTTTTTAAATAATCAATCAATCATTACAATCTGTACTCTCTTTTTTTTGTCTCAGCTGATTATCCACTGTTTGCTGAAATGCTATAGATAGATAGAAGTAGAAACTGATTTATTGTAGAGAAAATCAACCAGTTAATGAATTTTCTTTTTAGTCACTGATGTAATTTGTGCAGCTTTAATCAGTTTAAATTGCAATATGCATAAATGTATGTTGGTAATATCTATAATTGGATTTAGAGCTGCAAAGATGAGTTGATGAGTTGAATGAAAGAATATCAGTGCCCAACTATTTTGGTATTTGATTAACTGCCCAATTTCTCTGATTCCAGCCTCTCAAATGTGTTTTTTTGGTTTATTTAGTCTGCTGTTGGTTATGGACTATTGTTTGGGACAAAAGAAGACATCTGAGGACTTCACTTTGAGGACATTTTATAGACCAAACGAACAATTGATTATTCAAGAAAATAAACAATTAAATCAATAATGAAAATAATTGCTAGTTGCAGCTTTTTCCATGCATTGTAAAGGAAACCTATCTACCTTCCGACTGCACTGAACATCATGTTTCCAAAGGTTTTTTTCTACTTTGAGGACAAGCTGGCGTTGGCTCTTGCCATATTTCTTTTTCAAAGTAAAATAAGTAGTTAACCAGTTGGAGGTGTGCGGGTCGTCTGCAGCTCTTCATCAATCATCATCACTGTGGCTGTTTCTACTTGTACTATCCCCTCCTTCATTATTTCTAACTGATCTGCTGAACAAATAGCATCTCCATATCGTGTTGTTTTTAGCACCTCTAATGAAGTTATGTAGATTCAGTTAGGGACAAGATTTACTTCCTGTAAATTCTTCACAATGAAAGCCCCAGTTTAATGATTTAAAAGCTTTTAACTTGAAGCACTAAAGCAGGAAATGCTAGGTTTGCATCAGCTGGCCCTGACTCTGGGCTCTAGCATGATGATTTTGGAATTAAATCATGAATAATTGTTTCGTTTGTTGTCTTAAAGTAATGATAATTCATTTCTCCACAGATTGAGGAGGTGGATCCAGAGTCCTACACAGCCGCCCAGTAAAGGCCTGGAACTTCTAACTGGATCCCTCCAGTTCTCACCTATGCAGCTGATGGTATGCCGATGTCCAAACCACCGGAGAGTGCGAGTCTGAATGGCACCCTAGTCATCCCCCTATACTTCCTATCTGAAAGGCCACTCCTCGCTCCTCTTCTCTGATCAGACATCCACCTGAGATCTCAACATGGATAACTCCACAGAGAAATGTTACTACAACGAGACTGTCAAGTTTTTCTATATGGAGAGTGGCAAGAACATCAGTGACTTCTGGCGTCCTCGTGACTATGTGATTGTCAGTCTGGGAATGACAGTCTGCTTCATTGTCATTTTTTCGAACCTTTTGGTCATGGCTGCTATTATAAAAAACAGACGCTTTCACTATCCCATCTACTACCTGTTGGGTAATCTGGCTTTGGCAGACCTCTTCTCAGGTATCAAGTTTATTAATACTAATGTCATTTTACTTCATGTGCTTCCAGGTTATATTGTAATCACTGTGTTTGTGTGTGCAGTTTAGCAGAGTAGAGACAGACAGTGGAATAACATGACATAATGAGTTTAGTTTAGTAAAAGCTTTGCAAGTAAAAGGCCAAGAAGAGTTAAAGTTATCAATGTAATCTGTGCAAAAGATGGACAGACTCCGATGAAACAATGAAAAATGTTGCAGTGTTGCATCCCTTGACTGCACTGTGAATCTTTATAGTAGTTAAATAAGGTTAATAACACATGTGATTAAATAGTATGTTCCCTCATAATGCACTTACAGTGTAAGTGATGGGAGACAAAATCCATAAGCCTCCTGCAAAAACATGTTTTAACCTTCCTGTCGTCCTCCCGGGTCAAATTGACCCGTTTGTTTTGATTGTTCCTTCCTTCTTTCCTCCCTTCCTTCTGTCTGTCCTTCCTCCCTCCCTCCTTCTCTCTTTCTTTCCTCCCCTCTACCCTCCTCCCTTCCTTCTTTCCTCTGTCCTTCCTCCCTCCTTCCTTCTTTCCTCCACCACCCTATCTTTCTTCCTTCTTTCTTTCCTTCCTTTCCTTCCACCCTTCCTTCTTTCCTTCCTTCTTCCGCCCTTCCTTCTTTCCTTTCCTTTCTTTCCTTCCTCACTTCCCCCCTCCCTCCTTTCCTTCCTTCTTCCTCCCTTTCCTTCTTCCTCCCTCCCTTCCTTCCTTCCTTCCTTGACTCGAGGACAACAGGAGGGTTAAAAAGTTTGTCTTTTCTCTTCTTTTGCACCATAAAGAGGTACTGACTAAAAAGACTGTGGAAGATATTTACTTTATTTAATAATTCATGCATTATTGCTCAAAACACAGACTGTTGATTTTGTTTCCCATCATTTACAACGGAGGAGATCTTCTGATGGTCAGTATGAACAGGAGGAATGATTACAGTGTTCATTTGGACTCCTGACTGTTTTACACTTGAAAAGCTTTAATATCCTTTTAATGTTGCACAGCCCACACACACATTTTGGCATACTTTGTCCATTTTTAATCACGTCACAAATATTTCTCTATTGTCAGCCATAAACAGTGTGTCTTCATGTCTTTGTTGGAATTGAACAATTTCTGTCACTTACCCGCAGTAATAATGTGTTCAGAGACTACACAGAAACACATTATACACTTACTGTCTTGGCAATAACTCACCAGACCTGTAAACCATCGTCTGGTGTTTCAGAGTCTGATGAAACTTTTAAACTCATTGACTTACTCGTCTCACCGGTATCCAAGGCAGCATTTTGCATTAACAAGGAAAACAAACAAACAAAAATAGCACCGTTCATGCCAAATTACAAAGCCGTAGTAATGTACATGGGTTACATCAACACACATTTGGATCATAATACATTCATTTTGGCATTAGGATCATGTCTAAGGAACAAATTTAACAGCTTATGACTTATAATTGAAGACCAGGTGCGGGTGCCGTTTCTGCAATAGATCAATAAGATCTCTGGGAAGTAATGTATCCTGTACTGTGTTTCCTTGTTTCTATTATTAATTTGTAATGAATACCTGACTTTCCTCTTCTCAGGTGTCTCCTACCTCCACTTGATGTTTCATACTGGTCCCTGGACCATTAAACTGTCCATTAAACAGTGGTTTGTGCGACAGGGGCTGATCGACACCAGCCTGACAGCCTCTGTCCTCAACCTCCTGGCGGTGGCTGTGGAGCGTCACCAAACAATCTTCAACATGCAGCTCCACAGTAAGATGAGTACCAGGCGTGTTTTCGTCATCATGTTGTTCATCTGGCTGGTGGCAATAATCATGGGCCTGGTCCCCACCATGGGCTGGCACTGCCTATGCGACCTGCCTAACTGCTCCACCATGGCGCCAATGTACAGCCGCAGCTACCTGGTGTTCTGGGCCCTCCTCAATCTGCTGACTTTCTCCATCATGGTGGCCGTCTACACAAGGATCTTTATCTATGTGAGGCACAAGAGCAAGCAGATGTCGCAGCACACCACCCAGCAGAGACACAAAGAGACGGTGTTGAGCCTGATGAAGACTGTCTCCATGATTCTGGGTGAGGCAGCACATGCACTACTTAAATACACAAAGGTCTGGGCTATAAACCAAACATTTACCCACAAACTGACATTACACATCTGTCACCGATGTTGCATAACGGAAAATTAATTCCTTCAAACCAGTTGTCTTTTGTAGCCTCCTGCTTCAATGCGCTTGAAAACAAACAGCCTGTCACTGTCAGTCAGTGTGCGCTGGTGTCTTTTTGTGTCGGTTCATTTATAACACAGAAAGACAATTTCTTGCTCCACCTAGCAGTTTTAAATAATGTAAGTAATCATGAGTATAAAGAGTTGGCAGCTGGGGAGGCAAGTGTAGGAGAGGAACAGCTGTTACAGAAAGCAACCAACCAAACAAACAAACAATGAGCTCATCTACTTACGTACGAGTACTGTGTGTATCTAAAGTCTTACATATATCTGTGCTGTAGACCTCTGTTGTTGACACACTGCTAAACTAGGTGGCATTAGACATTAGACTATAGTCACATTTGTTTAGAAATGCCTCCAAAGACTTACAACAGCGATCACGTTGCCTGTCTCTGGAGATTAGATCCTTGTAAGGCGGACACTGTGCACGCCATGTGGTAAATTGGTAAATAGACTGTACTTATATGGAGCTTTTCTAGTCGTTAAACTGCATGTCTCATTCACCCATTCACCCACATCCATACACTGATGGCACAGCAACAGGAGCAATTTGGGGTTAAGTATCTTGCCCAAAGACACGTGGACTGGATGAGCCGGGAGTGGAACCGCCAATCTTCCAATTGGTGGACAACACTGATCCACAGCTGCCCCAGTAGTATGTGTGCTACATATCACAACCTTTTTTTACTGGAGTTCTTTGACAAATCTTCAGTGTAGTACAAAAGTCAAGAGGCTGTGATATGTAGCACAACAAGTTAGTGAAGCTGTGTAGTGGCGTTTCAGACTTACACAGAACTACTCTCTCCGATACGAGATTGAAAATGTGATTGCTGTTATTAACCTTTGGAGCCACTTCTAAATAAACTAACTAAGTATGTACTCTTTTGTGTCAAAGAAAAATGTCACCCAGTGCAACAGTGTAGATCGTTGGTGTGTTTTTAATAGTTTTTGGACAACAGCAGAGGTCTACGGCTCAGAGGAATACGATATATCAGGGTTAGGCTTAGTAAACAGCACAATATATTCTCTAGTGGGTTACGGTTAAAAGTAGAATCAATACATTGTTGGTTTGGCTCTGCAAATGACAATAAGAAAAAGTAGAATAAAATAGAAAATTGCCATCCATAACCATTGACATGAGAGAAGAAACCCCCAATATTTGTTGTATTTATTTGCTTAAAACTCAAAATCTCAGCTAAATTTAAACAGATTGATAAACTGACTTCAGGTATATAGATTCTATGCTTCAGACGTTTCTCAACATACAAGAGAAACGGGCAGTTCGCAGGGAAATTATCACTTAAATCTCCACTGAATCACTCAATTCTTAAACCCATGAGCCCTCACAGAGACTCTCCTCTTGTCTGTACATGTTAAAGTAGACTCTACCCCCCCCCCCCCCCCCCCCCCGCCTAAACACACATCCTCTTCACTCATTCCCTCCTCACTCCTGCCGATTCCTCTTGTTTTCTGTTGAACTGGCCGCCCCTTTCTCACTCCTCTGCTCTCTTCTCTTCTCGCCCATCCTCCCCTCTGCCTCTGCTCCTAACATTTTGAACTTTGGATTAAATTCCTTAAGTTTTTAAAAACGTTACACGTCTTTCTCTCGTCGCTCAGCACCCAGTGTTCAGCACCTCTGGCATGTGAGGAGGTTTGGTGTAAAAACCCAGAGCATGCCCTGACAAGGACCTGCATAGCTCAGTTACTGTGACAGAAAACAGTCTTCTCTGCCCATATGACACCACCGAGAGTGTGTGTGTGTGTGTATATGGGTGTGTATTCTTGTACTTTTCATGAAGACGAACTTGCATTTTGACCTCGAGTGAGAGGACATTTTGGTTAGTGTCCATGTCTTCAAATAGCTATGTGAGATGTGTTAATACATGTAGTGTAGGCGAGAGAGAAAGGTCATGGTTAAGGGTGAGAAATGCGTGTGTGTGTGTGTGTGTGTTGTTTCCGCATTTACTGTCAAACCTGTACGTGTGAATATATTGGTGCTGAACGTGCTATGAATGTGTGTGTACATAATGAATTCCTGAGCTGCCTAATCGAGTATTATGATAATGAAATCTGATAATACAGACTAAACCCGGCGCACATACTGACATGTTATGCATCTCTCTGTGTGTGTGTGTGTGTGTGTGTGTGCGTGCGTGCATGTGCATTGTCTAGAGAGGAATTTACAGTACATTCCCTCTCTCCCTTAGCTACCCCCTACTTCTTCACATTCTTCACCACTGCCTATCGGCTCATTTTCTTTCCTCTCGTTCTTCTTTTCTCACCACTCTCCACACCCTTTATATATTTTTTTATTTCCAGTGTTATAGCAAACGTTCTGATAACTTTATGTACCCTTGATCTCTCCCTCCCTCCCTCCTTCTCTCCCACACCGCTCTCCCTCTCAATCCTCCCTCTACAGGCTTTTTTGTGATCTGCTGGACGCCGGGCCTGGTGGTGCTGCTGCTCGACGGTCTGGGCTGTGAAGAGTGCAAAGTGCTCCGATACGAGAAGTACAGCCTTGTGCTGGCCGAGTGCAACTCCTTCGTCAACCCCATCATTTACTCCTTCAGGGACAAAGACATGAGGAGGACCTTTAAGGAGATCCTGTGCTACCCATTCCGGCGGGGCGGCGACACCGAGGGCACGTCCGGAGTTCACTTTAACACCCTGGAGCAAGAGGTACTGTCCGAGAGCAACGGAGCCGACGACAGCAATCACAAACAAAACAACCACTCGCACTAAGGACTGAAACCACACTGACTGTAGATCGATGACGACATTCATTTGTTCGCCACTAGTCAAAAAAGTTTAGAAGCTATGAAATGACAAATGACTTGGCAACTCGACTTCACGGCTTCATGTTATATTTGAATGAGGCTCATTATTTTCAGTTTTACTAATAAACTGTAAAAAGTAACAATATAGGTTAAAAAAAAATGTTTTTTTGAAATCATTGCATAAAGAGGATTCAGCTCTTAATCAGAACCTCTGTTTCCTCCCTCATTTGTTCTTCACTCCCTATTTTACTGGAAGGAAAAACAACTTTTAAATCTGACTGGAAATGGGTTTAACTTATCTTTTTCAGTTGTTTTTTTTTGGGGGGGGGGGCGGTTTCTGAAAATCCTTAAACTGTAAATGATGAGCCTCACTAATTAAAAAAAAAAAAAGGTCTGCACATGTTCGTTATTATCGTGATCTATTACAAGCGAAACCACCCATGACATAACAGATTCATCATAAGATACAAATGTGGTGATTCATTATTTCAGAGCGGTCAGTTTATTTGTGTGGTTTGTGTTCAGATTCTCTGCTTTGGCCAAATATACAAGCTTCTGTCTTTTCAGTTCTCTGTCGGTGCATTACGTCTGTATAGTCCCTGCAGTATCACTGTTGTGTTGCCTGGACGATATTAACCGTTAACGAATGTTGCGGTGCATCAGCCTGCAGTCGGTTGATACTTCTTTAACATGCACGAACACACTGTCGAACTCTGTGCTGCCTAAAATAAAAATCAGCATTGTCAATTGCAAAAAGCCACTCACTATGCACAAGTTAATGAACACACCACAGCCGAGAAGATTCAACGCTCTGACTAAATTTATATGCAACTTGAGGTTAGAAAATGCCTCGAGTGTATAGACATTCACACGTAGCAACAGTAACTGCAGATTGACTTGTTAGACCGATGCAACGAATAGTTACTCTCACTTCCTGTCTCACTTTATAAACCACATACACAACATGATATCTGTGCTATCAGAACAATAGGTGTCACGTTTGTGTGTGTGTGTGTGTGTGTGTGTGTGTGTGTGTGTGTGTGTGTGTGTGTGTGTGTGTGTAACTTTCACACCAAATTCAAGAGACACTCATCCAGCAAATACAAGAATAGTTCAGACACCTAAAACAGCCGCAGCCAGCACAACCTCTTGTTATCAGTGAAGGCGAGAAAACTGCACAAATGCTTTGGCCATGTCTTCTCCAGTGTGTAATAGTCGTTTAACTTTTTTTTTACCTGTCACCAGTAATGAGTAATGATAGCCAGCAGGTGTGTCAGATGGCTACCTCTCAGATGATTGATGTCTATCTGTATGACTGCTTACCTATACAACACTACATCATCTTAATGTTGAAGCTGAACGACTATTACATACGTGCTTTACTCCCCTTTACTAAAAGATAAACAGAAGAATTAGAAGAAAATGAGAGTTGGGTGTGCAAACTGCTTGCTGTGAACTTAACACTATATAGTTCCTCTTACTTCATATGTGAGGAATGATATTTGTGTCTCTGCTTCCATCTTTTGTGGAAAACATGGAAAAGAATGATTTCATTCGAGCAAACAAGAATGATGATTTCTGTGTTTTGATCTATTAGTTGCACAATAGTCATTTCAAGCTTACAGTGTTATAACGTGCCACAATTTCAGCCAGAGGTCGGAGTGGATCATTTCTAATTGGCTGTTTATCTCCTATATAATTCTTAGAAGGAGTTTACACAAAAAAAATCTCATAATGTGCCGTTGCATGCTCAGCATTGAGACACAAATAAAAGTCCACACATGTGTACATCCATCCTTCCGTCCAGGATGTGAAACTTTCCATCTGGCCGACTTAAGAAAGACATACAGGAATGACCTCGCTCAACCTCTTAAAACCTTGTTAAACATTATCTAAACAGTCAAACATTACCTCGTTCTATAAACCACTTTCTTATTCGGAATTACCCGAGTGCCTGGAAATACCCCCGCCGCTTTACGCAACCAGTAGTTTATACTGAGCGCAGCATTTCTATGTTCTCCGCGCTGTTTGCTGATGTGTGTGTATGAGTGTGTGTGTGTGTGTGTGTGTGTATCGTGCCATACAGTCGTAAATCGGTCCAGATGTGTGCTGGTGGTTGGAGTGGGTCATGCTCCCTGCCATGTTTCCTCTGACGTGTTACTCTGGCATGCATGTATGTTTGAAGGCATGCACTCTGTCATTCTCTCACATGCAGCCCTCGTAACGCTGTTATTGCTGCTAGCAGGAAGTGCAGTCATAGAGGTGTGTGAGTGAGTATGTGTATGTGTGTGTGTTTACCCACATGCATTTCTGAGTGTGTATTCTGACTCACAAGCAGTAAACAGGGAGGAAGGGGAGGACATATTTGCATTTTCTTCCCTCACTGTGTGATTTGGTAGTAAAATATTCATTGACTCATTCAATTAAATGGACGTTAAACATTAATGGATAATACCAAATTATCACCTATAACCACTTTTTTAAAGGGAACCCCAATACAAGGAGCTATTAAAGGGATAATACTATATTCTAGACTATATTCTTTTGTCTTCAGATTTTTATTTTTTTTTTTATATTATAAGCTTACTCTTGGTATTGTTTTGACAGCGCAGAAACACTTTCATATTACTCTGGGTTTATTTTTGTACAAATATTGTTACAACTAAAAATAAATAAATGCATAAATCTGCCAACATCTGTGATTTGTTTGGTCCTGTCTGTCTGCTTTTGTGTGCTTTGCTGATTCCTTGTGATAACACCGGTGTAATTTACATCCTGTCAAACTGTCTGAAAATGGGATAAACATCATTTTCACTCTCGGCTCATTTAACTCTTTTTTTTTTTTTTTTTCATTGGCTGTTCATGACTAACCCATTTTCTCTTCTTTTTCACCTCCTTTTTAACCTTTTCCTGCCTGATTCTAATCCTCCCCCATCCGTTCCTGATCCTTCAACCTCATTTCAACCCTCCGCTCATCTTCTTATCTGTCTCTCCACCTCTGACTGTAGAACTGTAAGTCTCGTATGGGTGAGCAGACAGAGAACACCAACGGGACTCTCCTCAGGAACAAAACCTCAGACGACAGCCCGGCATCTTCACAAAAGTGGAAACTCGAGCAATCATAAACTTCCAACACACACACACACACACACACATACATTTGACACTCTGCTCATCTGCATATGTACACCTTAAACATGCCTTAAGGTCTGTGTTTCCTCAGACAAGGTGGGATATTTTATTCTTTTTACACATTTTGGGGATTTTACCTCTACAAGCAAGCCAACGAGATTTTGGCCTGTCGAGTTCGTCCTTGAGGAGAACTTAACGGTGGATGTTTCTTCTTAGTGTTTAAAATACGCTCCATCACTGACCTTCAGCAGACGTAAGAAGCCAACCCCCCACCACCACCACTCCCCTCCCATCCACCCAACACTAGGGGACATTGGAGGGCGAATTTCCTGTTTATACATAAACGACCTGCAAGTTTCACCCAAACAGACCGAGGTGGGAGAGTCAGCGCTAACGGCTGCTGAACGACTGCTGCAACATGCTGGCTAGTCACAGAGGAAGTGACTGAAACTGTAGAAACAAGTCATCGGCCCTGCCTCAAATGTTTAGGGTTTTTTTTTTTTTTTTTTTTTTTGTGAACCCTCCTGTTGTCCTGCCGGGTCAAATTGACCCCATCTCTTTTGACTGTTCCTTCTTTCTTTCCTTCATTCCTCCTCCCTTCCTTCTTTCCTTCCTTCCTCCCTCTTTCTTTCATTTTTCTTTCATTCTTCCCCTCCTTCCATCTTTCTTTGCTCCGTCCTCCTTCCATACTTCCTTCCTCTTTCCCTTCCTCCTTCCTTATTCCTTTCCTTCCTTCCTTCCTCCTTTCCTTCCTTCCTCATTCCTTCCTTCCTTCCTTCCTTCTCTCCTTCCTTCTTCATTCCTTCCTTCCTTCCTTCTTTCCTCCCTTCCTCCTTAAATCCTCATGGTGTCTTATTGTATAGAATCAAAGGCCACAAAGTTGCTGTTGTTACTAATGGGCTTGTTCAAAGTTAATAATTTATCATTTTTATTAGCAACGTTTGGGTTACTAGGTTGTGAAGGATGTAGTTTAACCTACTTTTGTGTTTCCATGTTTTTAACTGGCTCCTAAATTACCTTACCTGGCTCCGAATACCATTTATTAAGAACTTCTTATTTACTGCTACATTCCTCATATGGTCAGCCTCGTGGTTTTAAGCTGTATTTAGTGATGTTTCGACCTTCTGCTTGAGACATGTTGGTGCTTTCTGATTTATGCTGTTGAATGTTTGGACCCCAGTATACCTGCAGTCCTGTTTTTTTTTGTTTTTTACCTCGTTGTATAACTCAACTTTTTACCTAGATTAACAAACAGCAGAGCCGATGGATTACTGAACTCAAATGAGGCTTTCATCCAGATTTCCTACATTTTCAACTGTAGGTTTAACGGTTTGCTGTTAAACTTGAGACTTTTTTTTATAGGCTCAATAAAAGAACTCAAGAGCTAAAAAAAAAAAAAAAAAAAAAAAGACAAAGCACATTATGCTGGAAGAGGATGAACACCAACTATATACATCTGTCACAACTTGACAACTCAAACGTTGCTCTCATTAATGGGTCACTAATCTAAAATCTTAAGTAAATGATTAATCAACATTGGAGCCTTTTGGTAGAATTTAAAATGAATCCTCTGTTCGTTAACGTGATTCTGGTTCAATTGTTATAAAATTTCAGATGAAGGATATTTACAGTTTTTTACTATAATATGTCATAATAATTATAAGTGTATGACACAGGTGTTGGATTACTTTTTGCCCTGATAGAAACTGAAAGAGACACAAGTCTGTAAACTTTTATGATTCATGTTTTTGTGTTTTTACTTTTCCTCTGAAACACTGACATATAACTTGCGGTACTAGATCCTGTTGACGTCAGTGCAGTGCCATTTAAAAAAAACCCAGTCTGCTTTATTTTTAAGTTTTAAGCAGTATGCCTTAATTTTTAATTTTTTTTTCTTGCTCATGTTGCATGATGTAAATTGTCTCTGTACAGAAATGAACAAATACTCTTTGTAAGTAGTTTGTGATGTAAAGTTTTATTTATTCTCACACTGTGACAGTAGGTATTATGTACAGTATTTGGTGCACCTGAGTCATAAACCATAAAGGGAAATTATTTTTCATTAAGTTAATATTCAGAAATATATATTTTTCAAATCAATACTTTTTTTTTTTGTTAAGTCTGACTGAGAGAGTGTGAGATTAAGATTGGGGGTTAATTAAGTGCAGCTGGTGTTTTTTATCTAGTAAAACTGACACATAGTCCTTTAACAGGAACGTGTAATCTGTGATCTGTGTTTCCATTTCCCGTGTCTCTTTTTCAGCCTTGATAATCTACCATCAGTAACTGACAGTGGCATCATTAAAAACTTTTAAAATATATCTCTGAGTCTCAAGTAGCTTGTCTGTTGTTCACTGTCATCTTTTATTTGGTCTTCCTTCCAAATTCAAGCTTCTTTCTCTCTAAATTGTCCATCTGACTCGGATCCTGTTTGAAAATCATGAGCGAGTGGATCTCATTATCTCATTGAGTTTCTTTTATTTTTTAATGCTTCATTGGTCTCGTCCTGATGGAGGGGAATCATCTTGCTAAGTGCTGATCCTTCTCTTGGGATCTTGAAAGCTTCCTCTTTATCTGTTCTCCTACTTTTCCCAGCCCTCCTCCGTCCTTCTCTTTCTTTCCCAGTGAAAGACTCGGACCTGACAACTTCCTTGTGTTACCCAGAGACAATTTCCTCAGGGATATTGGTTCTTTCTTGTCTGCGGTCAGTGAGAGTCTCTTCTTCCATCGGGAACGTTTCCCCTTCTTCAGGTTATCCATGTTCAGTATATCCAGTGACACGATACTCTTCTTCTTCTTTCGTTTATTAGGCACTGCCCCGCTCAGTTGACTCCAGGCTTTGTTCAGAGGGGACTCCTTCTTCTTTTTCTTCTTCTTCTCCTGCCAAAAAAAGGTGCTTTCTTTCGAGGAGGAGCCACCCATAGCGAGTTGCCCTGCAAGAGGAAGCAAAATGTTATTTAGTCAAACACAGATTGTTCTGGAGGAGAGTTGGATCTTTGTCTCAATACAGTTACGTACGGAAGCAAGGAGAGGCCAAAAAAGTAAAACATTCAATTCAAAAATAAGTCGGTTTAATTTCATAATTAGATATTCAGCTACTTATAAAATATAGATTATCATGGTCTTTCTTTGCTTCTGTACAAAGGACAATTACCAGATTCTGCTTTAAATTAATATATAAACATTTATATAGAATAAAAATAAAAATTTAATTTACACTGCTGCTGCTAGAAAATGTTTTCAGCTATTTAATCTGAAATTATGAAATTATTTCCTCACAAAACTGAAATTTTATGTAGCCTAGTTAGCATTAAGATTGAACACGCTCATGTTTATAATAAATATTACATTTCATACAAGTAAAGACAACACAGTGTGCTGCATGACAGATAACGATACTACGAAGGTGAAGTAACGAAACTAAACAGGTTTTCAATATCAGTCATATTTCTTTTTAAGCTCTAAAGTAAATGTACACTCTGCTTTCTCTATGCTCTTTTTTACGTCATCAAACACACACAGACCCACGCAGGCTTAAATATGTACATACACACCTTAAGTCTTCTCAGCAGTCAGTCAAAGCAGGTTTTGTTTTCCGTGCTGAGGTCTATAACCGGAGTCTAAAAATACACCTTTTGTTTCAAAGTGACTGATGAACCAGATCAGACAGCACTTCCATTACACCTTGACTAATTCTGAGCGAGAGATCACCCAGAAGGGTTATTTATTCCTCATTACTGTAATCGACTTACATGCGATCAGCCACAAGGAACGGGGAAAGAACCAAGTTGATGAACTGGTTTAGTTACATTCTGTGATGCTCCTTTCTGTTTTAAAGACACCAAATGTGTGTTTCACTCTTAAATGCCCGTGTATGATTATTTCATGTATGCAGTTTATTACACTTATACACTTTTTAATGTGGCAAATTTAATAGGTTGTTTTTTTTTCTGCTGAAGACACTTTGTGATTGTCATGGTAGGAAAAGCACAGGTGTTACTAATTAACATTAATGATGGCAGTTAGCCAGGACGCTGAAACTGACGCAGCTAAATGAAATCCAACCATCATCAATTTTAATTTTACACCTTGTGCTTTTTCATGCTGAGAGACGTCAAAAAGACTTACATTAAAAGACTCTATCTTTAAAGTCTCTGCTGGACATTGGACTAAGTGTAAAAGTTGTTTGACACGTACTGCAGTGTCATTTGTGAAATCCAATAGAAGGAATATTACATAAATGGCACAGTTAAAGTCAACGTTATCTATTCTTAGACCTTAACTGGAGTTGGAGGGTGCTTCATTATTCAGGTCAAAGGTCAAGGACAGAGGGTGTTGAAGTCTGTACTGATTGTGACTTATTAGTTTATATATAAATAAATAATAATAAAAGTGTTTATTTGACTTGTCTGAATATTATTATCATCCATTGTTAAGTAAGACTGGATATCTTACTTACTTTAAAGGTGCAGTGTGTAGAATTTAGTGCTGAACTATGTATCGTCTGATGTAGTGAATATATGACTACTATGATGAGTATAGATATTTTACTGGTGAAAAATAAACCTAATTATTACAGCTATATGTAGTAGTAAATATATAACTAAACTTTAGTATATTATAATTGGAATTTGAAGTATTTAAAGGCGCAGTATGAAGAATTTAGTGACATCTAGCAGAACAGACTTGGCAGAAATGGAATATAACATTCATGCATATGTTTTAATTAATGTATAACCACCTGAAAATAAGCTTAAAATGAGCTCTATATATCTACTTAGGGGCTGGGTCTCCTTCTATTGAGGCCACCATGTTTCTACAGTAGCCCAGAACAGACAAACCAAACACTGGCTATAGAGAGGGCAAAGGTGGGGTATTCAGTTGTTTGCAATCTACAACCTCATTGCTAGATGTCACTAAATCCTTCACACTGGTCCTTTAACACTGTGACAAATCTTAAAGTTAAAACAATCATACATTTTTACTGTTTTGTGTGTTTTATTTGTTTGTTTGCACTTTCACAGCAACCAGGTGCAATATCAAGAGTCACTCATTTATTGACAGTCCAGTTTAACAATCCATACCAGCCTGACTGAGTATAAACCTCATTGATCTAGAAGGTATAACTCACTCACACACTCATTCATTCGTTCGCTCATGCCGTTTACTCAGAAATAAAATCAGTTTGTTACGGTGCTCTACCGCAACCAAAACAACTTTGACACAAAAACCCAACCTCAGATCGACTTCTGTTTCACCAGTCTTGCATATTTGTTTGACTGTGTGAAGAAACCACATCAGAAGTTGTCTCTATTTTTTTACTGTTTTGTGTGTTTTGTTTGTTTATTTGCACTTTGACTGTTTTATGTATCTACTGTTACATCTTTCACAGCAACTAGGTGCAATATCAAGAAGCACTGATTGATCTAGAAGGTATAAGTTACTCACACACTCATTCATTAGTTCACTCATGCCGTTTACTCAGTTTCTTAAGGTGTTCTACGGCAACCAAAACAACTTTGACACAAAAACCCAACCTCAGATCGGCGCGTGCTCAGATAAGAGTTACATCTCGTTTGCAGCTCAGCTCGACTAGCTGATTGCTAGCTATTACCTTTCCCACATGTTACATAATCCTGAGAAAAAGAATAAAGCAATCAAATGTCCGTGTGGTCTATTTTAAATGGAAATCATACGGTTCTCATGTGTATTGTGTATAGATACAAGGTTTGTTGTTGATTTGATTTTGATTTGATACAATCAGTGAAGCCTTTCCTGTTTTGTTGTGTGGCCTGCATACACAGAACATGCAGACAAAGAGGTTTTACAATCTGTACAGCACCCTATATCCTTTGACCCTCGGCCCTGTTGATGGCTGTCAAACAAACTTAAACTAACTAAGCTTATTGTTAAATTAATGTTATAATATTAATCCAAGTGTAATATTTACTGCTGACTACAGTGATATGCTTCAAGCAGTTGTACTATGTTGGGGAACTGAACAAAATACAATAACAAGCTAAAGTTTTGTTAATCCATCTCACAGATGTTGAGATGTTTCACAGGATAGACTTCTTCTGAGAGAGAATCCATAAACTGGGAAGAACTAACAGTTTTCTATAATTACGCTAGTGTATAGATAGATAGATAGATAGATAGATAGATAGATAGATAGATAGATAGATAGATAGATAGATAGATAGATACTGTATTGATCCTTCACAGGAAATTGCTTGGTTTACAGCAGCTACATCCACACTTAAGACAGCCACACATAACATCACATAGAAACACATCTTTTCTACTATCCAATGCAAAAAGCTAAAAAGTTATGACTAAAAAAATTGTACTAATAAAACAAATATACATAATAACGTAATAAATAAAAATAAAATATTTGGTGTGCCAGTAAAAGTGCACTGCATAATCTACAAAAATATGTTAAAGATATAACATCTAAAAAATAAATACATTTAAATGTACTGAATACCACCAGAGACACAGTATGGGGATTTTAACAATGCACTTTGATTTGGGCTCTTTTACCTCTAAAATGTCAATGTAGACTCATCTGTGTTTGTTTGTTTGTTTGTTTGTACATTCACATCAGTCACTTCATTTAACTGCTGCACCAGTGCAATGCAAACAAATCCTCCCATTGTGTCCTGTGACCGGTTCACCAGGTCAGCCGGTGAGGTGAAGCGGATACCTTGCTCAACAGCACCACCACGTGGGGAAGAAGAGGACTGCTGCTGCTGCCGGTTTATTACCTAGTTAGAAATTCTAAATAATGCAACCACAGACTAAATAAATAAATGTAGAAAACTCTGATATTATTGCTGCTGCTTTCACGTGAGTCAGAAAAATGGATGATTTGAGGACCTTATTTTTGTGACATCCCCACTGGGTGACATGTGACGTGTAAGGGGGCGTGGAGCCGGGCAGATGGCACAAGACAGGTATTTATTCATCATAACTGATTCTTTAATTTTGTAATTATAATAATAATAATGATAGACTACATTGTTCTTGTTTAACTAGGTTTTTTTTTCTGCTCTATTATCATTCATTTGTTTCAGTCTGCATCACAAGATCCTCCTCCGTCTCTCCTCCTCCTCCTCCACCTCCTCCTCCATCCCTCCTCATCACATTTTCCCGGTGCTGCTGTTGCTGTTGCTGCTGCTGCTGCTGCTGCCTGCGTGTCCTCCGTGCAGCACAGCTCAGCCATGGTGGACTCTCCCAGCGCGATGAAAAAGACCTTCTCGGTGCCGGAGATTAAACCCCTGGACCAGTACGACTTCAACCGGGCGAAGATCTGCGCCAGCGTCCGGTGGCTGCTATCTAAATCCTACGGCTCAGCAGGTACACCCGCTGTTCACATCACCGTGGCGCTGTTTGGGTGGGGCGCTTAATAATTCATCCTGCTATATATGTATATCTATATATGGAGCCGGTCGTTTTATTTGGAGCTGGAGGGGAAACCTCAGCATCCTTCTGCTCAGCATCCATCCTTAAAAATCCTCCGCTGTGATGCTCGTAGTTCACCTGCTTTTCTCCTGCGAGGCTGTGCAGCTTTGATCCTGCAGTGTACGTAGGCTACCATATTGTGAAGGACTTTCAGCCAATTATTGACATGCATATGAGGCTTGTCAGACGGATTCTCCTCATTGCTGCATGATGCTTGAAGGAACTGGAGGCTGTCATCGCTGCAGTGCAACAAAGCCTTTGTCAGTGCTTGGCTATACCAGGCCTGTGGAGGGTTTTTTTTAAATTAATATTATTAATAAATTGGTTAACAGAAATGATAGAAAAAGATGTCTATACATAGCTTTTGTGGGGGCTGGCTGTAAATGGGTCAGCACAGCATAATATTTGTGTCAGTGTTACGCACGCACGTTGTGCTATAACGCGTGGCAGTATAGCCAGTGAAGGTGACACAGGAGCTTTTTATCAGACAATGGGCTGTTGCTGGTGGTAACAGCTGCAGAAGATTTAATTTCATGGAGCAGTTTAGAGATAATTTTCATATATAGCATGTTAGAATTGTAAAAGCATCTTTCTACATGCAAATTGAATATATTTTTTGCGTGGCCAGTGCAGATGTGGGGATGTAAAGGAGATACCGAAACAGCTGCACAATCTAATGTCATCTTTCTGAAGCTGATGTGATGTCAAAGATTTGTTGACACAGTGTCAGAGAGATGCTAGTTCAGCACTGGTTTGAATGACATCATCGTCCATGTTGTAGTTTGAGGCTGCAGCTAGTCTCATTATTATGGTAATTAGGCAATACTGATTAATCTGTTATGTTGTTGATTTGATCATTGAATCTTTAACGTTTTCCAGAGCTAAAGGTTGATCAGTCTGCTCATTTGGACCAAACCAACACTCCAAAACCTAAAGATAAACTGGATTTATAATGATACTGAAAATGGGATCAAAGAACAGCTGCTTTTGTGTGGATAAATGACACACAGCAGATCAATAATCAGAATTAATGTTGATACATTTTCTGCTGGTAGACTAATCTTTTCAGCCTGATTTAGGTTCAGGCTCTGCTGACTAACACAATGATGTCAGACCATAGACGAATACTGCAATAGTAAAGTTGCATGGTTATCCTTTATGCAATAAGCCATGCTTTTTTTGATGCAGTAATAGCTTTGGACACGGATTTTCAGATTACATTTGTGTCCATCCTGTCAGTCAGTGGGACAGGAGGTGAGATGAGCTGCAAACCTCACAGCAGGGGGGGGCTCATTGTTGTCTGTCAACTGGAAAATGCCCACCGGGTGCCTCATAGACTTTTAATGAAAGCCTGGAAGGAAATAGCACTAATAAAGGCACACACATGGGACTCGCCACACACTGCTGATTCAGCTCAGATTTATTCTAGCAGACACAAAGGATGACTGCCACACAAAATAGTTGCAGTATAGCAGACTTGCATTTCTTGTTTTCTTGTATTTCTGTTGTGTTAGACTAAATCACCTTTAAACCCAGATAGAGTGAATGAAACATGATATTACAGACATTAAGCTCAATGATCTGCCGATTCAGAGCTGCAGCTAATGATTAATGTAATTATTGATTCAGCTGACCATTATTTTCTCAATTAATCATTCTATCTAGAAAATAAAACAGGGAAAAAAGGGTCTCATTTCTTTTTTATTTTCTTATAGCACATGGTGATAATTATAAATATCTTATTTTATCCAATTAGCAGTACAGAATCCAAATATATTCAGTTTATTAATATGCATGACACATAAAAGATTCAAATCTTCACATTTAATAAGCTGCAACTAGTAAATATGCAGCATTTCTTCTTTTTTAATAAGATGACTAAACTGATTCTTCCATTATCAAAATAGTCATCAATTTATTGTCTCTCAATCGACTAATCAATTAATCAACTGATCATTGCAGCTGTACTTTTTTAAATCAGAAAATGACCTTACTGAGATTTTAAAAAATGGCCAAGATATATAGATCAAAGATAGAAGCATACATATAACATATAACATAGACTTCTAATGACTTGTATAAATAATGAAGAGAATACAAAGGGGTCACAAAACAATGTAAGACTAACATAAGGGCAATAAATAGATACTGCCATTGATTCAAATTCTTAAAAACAAAATGGATAAATAAAATCCTAAAACAGATAACACTGAACATTAAAATATATAATCATATCCTGCCTTACCTATCATCCCTCTCTCATAGAGCTGCAACGATTAGTCCATTGACAGAATATTTATTGGTGACCTTTTGATAATCAATTAATCGTTTTGGTCACTAAAATGCAATGAATGAGAGACTTCAGACACTGACTACAATGAAAAAAACCCATACTTTAATATATGAAAAAAATAGCTGATGCATCATCTGTCTGACGACCCACAGCAATAATACACCAACGTTTTCTCTCAGACACTCAAATATAAAATAAATATAAAGCTGCTGGTGATTGCAGCTTCTCCAATGATGATGTTATGCCTTTCAGTGTCATATAGTTATTCAGTTGTAGCCCACTTCTCTTTTTTAAAAATGTATGTTCATTTCTTTATTCAAACAACAAATGAATACCCAATCAGACAAACACCACATCACACATACAGTTGATACAACCCAGAAATGTAGCCCACCTCTCTTGAGATTGTCTAGTCTTTTTAGTCGATGTCACTCACTTACTTTAAAGGGTTGTTTCACCCAAATTACAAAAAACATTTATTATAACTGTCAATAGAAAGTGACTCCAGAGATAAGGGACTGTGTAGCTGTTTGTAGCCGAGTTTGTTTTTTTTATGTCATGTTTCAAAGCTTTCAGCACCACAGATGTAATTCCATTCATGTCCTTTGTGGATTGGATGGAAATGCAGTCAGATAAAACTAAAGCTATCTGCATGGCTAGATGCCACTCAGGATAAAAAGAGAAAATAGGCTTTTTTTGTAATTTGTGTGACCTTTGAGTTTCCGAGCTGCATCCAAAAACAGCTTTGTGTGTGTCAGCATTTGTTTGTAAGTGTTAGGACAGCTTGGGAGGAAGATTTCAATGACTGTCATTATGTTGTCCTGATAATAACATGGATTTATTCTTCCTAGCATCTGATCAGACTCATAAAATCCACACGATATGAAACGCTGTCTTGTCGATACTCTGTCGTGTTGTCTCAGTACCACAGGCCTGTTTCCATTTCTCTTCCAGATTAGATTAGTATTATGCTAAATGGGTTAGCTGGGTCCTACTCTGCAGTCCAGTCTCATTGCTTCTGTTGTGATTGGGACAGAATGGCCGCTTGCCATTTCTACCGTTCCCATAGTGACAGCAGTCCTATTTCCTCCCAGTGCTGCAGAGTGTGAAAGACGAGGGTTTAACCCAAAAAATGGAGGATGATTCGAGTGTGTGTCACACTGCAGTGGAGTGTGTGGATATTTTTTCTCTTCTCTTCTCTTCTCATCTCTTCTCTTCTCTTTTCTTTTCTTTTCTTTTCTTTTCTTCTAATCTCTTCTCTTTTCTTCTATACTCTTCTCTTCTCTTCTCTTCTCTTCTATACTCTTCTCTTTTCTTGTCTTCTCTTCTCTTCTCTTCTCTTCTCTTCTCTTCTCTTCTCTTCTCTTCTCTTCTCTTCTCTTCTATACACTTCTCTTCTCTTTTCTTTTCTTTTCCTCTCTTATCTTTTCTTCTCTTCTCTTTTCTTCTCTTCTATACTCTTCTCTTCTCTTCTCTTCTATACTCTTCTCTTCTTTTCTCTTCTCTTTTCTTCTCTTCTCTTCTATACTCTTCTCTTCTCTTTTCTTCTATACTCTTCTCTTTTCTTCTCTTTTCTTCTCTTCTCTTCTCTTCTCTTCTATACTCTTCTCTTTTCTCTTCTCTTCACTTCTCTTCTTTTCTCTTCTTTTCTCTTCTCTTCTCTTCTCTTTTCTTCTCTCTAATTTGAGCAGGTACAAAATGGGAAGAAGTAGTAACAGTTACATAAGAAAGCCTTACAATATTAGGTTACAGAGATGCGTATGGACAGATGAGGGGATGAATGAGTGGAGAAGAGTCAGTGAAAAAGGCGTAGAGGGAATGAGGATTGACTGTAGAGTAAATGGAAGAAATGTAGACTGATATTCCCTTTAGGAAGTCCACTCCAATCTTCAGGATTATCCCGATTCCTTGAGCCGCCTTCCAGAGACTGCAGAGTTGGAATATGGGTCAATCATGGAAGTGTGTGTGTGTGTGTGTGTGTGTGTGTGTGTGTGTGTGTGTGTGTGTTTTCATGTGTCCTCTGAGGGTATGTGTCTATGAAATGACCCACTCAGAGTGCTGTGAGCTTCTTGTACATCGTAGATTACTTGACATGCACACACACACTCTTGTCTGGCTAACCTAACTGAGCTGTTCATGCAGATGATGATATTATCTTCTCCTGCAGACACTGTCACGAATGGTCACCTAATTTCAATTGTGGTTAAAGTTTCTCAGTTTTATACAGTTATATTCAGTGATTGACATAATTACATTACAAGCCCATGATTTACAGTGTAATGATAAAATACTTACCTCACGTATGTAAATATAGATAGAGTGGAAGAAAACAAGAGCTATGAACATACATCGTTGTGCTCCATGAATGATTGATGAGTCTTAAACTAGTCTTTGACCTTCCAACCCCAAAACTATATTACATCAGTGAATACTCCTGTTTTCATTTTGGGAATTTAACCCATCTACAATATTTTATTTCTTCTCTAATAACCTCTCCATCCGAGTTTTCAGATATTTTCTCAAATCCTCTTTCATTACCTCTAGAGTGCTGTATGAGTCTCTTGTCAGTTAATGGTACATCAACTGAGTCCTTATCATAAGATGACAAGATTAATGGAGACATATTATGGTTTATATTTTTGCTGTTGGAATATATCTGTATGATTTACAGTTAAAAAAACTCCTGATGTATCTCATACTGGACCTTTATGCAGCCCCTCAGTTCAGTGTCTGTTTAAATCAGGTCTTTTTAGCTCCTGTCGCTTTAAGTCCCCCCTCACCCTCTTTTTTTCTAGTTCTTCCTCTTCCTCTGACATGTTCAGGACAAAATTTGATCTGAAATCTGAGAGGGAAGGCTATGGAACAGATGACAATTCATTGTGATGCATAACGAGCCAATGTCAGCTCATCAGCAAGGTGGAATCAAAATATTTAGAGCGAGTTGAAGCCCTGGTTTTTGACTTTCAGGTGACATTTGTACATAAGTTTACCTCAAGTTTTGGAGCCTTTGACTTTGTTCAAACACTTAATAACAGAATATTAATAACAGAAAATCACAAGAAGCAAAATATGTTCCCCTTAACCTCAGACAGTCAAGGACATAAGCTAAAGAGTTATAAAAGTATATTTGGGCATATGTATGTGTTTGTGTGTGTGTGTGTGTGTGTGTGTGGAGGCGGGGGGGGGGGGGGGGTGTTTATATAGACACACAGCAGAAGTCACAAATCTGCAGTACCTCGTTATTAGACATGTCGTCCAACTTCTTTGCTTACTGAGCTTGTTCCTGCTCTCCAGACTGACAGGTTGATGAACTGTGCTGGGAGCTGAGCACACAAAGTAAAGAAAAGTGCATTCTGTATAGTTTCACAACTCTGCTGAAAAAAATGACTTAGTCAGGAAGTTCTTAACATTTACTGAGCCTCTGCAATTTTGGTAGCATATCGTATCTGTGAAATAAGATTATAATCAGATTGAGATGTTTCCCAGTTTATTGTTACTCCCAGTTGTTACTCTCTTGTTCCATTACTCTTTTTTTTCTCCACAGTACATTTAACCTTTGTGTCGTCCTCCCGGGTCAAATTGACCCCGTCTGTTTTGACTGTTCTTTCTTTCTTTCTTTCTTTCTTTCTTTCTTTCTTTCTTTCTTTCTTTCTTTCTTTCTTTCTTTCTTTCTTTCTTTCCTCTGTCCCTTCCTTCCTTCCTCCCTTCCTCTTTTCCTTTCTCCCTCCCTCCCTCCTTCCTTGTTTCCTCCTTCCCTCCTTTCCATCCTTCTTCCTCCCTTCCTTACTTCCTCCCTCCTTTCCTTCCTTCCTTCTTCCTTCCTTCCTTCCTCCTTCCCTCCTTTCCTTCCTTCCTTCCTTCCTTCCTTCTTTCTCCCTTCCATCCTTCCTTCCTCCCTTTCTTCCTTCTCCCTCCCTCCCTCCCTCCTTCCCTCCTTTCCTTCCTTCTCCCTCCTTCCCTCATTCCCTCCCTCCTTCCTTCCCTCCCTCCTTTCCTTCCTTCTTCCTCCCTCCTCCCTCTCTTCCTCCCTTCCTTGACTCGAGGACAACAGGAGGGTTAACCACCAGCAGGAAATGCTCAGTATTTAAATGGTACCTGATTCGTACACTAAAATAGCTCTACATTAGTAAACCATACTGTTTTCTCATTCAGAGCAGATGAAATAATAGAGCTGCGGCATCTTGGTGGAGCCTGTTCAGCCTTTGTGAACTCTGCCACATGGGACAATGCGGTATCAAAGCAATTCTCTGCATTTTATTTTTCCTCTTCTTCGGAGAACAATGCGGGGAAGCTGACTCAGTGGTCTTTATGGTTCTGCTTCTCCTCATATGCAGGTCAGAGAGTGTGGATGAATGAGCTGCTCCGCTTGTAGATAATGACTGAGTGGACTCTTTCAACTTCCTCCATCCACTGAAATATTAACTCTGAGCTTTTGAGTTCATTAGCACGGTCATGACTCTCTCTTTCTATACTTTAAAAAGCTCACTGAGCCGTCCTCTCTCTCTCTGTCTGTCTTGCAGAGAACGTTCCTGTGGAGTTGCGGGAGCCGCTTTACAAAGACCAGTATGAACAAGAGCACCTCAAGCCGGCCGTCTCCAAGCTGCTTCTCTCCCCGGAGATCTACTGCAGAGCTCAGGCCCTGCTGGCCCAGGCACACGGGGTCTCTGTGCCAGCGTCGCAGGGGTCTCCGGCCGACAACTCCGCCCTATTACAGTTCCTCATTAAGAAAGGTTTCGCTCCAAAGATCCAGGATGTGGACGTCACAGAGGAGGACCTCAGCTTTGTTCCCATTAAGACGGTGTGTGTGTGTGTGTGTGTGTGTGTGTGTGTGTGTGTGTGTGTGTGTGTAAAAATGTGTGTGTGTGGTCCAACAGTGAAAGGAAGTATTCTGATCTTTTACTAAAGCAAATACCACACTCAGAATATACTAGATGATAAGTAAGTGAATAAATAAACAAGTATTTGAGTTAAATTTAACTACAGTATCCAAAATAAATGTGAGGAAATTAAAGGATTAGCGTCATTGTCAGCTGAAAACGCTGTGTCTACTTTTGGGGATTTTCATGCTTTCATGCCAGTTGAAGTTAAGAAGAGGGAACAAAAGAATGAAAGAGAAAATGAGGAAAGAAAGTAGGAAGGGGACAAAGGAAGAATAGAGGGATAAAAGAAGGAAAGGAGGAGAGACAGAAGTGAGAAAAAACAGAATCATAATAAATATAGTCAGCAAAAGTTTAATATTTCTGTCTCAAATGTAGTGGACAAAAAATACCCTGAGAGAAAGTCATGTGCTTAAATTGCCCCTCTTGTCCCTGATTGGTGCAGAATACCCACCTCGCCCTGATCGACGCGCTGATGTCACTGGCTGCTAAAGAGACCGTGGGCAGGGTGAAGATGGCGGCGGAGGCGGAGCAGATGGGTGTCGGGGCTCCGTGGGAGAACGCTCTGCTCTTCTGGGTCAACAGGGTGAGATCACGTTGCCGCGGTAACAGCACTGATGTCACTGCCAGTCATCGTCGCCTTTCTTTTTTCATTCACAAAAGATAGTAAATGGTTTAGAGCAGATTTACTGTTTATAATCCAGATCTCATGAAAATGTTACTTACAATCATTTATAGTCATACATAATATAACATCACTGAAAGCTAATGTGAAAGCAGGATAATCCAATAAGCTCTCAGTAAACCCAGACATGTCATGAAGGGTTGCAGAAAAAATGTCACAAATGATGCTCTGCTGTCAGATTTTACCGACTTCATATTGAAAGGCTTTCTGCTTCTGGTGACATTGTGACATCTTTTTTATTACTTCCTGTTTAACATCATGCTTGTTTTCTGTTATTTTTATACTGTTATGGTGTCAGTTGTCTATTATAAACATGGTCAAATTTCCAAATTTTAGGTAATCTCTACTTCCCCATCAAACTGATGTCAGATTTTTCTCGCATGTCCACAAATGACCTTCAGTTAGTCGCCCATATTTCAGATTTCGTATCAGATTTCCTGTTTTAAATAGAGGATGAATTGAAAGGCTGCATATAGAGCCAGTACAAAATGAATAACCGTAACATATGCAAAGATCCAGTAGAGCACCAGATTCATCACATTTTAGAAACTACAACCTGCAAATATTTGTGATTAGCCTTTAAAAATAACAACGTATTGCCAAGCGGTGCTGCATATTGTGTTATAAATTGCCAAATGTCTGATTGAGTTCTGTGTTTATAGGATAGACTAAGACTATGAGGACTACGATGACATCATGACATCACATGTAGCCATATAAAAAAAAAAGTTTAACCCTTAAACAGGCAGGAGTGGAACATGAGATGTGAAAAATAAAATCCTACTTATCTCATTTGCACCTAAGTAAAACATCAAAGTGTAGGCCTACCACAAGCTTCAACTCTACCAATCTAGTTCTACCAATTCACTGAACAACCACCTTAACCAATCATGCTCCTTAACAAGGTGTCAAAGAGTCTGCCTGTTTAAGGGTTCATATCTTGTTCTTTAAAAGTGGCATCTTTAAATTTCCCCTTTCTCATGCACAACATCTTAAATTTAAATCTTGGGAACTTGTACTTTAACTGTAGTTGTCTTGTCATTGCAGCTGAATCAGACGTTGAGAGAAAGCACAGAAGAAGAAGAACCTCCCAAACCGCAGACGTGTACAGATATGCAGACTGCTCAGGACTCGGTACAAACACACTACACACACACTCAAACACACACTTGTGAAGTTTTACTACACACCAACTGTCCCTCATGATGCTATGTTGCTAAAGCTAACATCAACCTTGCTCTGCTTCTCTGTTTTCTCTCCCTCTGGTTTGTCTCTGTCATGCCTTGCTCTCTGGCAGTGTCAATCCACCCGTTGGTACTGGAAACTAGTCCCCGTAAGTGTTCTCTTCTTCTTCTGTCTATCTTTCTTTCTCTCTCTCTCAGAGTCTGTCCATCCGCTATGGCTGACATTACTGTGCCTGCTGGAAGTACCACACATACCTCTTATCTGTCTCGTCATTAAAAGTGCCTTTAATATCTGTTGACCTTTTTCAAGATGCCACAAATATGTCCTGTCCTGTTATTGGTTATTAATATTATTAGCTGGTGATAGTTTGGACACTGAGGTGTTTCTGACTTACATTCAGTCATCAGTTTCATCTCAAACTGCCCAGATTATCAGAGCTGAGTAGGAGAAGGAGATGTTGGAGAGGAAGGAGGGAGGTGAAATTACTTCCTAGCTGATAAATAAACCACCTCCGCGCCCTTCTTGTTTGTCCCCTTCCTCTCCTCCTCCTCCTCTTCGCCCCCTGTGGCTCCTCTCTCTCCCCGAGCAGTGCCATGTGACTTTTTGGTGTGGCGGTTCCCATGATGACCGGCCCCCTTGTCATTTATGCTTGTTTCCCTCTCTCTGCCATCCCCCCCATCCAGCATGCTATCGCTTTTTGTTTGAAGGAGTCGGGGAATAAGCCACCAGTGGTAACGTATAACACCTCGCTCTTCTCTCTCACCCTCATCCTCCACGTCTCCCGTAGCAACGCACCAGACTGACCGACAGACTGACCAATCGCCACACCTCTCCCACACTGTCGATGACTGACTGACTGATTGATTGACTGACTGATTGACTGACTGCAAACTAATCGCCACTCCAACCCCGAGGTTGGATGGAATCGTTAAAACTCATTAGCTTATTAACACTGTTAGTGCATTTTTTATTTGCTTTATTTATTGCTTTTCTTTCAAGTGTTTGTTACAAAGCCATGTTATAGGAGGCATAATAAGACTGGATGTTACTCTCTGATACTGAACCCTTTGTCCTCCTGAAACAGGGCTGCGTAACGTCATTCAGCATAAGTTGAAGTTGATGCACTTAAACATGCAGCATTTTGTTTTCTTGTGGATTCTCCTGGGTGTTTTATTATCACTTGTGCACTTTTTATTTTTCAAACAATGGAGTATGAGTGTTTTTGTTAAATTCACTTTTTCTTCTCTGATTATGTTCATCTTACCTGATCAGAAGTGAAGGCTCACAGTGTTGTCAGTGCCTGTTTTTGCTGCATGGACATCAGCGGGTCAAAGTCCTCATTCTCACTTACAATCACTGACATTTTTCTACCCATAGTTTTCTGTGCATTATTTATTTTTTTAGTTGTTATATTTTTGCAATGCCCTTTTTTTGAGCTTCAAACTGCACCGTCTGGTTGGTGTATATGTGTGTATGTCTGCAAATGTTCATGAACTGAAGCATTACTGGTCTTGTGCTTTGTTTCGTGGAGTTTGGCTGGCTTCACAGTTTGAGACAATGCTGTTATTTCTTTGGTTCAGCACTTTTTTTTGTCAGAGTGAGGGACAAACCTGGCTGGTTTTATGTTTCTGTTGCTGCTGTTATAACTCTTTCAGTTCTTACTTTTAACTTTAACATAACCCTTTAAAAATATTTTCAAATTTTTAAAAATCTTTTACGATCCCTCCTCTTTCCCTCACCTGCCCATTTACTGTTTTTGTTTCCTACTCGTCTATGCACAACTCCCTTTCTTTCCTCTCTCACCGTCCTCCTCCTCCTCCCCTCTCTCTCCTCTTTAGATCCGCTATAGGAAGGACAAAGTGCAGTCTAAGCTGACTCCTACTTTCCCTCTGGTTTCTGCGGTCAAAGATCTGTCTAATGGCTGCGCTATAGCGGCTGTGTTGCACTACTACTGCCCCAGCTTGCTGCCTCTAGAGGGTACACACATGTATTCAGATATTAACACACAAGCATACACGAACATATCGGATGATGAAATATTTATGTTCAGCTGATGCATGCTTCCAGACACTAAACTACTTAAATGATGGGCCCATCATGTTGGGCCAGCTAATGTGATATTTCTTCATTCAGAGAGAAAACTTACCTTTTTTTGACTCTAAATGAGCTTAGTCATGATACTTTGGGATATGCAGTAAATGCTAATGCATGCTCCATAATTCTATTGTGTTGGTGTAATTCAGTAATTTATCATTTCACTTCACAAGTCTAAATAGCATTTGTTGTAATGTTTCTAACAGTGAATCAAAATGTATGTCATAGTTCATACCACTGACAGACACATGGATACACAAACATTATACACTACATTTTAATATGTTTAAGTATGTCTTTATTTGCTTCCAGATGTGTGTCTGAAGGACACCATGTCAGTGGCTGACAGTCTCTACAACCTACAGCTGATCAAAGAGTTTTGTGAGAGCAGTTTACAGAGCTGCTGCCCCCTCCCTTTGGAGGACCTCCTCTATGCTCCACCGGTTCTACATGTAAGTATTATGACCTTTTTACATTTGCACTGTAATTTATATACTGGAAAAGCATCTGTGCAATTAAAGTGAGGAGCAAGATGGATGGAAATAAAAGGCAGGCACTAAAATGTTTAAGAAGCACATCTGTTGGATGAAAGGTTCAAGAGACAGAGCGTGCAGGAGCTGCAGGATGGCACGGCAAGAATCATTTTGTTGCCTGGTTGTAGTGACTCTTTAAAGTGTTGACAGTTCACTGTTCATGCAGTTTTCTGTTGCTCTTTGGGCTTATGTCAGTATACATCCGTTCTGACACCCGGTGTGCTGTCTGTTCCTGTGAAGCAAAGTCACCAAGGCTTTGTGCTTATTATTTCCTTTATAATCTGTCCACATGTGAGTCACTGCCATGGTGACATAATATGATTTTTTCTCCTCAGCTGAACATCATGAGCTTCATAGCCGAGCTGATGGAATGGTTTGAAGTAAAGAAGCCTGATTTTGTCCAGCCAATTCAACCCATCGACCTCACAGGTTTGTGACTTACAGTTTGTGACTAAAAATGTTCCTGTAATATTAGTATGTTGGCTTTTTGAGTGTTTGATCAATACATAATAAATTAATGATTAGTTTCTGAAACTGCAGTGCTTCTGTGTGTTTCAGATATCTCAGGATTACTGTTCTGTACGAGTCCTGTCAGTGGGAACAGCAACAGGTACCAGCATCCTGATAATTCAACTTGCACAAACTTAAAATTAGTTCAAGGGGGAAAAATCTGGCCTAACTCAGTATGAACCTGAACTACTGCAGCATTTAGACAGATGAAAACAGGACCTGAACTAACTAAGGAGGATAAAGACATATTAGAAGTAGAAGTCAGACAGATGATTCAGACTCAGAATCAAAGATTTGAAAATGAGCATTTAACTGTGTTTTCTTTGTTTCAGTGGTTCTCCTTCTTTCATCTTCAAACAACCTTTTGTGCCCATCTCCTCCCCAGTGTCACCAGGTAAGAAATGGCTATTTGAATGTATTTAACCAAAATAGACTTTTATAGACTCATTTACTTGTTCTTTCTGTCTTTCCAGAAAACAAAAGTTGGACAAAGAAACAGATCAGGTAGTTACACTCTAAGCTGTATGTGATTTCTATAGTAAATGTTGTGTTGCATTCGTATTTTATCTTAAGTTTTTTAAATCCTCTTACTTTGGCTCATGTGGTTTCTGCTTTTTCATGGTAATCTCACACAACCCATCCATTTCTCCATCCTTCCATCCTAATCCACCTCCCTGCAGTCGTCCTCTGTCAGCAGTGACTTTCAGCATCCCATTTGGGCTGGACAGTGATGTTGATATTGTCATGGGCAACCCAATAGATTCTGTCTTTCGCTCTGTCAGCACTGACAGCCTCGCCACCGGCATCCCTGCAATGAGTTCACCAGTGAAACCAGCAGGGATTACTCGTGTCCCATACAGCCCCCCAGAGGACCTCAGCCACCTGGTCAGTGCTTCTGCACCATCGCAGCGGTCTTCCTGGGGCCCTTACGCACACACAACACCAATGGGCGAGCTGCCGACCATTGAGGAGGCGCTACAAGTGGTTCACACTCCTGGCAGCAAAGATCAAAAGAAGGGAAGGACACAAGAGAAAAGTGGAAGAGGGGTGTTGGGAGGAAGGCCGGAGCCCAGGTTGCGTCCTGAAGGAGCACCTGCTGGTTTCTTCCTGCACTCCCCAGAGGAGAGTAATCCTCAGCTCAGTAGCTCTGCTCCCTGCCGCTCTGGAGTCCTTTATCGACCCATCGGTGGAGAAGTGGGTGATAATGAAAGGCAAGGAAGAGGAGAGAGGAGGGAAAGATCAGGACATACCTCTGATATGTCCCGTGATGACGACTCTGTACTACGAGATGGCAGCGTTGACTCCTCCGAAGCATCTGATGATACCCCTAGAAACGCCCCTGGTAATATGCGACCAAGCAATGGTCGCCAGGGTAACCACAGCACCAGCAACAGTCCACGCATGACAAGCTTTGCTGAACGACGAGACAACAGAAGAAGACACCCTGCTGCTCCTGGGGAAGACTCAGCCTCTGCTCTGACCCCAACAACCCCAGGAACTCCACATACACCCTCCACCCCAGCAGGGGCACCAGGTCAGCAGGACAGCCCTGGTCCCAGAGGCCCTGAACCAGGTTCCGAGGCTTGGGAGTTGGGGGCTCGTCTGGAGGAAAAACGCAAAAGCATTGAAGCCCAAAAAAGACGTATTGAAGCCATCTTTGCTAAGCATAGACAGAGGCTTGGAAAAAATGCTTTCCTTCAACTAAAAAGAGAGCAAGGAGAGGGAGGAGCGGAGGCAGCAGCTGAGGATAATCTCACTCTGGAAGAGCGCCTCACTCGCATGGAGGAGCAACTGAAACAGGAGGAGGAAAAAGAAAAGGAGAAAGACAAAGATGGAGATAAGGAGAAAGAGAAGCCATCTGTTTCCAGTACTCCTCGGTTAGAGAAGCAGGTCACGTTCTCTATTGACAGTAAGAAAGGAGCAGAAAAAGAAGCAGAAAAAGGAGCAGAAAAAGAAAAGGGAGGTGAGACTGTTATAGTGGAGTACAACGAAGTGGTGCAGAAACTGAGTGAAGCTCTGTCGTCACTACAGAAAGACATGCAGAAACTTACAGAACAGCAACAGCAGCTCATGAGCAACCAAAGACCCAGAAATACACCCAAAATTACTCAAAAAGCAACGGCCAGAAGTAACACAAAAACACCACCCAAAACCCCTCCTCACACCCCAACAAAGACGCCACCTAGAACCCCGACCAAGAATCCTGCCAGGAGCACCACTAAAGCTTGGATGATTTCTGCTGTTCCCAAATCTCCATCTGCCTCCTCTCCGTCCCGTCGTTCCCACCTTCTTTCTGCATCCACCCCCCCAAAAAATATCATCTCTTCCTCCTGCCCAGCTCCTCGTACAAAGATCCACTCCTCCTCCACTCCCCGCAGCCCCAAACATCACCCACGCGCCCAACCTCATCCGCGGCCTTCTGAACTCAAGTTCCCCCCTCTCAATCGGGTCTTGACACCAACCCACAATGTGGACACCCTCCCCCACCTGCGGCGTGTGTCCCCCAGCAAGTGTCAAGTTCAGACTTCATCGACCTTCCGAATTGGTGGGCCTCGGACTCCTCAGGAGTCTCCTCAGCCTACACAGCAGCCACAGCCTGATGAGAACATCTCGGACACAGGTTCTAGCGAGACCCCAACCCAGTTCAGTTTGGAGCTTGAGCAGGAGGATGTAGACATAGTAGGAGGACTAGCCGTCCTGGCGCAGCCCAGACATCATCCTATGGCCACTGGTGGCAGCAGCTCTGGCGCTCCCTCCGAGTGTTCATTTGAGAGCGAGACTATGTCCATTTCTGCTGCATACAGCTTAGGAGGTGAAGAAGGGAGAGGTGGAGTTGCAGGGAAGCGTTGCAGCCTGATTGAGGTGTCACTGTCATCTCTCGGAGGGCAAGAGGGGGGCAGTGATGAACCAACAGATGAGGGGCAGGAGTTTTCCTCTGATTCTATGAGTGACCATACAGAATCTGCTGCGGAACCGACTAAAGGACTCGCAGCAGAACCCCTAGATCCCATGGAGCAGCTGGATCTGGCCTTACAAACTGTAAATTTGTCTGAACAAAAAGCTGAATCCAAAGAAGAAGAAGTAGAAGAGCCAAAACAGACTGAAACTTTGGAACCGAGTGAACAGCAGACTGAGCTGGAGAACAGAGGAGGAATTGGATTCTTCTTTCAGGTGAGTACTTGGAAAGGAACATGGAGGGGGGGTTAGTGCAAGCCTGTAATCTAAATCCTGTTGTGACAATTGGTTGTGTGGTTTGTAGGATGAGGGACGTAGTGAGGGGGAGATGGCCCAGCGAAAAGCATTGCTTTTAGAAAGACAGCAGAAGAGAACGGAGGAGCTGAAGAAGAGGAGACAGTGGCATGAGCAAGAAAGAGAAAACAGGTAAAACAAATACCAGCAGCAAACAGTTTTAGCATCCTTGATCAAACTTTATACTGATTGAGTTTGTCCCCTCAGAAATCCCCATGTCAACGTATCCCAATGTCTTCTGTTCTCAGACTAGCATCCTCAGACAAGAGAGTAGCATCTCCCTCCCATACCCCTCCTGCTGGAACCACCTCTCCTTCCCCAACACCTCCCGCTACTCCAGTTCGTCGTGGAGATTTCACGCGAGGGGAGTACGCACGGCGGCATCAGCTCAAGATCATGGAGGACTTGGACAAAGTGTTGCGACAGAAATCAACAAATCATGGACGATCTTCCGTTAAGAAAGCTCACGCCCGGCCTCGCAGCATGACCAGGGAGGAATCACAGCTGTCTCGGAGCCCAGCCAAGCAAACCGCAGGTAAAGAGGTCGACTAATTAAGTATGTCAAGTAGACGTTGGTCGATGATTTCATTAACGAAACTCTCTTTATGTTGTATGGCTACAGCTTCTAAGCTGACCAAAGTCTACTCTCAATCCTCCCTCAACCTGGCAGCTACAAATGAGCCAGGAAACAGTGGCGTCCCCACTAAGAAAACCCACAGGTATGCTGCTATCCTCCTGTTTAAATCATTTATGCCTCTTTACTGTAAACACAGCAAAACCACTTTGTCAGTCGTTCTCCTCGTCTTTCAATCAAATAGTTTGGTCCACAGAGAAATATTTTGATAACTGTTGGATGGATTGCCATGAAATTTGACTATGTCTAATCTGACTATGAATAGATTATTTCAGTAATACCCTAACTTCTTGACAGCACCACCAACAAGTTCAAATTTCCAACACTTAATCAAGTTAATGTCAGGATACTGCTAAAAATGAATGACAGAATACCACTGAGCTGCTTACATAGCATGCTAATATGCTTAATTTTATGATATCATAATATAAATGCTTATTGGTGCTACCGTAATTAAAAGTTTGTGACTTGTAAATAGCGTTCACATCAACCTCCATGACTAATAACGTCATGGAAACTGTTTCCTGAAAGCTCCGATATGTCTGACTTGATAACCAAGCAAACATGGACGCCTCACATCAGCCAAAGTCGTTCACTGTAATTAAACCCTAATTTAATGAATATAATGTATAATATTTGTAGAATATATGTAGAGTATATGTAGAATATTTTGTCCGTGTACAGTATTTTAAACCTTAATACGACCAACTCTGTTATCATACAACCTACTGGAGTTGTTGTGAATGCTCGTAAGTCCTTAACAAATCTTTCCAGTCCTTCCCAATAGATATTATGCTAACATGCTAAAGATTACTATATGTTAAAGGCATAGTTCAGCATTTTGGAAAGTATGCTCATTTGCTTGATTGCCAAGAAATAGTTACACCATATAACCCCCACTAAAACATCAAATTATCACTTTTACATTTTTGCAAAAATTAAACAAACATGCTTAAGAGTTAGTTTCCTCCTGCTTCCAGTGTTCATGCTATGATGCTAACGTATTACCATTTAGTAATGGTATTCATATCAACATGCCCACATTAGAATAACAAGCTATGATACTCAATTCTGCCAAGTATGACACAAACAATGGGCTTAAAGATATGAGGGGAAGACTTATTGGTTAATTGTTGGATTTCTGCCTGACAGCCGTCCTGGTTCACCCGCTGGATGTGTGACACCGAGCCGACTGATTAACCAGAATGGAGACAAGGACTGGGAGACTGGATCCAATGGAACCTCGCCTGCCCCAGAATACACAGGTACCGTAATACACAGTATAGTTTCTGTCATTTATTGAGTTTTCATATACATTGCAATAATACTTACAACTGTAGGCATGGGTTCGTGTAAACAAGTGTTCCTGTGTTTTCCCGTGCAGGTCCGAAGCTCTTCAAAGAACCAAGCTTGAAGTCCAATAAATTCATCATTCACAACGCTCTCTCTCGCTGCTGCCTGGCTGGAAAAGTCAACGAGACACAAAAGAGCAAGATAGTTGAGGTATAGAATTAAATTTCTGCCTAAAATTTCTGCATAATGTATTATGTTTTAGTATGTTTTAGTATGAGCCTCTGTGCTACCTCAAGGCATGATATTAATAATTTAGATCTTGGCATGACTTCTGCTACCTGTGCATATTTTAGACACCAAACTAGGTTATGTTTGAAGATCATGAACTAAAACACAGACTGTTCTTTCTCCAACCCCAGGAGATGGAGAAGAGTCCTGCCAACCACTTCCTCATCCTCTTCCGTGATTCCAACTGCCAGTTTCGGGGCGTTTACACCATGAACCCAGAGTCGCAGGAGCTTGTACGCTTGGCCGGCATGGGCCCAAGGACAATTAGCTCAACCCAGGTGGAGACAATCTATAAATACAGCTCAGACAGGAAGCAATTTAGTGCCATCCCCTCTAAAACCATGGGCATGAGCGTGGACGCCTTCACCATCCCCAGCCACCTTTGGCACGGGGGAGGAGCAGCAGGAGGAGGAGGAAGCAGAAGGGCAAGCATTACTAAGAAAGCTGTAATTTCCAAGTGAGGAACATAACACAACATCACAGTGACACATCATTAGCGAATCACTGTAACTATCGTGAAAACTAGTAAATCATGTTTAAAAACTGTTGCATACACACACAGCGTACCTCTCTTACTCTTGGATTTCTAGTAGAAATACATGATATTAAAATTCATTTGTACTCCTCTTAATGTGCATGAAAATGTTAACAGCACAAGTCAAGA
Source organism: Scomber japonicus (assembly GCF_027409825.1). Classification (NCBI taxonomy): domain Eukaryota; kingdom Metazoa; phylum Chordata; class Actinopteri; order Scombriformes; family Scombridae; genus Scomber; species Scomber japonicus. Next base: position 11,016,533 of record NC_070579.1, read on the forward strand.
GACAACACTTGAATCCTGAGTACTGAGGGAGGTTTTGTAAAATGTTAGGTTAACTGCACAATGAAAAGTTACTTTTAAAAAGTCTCATTACTTATACTTTCATTGTTTGAAGTAAACATTAAAAAAACAACTTTTTTTTTCTCTCAGAAGAAAAGGAAACATTAATAAGTTGTTTATTGAAAAACACAGACATATGATTACTGTCTAATCCCTCTCTGGTCCTCCAGTAGATCACCCGTTTTATACATTAAGCCAAACAGAGAAAATGCCTTCTTGTGTCAGAATGACTTGCAGGACTTTTGTTTTATACAACGTTCAAGTTTAATTCTACCAACAATTGTCAGTAGGTGGATTAAAAACACATTTGTTTTGCTAAATGAAAGATAGCCATAATAATATGATGCAGAAGTGAACTATAGGACCCGAGTCAGAGATCCGTAAATGTGTCAATGGTTTTCAGAGATGATTACCACAGCATGAATGGTCATTTACTGTATATGGCATAAGCTTATTTTAAAATATCACAGTGAAAACGTGTGGTTTGATGGAACTATGTTGATAATGGGTATATGTGTGAGCATCAGATGCCAATTAAAATAACTTTTGTACACTTAACTAATAGCCTATTGAGGATGACGTGTGTCATGTCAAGCTACATTTACAAGTACCTGGATTGTCGTGCTCTTGGTGGAGTGCACGCAGTTAAATTGGTGTGTTTCAGACCAGCATTCATGTATGAAATAACAGACTGGAATAAACTCCGCTGATGAAGCTGTCTCTCTGTTTCAATCTGTCTTTTTTTTCTTACTCTTGCTGAATTGTTGTCCTGCTCCGCTCACATGGCTTTTTGTTTCTCTCACACTGACTTATCAGATCTCGAGGGCAGTTTATGATTTAATAATGAGGAGTGCTGCCATGAGGAATGAGTGGGGCCCTGATGGATGCTTCAGCTACGACGGGGCCCTTAAATAATTGAAAATGTGAACTGTTTGGGTTCCTCTGTTCAGTCTTTTGGAAGCTGAGACAGATGGGAGGGTATTTAGAAGGCTTTGGGGGCAACTATAATGGTTAAGACCCACTCAAGGGGAACAAATCGCACAGCATCGCCGCTGCCACTTTTTGTTTGTCAACGTGGGTGTATCAATGCATGCAAGCACACACAGTTGATTACAGTTAAGTTATTTAAGTGATAGTCTCTTACTAAGTATAGCTCTGTTAAACTTATCCAAAAATGCTCGGTCCTGCCCTGGATGGGTGCTTAGAGGAGAGTTTACAATAGAAACAGTCAGAAAAAACAAGTTCTTTTGGGGGATTTGGGAGAGAAACCTTCCTCTGCTGGACAATCAGTGCTACAGTCAGCAGCTGAGGTTGTTACTAAGTTACAGCAGAGTCATGGTTGTAAATGAGGAAGGTGACACAATCATTTAGAGTTTGACCCTGAAGATCTGATTAAAGATCAGCTGTGAGTGACTCACCTCTTTGTATTGTATAAAATGATCACATGTAGATGCAACCTTTAACGGCCTACAGACTCACACAGGCTCACTATGCTTGAATTGACCCTCCCTCCCTTGTCCTTCCATACTTCCTTCCTTCTTTCCCTCCTCCCTCCCTCCTTACTCCTTCCCTCCTCCCTCCCTCCTTACTCCTTCCCTCCTCCTTTCCTCCCTCCTTGCTCCTTCCCTTCCTTCCTTCCTTCTTTCCTCCCTCTCTCCTTATTCCTTTCCTTTCCTTCCTTCCTTCCTCCCTTCCCCTTTTCCTCCCTCCCTCCTTGCTCCTTCCCTTCCTTCCTTCCTTCCTTCCTTCTTTCCTCCCTCCTTCCTTATTCCTTTCCTTCCTTCCTTCCTTATTCCTTTCCTTCCTTTCTTCCTCCCTTCCTCGACCTGAGGACACCAGGAGGGTTAAATGAGGTCACCAAACTTCATGAACCAATGAGGTGTAATATCGGCCACCGAGACAGGTGCAACAAATCTTACAGCGAGTCAGACAGATCACTCAAGTATCAGACTGCTGTTCACACCCACACAGCTGTTAGATGAGGTGAGTGACCTTTTGAGTGCCTACAAATCCTGGAGCTGCCAACTGAGGGGTGTTACTGATGAGATCATTTCACAGGTCTGGACAGTATGGTGTTATGTACTCAAAGAGCAGGTGAAGTTATGAGTGCTGCTGCGTTAATAACTGTCATTCTTCATACTACCACCAGATGTCATTACAGTACAGTCTGATGGATACAGGATTTATGAGCCTCATGCTGATATTCATATGTGATTATTATACATCAAGAAACATTCATTTTCTTTACTCAACCATTATATACATATTTTTGATAATGTTCCCTTTAATTTGCATTGGATAAAAGACATGTCACTGCCCTCTGGTGGTCAAACTATAAAATGGTAACACTGTCAGAAGATATGTTTTGCATTTCTGAACCTCAGTTTCTTGTCATTCATCAGCTAACCTATACGCCTGCACTGTACTGTAATAGATTAACATCAGCCTGGCCAACTTAATGGAAGATTTGCTCTGAAAGTAAATTATTATTTCAGGTAAATAATACAATGAAAAACCTTGAAATAATACAATGAGGCCAACTACAGTTTTTGATGTTTTATTAATGCACCTTCCTCAGAACATACAGTATGCAGCTCAGAGACACATACAGTAGATAGAGAATGACATGTGCTAATTGATGTAAATATTATTGCATTGGTTGATCAGGCATGATTCTGTGGGATCTTTGGGTCAGTCCAACAATATTTAAACTTGTAGCCTCTAAAATATATATATTACATGATCACTTGCAAACAGTTAGCAAAACACAAACACACCTGGGCTACAAATATTAAGCTCAGTATTTGTTGTGGACTGATTATTTGGGTAAAAATACATAGCAAAGTGTGTCCAGGTTTAACATTATAGCTGAACTGAGTTAGGGCCTGACAATAATTAGTGTAGACTGTTCTGTGAGAATAAACTTCACACTTTAGCACATGACTGCCTCCAATAGTCAGAAGAAAAGTGTCAACATCACTGCTGAGTTCACATCATGTGTCTAAACCAACTGATCACCAGATACAAACATTACAATGACACACTCAGCATGACATTATAATATTGCAATGCATATGGCCAATTCTTATACAGGCACTTTTGAGCATAAAATAGGAGAAGATTGTTTGGATTCAGGATAAAAAAATTAAATTGGGGAGTTTTGGACGCTATAAATATACAGAACTATACAGTGTCAGTATTTACGTTTTAAGGTCGCACCAAAGATCCCAGTGAATAATCACACTTATAACTTATAACAATTCACTAATATGTTGCTACATACAGTATAACACGAAAAAGAACCTGACGTGAAGCTGAACAGAGAGCAGTAGCTTGTAGGATGTTAATGACTAGAAACTGGAAACACAGAAAGTTTTACAGAATCACTGAATAACGGCATCAAACTCCATTTTCAAGAGTAGCTAGAATACGGTAACATCAAGTTAAGTGTCCTCGGATAAAACAGCCCACTGTGGTTAGTCCCAGTATACACTTTACTTATTAATTACAGATTAAGATTTCCATTTAATTATATATTAGTTACTAAGTTAGATTTTGGGTTAAACTGATGTTAGAGGCCGTCTACTCTTGCTTTCGGTGTTAGCTAGATGAATCAACACAATTACTCTCAATTCTAAATTTCTAACTAATACATATATTTTACTTAACTCTATGATGCAGTTGCATGATAATCTTAGAACGACAAAGTGGATAGGCATATGTTTGCTGATACAGGAGGCTGCAGGTGCAAAGCTGTGGTAAAACACATAGTTAAACATTAAGTGCCATAAGAAGGAGTTGGTGTAATACACAGGGGGGAGGAAGGAGAGGACAGCAAGTTCATCTATCAAACACATCCATTCATCTTTTTTTGCCACAACGCTGCGGTTTCCTCTCTATTTAGATTCCATGTTAATATACCTGGAACGGTGGCTTTAATGAAATGTGCAGGTTGCTAATGAGCGTCATCTGGCTCGACCACTGGGTTACTGTCAGCTTGTGTGTCCACAGAGCTGTGTGCCGTGCTGTTCCACAAGGTGGCGTCACCCTGGGGCTCCAGGGATGGGCTCACGGAGACGGGATCGGAGGAGTTGGTCGTTGGGTCCACTAGGATCTGGGCGGAGGTGGGGGGGTGGCTGAACGCTGCCTGGGATGGCAGGTGGGACGAAGGGCTGGGAGGGGCTTCGGATGGTGGGAGAGAGGGTGTGTCAGAGGGCGTGTCTGGAGAGGAAGAGTTGGATGTCGATGTGTAAGAGGATAGGTTTGAGGGAGTGAGTGCGGGTGAATCAGAGAGTGTGTGTGGGAGGGGGTCAGATGGAGAGTCTGTGGGTGCGTTGGTCAGAGTCGGCCGAGGTATGTGTGCTGGGGTCGGTTCTTTTGGATCTGAGCAAACTGGCTCGCCCTCGGCTACATACCACACCTCATTGTGTCTGTTCAGAAGCTTCAAAGGACTGAAAAAACACACAAGGAAAGAGTGAGAAAGACGAAAACGATAGTTAGAAATGACTAACGTGCAATGATGTCAGAGCACATATTTATATCAGCTGTGATCCTCAACATTGGTTACTTATCTCACCATTTAAAAAGGACCAGTGTGTAGGATTTAGGATTTAGTGTCATACAGTGGTGAGGTTACACATTGCAACCAACTGAATACCCCTCCCATTCCCCTTCTCCATGGAGGAAAAACTACAGTAGCCCGAAAAACTTGTGAAAAATGCAAAAGGCCCTCTTGAAAACCAGAGTTTTTTGGTACTAAAATAATCTAAAAACATATAAAACTGTATAAGAAGTTCCTAAAAATATAAGAAAATTAATCTCTGATGCAAATAACTGGTTAAAAATTTCATCCAAATTGCTATTTTTACACAAATGTCCTGCAGGTAATGAATTCACTATTTGGTTGTATTGTATTGTCTGTTCTGTTATTGATATAAATTCACTATAATATATTCTATTGTAGAGTCAATAACAACATTTGTGTGTTGGGGTTTCTTCACTCAAAATAGGGGTCCTTACATACATATACTAAAAGACTGAGACTTAAATAACTTGTATTGCAGTGTAGAGCTACTGTATGTAGTGATATATACTGTAAACTGTAAAATCACACTGTTCACATTATGATCCTCAAAAGTTACAGATAAAACAAGGACGTGTTTGTATTTGTGTGTGTGTGTGTGTGTGTGTGTGTGTGTGTGTGTGTAATACCTGTCATAGCCGACTCCATAGTGGTAGCTGTGGTTGTAGGAAGCTCGAACTCTCTCCAGTTCTTTAATCAGCAGGTGAGCATGTAGCCTGGAGGTGACTGACAGCATCCAGCCGCCGTAACTCCTCACATAGACGTCCATCTCTGGCATCTCGGTGAAATACAGCTGTGAAGGAGACGCAGAGTCAGCAGTTAGGGATCAAACATTGACAGAGAAAAAAGGACCAGTGCAGCAGGTGACACAGCACAAAATACGAGTCCAGACACACTTTAGAGGAAGTGAGATCAATTCATCGACATCGATTCAGATTTCTTGTAATTTAAGAGAGAAAACTGGACTTTTAACCTTTGTGTCGTCCTCACGGGTCAAATTGACCCCGTCTGTTTTGACTGTTCCTTCTTTCCTTCCTTCCTCCCTCCGTCTTTCCCTCCTTCTCTTTCTTTCCTCCCCATTACCTTCCTTCTTTCCTCTGTCGTCCTTTCCTCCCCCCTTCCTTCCTTCCTTTCCTTCCTTCCTTCCTTCCTTCCTTCCTTCCTCTCTCCTACCTTCCTTCCCTCCTCCCTCCCTCCTACCTTCCTTTCATCCTCCTTCCCTTTCCTCCCTTCCATCCTCCCTTCTTCATCCCTTTTTCCTTTCTTTTCCTCCCTTCCATCCTCCCTTCTTTCTTTTCTTTTCCTCCCTTCCTTCTCTCTCCTACCTTTCTTCCTTCTTTCCTCCCCTCCTTTCTTGACTCGAGGACAACAGGAGTCAGGAGGGTTAAATACATTTTAATACAGTCAGATGTTTTTAGACATAGTATCTCATAGTAGAGCTGCAGCTCAAGACTTCAACACAAAGCTGTTGTTGCAAATGAGAAAACTGCCAAAACTAGCATTAGAAGGATTTTACTGATGATTATATTTTAAGATAAAATTACTGTAATTATCGGTTATCCGGTATTATAAACTCAAAATGGGATTGAGAACAGATGTTTAAATAAATAGTTATATTAATAGTAGTAAAGAGTCTTGTGTGATGAGTTATGATATTATTTCAAAATAAATGTTTCAGATGGAATATAAACTCTGAGCTCACAGAGACAAATAAATTGTTTCTCAGTTTATTTGAGTATCATATTTCATTATTTATTAATTTCCCAGTTGAGGTTTGGTCCTCCATGTTGCCATCCACCAAACAGCATGAACATTAAAATTAATGTGAAGAAATAAACAGAACAAAGATACCACCTTCAGGAACTTTATATAACTCAGTATATAATGACTTAAGATATATTTGGCAGTAGCTATTTAAACTGATGAATGGTTAGTCAGCCACAGCCACTAATGCTGAAACATGACTGGACAAAAAGGAAGAAATTATTGAGTCATTGTTGGACACAGACGACAGTAACAAGGAAGTTAATTTGGCGTAATATATTCAAGATATTGATTTTGCAGATATTTATAGACCCATTTTGAATTTAACAGATTAAAAATGTAGCTTTGCTCAGACTTTGGATCATGAGGTCATTAACTGAAACTGAGGACGCTGATACCTTCATGAGCCAGCAATATCTCTCTGAACCGCTGAGAGCAGCAGCGGAGCCAGCTGCACTTAATAGCCAACTTTATATCCATTAATGGTCTTTATTGATCTTGAAGCCAGAATCAAATTACACGCAGACACCGGGGAGATAAAAGCATTTGACCTCGTGGCAGACAGACAAGGACAGCTCACCTTGTCATTGGTGGGTGCGGGCGGCTTGTCCTGATAGGCTGCAGGCAGCGGGAAGTTGAGTGTGTAGATAGCTGGCTCCCACATCTTTGTCTCTTCGGGGATCTTGACCAGGACAGGTGCGGTCATCTCCATCTGGACGCCTGCAGAGGACACACAGACATAGAATAACACACAAACACACACACACACATATATGAAATGAAATGAGTGTCCACCTCTGTCCCGTCCTTACCTCCTTCATTGGTTCCTGTGATGTACTGGAAAAGTCTCCTGAAGGCCATTGCTGCTCCCACTCCCATGAAATAGGCTTCAGCGTCTGTGGAAACCCAGCGAGTGGGGCTGTAGTGTCGCACCTGAACACACACACACACACACACACACACACACACACGCACATTGAGAAAGAGCCAAACTGTGTGGGAAGTAAAAGCTCGACGGACAGGTAAAGTGTATTTGAGTGCTACTTGACAGTTTCACTCACCTCGTATTCATCTGTTTTGCAGACCAGCTCATACTCGAGACACTCTTTGGACTCTGTGCAGAAGCTGTTGTTGGTACTCGGTCTATAACACAATGATTTCTAAATTCAGTATATGGACAGGATGTTTTAAAGGTGGTGGCAGTTTTTCATGGTTTTGACTAAAGCTAAAACAATAAACTGAATTTATACAACACTTAAAACAGATGTCACAAAATGCAAAATGGGACAGATGGACATTTAAAAAAATACAAAAAAAAGAAAAAAGGTATAACATCAAGAAAAAAGACAAAAATTAGGTTTCAAGAAGCCTTTTGAGGATGTGCATGAGAGATTGTTCCAGAGTAAAACATATGATCACCTTTAATTTTGACCTTGGAGCAACCAAAAGACCCCGAGGCTCCTCACAGTGATCAGAGGGCACAAAAACTACCTGACTGGACCGTTTGATGCTTTGTCCATCAAAAGGTAAAATGTAATATCTGTATCGACTCCACTCATGTTATTGTGGGAGCAGATCCAGGAAGGAGTATAATAATGTGAGATTCTTCATACATTTGGTCTTGAAATAGGGTTGGGGTCGATCTATCCGTCTATTTATCTAGCAGAGGTGATCAACTTACCCAACGCTTCCTTCAACTGAAACCACTAGGGCCAGCGTCGCCAAGACTGTGATGAAAGCCCTGACGAAGGACACACACACACACACACAGAAAATGCCTTCTTATTTAAACTACACATTGTAAACCCAAAAATATCCAAATTAATGAGAAACAAGGGAATAAATTAGGTTGTTCAAGCTACATGAAAAGGTTCCTATTCTTCAGTGTTTTGAGACTGTATGCACAAAATAGAACATATATTTACATATTAAGTATATTTTTGTTGATATAGTACATTAAAAAAAGGGATTCAAAATGTTTAGTCCTGTCTGATTCATAGATTAAAAAAGCTCTGAGTGTGTATGTGCCAGTATGCGCCTCAGTGTGGTGCATTGCACTGCAGAGATGAAATGGGACACGCACAGAGAAGGAGAGAGAGAGAGAGAGAGAGAGAGAGAGAGAGAGAGAGAGAGAGAGAGAGAGAGAGAGATGTGCTGCATCATGAAGCTCTGTCTTCTCAAAAAAAAAGCAAAGGCGTTTTGAGGTCATGAAACAAGCAGCGTTCAATAACCCACCACATCCCCATCATAATCTCTTCACATTACAACTTAAAACCAAACAGCTGATTTAAGACTGAAGGAAAAACACAGATTAGCCTATTTAAAAACTGTGATGCATCAAAATCCTTTAAAAAATGTAGCTGCTTTAATATATTTCTGCATGTTTGTAATAGCAGCTTTTAAACATATTGCCCAAAAATGTCAGATTTCCCTTCACGCACGTACACACGATGGAAAATGACGCAAAAATTAACTTTACCCGCGCGTGACGCTGCAGAAAAGTCGCAAAAATAAGCATCAGCCAAAATTTAACATTGCTTTAAATCTGTCTACTTCTCTGATATGAATCTAAATAATAATATCATACTCACATTGTCTCGGTCCCTTGCGTGTTTGTTTGTTTGTGTGTGCGTGCGTGCGTGTATGTGTGTCTGGTGTGCGTCCTTTCCACCTGCCAGGGGAGAGCAGGGAGGAGTGTGATGGAGACTGCAGTCTGGTGCACACTGTCGGACTGCAGTGAGCTCCAGCAGCAGTCTGCCTGTGCTGCTGCTCAGAGGAGGAGGAGGAGGAGGAGGAGGAAGGCGGGGCCGAGCTGCCACCAGGCTGCAAACTACTGGACCGACACTTGGCCAGGTGATACTGAGCCTGTTGTTGCTGTGAGTTTCATCCAAAGCGCCGCTGCAGCAGTGAGAAGGAGAAAAAGAGTCTGAGTGAGAGAATCCGCCCTCACTAATGCATCAGCAAACCATGAGAGGATGAAGATGAGGAATGTACAGCCCACTGCAGTGATTCATAAACTTGTTCACATACAAAGGACCGCTAGACTGACACACATTAGACCACTCTGACCCACATTTGGGGAGATTTTGTCGCAGGGGTCCCCCTTCTCAGAAGATTTCTGCTCTTTTTATTGCAGAGAGTGTATGAAACCCATGACCAAAACAGTCATATCAGTCATACTAAATTAAATATTACCATTTTTGATGTGGATCGCTCTCAAGGACTCCTGGGGCTGTCTATGTTTTATGGTATATTTAAATATTAAGACAATAAAGCATAGCTAAATATACTGTTTATTCATTTTTGAATGGATACTGTTTTCAATCGATTTGATTTAAAGGGAGGAAAAACTATATGTTCCATCTAAATAGGCTATAGATGTGTACATAGTGACATTTCATATAATATACACTAGTAAGAAATGTGTTTATTGTATGATGAATTAGTAATTAAATGATTTCCATTAGTATAGGAAACAATTATTATATAGGGATTATATATTAATGTATGAGGAAGCTGTGTAGCAATCATTGATTTATGAAGAAGGGATGGGATTTAATAAGTGCTCACTCCTTCCCCCCTCCTTTTCAGATGTGGTTGACAATCTTGCATTACATCATGCTTACTGTTACTGTTGTTTCCAGTATGACCATTTTTTTCTTTTTCTCTTTCACACGTTGGAAATAAAATGTTCAAATCAAATCAAAATCAAGTCATCTTATAGCTTGGGTGAAACTCATCATTTGTTACCTTTTTCTTTCACCATCAAAACCAGTTAATGTATTAATGTGACTAAGTTTTAGTTTACCAGTAATCATATACAGATGCATACTATCTCAGGTTTGTTTGTTTGTTTGTTTGTTTTGCATTATATTTGGTTACAATTTACATTCAGCTAACCTTTGGTCAAAGTAAAACAGATTTATTTGGGTTTAGTTCTGAGTTGATAAGTTATATATTGTCTTTCTTTGTTACTCACCAAACACACCATATGCTTTCCAAACAAAAGGAAGACTCGCCCAACTACTTCCTGTATTCATACACTGGTGATGTCAATGGGTTGGACTCAGCATGTGGGATTTATTTCAGTCAGTTAAAAGAGCTGATTTCATGTCTTATGGGAATGTTGGGAATGATATGTGGTAAACTGTGTCGACTGATAAGAGTAGTATTGTTAAGTGCCAGTTGGTAAAAGGGAGAGGACACCCTGCAGTATAATGGTTCTGCCTAATTGAGTGGAGGGCCTATTTAAGGGGAGAGATGTAGGTTTAGAGGAGCTCAGAGGATGAAGGTATAGCTGTGTGCACTTGTTCATGCCTTAGTTGAGTATCTTGAGTTAAGCCAGTCCATTTTTGATTGTTTGTATTCTTTTCATTTTTGGACACATGTTCTTTTGTTGTGACGTTGGATCATTCAAACAACCTGAGTCTGCCTGCCTACCACCTTCCTTGTCACTTAAGCTACACTACATCACATAGCCCTTTAACTAAAAATCACATTTAAAAGGCACATTTTTTAAAAACCTGCAATATCTATATATTTTTAAAAATGTAAATAAATTGTTAATACATTATTTTTGCTGTGAACAAGGACTCCTGCATATGAGCTGTTTATGATTTATGGTATACTTAAAGTCTGTGTAAAGTAAGAATAAATGTGTTCTGAGTTTGACATACCACAGAAAAGTGTGTTGTTAACCACCCTGCCAAATTTGAATGATTAAAAAAATCGCCAAATATATGAAATTAGGCTTCAAAGTTGTGTAAAAATCAGCCTCTTTCTCTGCTCCCAAACGCTGTGGGCGTGGCCACCCAGTCCACTGAAACCCCGCCCCCTACCAAGTGTCACCTGTCAATCAAAGTCACCACCTCTACCAGAAACATGGACGCTAGGTTTGAGAGCTTTCAGCTGCTAGCTCGGTCGCTAGCTCGGCGGCCAACTTGGCAGTTAATTCAGCTAATTGGCTAACTGTAGACTGTAGTAGTGTTCGCTGAACGTATTTACCTCTACAGCAGCAGGGGCGGGTTTATGCTAACGCTGACTTGATGTTCGGCTGTGATGATCAGCTCAAGCAGGTTTACACCGAAATGAAAACAATCAGAACAATTACCATTAAAACTCCTGATGGGTCATAAAATCATTAGTCATGATGTAAATTAGATGAGATTCTGCAGCTAAAACATGTCAAACGATGAGTGATCAAATAGCACTATTTTTATTATTTTTAATCTCAAAGTAAATATAGAGGTAAAAAATAATTGACCAGAGGAAAAGAAAGGAATCATTTAGGGCTTCTTGAGTTGTTGGGTTTTTTTTGGGGGGGGGGGCGTGCGGATATGAAATCAGAGTTGATAACACTGAACAGATTTTACAGTTTATTTGTGACAGAGAATAAAATTTTACTTTTTTATCTTAACTGTAAAAAAATTACCCCTGATGATGTTATCACAGGTTATCTACAAATGTCTGTATTACAAACTTGGATTGGGAAATTTGGAGAAAAAAAAGCCATTTAGCAGGCGGACGATTAAACATAAATAGGGACTTACTTTACTTTTACTTTAGATCAGGATGTGACACACATACGTTATATGAAATGCTGATTGAGTGAACATCATGTATGTTATAATCTACTAACTAACCATTGTCCTGGTTGTACACACATTATGACGTGCCTATTGTGCTTACATTGTTCTGATGATAGAACAAGGTCATCCTTTCTGTGATAATGTATTGTATGTAATCTGACTGTTTCCTCTGCTCTGGTCTCGCTGTGCCATCTCACGCTTGAGACAGCAAGGAGTCCGTCTGCAGACGACTGAATAAACTAGAGAAAGACAACATACCGGCTTTGTGCTTCTTGATAATAAATATTGTCAAACAGGTTACAAAAATGTTTTTAAAAAGTTATGCGCCACATTAGAGGAAGCCATCAAATTTCAGGCTAATGGGGGGAGGGGGGGGGGGGGGATTTTTACAGCTTTCAGATTTAAAAATGGGTCAAATGTGACCCTGAATAGTATGTAAGGGTTAAATATGAAGCTAGGATAGATGAGTTTAGCATTTATTTAATCTCTTAAAAAAATATTTCTCAAGAGGTCAAAAGTCCAGCAACACAACTTTATAGTAACAATAAAGTTGCTCTACATACTTGAAGTGTTGCTGGAGTTTTAACATTAAGACTGTTTTCACTCCTCTGTGCTCGTTGGAAGAGACGCTGCACCAGAACCCCCCCCCCCCCCCCCGTTCCTTTTCTTCTCTACTAAAAAACTAAGTCTAAAAACATGTTTGGGTTTTACAGGATTGCTATGTGCAGGGTTTTTTTTTTTCTTGGCTGGGCATAGCAACTTCCTAGTCTTGTCGTCATTATGATGTTGCCAAGCAACCGGCAGACTAGTGCAAGGAATGCCAATAAACCCAAAATGTTGGCTTACTTCATTACATAAAGCTGAAAAAAAAAATACTGCAGGATACACACGCACACATATGTACATAACTCGTTCATTTGAGACCTTTCCAGAACACCAGCTTTATTGTGACAGTTCGCACAGACATCAAACAGCCCTCTGTAACAAGCAGGAAACCTTCTCCACTCCTTTACTGACTGTTTATACTCTCGTCAACACATTAACAGTCTGTAAACACCGTGTAAGCTCTGCCGTCCCTGTACAGGAGTGTCTGCGGTTAAATCTCAGTAGTCTTTCCTTGATTCCTTACATTTACGCTCCGCCTGTCAACAAAAAAAAAGGAATCAAAAAATTTCAATGAAAACTGAACTTGTGTCATTACTGTCTGAAAAAAACGCCGTCTATGAAGCTTCTACACAGTTCTTATGAAAGTGGTATGTGCCTCCCCCCTCTTAAATTATTTACAAATGGCCGTCTACCTGCCCCGGCTGCACATATTACTCATCTTTCATAACCAATAAGTCTTCAATAATTAATAAAATAAGCTTCACATCAAGAGCAGAAAGGTAAAACCAAAAAGCAGACGAATGCAAATATGATCAGTTAGGTCACTTCTCTGCCCAGATTGGCACATAATGGCCAGAAGGAGAAAAAAAAACAAAAAAGAAAAAAGGCAGTCGTTGAACACAATCAGGGCCACTGGTCTGGTTATTTGAAAGAATGATCCAAAACCGGTTTATCCATTAAGAGGTCCACATGTTGCCATCTGGGCTGAATTCACAGACCTCAACCACTAAAGCACTAAATTACAGCAGCGGTCCATGTGACAAACTGGGAGGAACTATTACACCTCTCCAACAGAAACAATAATACTGAAATATAACATATTTCAATATGTAATAAGTAAATATATTGAAATATACAACCTCTAAAACATCCATATATTTCAATATACATATCAGTTATATCAGAAAAAGTAACATATATTTTACTGTGTGGTGATGAAGTTGTATTTATAATGGCCAAAAAGGACATTACTGACCCCTGAATGGTGGGAAAATTAATCAATGTGTTGCTTAAATGTTTTTTTTAAATATACTGATTAGCCTTTTACCTGAGTATGGGCTATTGTCTCCAAAAAAGGAAAAAAAAGAAAAGAAAAATACAACGTGTCCAAATTTTATGTCGCCTTACATCCACACACACGTGTACTCACACCACACACAAAAAGGTACAGCTAAGAGCCTCGCAGAAGTACCATTTTAAATAGCCGATAAACACACCCAAAAGCAAGTCTTTCTCTAAAATGATAATTATCTTTGGAGAGCGACAGAGAGAGAGAGGGGAAGAGAGAGAGAGGGGAAGAGAGAGAGAGAGAGAGAGAGAGAGAGAGAGAGAGAGAGAGAGAGTGTGAGAGAGAGAGAGAGAGAGAGAGAGAGAGAGAGAGAGAGAGAGAGAGAGAGAGAGAGAGAGAGAGAGAGAGATAAAGAAAAATAAAAAGAAAGAAACATCAGAGCTCTCTTCCATTCCTCCACCCTTCCTTGTGGCAGGAGCCCGTCTCATCCCGAAACCTTTCCGAGTTTCTGGTTGAATTGTTCCGAGGAAATGAAGTGCGTCCAACAAAAGTTAGTGTGTGTGTGTGTTTTTTTTTTTTGCATAGCCAGACAGTGGGCATGACCACTGCAACCACTTAAAGAGTTTCAAAAGGAAAGCTGTCACTGGGGGTAGTGGGGGGTGGGTGGGGTGGGAAGCCTTGGTCCGTGTGCACCCCCTCTGTACCAGCTGGCCCTGGGGGATGTTTTAGTGGGTCCCTCCCGAAGATGCAGCCTCTCACTCACAAGGTGGACTCTTTCTGGCGCTCGCGTCCGTTAGATGTCTTCTTCACTTTGGAAATACCCTCCAGTGCTCCTGACTCAGTCACTCTGAACACGGGGGGAAACACAGAGGAGCAAAAGTAAGAAACCATAGATCAAGAATATGCTATTTAAAAACTTTTGGAAATGCTTCTTAAATGTAGGACAGATACTAATTAGCTCTCTTGCTAAAATCAGGATGAGAAAACACCTTTACTGTAAATATGAAGCTACAGCTAGCAGCCACTTAGCTTTAGCTTCCCATGAAGACTGAAAACTAGTTAATCTCCTAAATCATGTTTGTTTAACCCTCCTGTTGTCCTCGAGTCAAGGAAGGAAGGAAGGAAGAAGGAAGGAAAGGAGGGAGGAAGGAAGAAAGGGAGGAAGAAGGAAGGAAGGGAGGGAGGAAGGAATGGAGAGAGGAAGAAGGAAGGAAAGCAAGGGGAAAGGAAAGGAGGGAGGAGGAAGAAAGAAGGAAAGAAAGTAGGGAGGAAAGAAGGAAAGGAAGGAGGAAGGGAGAAGGAAGGAAGGAAGGAGGTAGGAAGGAAGGAAAGGAGGAAAGGAAAGAAGGAATAAAGGAAGTGAGAAAGGAAAAGAGGAAGGGGGGAGGAAGGAAAGAAGGACAGAGGAAAGACGGAAGGGAGGAAGGTAGGGGGAAGAAAGAAAGAGAGAAGGAGGGAGGGAGGAAGGAGGGAGGAAAGAAGGAAGGAGGAAGGAAAGAAGGAGGAAGGGAGGAAGGAACAGTCAAAACAGACGGGGTCAATTTGACCCGGGAGGACGACAGGCAGGTGAAAAAGAGTGACAAAATCCATGAAAAATAAAGTATTACTTTAACTACACATGAACTTTAATGACACTGTTGACTGTCTACTTACACTTCATCCATCTCTACGTCCTCCTCGTCCTGGGGGAGCTGGAGGTACGGGTTATTGGACGCCGGTCTGAACTTGTAGCCCGTCAACACGAAAAAGATCAGAGTAGACACCTCCACCAGAAACTGAAGGAGAAGAAAGATTATATTCAGACATGTGCGCTAACTGTTAATGCTCCCAGTTAGCTAGTAGCTCCGCAGCTGCCAAAAGAAAATGAACAACTGAACGAAATGAATTAATTTTTCCCTCACAACCTGCAAAGCTAAGAGTCTCTCTAAAATATAGGTCAGCTTATGATCTACAAGCTAAAAATAATAGTGAATAAGCACTCCTAATGCCACTGAGAACTAACTAAATACTCTAAACTGTTGGGCAAATTTTCCTTGGGAAGAGGTCAAGGGTCAAAACCAGAGGTGACCGAGCCTTTGACACAGCCTGCTATACAATATCTGAACTGCTCAGACCCTAGAAAGATTTAAATCATTGCTTCTGTCCTTCCTTCCTTCCTTCTTTCCTTCCTTCCTTCCTTCCGTCCTTCCTTCTTTCCTGTCCTTCCTTCTGTCCATCTTTCCTTCCCTCATTCTTCTCTTCTTCCTTTCCTGTCCTTCCTTTTGTCCTTCTTTCCTTCCTTTTGTCTTTCCTTCCTTCCGTCCTTCATCGCTTTAAGACTCTTCTCTTTGCTTTGGCTTTTAATACTAGTTGAGTTTGGCATCCTGGATTTGATTGTGTAACTATCTTTGCTTTTATTTATGGTGTTTTTATAGTTTATCATACTCATAATTGTTATTTTATTTTATCTTGTGTCTTCAGCTTGTACAGCACTTTGGTCAACTGAGGTTTTTTTTTTTTTTTTTTAAATGTGCTGTATAAATAAACTTTAACTTGACTTGAAATATACACAAATGATTTAAGTGTTGCTTCCCTCCTGTAATGCTAATATCTATTTTATACCTCTGGGTGGATGAATTGTGTCATTGTATTAAATTATATGTATATGTAGGGAGATCCTCGTCCGCCCTTTTCTGTATTCCTGCTGCAAACTAAGTGCCCTTTTGGGATAAAGAATAAAATGAATCTGAATCTGAATCTGAATCTTTACATCTTTACTTTATTGATTATACATTTTATTCTGGTTGTGAGTGTACTGGCCGGCTGTATGTGTAGCCTGCACTTTGAAAATGAAAAAATAAACACATAAATGTGGTCTTACCTCGTAGCACCACTGCCACTGGAAAGGCATGGTGACTTTGAGCAGAATGGCTATGATCCTCGTAAAGTAGATATAACACACGATCTAAAAAAGAGAAAAAAAAACAGCAACGACAAAAAGAGGGAAAATAATGACTCAGATTAGCGGTTTGATGTTTGCTCTGATGAGGTGTTAAAAGTGAATCTTCCCTTTACCATCTTGTTGCCAACGATCAATGAAAAAGGCCTTTGTGTGCTTCAATGATATGCTTTGGCCAAAAAAATAAAAAGGTCAAACGGTGTGTGTGTGTGTGTGTGGTGGGGAGGGGGGGTGAGGGGGGGGGGGGGGGGTTGTTTACGAGGCTTTTGTTCTGGCTCTGCTGCAATGACTCTGCTGAATGAAAGGCTGCTGTGGTGCCAAATACTGTGACTCAGTATAATTGATGCTTGATGCCAGGAAATAAAACGTGGCTCATTAAAACCAAAAACGATACATATACACACACAAGCGATATCAGCAATATCATGATCATCGGCTACATCGGTATTCAATTCAGTCGGAGGTAATAAAGATATTAATGTTGTTGTTGGGAATTTCAGGGGGTTGACGATATGAAAAAGTAAAGTTGAGCTGAACTCCTTCTTACCATCACATAATAATGCCGGAAGAGCTTCAGTTTCTCCAAGTTCATGGCGGCTGAAAGAGAGAAAGACCAAATTATAAATCTAATCCAACTTTATTTGTTGAGCACTTTAAAACAACCACAGTGGACCAAAGTTCTCTCTACAGAAGAATAAATAAAATACATAATAGCTCACATGAGGCATAAAATTACACATAAAATAGAAATAAAAGATATTAAACATGAGTAAAAATAATAACCACACAATAAAAACAATTAAATCATATAAATAAAAGGACAAAAGATAGGTTTTAATATATTCATAAAATCAACATATTCAACTTTTTTGGCTGCGACTCATCAGATTTCTTACCTTTGCCATCGGTGCTAGAGGCCTCTTGTAGATGACGGATAGACCTATAGAGACAGTCATGTTTGAGAGTATGAGTGAATGAATGGATGCATTTACTCATTTTTATCTTATTTTATGATACTTGAGCTCGGTGCTTGAGTGCACTTACATTTCATTATAGGTTTTGTACAATGACAATAAAGAATCTAATCTTATTTGAGAAGTGCAAATGCATTCACACACATGTATGTACCATCATGCATGAGTCACATGACATGTTTCAGGTTAAATCTATTATTGACTCGATTTTGTAAATTTTTTGGTAATTTTCTTTTTCTTTTTGCAGCGTTTTTTATGCTTTTCTGCCTTTATTAGATAAAAATAGTTGATCGAGGATGTGATATACTTCTCAAAGCTAGAACAAATTAAATATACACTTAAAGGATCCTTTCAAACATTTGCTAATATAATATACTTTCTAAACTCTCTCATGAAGAACCCCTTTGATAAAGACTAGGGTGAAATATCTTATTAAGCAGTGAGCAAACATGATAATGCACTTTTGTATTTGGGTTATGGTTGAGTGAACTGAAATAATACATATGCCTTGTACATGTCTCTCACTTTAAATGGAAACATCTGAAAACCAATAAAACACATTTCCAAAAAAAAAAAAAAGAAAAGCTAATAATAGTTGAGAGGTAAACAGGAAATGAGGGGAGATACAGACAGGAAATGACAAGCAACAGGAAGTGCTGCTGGAAGTGAACTGGGGATGTTGAGTTTATGTTTCATGCTACAGATTGATGTCGTATTCATTATTGTCTGCTGTTGTGTGGGTTGGCTGAGATGAGATAAGATATTCCTTTATTAGACCCACAATGGGGAAATTTGAACCTAACCCACCGATTACACCTCTCTTTCAGCCCCTCATCACACAACATTGTGTTTTCTTGCATTAATTTTGGTCTCCAGGTAATCATACATAGGTTCAACCCCCCCCCCCCCTCCCTGTACAAAATACACTGACATTTTTGCTATAAAAATCCTCTAATCTCAACTCAAGAACTCTGTGGAAACACCAATCTACTTACACGGCAGTCTCAAAATTAGTTATTGATCCTTTAAATTGAAAATATGGCTGATTCATTTAAGTCAGACCACACACACACACACACACACACACACTGACCAGACGACGGGGAAAAGGATGGCTCCACAGCAGATGAGGTCGACCAGGAAGAGGATCTCCTTCCACAGGGCGTATTCACTGGAGCCTTCCTCTGTAGACTCGATGATGATGAAAGCGACATTAGCCAGGACCTGCAGGCGAACAGGTGACTGAGTCAGCAAAACTGAGTTCCACCACTATAAATAATCACACTCACACACACACACACACACACACACACACACACACACACACACACACACACACACACACACACACACACACACACACACACTGTTTCATGCGCACACACCTGCAGAGGGATAACAATCATGAAGATCTTCTTTTCCTTGTCAGACAGGATGTATTTGACGAAAGCCCAGCCGGTGCCAATCAGTGCCAGTGTGATGAACAGGAGAGCCCCCTTCAGCCTGGAGAGTATATCAACACAAACTCTTGTGAAGATAAAAACACATAAAACATTCTTAAATAATTTAATACTCTTAAGAAATTGTACTTACAGATGTGTGATATAGTACATGACAGCCCAGCCTTCGATAGGATGTCCCTCAGTGTTGATGAAGTGATAGTTGATCTGAGAGAAGTTGCAGAAAAGAAGACGTAAAATAAATAAAAACCTGATATATTACAGAACAGACTAGTTTGATCCGTGGTGATGCTGCACTTACACTGTGGAAAACCAGCGAAGTGGACTTTGTGAAGGCCAGCGCCGCCATGAGCCAGTGGATCTTAAACACGCTGTACCTGTTAAACAAGAGCACAATAAAATGTTAGAACTGTTTCTCTTCCAGTGTATTGGTGCCTTTTAGGATAACGGAGGTTATTATTCACGTTGTTAACCAGGCCTGTCACAATAACTGCTTCTGTTGGACGATATATTGTCTCAGAAATAATCGCAATAAAGGATAATATTGTAATTTGAATATCATTTTTTACCACTGATATAATGATATAATAGCATAATAAAGCGGGGGGGGGGGGGGGGGGGGGGGTGGAAAGTGGGCGTTATGCTTCTGTAAAAACACAGACTGCTTTTATGGGTCCGGACCAGACGGGGAGTTCCAGTCCTCTGAAATGAGGCCAACGCGGAAGTAACTTAGAACTGCATTCTATCAAAAGGCCACCAGGGGGCGACCGTTTTGGTGTCAAAAGGACTTCCGTCTCTATACAAGTCAATGGAGAATTCACCAACTTCTCACTTGATTTCTAACCTCAGTAAACGTTTCTTCTTCTGCAGTCTCCACTCAGACGTACACAGTGAGGAACGGAGGCGACTACTCTTAGCTGCTAATGTGAAGTGCAGCAATACTGAGGTCATAAAATGATCCATGTATCATAAGACAAGTCCATATATTGACAAGATGCATTGATAATTATGCCATTGTTAGGTCTGGGTATCGGTACTCAATGGCTTTAAGGTATCAACCAAAATAAATCGATACCAAGTAGTATCAAAACGTCTCCTATCAAACGATACCTGCAATCAATCCTTTTTGCACCCAGAGCTAGAAAATATGATTATGCGTTTGGACTAGCTCACAACCAATCAATGCAAGCGATGTTCGATTAATACATGCATTGAATAAAGTACTCAGTTAGTATCGGTATCACTTTAAGGATTCTTGGATTGATACTGGTATGAACTTAATATAAATCCTCGGGTCTGAGGCTGAGTACTACATCGGATTTTCTGGATATTATGTTTGAAAACGGGGGCGTCTCATTATATCCTAAGACTATACATCTTTCATATTAACAACATCAGATGTTCTCTTTGAATGGAGCTGGTACATTACAGACTGTTTTCATTATCTGGTTTTTTGTAAGCGAGCATCTTCAAGACATGAATAAAGAAGCTGGTGGTTTGTGTAACATGTTTCATCATCTGTCGACTCCCAGAATTACAAAAGTCACAGGATGTCAAAATGAAGACCTTATAACGACGATCTGAATGACTGAGGAGCAGAAAACCTCAATTTTGAGCAGGCATTGGAAATCCTCATCAGTTGTGTCACTGAAACATGTGTTCAGCTGACATCCAGTATATTTCTGACTTAAGCATAACAACTTCTTTTGTTTAAAAAAAAAAGATCTCTGTTATTGCTTTACTAAGATCAAGCAAAAATACCACTCAGTTAAAAGTTAAAAGAATAAAAAACATATGGTAACTTAAATACTTAAACACTTAAATCCCTAATAAGCATTTATAAGCAGTATATAAACATTAAAGTCATATTTATTACAGACAATAATATATTTTCAAGCAGTTTTAGGAACATTTTAAGTGTTTATGCACATTATTTGTCAATGATAACTTCTCCTGGGAAGTCAAATTGACTATTACTGGGGATTTCCACCAGGTCCGTTAGCGGCGCGGAACGGCTGAGCTACGGTTTAGCTCCGTCCTCTGCCCGGCGTCAACTCACACCGGGAGCGTTAGAGCAGCGGAGTGGAGCATTCTCTGGGAGAGAAATCTGCCTTTTAAAATGAAGTTGCACTGTTAATACAGTAATTACGGCACCCCAATCAAATCCGAATGAGTGCCTTTAATCTACCGTAATTACTATAGTAGCAGCACAACTAAATGGCCCGATTTTGTTAACGTGCTCAATTTTGGTTGATTTGGATTTTAGGAACATTTTAAGTGTTTATGCACATTATTTGTCCATGATAACTTCTCCCAGGAAGTCAAATTGAGTATTACTACAACTGTGTGTTACTATACTTACTTACTATTTATTGGTTATTTATTCACCAGCCTTATCAATTTATTGTCTGTTTATTGACCAGCCTCCACTTAGGGAGTTATAACTGCTGTTAAATCAATAGATAAGGACTTATATCTGATTACAACTGCATTACAGTGTGCTATAAACCATCTAATAAATGCTTATATAGTACTTTTAAAGGTTGAATGGGGGGTTTAAGTAAAGTCTGGCAAAGTAGAGGATTTTTGCTTTTTCTTTCTTCCCATTTCACAGCTGACTAAACTATTATGAGGACTTTTCTCTTAGTACAGAATACTAATCATGTTGGTTTAGCTAATGAGACTGTTGACAGACTTTCGTGTCTTCGGTTAAGCTCTACACTTAAGGGAAGTGGCATTTTTATTTCAAAACAGCTTAACAGGAAATGCACACAAAAAAAGAGAACATGACTTTGCAAATGAGCACACAGCACGCTGCGTGTGGAAGGCGGAGGTGTTTTGCCGCCATGTTTAGCTAAGGACGTGTCATATGAGCCTTTGAGCCTGACGTGCATGTGTGTACCTGTGCTTCATGAGTGTGTACACCCAGACCATGGCGGCGGTGAAGAAGACTCCGGCCATACAGATGTAAAGGCGAGAGAGGGGGATTTCTGCAGCGGATAAGAAGCCTCCTGGATTCTTCTCTGTCACCTCCAGCTGCAGAGGAGACATCACATTTAAAACATGCACCGCACACACACCTGAGTACTACGCATGCACGGGCCAGAAAGACGCTGGACTCACAGCGAACGAGTACGGCCTGTCGATTCCAGGCTCCATGTTCTGACAGTAGTGGAAGTTGAAATTGTACAGACCCTCGGCCAGTGCCCCGAACTCCATGTGGAACTGTCGGGGGAGGAACAGAGAAGTTTCATGCGGTGTAATTCAAATTGAACAATGTTTGAGATCTGCAAAAAAAAGAAGAAGAACAAGAAGGAGTAGAAGAAAGAAAGATGCACTTACGCTGAAGTTGTAGGAGCCGTTAACTTTACCCAACTCCAACAACAGCTGTGTGTTCTTCTTAAGCTGGAAGCAAATACAGATTAGGAGTTGATTTCATACATAAATCATGCACGTCAAATAAAAAGGATTTAAAATAAAACAAACTCTTACCAGGATTTTATTCTCCTCCACTGTCTTAACTTCTACTGGAAGCTCTGCCTTTTCTTCCGTCTTATCTGCTGCTTTCTTCTCACCTTCGGTCTCTTCTTCACTCGTCTTTTCTTTTTTGACTTCTGTGAGGGGATGTTTCCCCACATCGTCATTGTCCTTTGATGGCTCAGCTTTATTCTTACTTGCTGTCGGAGCGGCTTCACCTTCGTCCCTTCTTTTCCTCTGACCTAAAAGGAAACAGACAACAAGCTCCATGTCATGTTTTTTTTTCTTAAATATGTGGTTGTGAACTTGAGCTATTTTTAAAACAGTGATTTAAACCGATGCCGTCATTATTCTGGTGCTTTAAAAGGATTTTGTGGCATTTTTTAAAAGTTGAGCAACCCTGACCTTTGTCTTTGGAAGGCGCCGTCTCCTGCTTCAGTTTTGCGGACAAGGTGTTGTCTTGGTCACCGTACGCTCTTACACTGACGCTACACACACACACACAATACAGTCAGTACAGCCTTAACCTTCACATGGTGACTGTTAGCGCATGATCATACACACTTCTAAAAAAACATGACAAACCTGAGGGTGTTGATATCAATAAGGAAAAGAATGAGCGGCTCATTGTTGGGCGATTGAGCCAAAGTGAGCTGGCACGTTTCCGTTTCTTGAGCCTAGAGAGAAAAAAAAAAAGAGTCATGAAACAAACACGTTTATGGGTCAATGATGATTTTTTGTGTCAACGTGGTTTAGTCAAATTTAAAGGGGTTAAAATGTGAAAATAAACATATGAATAACTTGCACACATTCTTTTTTTTGTGGACCCAGTTTAACATTTCTACTTTTAATCCATTTTGAGAGAATATATTAGAGGATTATGGCAAAAATGTCTAAGTGGTGTAACCATAAAACATTCTCAATAAAACACCATATCAACTAGTTTATCATTTTACATTATAACTTTTTATATTAAATAAAGCTAATGGAATACCTAATGGGGAATCATGTAAATCAGGAACCATTTACATTTTTAAAAACAATAAAGTCACTATTGTATAAGTACACTTAAATACACTGTAGGTGAATAAAATAGTTCATATTTATCATTTGACATTTTCAGGAGCATTCAGTCTTACTTTTGGTTAAATAAATGGTGCAAATGTCATTTAAGATATTTATTATGTAAGATATTTTTGAATTGCTCATCTTCCCAACCTTTATTTGTCACTGACCCACATAGAGAATGGGTGCATGTCTTTACTGCCAACCTTTAAGGGAATTAATGAATGATGAAAGACACTAAAATGAGGGACTGCAGATTCAGCTGGGTTTGTGAACATATCGATTATAAAAAGCTTTTAAGACATTTTTTAAATATATTTTTGAATTGCTCATCTTTCCAACCCTTATTAGTCACTGAACCCTTACAGAGCTCCACCTGTGTCTCTCTTATATTACTTTTCTTTTCTTTTTTTTACAGGACATGTGACAAAGGTCTTTCTTTAAAGCAGTAGTAGTGAGCCTAATTTAAACAAGTGTGAGGATAACCCCCTTTGGTAACGGTGCATTGTTTATTCATGATAAGAGCTACTCACTGTGTAGGAGAGGACTCCACTCACACGTGATCTGGAGAGGCTGAAACCAACCTAAAAGAAAGCAGAATGAACGTGTTAGGAAGCGCGTGATTTCCAGTATGCAGCATATTTCAGTGTGTGAGTATCCAGTTCACAACCAATCACACATACAACATAACCCTGCCTCCATTTAAATAACTCTCTATGTTTCCCACAAGCTCACGAGCTAGAATGCAAAGTAGTTTTTGTTTAGTTTACTGGTTGACGAGTCTCATGTTCAGCTGCCACGACATTGCTGCTGGAAACTCTTAATCACTCCAATAAACTAGCTCAGGGGCAGGAGGACCAACAATAGAGCACTTTGACAAATCAAGGCAAAACAGTCAACATACTAAAGGGAAGCTATCTCAAGTATCCAAAACTCAACTTCTAATACTTAAAGCATAAAGCAAAAAGAATATTAACCTAGAAAGCTTTCAACTCTTTAAGTATAGATGTATATTAAGTATAAGATGTAATGACGTAATAATAATTAAGGACACAAATAAATAGTATTGTTTAACTCTAGACAGCATTTTATATATATATATATATCTGATCCTTTTTCTTATTTCAAGTTTAAGTGTGTGGCCACATTTGAAGGATCTTTGCAAACATGCATTCATTCAAAAGATTATCAGCTGACCGTGTCAGGCCCCACCTGACACGGTCATTGACCCACAGTGGTGGTTTTGTTAAAGCAGAACAGGGTAAAGACTTTTTTTTTTTTTTTTTTTTTTTAAAGGAACTACGGTGTCAAGACAGAGTGGCAACAGATTATTGCATGAATGTAGTATCCAGCTCTTCTACAGAATATGAGAAATCTAGTAGATGAAGCTGCTGAGAAGCCTGAGAGGTGTTACAGAAACTCTAAATGGTCTCTGACAAAAGTTTAGGGACTACAGGCATTAGAGGAACACCAGAAAGGACATCGGCATGATCAGAAACGTGCATGTTCACAGTCTGAAGATTTACTGGATTAAATAGATGGTTTCTGAAGTGGGCTTGTATGAGCTCGTTATCCATTGTCAGTGTTTTAATGACTAAATAATTACCTTCATGACACAAACGTTGTATAATTGTGAACTCTGTGATGCAATTATTGCAAAGCGACAATTAAAAAGCTTCAGGTTGCATTTAGAAACGTGGTGAGGCTTCCAAGATGGACGAGTGCTAGTCACATGTCTGTTTCTAATAATGTCCTCCACTTTTCATGCTGCGCTGAGGATGCTAATGTAGAGATTCATGGTTCAGCATCAGCCCAGCCGACACTAAATGACACAAAATACTCCTCTTGGGTTTTAGAAGCACTGGAGCACATGTCTATCTGTTTTAACCCTGTATATACTTGTAATGTATTGTCTTTTTTTTAAATTATTAACCCTCTTGTCGTCCTAGCGGGTCAAATTGACCCTGTCTCTTTTGACTGTTCCTTCTTTCCTTCTTCTTTCTTTAATTTTTCCTTTGTTCTTCCCCTCCTTCTATACTTATTTCCTCACTTCCTTCCATCCTTCCTTGCTTCTTTCTTTCCTTCCTCCCTCCCTCCCTCCTTACTCCTTTCCTTTCTTTCTTCCTTCCTTACTCCCTACCTTCCTCATTTCCTTCCTCCCTCCCTACTTTCTCCTTTCCTTCCTTCCTTCATTCCTTCCTCCCTTCCTTCCTTGACCTGAGGACAACAGGAGGGTTTATATGGACCTGCAGATGTGTCAAAAATAAAGTTTCTTCTTCTTCTCTACTCTCTCAAAGACTAATGTCAGCAGAACACCAAACTAGTAACAACTAGTAACAAACACACACTGCAGCGCTTGAACAACTGAAACCAACTCTGGGGGGAAGAAAATAAGTCTACAGTGAAACCAAAACCCAGGTGGCAGAGTCAATGAGTAAATCAAGCCGAGTAGCCGAGAACATGTGGTTCACCAAATACTGGTACTGAATAAATGCAGAATTTTATGTTATAGACTCTTGTTAAAAGCATGTTCTTGTATTAACTGATGAAAAAATGTACTTATTACAATGTCTGCTGCTGCTTCCTGTCCCTTTTTTTTCATGGTGTGTAGTGTTGGTGTATATTTGTGTAACATCCTTGTGATATGATGTGTATTGGAGGAAGCCAAAGACAATTCAATTCAATTCAAATTCAAAAATACCCATGTGCAGTGATATAGAAACACACACACACACACACACACACACACACACACACTTCTTACAGGGTACTTGCTGTAGTTCACCAGCTGTTCTGGGAGGCGCAGAGAAAGCAGGTTGACATCTAGAGTCCCGTTAGTGTAGAAACCGAAGGTGTTGAGGTGGACGACAAACCGAGTTTCATTCTGGGAAAAAAACAAACAAACAAAAGAACAAATTAAAAACTGTCCAGCCGGGTAAAACTGTGAAACTCAACTTAAGCTCCAATACCTGTTTACATTGTGTCTTCATTGTTTGTTTTTTTTTAATAAATACATTTGACGTTACAGGACAAACAGGTTACTCTGGAGCAATAACTGCTTTAAATGCTCCAAAAACCTGATACTGTAATAACTGCAACAGCAAGTTTGAGTGTAATATTAAAGGGGGATTGCGCAATATTGATGGCAGCGAGTGGAATATCTTGTGTGTGTGTGTTTTATGTCCTTAATCATTATTTTATGCTGCAATCTTATATTTAATGCTCTATTCTAGCATTTTATTTCTCTCTTTGGGAGGTTAATTGTGTGTTTTAATGTTTCTCAAATTACATGTTTTTCTGTTTTATATAAAGCACATTGAGTTGCCATTGTGTATGAAATGCGCTATATAAATAAAACTGCCTTGCCTTGCCTTAAGTTAGTTTAGTGCTTAGTTAGTTTAAGTACTAATTACTCATATATTCTATTCCTTTACATGCACCTTACAATACCATAAAGATTGCTTTCAATGTCGTTGCAGGTGTACAATGAGAATAAAGACTATTCTACAACAACACATCACACCATGTTGGTTTAATCGTCATTTCTTTGACACCAAAGCTAATAAATTGTTTTAACTGCTTTATTTAAACAGGTAGAGAACAAGTTCACAGCACATTGTGTCTACAAACACACCAGATGGCCTAAAGGTTGTCATAAAAGAAAAAGTAATGGTTAAATAATTATAATAGTATATGGTTGCATGTTGGTTGACAGAAGCTGTACACACAAGGTGCAGTAAACGTGTCAGTAAACCTTCCTTAATTTAAATTGAACTAGCTTCAGTATCATTAAACAAACATAATGTAACGTAATGTGTCAAAGGCAAACACAGTGTTGACAGTTATTTGAAGTGTTTTATGACATTCAGATAACCTGTAGAGGAACTATACCCTCACCTAATGTTTGATCATGTCTGTAAACCTCTCATGTTTTGTTCTAAGCTGAGGAATTAGATGTGCGAATATAACATTTGGTCAAAATAGTAATAATAATAATGATAATGACAGTAAACTTTATTTGTAAAGCACTTTTTTAAAACGTGTTTACAAAATGCTTTATATACAAGGAAACTCAGTGATTTAAAATTACCACAATTAAATAAATGAGCTGAATAACAGAGAATAAAAGGAATAATAATATTAGTTTTTAACAAAGGAATAAAAGGTTATGCAAAGAGATAATCAATTAACAAGAGAGCTAAAACTGTGAAGAGAGATTCCTGAGATTTACTAACTCATTATTTTGAGTTTCTAACTCACTATTTTGAGATAGTTTCTCATTATTTTGAGAGTTTCTCACTATTTTGAGTGTCTAACTCATTATTTTGAGTTTCCAAGTCACGATTTTGAGTTTCCAAGTCACGATTTTGAGATATTTTCCCATTATTTTGACTTACTTAGTCTTTATTTTGAGTTTCTGAGTCATTATTTTTGAGTTTCTAAGTCATTATTTTGAGATACCAAGTCATAACGTTGAGATAGTTTCTCTTTATAATGACTTACATCATCTTTTTTCATCACATTGGCGTTAATGTTCTTCCATATATTTGCATGAACATGCTAATAAAACGTCCTCTCGGTGTTTATCTCCAGGTAGACAGACAGCCTCCTTACCTTCAGGCTGAGCTTGTGTATCCTCGCATTGCATCCAGCCAGCAGGAAAAGGAATAGAAATCCAGCCACGACACAACCTCTGTGTGCCACAGCCATCACCAGGCAGTAACCAACCAGTAACCAACCAGGCAGTAACAGCCAGGCAGTAACCAACCTGCTAATGTTAGCAAGCTTCACCAGATGGCTCAATAATAGAGAGCTAGCTGAGTAAAACCGTGACGGAGGGCGACTCACAGCGACGCTAACCTTTAAAAAAACAGCGTATCGGCTCTTTAATCGCGTCCTAGCGTCAAATTATATCCATTTATGTGACGTTTTACCGACTCTTTTCTGCTTTCATCGCTTACGGGTAACAGCTAGCTTGTGGTAAATGGTAAGAGCTCACTTCCGGGTGTTGAATCGAGGAAGTCAAACATTCACCAAGTTGTGGACACATGCGTCATCAGCCGGGAGAGTTTACTTCCGGTAACACGACATCATTCCCAGCTTCAAGTTTATGCACAGAGCATTGTTATCTGTTTTTAAAGAAAAATGTAGAAAGATACACATTTGGTGGATAGATGTTGTGTAATATTACAGTATCACCACAGAATATTGAGACTCTTTTAAAGTTTTTTTTAAAGTCTTTTAAACTTTTGTCTTCTAATTATTATTTTATATTTTTGTTTTGTTTTGTTTTTGTTTGTTTTTTTATCTGTGTTTGTTTTTTATCTGTCTTGTAGCACTTTTTTCTGGGGATGTTCCCTGAAACCTCTGACTAAAATATAACCCAAAAATTGTATTTATTAATTTAATTTTTATGTACTAATATTTGTATATTTATTTTACCTTTATTTTAATTGTTTTTTATTAGGCTATGTTTACATGTATTTTTTATGACACTCTTTGTCTCCTGATATGTGTAACTAACTTTTGAACTGTATAGACTGCATGCATGATGTGATGTTACTTATTCCACTGTTATTACAATAAAAAAAAAAATCATTAAAAAAAATAAAAATAAACATCTATGAGTCAAGAGGTGATACCATGCACTAAAACTGTGACTTTTAGACACTTTCTGTGTGAACAAGCCCCTCTTAGTGTGCTAGTCTGAGTTTTCCACTTCCACTGAAGTCTGTCTGTACCTTGTGCTACTAGTCCTTGATTTTAGTCACGTGGTGCAGAGTTGACAGGGAACTTCCGGCTGCAAAAACTCACGTGATTGATCCTCCACGTCGGATGAAAATCCTGCAGGTTGCCATGTCCGCATATATGATGTTTAACATGTTTGACACGTGGAAGTGATGTTATTTTTAGAGTAGAGAGATGTCTTATCATCTCTGAGACAAAGATACTGATAGTGTCTGTATTTTTGATTTAAATCTATAGTGACTGAGCCCTAAACTTTAGCCACTGCTGGCTGCTAATGGCTCTGATTGTTTACATGTGTACTCATAAATAAACAAAAGGCTATTCAGTCTTTTCCAGTTGATGAAATGATGTATTAATGTTCTTACCAAATGTCATAGTGTGCATTGTCTGCACCTTTGGTAAGCCTTTTACATAAAATAAACAATAAAACTAAAACAAAAGATAGCCCTTCACTCCTGAGCACTGTTAAAAAATAACTTTTAGCCTTTGACCTTAGGTACACCTGTGATGACTCAAACTTAAATAAACCTCTGTCCAGCCAACAAGCCTTTACCATGTCCCCCCTAGTGTTTGGGAGGAAAATTACCATTTAATCAAATCAAATACATAGCCCCTACACACAAGCACCTAATTGCTTCTGGCAGAAGAAAGAGTAATTCTCAAATATTTCAAAAGGAGCCATTTAAAAAACAAAACAAAAACAAAAACAAAACCCAAATCCAGAAATTACATGCATGTTGCACCACCGTGTTTCGACAGTAGCCCAGTAAAGAAACCAAACACTGGGTCTAGAGAGGGTCTTTCACATTTTCACTAATTTCACGGCCACTGTATGTTCTCCTACACACTTGGAAGGGGAAGAGGAGGGGTATTCAGTTGGTTGCAATCTGCAACCTCACCACTAGATGCCACTAAATCACACACACTGGTCCTTTAAATCAATTTGGTTTTTAAAATGTACTTACAGTGATAATTGTGTTGATGCGATAAGTGTATGATTTTTATAGTTGACCTAAATAAAGAAAATACCACCTCATCATGTTTTATCAAGACAAAATAAAACATAACCTGCATAAAATGAAGATATTTCAAGACACTTAAATAAGATGCACCTTTGAATATAGATCTGGTATGCATTCAAATAAACCAGTCTTTAATAGAAAAGTGTTTTTTTCCCAGCATGATACCCCCAAAATAGACTACATCTTATACACTAGTGCAATTTATTTATTGTTTTTTACGATAAGTCAGCTTTGCCGTCTGACTGGCCATAGCAATGGCTGCTGAGGCTCATGCATTGCAGTATCTTAGCTGTTGAAATAATTACAACTTGTGGTCATAAAATAAAGGTATAGGATCAAGGAGAAGTGAAGCACTGATGAAAAGACCCACAAAGTTCAGATAACTCATGTTTGTTATTACTTATAAATCTAACAATTTCAAAAATGTCTGCACAAATTCATCATTTTTTTAGCTGTAATGAAACCAATGTGGTAGTTCGTAGTTACATTTTCAAGTTAAAGCAACATGAATGATTTGATTCAAATTTTTAAGAGCTGTAAAACCACTAAAAAAATCAACAACAGAGACAGTTACTGTGTACTTATGTTAATATTGAATGACACACCAGAGTTGGGGTCATGGTTATTTGGAGCCACAATGACATTTCCATCCTGGGAAGAAACTGAGAAAGAGGGAGTTGGAGGGGTTTTCCCAGCTGCTGATCCCCCTTGTGAAGTAAAAGAGAAAGAAAAGAAAGAAAATAACAATTACCTCTTCTATTCAAAACAAAGCTTGAGCAGAAATATGAATTTTTTGACTAGTTGAAGCATAATTAACACAGTAACCCATGATCTGCTGCACAACTCGTCATGTTTTATCAACACAAAATAAGAAATAACCTGGATAAAATTACGACATTTCTATATATTATTAACCAGACTACAGCAGCAAAGTATCCACAGATTTACAAGCTAACAGGCTATCTCCAAGCTAACAGACTGGAAGATACTGTCTGACTCTGAAACATGAACAAAACTGGCAAGCCCACCGACCCCGAGGCGGTATGCAGTATGTGCATCTGTAAGTATGGGATGTGTCGAGGGCAGCAAGTCTGTACAAGAGATGGTATCAGGGACAACAAGGAAAAACACCATATTGACTGGAGGGTGACTTTAAAGGTGCAGTGTGGAGAATTTAGTGGCATCTAGTAGAACAAAATATGAATATGATATTCACAAGTTTAATTTAATTAGTCTATAATCCTTTCCTTAGCTTAGAATGAGCTGTTTATATCTACATAGGGAGGAGGTACGCTTCCACAGAGCCTGAAATGAAGTCTGAAGAAAGCTCCAGCAAAACTTGTGGTATGGAACAACTTTATCAATAGACCAACGCGTTTCAGCTTGCAGCCTTCATCAAGGTCTGAGCCTTAAATGATAATATCTGGTTCTTGGATCAAAGTAATGTACAGAAACATTTCAGCGCTGCATTTTGTTTGCAACTTCAACAACTAGCTACCATAAAAACCAGTAAATAAGACACATCTTTGACACAGTTTTTTTATTTAAAAGTGGGGTGCATCTTATACACCAGTAAAAATGTAGAGAGCTTGGATCTGGAGATAGATCTGGTATACATTCAAATAAACCAGTTGATAATAGAAAAGTCTTTTTCCCAGCATGAAACCCCTCAAAATAGACTACGTGATTTATTTACCGGTTTTTGCTGTAAGTATTTCAAATGTATTACTACTCTGATTTGCCGTGTGACTGGCTTCTTCACAGACAGACTCAAATCACAGCCAGAGTCCTATAGAGTTTCCATGTTAAGTAATAGCTACTGAGGAGATTGTTTAAAGAACCACTGAAATGTTTATCTCTGACATTTTTTGCTGTAATGAAACCGCTGCGGTGGTTCAGGCTGTTCAGCTTCACACAGGCTTTTGCTTCATTTTCAAGTTAAGCAACATGAACAATTTGATTCACATTTTAAAAAGGTGTAAAAACCATTAGAAATCAACAACGGAGACAGTTACTGTGTTTTTATGTTCATATTAAATGACACACCAGTGCCGCTGCCATGGATAGTTGGAGCCACAATGACACTTCCACCCTGGGCACTAACTGAGGCGTCAGCAGCAGGAGCCACGTCAGAGGAGGAGGAGGAGGGAGGAGGAGGGGTTTTCCCATCTGCTGATCCCCCGTGGTGAAGTAAAAGAGAAAGAAAGAGAATAACAATATTATTTAAAACAAAGCTTGAGCAGAAATATGAATGCTTTGACTAGTTGAAGCATAATTAACACAGAAACTCATGATCTACTGCACCTGCGTATGCCTTCTTTAACTTGTCCGCTGCATTGTTGTGGTTTATCCTCTTCAGGATTTCAGCCGTGACGTTCACAGCCGGTTCTTCTCCGTAGCTGTCGACCATCTTATTCACAATGTCTTCCCGGTCCGAGTTCTCTAGCTGGCCCTTACGAAAGGGCTTACATCCACTCAGCACTTCCTGAGTGAGGTTCCACTGAAACCTTTTGAATTCATTTCCACTCAGCTCATCCAGATAGTCTAAGATCAGAAGTGGAACCTGCATTTTTGATCACTGAAAGAAAAAACGATAAGATTTCAATTTGCAGATTGATGTGCAATGCTAAGCCACTTTTTTTTTTAGCTGAAAGTGCACTTATCCAAGTTCTCAGACTTCTTCTTTCACATTCATGTTGAAGAAGATGAACTTCCTGAATTTAAAAAAATCTTATATTTTTGATAATTTGACACTTAAGATGAATTTACAATAAAAATCTCAAAGGTTTCATTGTTGAACAGCCAGAGTGCTATAAGGTAGCCATATATTGTTTTTACAAGAGCTTTATGTAACTTTATGCAGCACATGCATACATCACTGTAGAACTGACATTTTTTTTAGCTTGGTGTATTTTATATTTAGCATCAATGATTTGACAAATCAGTATAAAGTCAACCTTTTTAAACATTTATCTCACTATATTATGTTAAAAATACAAAACTAGATTATCTGTCAAAATCAAACTTAATTCAAAGTACAGGTAAACATCATAATAATGATACTGTGAAATGTTATGATATCCAATCATCCTTGTGAAAACTTTGATTTGAAGTCAGACCAGTTGTGACAAGCTGTGACGAATATTTTCTTAAATATCTAAAAGTCTTACCGTAGCGGCACAAGTAGGTAGAAGTCTCAGAAAACAATCTGCTGGGAATGCAGTAGCACTGTGCAGTTAATAGACTGCTTTTAGTTTCAAAATTAGAACAATAAATAGGAAGTCTGAGAACGGCCAAACGTAAGCACACACGTATATTCAAGTTCATATCCGAGAGAAGCAGAGAAATGCTGAAAAAGCGACACAAGGCACGTGTCTTTACCACAAGTAGAATTTTCCCATCATCTGACTGTGTGCTTTCTCTTTGTGCATTAAATGAGTTTTTACATGTCAGGGATTTATATGGACTTATAAAACCAAGGCAAATTGCTCATAAAACTGAATATTTTGTGAATTTTAAGAACTGAACTTCCTCTGGAGTGCAGTTAGATATTTTGTATCAAAGGCAAAACTTAAATATTAATTTCTACAAGGTTCTATAAAGAAACACACATGAGACTGTTATATATATATATTCAAAGGGTACACGTATGCATTTAACTCAATTTAATGAAAGAAATCGACCAAATCCATAATACAGACCATTTTTATTTAAGCTAACAAACTAACAAAATAGTGTACATTCAGTTTCACATTCACTTCTTTACACCATGTATAAAATAATCACTGATTTCTTTGGTATGACACAATTTTTAAAAATACAGAACTTTTTTTTTTAGAAAAATGGCAGCATGATTAAAAAAGGGTCTGGAAAGTAAAAGCACATACAATTTACTTGATATTGCAGTCAAAATTTTTTTTTAAAAAATTTAAAGGCATGTTCCCTTAGTTATTCCACATTGAGGTTTTCTACTGTGGAATGAAAATTGGCACAGAGTGTGTTTAGTTATTAGTCTGTGAGGTTTTTGTTGCTCGGATGCAGCTCCATCTGCTGACATGAGGTAGAGATGGCAAAGCACCATACTGACATGAAACTATGAAAAGAGCCTGAAAGCAAAATCTGTTTAAATACCAGTATCAACACTTCAACAGAACAAAGCTTTTTCTGGGTGGTGATGCTGGTTTGAGGTAAAGATCGTTGTTTTCATCAGGTCGTTTTCACAGAGTCAGGTCACAGACGTGTCACAGTAGGAAAATAATAATAATAATAATAACGATGGTGTTATTTTCAATTTGCTTTTCCTACCGTGACAAGTTAAAATGCAAAAGGAAGACATTGAGTTCAGACAAAGGAATGTTTAACCCATTACACATTGAAATTGCACATAGTGAATACTTCATGTTTTCATATCAAACCCTGATTTGGAAACCAGCTATCTAGTGGTGAAAAAGTAGTTATAATGCTTGTTTTGGTTTTTATTATGGTGGTTTTTTTATTTTGTAGCAAACGTGTAGTAAAATTTCCCATTAAAATGTACCAAAAGAGCTCATTATCTTACTGTCAAGATTATAATGACAGCTGTGTTTAATACATCTATATTGTGCCATAGCTGATGTCACATCATTATAATGGTCATGCCCTAACCTTTGCCCCGTTTATTGTATCCATGATGATAAGAGTCACCTAATTTTAAGGAGGTAATAACTCCACTAAAGGGATAGTTTGAATTTTTGTGATTATTCACAGTCAATATATTAATTACAGAAGATTTGGGTCGGCATGCTCTAAGTTAGCTAAGCGCTGCACAGCTGTGGACATACTTTAGCCACCTAAAAAAAAAAGGCCGACCCAAATGTACTGCAGGTAATACGACTATGCATAGCTAACACAACCCCACTTCTAAAAAAATACAAACAGTCCCTTTAACAAAGAGACCATTTTAGCCCAAATCATTATATTTCCTTATTCCTATATGCAAGTGGTATTTGTGCCTAAACCAAACAAGATCTGAACCAGTCATGTGTAACAGCTTTGGAAAGCAAAGACAGATTATATAATTTGGGCGATCATCATTTTGGCTCCAGATTAGAAAACACTCCTATGAGTCAATCTGGACTCACTTGGTCTGATAATGTCTTTGGCCTCGTTTAACCCTCCTGTTGTCCTCAGGTCAAGGAAGGGAGGAAGGAAGGAAGGAAGGAAGGAAGGAAGGAGTAA
Organism: Scomber japonicus; assembly: GCF_027409825.1. Classification (NCBI taxonomy): domain Eukaryota; kingdom Metazoa; phylum Chordata; class Actinopteri; order Scombriformes; family Scombridae; genus Scomber; species Scomber japonicus. The sequence continues at coordinate 11,052,319 of NC_070579.1, forward strand.
GGAGGGAAGGAGGAAGGAAGTAAGGAGAGAAGGAAGGGAGGAAGGAAGGAAAGGAGTAAGGAGGGAGGAAGGAAGGAAGGAAAGGAGTAAGGAAGGAGTAAGGAAAGGAGGGAGGAAGGAGGGACGGAGGGGGGAAGGGAGGGACGGAGGGAGGAAGGAAGGAAAGGAGGGAGGAAGGAAGGAAGGAAGGAAAGAAGTATAGAAGGAGGGGAAGAACGAAGAAAACATTTAAGAGGGAGGAAGGAAGGAAAGGAGTAAGGAGGGAGGGAGGAAGGAAGGAAGGAAGGAAAGGAGTAAGGAGGGAGGACGGAAGGAGGGAGGAAGGAAGAAGGAAAGAAGGAACAGTCAAAAGAGACGGGGTCGATTTGACCCGGGAGGACGACAGGAGGGTTAATTTGGAGGTCTTGTTGAATGTTGACCATGTTCACCTTGTTAGTTTAGTTTGTTAGCTTGACAAAACGTTATTTTAACCAGATAATGAAAGAGTAGGAGATCAATGTTAGTCCACTGGGACATGGTCAGCAGTCAGAGGGTTACTAAATCATTATAACTTGTTATTTTATGGCTTTAATTACCTGATGTAAGTTTGATGACAGTCCATCTGATAATTGAGATACTTCACCCTGAACTACAGCCTCATGGTGTAGTCTAGTCTCCCTGCTTCGGAGTGGTGATGGTTACATTCACTGATCCGACGGTACTATCACTGAACATTGGAGCGAAAATCGTACTCCCGTTTTGAGCAGACATTGTAGTAGGAGCAGCAGGAGGTCTGGGAGCAGCAGGAGGTCTGAGAGCAGCAGGAGGACTGGGAGCAGAGGAGGAGGTGGAGGATGTAGCTGTAGCTGCCCCTGCCCCTGCAAAAAAAGAAAAAGAAGATACAGTTAAATAGTGAGAGACACATGAAAACAAAGATTTAACTTTGACTTACTGGTAAATTTAACAGCCACCGTCCACTGCACCTGCGTAGGCTTTCTCTAACTTCACTGCATCGTTGTTCTTCCCCATTGTCCTCAGGATCTCAGCAGTGATGCTCACCGCTGACTCCTCACCGTAGCGCTGTAGCATTTCACTCACAGTTCCTGTCCGGCGAGCCTTCTCCAGACGGGATACAGGAATTTTTTCCTTGCTGTCAGAGCGATTCATAAGGTACCACTTAAACGTTGTGAAATCATCATCACCCAGGTCTTCCAGAGTCTCAAGGAGCAGCTGTGAAACCCCCATTTCTTCTTACTGAAGAGGCAGAAGAGGGGAAATTAGTCTTCAATTTTCAAATCAGATTATCAAGATAATCTGATCTTAAATCTTATAGTGTCTATACTGTGTTTTAGTGGTGCTTAAAAGTTTGTGAACCCTTAAATATGACCAAAAACATGATCAGAATCAGGCCTTAAACTGGATTTAAATTGTACAAAAATATCAAACTTATTCCTTTATTCACTCAGGAAAACTATTCTATTTTACACATGTGTGTTAGCAAAAGTAACTGTGTCCCCATTTTGCATCAAAGCAAATTATCTCATGAAATATCAGAATACTTTCTGTCCGTGCATGCTGGCAACAAACAGAGGACACGCTAGAAAGATGATTTTTTTCCCCCCTGTAAATCTTTTTTTTTTCAAATGACAAAAATGATGAAAGATGTCCCGTCACTATCTCATAAATCTCATCTTTGTAAATCAGTTGTAAGTTGTAACTAATGGCTTTATTGTTAGTTTAATAAGAACAGTATAGTGTAGTGTTAGGATTATGTGAAAAATCCTCCGTCAGCATGATATTTACCTGATCTTTTTTAGCTAGCTGTTAAATCAGGAACGCCCCTCCTTCTGTAACTGACTCCTTAACCACGTTAGTTCTGGAAAAGGAGAAAAATGAGGCATCAAGTCTGTAGTGATACATGGAAATTGTTTATAAATCATCCTGAATTTACCACTCTCAAATGTCGTCATGTTAACCATAAATGTGTCTACAGTCATGAGTCAATAATAATAAGGGTGCCAGGTTTCCCTCTATTACTGCTAAAATGAGCAAACATTAGCAGGTTGCCTGTTCTAACTGTAATCTAAGTCAGCTTCTTGATCCACTGGTCAAATAATTCATTAAATGATAGAAGAATAATTGGCAACTTTGATAAATTTTCAAGCAAGAATGAGAAACATCCCCCAGTCCCAGTATCACCTTGGCCTATACGAGACTGAGGCTTTTTTTTTATGACATTTTCTAATTTAAAAAATCATTATATTGATTGATAATGAAAATGTCAGTGAATTTAAGCCCTTATCTGGTCCAGACGTGGTCAGACAGCTCATTATCACTGACTTCAAGATTATTTTAAGAGCTAAAAGACAAAGTAGGCTAAGCATCTTGTGGGAGGATGATTTTCCATAACATGGCAACCCATTGACCTACTTTCTACTTTCTCACGACTACTCTATAAAGCTTTAGAACATTTTTAGTAAAAAATTAATGTAATTAAGTAAGTACAGTTTATAAATGTTTACAGAAAATGGATTTACTTGGTCCATAGTCTTAACTTCCACACTGTTCACAGGTTTGGAGATATTCTGCCAACAGACAAATGAATAAACTTTAATTATGTCCTCTGTGTAATGAGGAAATTAATGATGATTTAGGCTACATAAACACACACAGGATTCATGAGCTGATCGCATCGGTATAGCTCAACTGCACAAAGTCACAAAACAAGTAAAAAATCCATCATCGCTCAGCTTTTTAAAAATGCTAGATGTGTGGTGACGCTGTGTGCAAAAACATTTAATTAATACAGAAATGTTCATCGGAAAACAACCACCACTATAGGCCTCAACAATACCAGACGCCGTTCAACGTTAACACACCTAACTTTACCTTATTTGACCAATACGTGCGTCGCGAGCGCAGCAGGCTGCACCACGGCACGACCAACGTGCCAAAACTGCGCTTTAATGAGCATTATTTATCATACAAAACAACTTACCGTGTTTGGACAGCCGACACACACCAGTCACATAAGAAAATGTACAGAAAATGGCGTATAGTATTTAGTTTCGGTTTCGGGGGGTATTGCATCAACTGCAGAGCGCAGCAGCAGCTGCGGAGCCACGAGATATGAGCAGATGTTTAAGTGGAGAGAGAGATTAGAGGCTGGGCAGTGACCAGAGTGACGCAAAAAGTTACTCAGGAAAGAAACACCAAAAGTTAAATAATATAAATTATAATATGCAATTAGGAAATACATCCTTCCCTGACAAGAACCCCCCACCCCCACCAAAAAAAAAAACAACAAACAAAAAACCCCACCCACTGACCCACTGCAGTTTGATTTCAGTTGATGTGTTAAAGTTAATAAATAAACAATAATCATTCAAATAAAAAATAGGATTAGTGAAGAATTGAGATGAATGCACATATTCTATTGACAGAGCTGTCTTTAAATCATAGAAATATTGACAAATGACGTATTTTACTTTGAGAGAGAGGAGATCAGTGTGACTGCAGTTCATCCTCTGGGAACATAATCAGTTAAGAATGAAACAGTAAACCTGATGGTGGCACGAGAGGAAAAGTCAGATGATCACCAAATCAGTATTATAACTATTGTAGTGACTTTGACAACTTTATAACTAACTTAAACAACTTGAAGAGACAGGTTTGCACATGCTTCACAGGCTCAGTGTGTCCATGCAGCACGCACACTACAGACAGCCGCCCTTTAGTCCTCCAGCTAACTGGAAAGTGTCTCTTCTAGCTGGACTGGATGGATCACATTCTGATAGAGAGACAAGTCATTTCTTGGGGGGATTGTGGCGGTCAAAAAAAGTAATGTGCTTATTTACAGATTTCTCTTTCACAATGTAAGTCTAAGGGGGAAAATAATCTAGTTTGAATATTTCAATGCTGTTTAATGTTTGAATTCACTTACTGTACATGTAATCATGTTTAATTTCCACTATGTTTAATCCACCTGAGTCTTACCATGCAACCTTTAAATGAGAGAACATTAGTCTTATTGCATGCTAAAGTACAACCAATATAACAGAAGAGTTCATGGAATGTGTTTAGAAAAGGCTAAAATGGGCTAAAATGATACAAAAAGGTATCAAGATTGTCTGTCAGTGCATGTATCTCTGCACTTTGTTGCATCTCGTTGCTGGTCTTTCACTGATCATCCATCTGAGTTGGTTTGTAGTCCAGGTTCTATTTGTATTCTGTGACATCTTTTATGAGGTCTTGCTTGTTTGTTGTCTCTGTGAAGAAGCTAAAAACATTTTGAAGTTTCTTTTTCTTGGTGATCAGTCATGTCTTTAAAGAAAACTTTCTACTGTTCTATTATTTATGTCAGGACGTTGACAGTAACAATATTCCTCGTCAGCAGTGGACTCTTTCGAGGGATTTTTTCTGAGGAGTCTCTAAAAGCTTGTAACGTAAATCAAGGTGAATTAAACTCTGTAGGCTTTGTGATGGTCACACTTCCATGGATGACCACACTCCCATTGATGATCACCATTCCTTTCTGAGCAGGAGGAGCAGTAGGAGGTACCAAAGCAGAGGAGGAGGTGGAGGGTGTAGCTTCTCCTCCTCCTGCAGATGAAAAAAAAGAGAAAAAAATACAGATACAATAAACAGTAAGAGACACGTTAACCATTGGTGTCATGATATCTGGTCAAAAACAAAATGTATTTAACCCATTTAACTTTTTGGGCAATCTTTACCACTTGTATGAGGTGTGTAATGCACAAAAAGACCATCAGATTGTATAATGATTGCTATAGATGCAGGTTGTTCTATGGTTGCTATAGATACAGGTTGTTCTATGGTTTCTATAGATACAGGTTGTTCTATGGTTGCTGTAGATACAGGTTGTTCTATGGTTGCTGTTGATATAGGTTGTTCTATGGTTGCTGTAGATACAGGTTGTTCTATGGTTGCTATAGATACAGGTTGTTCTATGGTTGCTATATATGCAGGTTGTTCTATGGTTGCTATAGATGCAGGTTGTTTTATGGTTGCTATAGATGCAGGTTATTCTATAGTTGCTATATATACAGGTTGTTCTATGGTTGCTATAGATACAGGTTGTTCTATGGTTTCTATAGATGCAGGTTGTTCTATGGTTGCTATAGATGCAGGTTGTTCTATGGCTGCTATAGATACAGGTTGTTCTATGATTGCTATAGATACAGGTTGTTCTATGGTTGCTATAGATACAAGTTGTGCTAGTGTATGAACAAAGAATAACACAAATCACTGCTGACATAAGAGATCCTGCTGGAGACATTTTTGAAGTTGAGTTTCATTTTTTTCATTTTGTACAGGAACAGAATGAGTCTCTAGTTTGAGTTGAGTTTTAAAAAAAAGTTTTGAAGAAAATCCATGTTTTATGTTGTCATGGCCTCAAAGAGGAAGGAAAAGCAAAGAAATATTTTTCAAAATAGCCCTTTCTTGGTGTGTGTGTGTGTGTGTGTTGACTCATGAGTAAATTTACCATCCACTGCCACTGCGTATGCTTGCTTTAACCTCTCTGCAGCGTTGTTGTTGTATATTTTTATTAGGATCTCAACAGTGATCTGCACAGCCAACTCTTCACCGTAGTTCTGTATTATCTCGGTCACAGTATCCGGCCGGGACGCTTTCTCTAGACGGGATTTAGGAATGGGTCTGCAGCTGTCCAAGACGTTCATCGTAAGGTACCACTTAAACTTTTCAAAATCATCATCACGCAGGTCTTCCAGGTGCCCAAGTAGGCCCTGTGAAATCGCCATTTCTGCTCACTGAGGAGGTAGAAGAGGGGAGATTAGTTGTCAGTTTTTAGCTAACCTTTCAACATTAAGGGATTGGTTTGACATTTTAGGAAACACTCCAATTTTCTTTGTTGCAGAGAGTTTAATGAGAAAATTGATACCACTCCTCTATCTGTCCACACTGGGCTTTACAAGGGGAATATGTGCTTGTCTATTTCTTGGACAGGACCAGTGACTTCCTGGAGTCTTGTCGTCACTGTGAGGTTGCCATTCAACCAGCAGAGACACCAGGAAGTCACTCAAGAAGTAGTTGGGCACATAACTGCCTTTTCAACCACAACCTAACATTTTTAAACTTGATTATTGTACAATTTAAACAAACAAAATATAATATGTTAATTACTACAGTATTTGTTACATTTGCAGAGCAAAATACAACTCAACAGTGATAAAATTGAGGTCATCCTCGCAGGGTCTAAATCTTCTCTCACTAACACTCCCAGTTTCACCATCCCCGTTGACAACTCCTCTGTTTCCCACTCCACCCAGGTTAAGAGCCTGGGTGTCGTCCTTGACAGCTCTTTGTCATTCCAGACCCACATTAATAATGTGTAATTAATAATAATTGGTGACTATAAGGAAGTGAAACCTGAATGGTTCCTCTCAGAAAATTCCTTTGGGGAAGTTAGTCTGTTTCCAAGAAGTGAAACAAACAAGTGTTGCAGTGATGTACGTGTGGTCTGAAATACACATATGCAAAGTTAACATAAATTCAAATATAATAAATGTAAATTAGTTCTGTTTACAGTAGGCTAGATAGACAGACAGGCAGACAGACAGGCAGACAGACAGACAGACAGACAGACAGACAGACAGATAGATAGATAGATAGATAGATAGATAGATAGATAGATAGACAGATAGACAGATAGATAGATAGATAGATAGATAGATAGATAGATAGATAGATAGATAGATATCCCTCTGGTGAACAGTTATATATACAGTGAAACAGTTTAATAGTGTAACTACATCTTGCTAAATAAACAGCATCAGAATGAACAATAGTAAAGAATAATAGTAAAGGTAACTCAATTTACAAAGTCAACCAATCAGACACACTACTAAATGTAACAATGTATGTCAGAATGAAGTAGGCCTAAGATACATGAATAAAAAGGTCAGTATTTACAGTATAGGCTAAGTGTCAAAACTTACATGTATGTCCTTTATGCAGCTCACAACAGAGGTGATAGACAGTCCAGATGGTCGCTGTACAGTTTCCGCCACTGTGAGACTTTGCTCCTCCTGATGTCTACTTCAGAGAGAGAGAGAGAGAGAGAGAGACAGAGAGAGAGAGAGAGACAGAGAGAGAGAGAGAGAGAGAGAGAGAGAGAGAGAGAGAGAGAGAGAGAGAGAGAGAGAGAAAGACCAACTTATTAAGAGGTAGAGGTGGTAAAGCTTTCATACAACAACTTTGATCTTTTTTTTTTTGGTTTTATGATATATATATTTGCAGTTTGCAGTGTTACTCGGCCGAAACAAGCTATTTAATGGCATCAACTTGGGCTGTAGGAAACTGCTGCTAAACAAATAGCCTAATCATTTTATGTGGCTACAGCTCCACCTGCTGACAAGAGGTGGAAATGACAGGCACCATACTGTTTAAATCCCAGTATCACTTTAACAGAAAAAAAGGGCTTTTCTGGGCAGTGACACAGGTGTGAGGTACAGATAATAAGCAGACCCTTTCACAGAGGAAATGAAAAGTGTAAATGATGTTAATGATGGCAAACCTGCGACATTATTATTATTAGTAGCATCTGTGCTTTTCCTAATATAAGTCAAAATGCAGAAAACTGACACTGAGAACAGACAAAGGGATGATTAACACATTCAAAACACACAGAATACTATTACTACTGCTTCTTTTGTTTTTAAACTTGTATTTATTTGGAGGAGTGATGCTTTCTTTTTCAGGAACACTCTGATCATATTCACACATTCATACTTGGAAGCTGCCCAGTACAACCACAGAGGAACAGTTAGGTACATCACACACAGACATAGCACCATGTTCCCTTTTTTGGGTTAGCATGTTGGAAGGATAACATTTGATAGTTAGCAGGACAAGCTCAGGGCTCAGTTATCAGTTCTTTCTTCATATGGAGGCAGATGGCCGCCCACTTTGAGTCTGGTTCTTCCTGAGGTTTCTTCTTGTTAAAAGGGAGTTTTGCTCATGTGGGAATGTTGGGTTTCTTTAAATTAAAGAGTACAGTCTAGACCTACTCTATGTGTAAAGTGCCTTGAGACGACTTTTGTTGTGATTTGGTGCTATATAAATAAAGATTGATTGATTGATTGATTGATTGATATCCAATGTGTCAATATGAGCTAAGAAGGGTTGCCAGATTTTGTAGGTCTGAAGGGAACCTCTTAAAGAGTACATGATTTTTTTCAAGCTTTAACACATTTCAGTACCTCAACAATCCAATTGTGTGTGGGAAGGGAGGAATGAGTCCATTTTAGAAGAATGAGCCTCCTTGCGAGGACAGTGGTAAATGCAACTACCTGTTGTTCAGTTTTGGTCTTAATGAGGGTGGGTGGTATCCCCAAGAGGGCAAGATGTATTGGTTTGCCTAACAGTGTAGTACAAACTCTGATCAATTTGGACAAAATGTAATTTTTGTTAGTGCATTTTCTTTGGGGAAATATTCAATAAAGAGCTAAACAACGTGAGGCTGGCACTAAAATAAATATTGGAGGGTTACCAAATATTTATAATGTGACCTTTTAAGACTTGGTCTGCGATACATTTCATGACAATCCATCAGATGATTAAGATATTTGTCTCTGAACCACGACCTTATGGTGTATTCCAGTCTAGTCTTCCTGGTATGGTTGTGTTTCATGAGTTTATTTGTTGATGGTTACATTCCATGTTCCAGTGCTACTACCAGTGACCGTCGGGGCAAAAACCACACTTCCACCAACAGCAGACACTGCAGCAGGAGCAGCAGCTGCAGCCGCAGGAGGAGCAGCAGGAGCAGCAGTAGGAGCTCTTCCCTCTGTGGTTGAAAAAAAAAAAAAGACAGATACAGTTAAACAGTAAGAAACACGAAAACAAAGATTTAACTTTGACTTATTGGTAAATTTAACAAGGTCACCATCCACTGCACCTGCATATGTTTTCTTTAACTTCTCTGCAACGACTTTTTTGTTCATTTTCCCCAGGATCTCAGCAGTGATGTTCACAGCTGAGTCGTCACCGTAGGCCTGTGTCATGAGACTCGCAGTTTCTGTCCGGGGGGCTTTCTCCAGACGGTATACAGGAATTGCGTCCCAGCTGTCAGAGCCTTCTGTAAGGTACCATTTAAAGGTTTTGAAATCATCATCGCCCAGGGCTTCCAGAGTCTTAAGGAGCAGCTGTGAAACCCCCATTTCTTCTCACTGAAGAGGCAGAAGAGGGGAAATTCGTTTTTAATTTTCAATTCAGTTATCAGTCTTAAGTTTGAGATTTTTGGTAATACGCTCATTTGCTTTGTTGCAAGGTGTTTAATGACAAAAATGATACCACTCCTATATATGTCCATACTGTGTTTTAATACTGCTTGAAAGTATATGGAACCCTTTAGAATTTTCTCTATTTCTGCATAAATGTGACGGAAAACATGATCAGATTCAGGCCTTAAACTAGATAAAGGGAACCCAAATAAACAAATTAGACAAAAACATCAAACTTATTCCTTAATTTACTGAGGAAAAATATCCAATCTTACACATTTGTGTGATACAAAAATATGTGAACCCTTCCTTTCAGTAACCCCATTTTGCAACAAAGCAAATTATCTCATAAAATATATAATATAAACACTTTGTGTCCGTGCTTGCTAGCAACACACATCTGGCAGGAAAAGTTGACACTGGGCACTAGAAAGAAGATTTTTTTTCCCCTGTAAACCATGAAAAAAGTCACAAAAATGATGAAAGATGTCCCTCCCACAACATAAAGAAATGCAGTGTTACTATCATATGAGTTAGTCTTTGTAAAGCAGTTATAAATTGTAACTAATGGCTTATTCATTTTGAATGAATAATAATTTACTTTCGTTTCTGTTGTTCTTTAGTTTCATAAGAACAACTTTGGGTTTGCCAAGGTGTAGAACATCCCCCCTCGGAATGATATTTACTATCTGTTTTAGCTAGCTGTTTATTTAATCAGACATCTTCTCTAATTGACTCTTCGACCACTTTAGTTCTGGAAAAAGGGCTGCATGACTTCTTTATCTGCATTTACTTGGTCCATGGTCTAAATTTACACTTTAACATCTGTTCACAGGTTTGAAAATCAACAAATGGGACCGAAAACATCTCCTCAATGTAATGAATAACTAAAAAGTGACCAAAGTTCAAAATCCAGCACTGCAGCTATCACCGTTCCGCTTTTTAAAATAGCCAGATGTGTAACCGACGCGCACAAACTCTTTTAAAAACGACATATTAATACAGAAATGTTCACCGGAAAACAACCACAACCAACAGGCCTCAACAATACGACCAGCCGCCGTGATGTCAAATGTTAACTTTATAATTGTAATCTGATCAATAAGTGCGGCATGAGCGCAACAGGAGGCACCATGGCACCACCACCGAGCCAAAAACTGCGTTTTAATGAGCATTAGTTATAATCCAAAACAATTTACCGTGTCACCGACAGCCAACAGATCCGAGTTACATAAGAAAATGTACAGAAAATGCGGTATACAACTAGTTTCGGTTTCGGGAAGTTTTCCTTCAAGTTCAGAGTGCAGCAGCAGCAGCAGCAGCAGGAGGAGGAGGCTGACCAGTGTGACGTTTGTTGCTTGATCTCTACCAACTCTAATTAATAACATACAATTAGGAAAAGGCATCCAGCCACTCAGCCTGTGCCCACCAGTGAAGTTGATGTCTATTTGCTGCCTACATTCAGTAAAAGCTTCAGTTCGTGAATGTCCATCTTGGTTATATTGATTTACAATTATTCACATTAACAGATTTTAAGGTACTATGACAAAGTACATGACAAAGACATAACATTCAAAACACAGACAATACTATTACAGTTACTTCTTCTCCTTTTTTAACATTTTTTATTTTTAAAAGTAAAATAACATTCATACCTAGAAGATGCCCAGTACAACTACAGTCTCCACTGAAAGACTTATCACGTCAAGCTCTACAGAGCAGATCATACCAGACAGGAGCTCAGATAGGAATCAGCATGAAACCTCGGGTCCACTACCAAAATAAGACAACCTGTGCAGCCTCCCGATCATATTTCAGCAGCAAACCAGTGGCGGTTCTACACCAGTTGTAATGGAGGGGCTAAGTTGGGGCCAGCTTTTTTGTTGGCAGGGCACATACAACCTTAGTACAAAATCTAGTGTCTAGTGTTTCTGTCCAGCGGCGTGGTTCGCCTGCCTCATCTTCATTCATAAATCGGCTTCCTTATTTGGGAGCTTGTTTTGGGTTTGGTCATTAATAAAGCACTGCTTTGCAGTTAACTGAATTTGATCTCTGGTGCTTTATTAGTATACTTTTTGTTGAGTTGTTTTGCTCATTACTTCCCTCACTCCTAGGCCTTATCGGGGTCGTAACAGGAAGTGAAACCTGAATGGTTCCAAGAAGTGAAACATACAAGTGTTGCAGTGATGTACGTGTGGTCTGAAATACACATATGCAAAGTTAACATAAATTCAAATATAATAAATGTTAATTAGTTCTGTTTACAGTAGGCTACATAGATAGATAGATAGACAGACAGGCAGATAGACAGACAGATAGATAGATAGATAGATAGATAGATAGATAGATAGATAGATAGATAGATAGATAGACAGACAGATAGACAGACAGACAGACAGATAGATAGATAGATAGATAGATAGACAGATAGATAGATAGATAGATAGATAGGTAGATAGATAGATAGATAGATATCCCTCTGGTGAACAGTTATATATACAGTGAAACAGTTTAATAGTGTAACTACATCTTGCTAAATAAACAGCATCAGCATGAACAACACTGATAATAGTAAAGGTTACTCAATTTACAAGGTCAACCAATCAGACAAACTACTGAGGACATATTGACACCTCACAGTAGGAAAATTACAAGTGTAAATAATGATGTTAATGATGGCAAACCTACAACATTATTATTATTAGTAGCATCTGTGCTTTTCCTAATATAAGTCAAAATGCAAAAAACTGACACTGAGAACAGACAAAGGGATGATTAACACATTCAAAACACACAGAACACTATTACTACTGCTTCTTTTGTTTTAAACTTGTATTTATTTGGAGGAGTGATGCTTTCTTTTTCAGGAACACTCTGATCATATTCACACATTCATACTTGGAAGCTGCCCAGTACAACCAAAGAGGAACAGTTAGGTACATCACACACAGACATAGCACCATGTTCCCTTTTTGGGGTTAGCATGTTGGAAGGATAACATTTGATAGTTAGCAGGACAAGCTCAGGGCTCAGTTATCAGTTTTTTCTTCATATGGAGGCAGATGACCGCCCACTTTGAGTCTGGTTCTTCCTGAGGTTTCTTCTCGTTAAAAGGGAGTTTTGCTCATGTGGGAATGTTGGGTTTCTTTAAATTAAAGAGTACAGTCTAGACCTACTCTATGTGTAAAGTGCCTTGAGATGACTTTTGTTGTGATTTGGCGCTATATAAATAAAGATTGATTGATTGATTGATTGATATCCAATGTGTCAATATGAGCTAAGAAGGGTTGCCAGATTTTGTAGGTCTGAAGGGAACCTCTTAAAGAGTACATGATTTTTTTCAAGCTTTAACACATTTCAGTACCTCAACAATCCAATTGTTGTGTGTGGGAAGGGAACATATGCAGATAGTTGGCAACAAAATGTAATTTTTGTTAGTGCATTTTCTTTGGGGAAATATTCAATAAAGAACTAAACAACGTGAGACTGGCACTAAAGTAAATATTGGAGGGTTACTAAATATTTATAATGTGTCCTTTTAAGACTTGGTCTGCGATACATTTCATGACAATCCATCAGCGGATTAAGACACCTCCACTGTCAGATGACATTATAGCCTCAGCAGCAGCCATTAAAGCCGCATGAGAAGACATTACAGGCGGAGCAGCAGCCGCAGCAGCATATTTGTTGATGGTTACATTCCATGGTCCAGTGCTACTACCAGTGACCGTAGGGGCAAAAACCACACTTCCACCCTGAGCAGCCGCAGTGGCAGGAGGAGCGGCGGGACCAGCGGCAAGAGCTCTTCCTTCTGTGTTTGAAAAAAAAAAGACAGATACAGTTAAACAGTAAGAAACATGACAACAAAGATTTAACTTTGACTTATTAGTAAATTTAACAGTCACCATCCACTGCACCTGCGTATGTTTTCTTTAACTTCTTGGCGGCGCCTTTTTTCATCATTTTCCCCAGGATCTCAGCAGTGATGTTCACAGCTGAGTCGTCACCGTAGGCCTGTGTCATGAGACTCGCAGTTTCTGTCCGGAGAGCGTTCTCCAAACTGCATAAAGGAATTGCTTCCCAGCTGTCAGACTCTTCTGTAAGGTACCATTTAAACTTTTTGAAATCATCATGACCCAGGGCTTCCAGAGTCTTAAGGAGCAGCTGTGAAACCCCCATTTCTTCTCACTGAAGAGGCAGAAGAGGGGAAATTAGTTTTTAATTTTCAATTCAGTTATCAGTGTTAAGTTTGAAATTTTGGGTGATACGCTCATTTGCTTTGTTGCAAGGTGTTTAATGGATGACCCATTAAACACCCGGGGAAGACCCAGGACACGCTGGAGAGACTATGTCTCTCGGCTGGCCTGGGAACGCCTCGGGGTCCCCCGGGAAGAGCTGGACGAAGTGGCTGGGGAGAGGGAAGTCTGGGCTTCCCTGCTTAGGCTGCTGCCCCCGCGACCCGACCCCGGATAAGCGGAAGAAGATGGATGGATAGATAGTGTTTAATGACAAAAATGATACCACTCCTATATATGTCCATACTGTGTTTTAATGCTGCTTGAAAGTATATGGAACCCTTTAGAATTTTCTCTATTTCTGCATAAATATGAGTAAATGAGCAAAAGTATGTGAACCCTTCCTTTCAGTAACCCCATTTAGCAACAAAGCAAATGATCTCATAACATATATAATATAAACACTTTGTTTCATCACAAAAATGATGAAAGATGTATTGTCTCATAACATAAAGAAATGCGGTGTTACTGTGTTACTATCATATGGGTTAGTCTTTCTAAAGCAGTAGTAATGGCTTATTAATATTGAATGAATCATTTACTTATATTTTAGTTTATAGTTTCATAAGAACAACTTTGGGTTTGCCAAGGTGTAGAACATCCCCCCTCGGAATGATATTTACTATCTGTTTTAGCTAGCTGTTTATTTAATCAGACATCTTCTCTAATTGACTCTTCGACCACTTTAGTTCTGGAAAAAAGGCTGCATGACTTCTTTATCTGGATTTACTTGGTCCATGGTCTAAATTTACACTTTAACATCTGTTCACAGGTTTGGAAATATTCTGCCAACAGACCGACAAATCAACAAACGGGATCGAAAAAATCTCCTCAGTGTAATGAATAGATAAAAAGTGACCAAAAGTCAAAATCCAGCACTGCAGCTATCACCGTGCAGCTTTTTAAAATAGCCAGATGTGTAACCGACGCGCACAAACTCTTTTAAAAACGACATATTAATACAGAAATGTTCACCGGAAAACAACCACAACCAACAGGCCTCAACAATACGACCAGCCGCCGTGATGTAAAATGTTAACTTTATAATTGTAATCTGATCAATAAGTGCGGCATGAGCGCAACAGGAGGCACCATGGCACGACCACCGAGCCAAAAACTGCGTTTTAATGAGCATTAGTTATAATCCAAAACAATTTACCGTGTCACCGACAGCCAACAGATCCGAGTTACATAAGACAATATACAGAAAATGCGGTATACAACTAGTTTCGGTTTCAGGAAGTTTTCCTTCAAGTTCAGAGTGCAGCAGCAGCAACAGGAGGAGGAGGCTGACCAGAGTGACGTTTGGGTTTTATTGATTTACAATTATTCACATTAACAGATTTTAAGGTACTATGACACGTCAAAACACAAAAGGCAGACACTGAGAACAAAGACATGACATTCAAAACACAGACAATACTATTACAGTTACTTCTTCTCCTTTTTTATTTATTTTTTACTTTTAAAAGTAAAATAACATTCATACCTAGTAGAAGCTGCCCAGTACAACTACAGTCTCCACTGAAAGACTAATCACGTCAAGCTCAACAGAGCAGATCATACCAGACAGGAGCTCAGATAGGAATCAGCATGAAACCTCTGGTCCACTGCCAAAATAAGACAACCTGTGCAGCCTCCCGATCATATTTCAGCAACAAACCAGTGGCGGTTCTACACCAGTTGTAATGGAGGGGCTAAGTTGGGGCCAGCTTTTTTGTTGGCGGGGCACATACAACCTTAGTACAAAATCATAATTTTATTATTAATGCAGACTCTTCGTTCGGGGGGTCACAGGGGAGTCCGGAGTCAGAGTTACGGGGGCACTGGCCCCTGTTGGCCCCTCTCTAGAACCGCCCCTGCAACAAACACAAATAACAGACAAATAAAGACACCATTTATCTACGTAGCCTACTGATCCATGATAGAATCATAAAAATCAAAATTTGAAATATCGGCCCATTTAGTTGTGCTGCTGCTACAGTAATTACGGTAGCTTTAAGACTCGTTTGGATTTAATTGGGCTGTCGCAATAACTGTATCTGTAACAGTGCAATGTTATTTTAAAAAGCAGATTTCTCTCCCAGAGCATGCTCCGCTCCACTCCCCAGTTAGAGTTAAGGGCCTTGCTCAAGGGTACCTCGGTAAAGAGGGAGGGAAAAATACTGTTTCTTCACTTTCCCACCCAGATTTGCTCTTTTTAGTTATAAAACCCCAATGTTCAAACCAGCTAACTACTGATGAAAAAGTAATTGTAATGCTTGTTTTTAAAAAAATGTTTTATAGTATTAAATATTAAGCATGTTGTAGCAAACTTGGTGTAAAATTCCCATTAAAATGTACTGAGAGAGGACATGATCTTACTCTAAATATCATAATGACCGATGTACTTGGCAGCATATCAATATAATGGTCATGGTCATAATTAAACTTATTCTGTAAGATTTTATAAACAGGGTTAGATGTGAATGTTGTCCAGACAATAATAAGAATTGATGTAAAAGATCATGGTAATCAAGAAGCTGTCATACATGGACACAATAAGCTTAAAAAGTGTCACATTTCCAAAACACATAACTATGATTGTCCCATAAGTGTAACCTCATGAATATTATTAAGACGTGATGATGAAGACTGCTTAACTTTAAGGAAGTAGTCATTTGAATTCACATAACATGTTTGTCTGACCTTAATAAAGTGATCTTTCCCTAAATTTAAGTGGTTTTTAAGCCTAACCAGACTTTAACCACTTATTACATCTTTAAAAACTATTAGGCTACTTTTTAAACAGTGATCTTAACATTTTGGAAAACACAGATAAATTATGTCATCTCAAATGTACTATAGGCCATACTGTCCCTTTAACAAAATATTCATTTTAGCCCAAAGCATGAACTTTACCTAATCCTAACAGAGTGTTTTTTGATCTTAACCATAGTGTAAAGTAGGAGGTTCCAAAAAAGGTTGACTATCATCATGGGCATCGGTCAGGATGCGTGAAAAGGAAAGCCATGAAACGTCACACCAAAGGTTTATTTCAATAATCAGGAATTGTTGCAGTGCAGCAATGAATTGAAGGGGGTAAAAAAAAACTACACACACGGGTCTCTAAGTCAAATGTGCTGCTCCATGTGGAGGTGAAAGAGAATGCAGTCTATAAATAAGACTTGAGTGTACCAGGTGATCTTATGGGGCTTTTCCACTACACAGTTCTAGCACGACTCGGCTCGATTTGACTCAGGTTTTTTTGCGTTTCCACTAGGGATAGTACCTGGTACCTGGTACTTTTTTAGTATCTGCTCTGCTGAGGTTCCAAGTGAGCCGAGCCGATACTAAATGTGACATCGACAGACTTTCGGCTACTGATTAGTCAGAGTCTTCACTGGAAGAGTCATGAGCCGTCCCACACAAGAATCAAACCCGAAAGCCAGAAAGTCACATACAGAAGCAAGTACACCACTACCTCCATGTCCTCCATTGTTTATGTGTTTGTGTTGCATATAAAACGAAGTCATAGCAGTTTCGCGGAGCTGTACTACGACGACCCCGCCCACGTTGAGTAGGTACCTTTTTGTAATGGAAAAGGTCGTTCCTGGAACAGTGTTGAGTCGAGTCAAGCCGAGTAATGCTAGAACTGTATAGTGGAAAAAACGCCATTAATCAGGACAATTAATGGGTGAGCTAAACAACCAATTAGTGAGAAGGAAGGGAGGGGAAAAAAGGAAGTGAGATAAATAAATCAAAACAGTGAATCTTTGCTGCAGTAGTATTGAGTGTTTAACGGTTTTAGAAAGCACAGACAAATTAGGGTTGTCTTGATGATTACTGCCAATACGGGCACCAGACTAGAAAACACTCCTATGTATCGATGTGGACTCATGTGGTCAAGGACTTGTTGAATATTGACCATGTTCACCTTGTTGGGTTAGCATGTTAGCAAGACAACATGTAATTCTAATCAGATAATGAGAGAGTGAGACATCAATGTTAGTGCACTTTATCCTTAAATAAAGCTAAACAACCTGATGGTGGCGCTGAAGTTAAAGTCAGAGGATAACTAAATCATTAGTGTCTTTTTAGGGCTTTAATTATCTGCTGTAAATTTCATGACAATCCATCTGATAATTGAAATATTTCTCTCTGAACCTCATGGTGTATTCCCTTTCTGGTCTTCACGGTTTGGATGTTTCATGAGTTTATTTGTTGTTAGTTATATTCCATGATCCAGATGTGGAACCGGTGACCGTCTGGGCAGTAACCACACTTCCACCTTCAAGCTCTTCCCTCTGCAGTTAAAAAAAAGAAAAGACAAATGCAATCAAACAGTAAGAGACACATGAAAACAGAAATGCAACGTTGGCTCATCAATGAATTGAACAAAGTCACCGTCCACTGCACCTGCGTATTCTTTTTTTAACTTCTCTGCAGCGAAGTTGTTGTTTATATTCTTCAGGATCTCAACAGTGGTGTTCACAGCCGACTCTTCTCCGTAGGTCTGTATCATTTCACTCACAGTGTCCCTGCGGGCTGCGTTCTCTAGACGGGATTTAGGAATGGGTGCGTAGCTCGTTGAGGCGCTAGAAGTGAGGTACCACTTAAACGTTTTGAAATCACTCTCCCCTAGGTCGTCCAGAGTCCGAAGGAGCAGCGGTGGAACCTGCATTTCTTCTCACTGAAGAGGTAGAAAAACTGTAAATTAGTCTTCAGTTTTCAGATGATCTTTCAGTGTTATGGGATTGGCTTGGGATTATTGGTGCAGAGTTTAATGAGAAAATCAATACCACTCCTGTATCTGTCCACACTGTATTTTACAGGTGGATGTATGGTCTATTTCTTGGGCAAGACCAGTGACTTCCTGGAGTCTTGGTTGCGTCAACCAGCAGAGCCACCAGGAAGTCACTCAAATATTTTGAACATTTCCCAGTTCCAGTTTAGTCATTTTTGACAATTTCTTGGTCTTATCATGCAATAGAAAATTAAATATATTTGGATTTAGGAGTGTTAGTTGGCCAAAACAAATTGATTGCATCACCTGTCTATAGGAGACTGTGGCTATTTTCTGATGTTAATCAATAATGAAAATAACAGTTAGTTAAAGCCCTAATCAAGTCTGTAACTGTAAATGTTAATACATTATTGGTCCTGGTGTGGTCAGCTGACTTCAAGATTAATTTAAGAGCTAAAAGACAAAGTAAGCACCTTGTAGGAGGAGGATTTTCCACAACCTGGCAACCATAATCATATGGACCTACTCTCTGTTTACTCGTGATAAATCTGCTTTAGTAAAGTTTTAGTAAAATCGATGAAGCAAGTAATTATAGTTTATAACTGATTACAGATCAACAAACGGGACCGGAATAATCTCTTTACTGCAATGAATAAATGGATACTGATTTAAATAAATACACACAGGATTCATGAGCTGATCGCATCGCTAGTTCAGCTGCACAAAGTCACAAAAGTTAAGAATCCAGGAGTGCAGCCATCACCGCTCTGCTTTTAAAAATGCCAGATGTGTGGCGACGCGCTGTGAGCACAAACACTGTTAATAGATATTAATAGAGAAATGTTGACCGGAAAACAACCACCACTAACAGGCCTCAACAGCACGACCAGCCGCCGTTCACCATCAACACCCTTCTGTAACTTTACATTTATAATTTAATCAATAAGTGCGGCATGAGCGCAGCAGGAGGCACCAAGCACGACCAGCGTGCCAAAAACTGCGCTTTAATGAGCATTAATTATAATCCAGAACAACTCACCGTGTCACCGACAGCCAACAGATCCGAGTTACATAAGATAATGTACAGAAAATTATAGTTTCAGTTTCAGACAAGTTTCAGGAAGTTGTGCTAAAAGCACAGAGGGCAGCAGCCGCTGGCTCATGAGACGGCATGAGTTGGTGTTCAAGTGGAGAGAGAGAGACGTGAAGTTTGTTTTATAGTACAGGCTATGTTTTTGTTTGTTTGTTGTTGTCTTTTTAGTTATTAAATGTATGTGATAACCATGTTGCCGGTACAGCATAATTTATTATACAGTAGTCCTATTTCACCACATAAGAACATATTATCAGAAATGTGTGACTTTAATGAAAAGACATTTAATCAGTATCTTTTATATTATCATTATCATTATATTTTGATAAACAACACAGAACATCTTGAACTTAATTTATTGCATTTTCAAACAAATGCAAGTGACACGTTGAACAGAAAATGCAGAAAGAAAAACAACTTGTCAAATGTGTTTATAAGGTACCTCAAGGTTCTTAAGATCATCATAAAAGCAATTTATCAACATAATAAAAATCATTTTAAAGATAAGTTTAAATATACAGAAATATGTTTGTCCTTAATCCGTGTGAGGACAC